>NC_141463.1:16278333-17017500 GCF_015680905.1 Coptis chinensis | reverse complement strand
TCAATTCATTACTCTCAACTGTTTTGTTAGTAGCGATTAAATTAGCGGAAACTTATGTTTAAAGGACTAGGAGTGGAACGAATTCTCTACTCCATTTATTGCATGATTCAAGATAGTAGATAACTTTGATATATTAGAGTAAATTATTATTCTTTACTTTTGTTTAAGTTTAATTAGTTAAGTAGGAGTAAAGGATAGTTTTTACATTTATCAAATGGCGATGCTGCCGTCTTAGTTTTGTTTAAATTCGTTTCCTTTAGTATTTTCATCCCTACCAAAATCTCATTAAACCCGCCCACCCTTGTTTGTTTGTCCGGTACTAGTAAACCATCTTCTGTTATTTATCGCAAATGTCAACACACACACCTATATAAAATACCACACACTACACCTGCACCAATGGCTGACAAAACAGAGACTCCTCTCTCTGATTTTTACAAGGCTCTTAACGATAGCCCTAAGTCGTGCATCGTTCTTGCAGACCCAGTGGGGGATTTTTGAATCTCCCCAAATATATTTAATTTGTTACCAGTTTTTCATGGGTTAGACCATCAGAAGCCTTATCAGCATATGCATAAGATAGAACAAGTTCTTACCACATTTCATCATCCTACTATTGGTTCGGAGCAAATTAAATTGAGGGTGTTTCCTTTCACCCTCACCGATAAGGCAGCATCTTGGTTAACTGCCCAAGCGCCTAATTTTGTGGACTCATGGGCCAAACTTGTTCAATTATTCATGGAACAGTTTTACCCACCGCTAAAGACAGATGAAATGCTTCAAAAGATTCATTTTTTCTGCCAGAATCCTCATGAATCCTTTTCAGAGACCTAGAATCGGTTCACTGATCTTCTCATTAAGTGTCCACATCATAACCTTGCGAAAGACATGCTTGTTCGTGCCTTTTTCAAAGGTCTTTTACATCACCATAAAGAGATTCTTAACATAATGAGTGGGGGTAGTTTCCTTAGTAAAGGTGCCTCTGAGGCTTATAGGTTTTTGGAAGATCAATCTAAACGTCAAAATAACTGGGGGGGTCATGACATCCCCCGCTCCAGTAATTCTTCTTCCACAGTTAAGGCTGCAAGTATGTTTAAGGTTAAATCTGATCCTGAGCTTAAAACTTTAATCGAATCTCTCACTAAAAAGGTAGAATCCATTTCTGTCCAACAACAACCTACTCCTGTCATGAACGTCAACACTCTTCCATGTAATTTCTGTTATAGCCTTGAGCATCTCAACTCCTATTGTCCTCTAGTCTATGAATAACTATCCACTCAACTGGACAATGTTTATTCCATTAATAGCGAACCTAACGCGCCTTGGAGATAACATCCCAACTTCGGTTGGAAAAATAATCATCACGTTACACCTCCAGGGTTTAATAATCAAAATGTTAAGCAAGCTCCACCAAGACAAGGACAAGGACAATGTAATTATAATAATTATAATAATAATTATAATGCTAATAAAGGTATCGTTCCGGTTACTAATAACTATCGCAACTCACCCATTAATAATCAACGTGAGATAGTTCCAGTCACACCACCTGTGCCCCATACACCTTCACAACCGGATCGTCTCGACGCCTTCATACAGGTTAGCCAACAGCTTTTCCAATCCATGACTCAATCTAACCAACAGGTTTTACAATCTATTGATCATTTAACCCAACAGTTAACCCAAGAGAAATCCCCACCAAAAGGTGTGTTTTCAGGTCAAGCCGTACCTAATCCTAACATGCCAAACACAGCGTTTGAAGTAACCGGTAATTCTAGTACTTAAAATATCAATGTAGGTGAGAAAAATGCCATCACCACCCTCTGTTCTAACAGAGTGGTTCATAACGCTGAAATAATGCATGTTGTTACCCCACAAGTGGTCCCTACACCTGATATTTTACTAGATACCGAAGTCGTAATTAATGATCCTACTCCTGTATAGGTACCAGTTAAACCTTAACCCAAGAGGAAAACGGCCAAGGTTAAAACTCCAATTGATGCTTATGCTAAATATAGAGAGAACCCATTGTTTCCCTAGAGACTAGCCATGTTACACAAGGATACTAACTTTGATGAGATTAGGAAAGTTTTTAAAAATCTAACGATTAACCTATCTTTTGTTGACGCTATTAAAAAGTTACCACAACATGTTAAGTTTCTAAAAGAGTTGTGCACTACTAGGCGGAAGACCAATAAACCAAAAGACACATTTTTAACTGAACAGTTCCCATCTCTATCTGAATATAATGGAATCATTAAGTACAAGGACCCTGGTCGTCCTACTGTACAATGCACCTTGGGGAATACCCATACGACGACTGCGCTATTAGACCTGGGGGCGAGTGTTAACTTACTCCCTTGTTATTTATATAAACAAATAGGTCTATAGGAGATGCAACATACTAAAATGACGTTGCAATTGGTGGATCGGTCCATTAAGTATCCTAAGGGTGTTGTTGAAAACGTGCTGGTTAAGGTTCAAAATTTTTACTACCCAGTAGACTTCGTTATCTTAGACACAGAAGTCGCTAATGACTCTGTTCTTATCATTTTAGGGCATCCTTCCTTGGCAACTGCCAACGCGCTCATAAACTGCCGCGATGGTTCGATGTCCATGTCCTTTGGTCATCTTTCTGTTGAGGTAAATGTTTTCAAGATGATGAAACAGTTACCCAATTCATCTATCAATGGGGAAGTTAGCATGATCGAGAGCCTAGCTCAAGATTATTTCAACAATATGTTTTCAGAAAATCAGATGCACCAATTCCTTTCCTTTGGTAGTTCCGACTTTGACGATGACTCCTACTTAGAGGAAGTCAATGCCCTTTTTTATTCTACCCCTATCTTGGATCCTTCTGTTCCTCCTTCTTCTGAGTTTGAAGACCTCTTACCTAAACAGGTTTTCACTACTCAAGACGAAGATCCTTGTCTTAAACCTTTTCAACCGAAAGTTGAAATATATCCACTTGATCCGGATGGTAGTCATCCGGTGATCATATCTTCTCGGTTATCTGGTGATGAAGAGGCCCATTTGATTAGGGTGATTAGGGAACATCGTTCTGCGATCGGTTGGTCCCTGGATGACATTAAAAGGATTGACCTTGGTGTATGCACGCATCGCATACATTTAAAGGATAATGCAAAGACTTCACGCGAACCTCAGCGTCGCTCGAACCCTGCCATGAAAGAGGTGGTCAGGGAGGAAATCTTACGGTTACTAGATGTAGGGATCATATATCCCATTTCCGATAGTGAATGGGTAAGTGATAAGAGCCCAAAACTGTAGTTTTAACCCCTTAACAATAATGCTTTTAGACCAATTATACGGGTAATAAATAAGAGTTAATGTTGATTACGTGCTTTTATGTATTTCAGTCATTGAAGTCAATTATGTGCAGAAATGTGCCACTTTCGTGAGATAAAGGAGCAAGGGTTGGTTGCTAAGAAGTTTTGTGATTAAAGGCAAAGATTCAAGGAGAAAAAGCCTTTGTAAAGTCCGGTCAAAAGCTGAAAAGTCAAAGTCAATGCGGGCAGAAATAGCATACAAAAGTTAGCAGAACTTCTGAAGACCGTATCTTTGGACTCAAGCCTCGGAATTGGGCATACCTTATGTCAAAACGACCGCCTTCGAAAGAGCTTTCCAATGGTCCAAACCTTGACCCAATCAGAGGAGCAAAAGTTGACAAAGAGCCTATTGAAGTCAAAGCTAGTTGAAAAGGACCCTGTGGACTGAAGAAATTAGGCTTTGGGCTCGATTTTCCGGCCCAAAACATGGATCCTTAGCCCATGCACGAAAATGTGGATCTGGTCTCTTCCATTTCCACACACAAGACTTAGCTCTTAAGTATCACTTAGCTTAGGATAGAAGGTAGCCATTAGAGAATAATCTAGATCTAGTTTTGAGTTTTTAAATTAGTTAATTAATTAGTTTTCATTTCATTAATTAGTTTCATTCCTTGTTTTAGATTTGTTATTGGAATCATTATTTATCATTCATTAGATAAATAAAATAGTTAGTTCTTGATAATTTTGATTTTGTTATTTAAAATTGCTTAGATCTAATTTCAATTCTTGTTATTTAATGATTTCTTAGTTGTTAATTTAGATTTCAATTATTGTTTAGTTGAATTTAATAAAGTTAAAATCTTCATATTATGTGTAATTCAATTTCATATGGAAATGATAGCATAATGATTCTAGGCTAAACCTCCATTAGAGGGGGTTGAAGAAGCCTTGATGAAGCTTGATCTTGTTAATTTAGAAATCGTCGTGATAATCTATTCAATTCTATAAAGTAATTAGTTCACAATGAGAATGGGTTTGGTTGCTTCACATGCTAGTTATTAATTGGTAAAGATGTCATGTATAATTAGGGATTAGAATTACCATTTTGACATCGAAGCATTGAAATTTGGATCACTTAATTTAATCTTTGTTAGTTGATTAAGTCGAAGTTAAGGTGGATTCAATCCCCTAATTCTTTATCTAGATTCAAACCTTAGTATTCAGAAGCATTTTCAGTAGTTGAATCATTATAGTTAGTATCTTGTTATTTGAATTTGCATCGTAGTATAATCCCACCATTACTCTCATTAGACTTTGGATAGATTTGCAATGTTAGAAAACATTGAATGCTAAAGAACTAGAAGTGAAACGAATCTTCTATTCCAACTCTATTTCAATAGTATCGAGAGTAGAAATTTTTGATAAGAACTGTCTTCGTATAAATTTTAGTTTTACTTGCGTTTGAATTTTATCATTTATTCATGAGTAGAGTTAATCAATTTTACGATTATCAAATGGCGCCGCTGCCATCTTAGTTCCCTTTAGCATTGTATTCTTTAGAATTGTTAGTTTTCCAAAGTCCCATAACCCACCTACCCTTGTTTGATTCTAACTGTGGTTGTCCATTTTAGAACTGAAAATTTTTCCTCGCAGAATTACACGGAGGGTGACTCGGTCCCTAGGCAGCCCAAATTAGAGCGCCACCCACGCCCAAACGCCTAAAACTCCAGTTTTAGTCGAAGACGAAGGCTTTCATGGGCAAAAACTCGGCGCGCCTCCGAATGAAGCACTGGACCTTGAGTTTTTTCCTTTTGACCACGCCTCTACCAAGGCTAAGTTCGAGTGTGACCGCTACCAAACACACGGAACTCCGGCTTGACTGAGCCGACCGCCTCTACCTAGGCCTATTATGAGTGATAAAAGTGATTTTAATGATTCTAACTATCTACGTAAAACACAAATAATCATAATACGTAAATACGTGTTTATATCAATATTCCTACTCTCAATAATGAAGTAATATCAGAGAGTCAAGATTCGTTCCACTCTTAAACCCTCAAGACTTAAATTGAATTCAACTAATCAAACCCAAAAGGAACAATAGTGAGAGTAATGATTTGATGTGAATTTTCTATTCTACCATTCCCAACAATTGAATCTAAACAAGACATAATATAAAGATTTGAACTTTATTTGTTTAAACTCAATTTGAAACTACTCATGCAATAATTGAATTAAACTAATAATGACAAATAAGTAAATCTAAGGATTTAGGCTAATAAATAAATGAAAATGAAACTAGATTATGGAGAACTAATTAACTTTATTTATCTAATAGAACAATAAGAACAAGATATGATTGAATGAATAACAACTATTTTATTTATCTAATGAATGATATTCAATGATTTAAATAACTAAGCTAAAACAAAGAATGAAACTAATTAATGGAATGAAAACTAAGTAATTAACTAATCTAGATCTAACTTTTTCTAACCCTAAACTCCATTAACATTAGCTTCCTAACCTAACTGCCATTAACAAAGAGTCAAGCTTTTGTTTTTATACTTCCAGATCCAAAAATCGTGCATGGGCTTGGAGCCATGTTTTGGGCCGGAAAATCGGGCCCAAAACCCAATTTCTTTAGTCCAAAATGGGCTCTTCCAATTGTAGTTGGCTTCGACAGATGTTTCGTCCACTTCTGCTCCTCTGATTGGGCCAAGGCTTGGACCATTGGAAAGCTCTTTTCGAGCCGGTCGTTTTGACATAAGCTACTCCCAATTCCGAGATCTGAGTCCAAAGATACGGCCTTCGGAAGTTCTGCTGACTTGTGCACTCTTTCTGGCCGTGTTGACTTTTCAGCTTTTGACCGGGCTTTACAAAGGCTTTGTCTCCTTGAATCTTGGCCTTTATTCACAGAACTCCTTAGCAACCGACCTTTGCTCCTTTTTATCTCGCTAAAGTGGCACATTTCTGCACATAATAGACTTTGAAGCCCGAAATGCATAAAACACGAATCGATATTAACTCTTAATTATTACTCACATAATTGGTCTAAAAGTATGATTGTTAAGGGGTTAAAACTACAGTTTTGGGCTCTTATCAAACCACCTTAAACAGCATTTTGCTTGTCCTCAAGCAAAGATGAGAAATTAGAATAAGTGACCAAAAATGGAGTTCTATCTACTCGCGTTTATTTGAGTGCGATTGCATTGACCATATATGCAACAAGGCCTTAAACTACTAGGAATTCCCTAGTGACGAGTTATAGCCTCGTGAGAGTTTTCCAGTGAAGGTACTCACAAACTTCATCTATACTACAACGACTAAGAAATACAACTATTGTTTCCTTATTTATGTCTCAATTATCTATACATCTCAATGACACACAAGGAAGCCGAAGTTGATCAAACACATCTGCCACTTACTATCCCACTAACCTATTCCTAATTAAGCTAGAGGTCTTTATTAGGTGTTGCGGGGATTAGGAGATGGTTTAAGAAGGAAGGAAATGGATATACAAAAGGACAAGTCTGAGATAATAGAGTCTTCATATTATATAACTTAGAGAAAACCTTGTTATTTTCTTTTGCTTCTATACTTTGTTTCCATCATTACCCATATTTTTCTTTTCCTTTTTTCTTTGGCTTTTGACTCCCTTTTATTCTATTTTTGGAGTTTTTATTTATTTCTATTTTTCTTTTTCTTTTCTTTTCTTTGGATGGAAACTTCTTTTCTTTTCTTTTTAAAAGCAACTAACTAATTTTTGTTTACAACGTGTTTTTCTCTTCTTCTTTCTTCACTCATTCTATTCTCGGACTTATTCTAGATTGGGTAAGTTGAATTTTTTATTTTGTTTTGTTTTTGTAGCAGGGGTAAAGGAATTGTGGTTTATGGAAGGCTAAAGAAAGGCTCGAGGGGCGACTAGCGGAAAATAATTCATAGGTTTGAATTTTTGGCTATATCGATCCAAAGAGGGCCTAAATTCTCGCTTTTTAGGATATGGCATAGTGATCAAGCAAGTGGACGTGTGATTTCTCTATCCGGATTTTACTTCTCCCTTGTGTCATTTCTCAAATATTTCGCATCATATAAGGCTTTAGGCTATATTCTCACAGGATTTGTAGAATAAGTACTCTAGCCTAGATTTTAAACTTACTACTAACAATCATAGATACTCATGTAATATATTTATAGATAGATGCAAAGATTATTACCTACATATTAACCTAAGTTTCTAACAATTATTCGATGCAAAAGCTCATGGAGACTTCTAGATTGTTAAGAGCATAGAGAAAGAAAACAATACCAATATTCCTAAGTGTATAGCATAAACTTATTTATTTATATTTTTAAAAATTTTAACTTGAAAACAAATGCATATTATACATATCTATATCCTAACAGATGCCTTAATTACACGATTTCTATGCCCCCAAACAAGAAGAATGCTTTGTCCTCAAAGCATTTAAATAAAAGAGGGTAGAAAAATACCATGGAAATGCGTGAAATTCGGAACATCGCAAAACAAGGTTAGAATATACTAATATAGGAAATAAAACCGACGCGAACTCTATAAGAGTTCCACCCATTATGGGGTTAATGTAATTAAATTGCTTAGGACATAAGCGGGGATGAATGAAACTAAAAACTTACCTCCACTCCAAATTTTCGTCATCCTCCTCTTCTATAAAGAAGTGAGGTTCCTTCAAGATCTTGCCATGCCATTATAATTTGCCAAGCTTGCCGCCATTTATCATCTACGGATCCTAACCCGTTAAAGCGCCACTTGGTCGGATGGGGTGTAAGGTGCAACCCGATGAGGTTGTATCCTCCACCCTTGCCAAGTCATTGCAACGGAAAGATCGAATAATAGAATTGGTGGATCTCACAATGTCGATGACAACCCCGTGCGGCGGGCACAAAAAATAGGGAAGAAACATAGTATAATACGGCAGAAACTAATATAGGCATAAGAAGATACTTATGCCTCATGCTATGGGCTCGTGCTAAACTAGACATCAAAGTTCGAAAGGTCATGGCACATACGTCCCGTGGCTAAAGCAAGGAAGACGCCGCAAGTGGCATCATTCACGTAAAAAAATATCATTCATCTAAAATGTTTAGCATGATCCAAAACATAACAGTTCCTATGTTCATGGACCCGGGCTACCAAAGGGCGACGTTATATTCCCCTTGGTCCTCGATACGGAAAATGCCCGCCCCATAACGACTCATGCAAAACTCATAAGTGTAGACATACATATTATCTACCCAATAGCACCATGGGTCTTGTATTTCAGCGGGCATGGCAAGTCCAAGAACAAATGCTAGCAAGAACCATAAGCGGTTCCGGCCTTACGTGTGTGATCACCTCATGAAACCAAGCACCATAAGTAGTGCTTTGAAACAAATCTTTGAAAGACTGTTCGGTATTATTATAGAAGATGTCATCTCGAACTACGCTCTAGAACAGCTGCGAATGAACCGGGAACAACCCGCGGAAAACTGGAATTTTTCTGGTCGACGGAAGTCAGCGCCGAAAGGCCAACTAGGGCGAAAGTCGCTGCTCGTATTTGGAATTCCAGTGTTTGAGCGAAGTCAGCTGACCTTGAAGCTGGCGCTGAACAAAATTTCTCGACAAAAGTGTAGTATGTGAAGCGCTTCCTCTGCAGCCGGGCAGCCCGAGGAGGTGTTGATTCGTGAAAAATGCGACAAAACGTGGGAAACGTGGGAGTGAAAGGTGAGAAATGGAAGTTAGGTATAGTGTGGGTTGTGAGTGTAGAATGAATGAAGTTTTTTATAGGTTTTGAATTGTTAAAACGAATCGGTAAGTTGCCAAAAGCTTTAAGGCAATTTCGAAACAATAAAATTTCGAACCCAAAACGGAAACAACTCATATTCTTGATTCTATAACAACCCTAATATCTTTTAATTGGATTTAGACTAGTAACTTCTAAACTCTCTTAGATTTCATCATACCACCACATCTAATCATAGGTATGCCAATTATGACAATATTCTCAACCTTCACTCCAAAACAAACTCTAAAATGGAGGATCTTCTACAAATCATGATAGAATAAATAATACCACCCCCAAACAATTCGGGAAGGTGGGATTAACAATAAAATCCATGCACAATTTGAAAAGAACAACATTATATTAAAATTGAAATTCAAACAACATTTAACTACCAAATTCAAAGTTAACTACGGAATTTAACAACGTAACATCCTATCTACTAAAAATAATAAAAGACAACATCAAAACAACAAACAAAGAGAAATCTAGCTACTCTTAAAGGGAGCGAGGTGGGGATAAGAATAGGAAGTTTAGTGATCAAGCATGGAAAAACCAAACACCCCCCCAAACAAATTTTTGAAAACAGTTTGTAAAATTTGTTTTAAAACGGGGGTCTTTTAAAGTCGATTCCTAGACTTAAAAGTGATATATATGTATTTACATGCAGTTTCCCATATATCAATAATCTAAACAATTGTGGATCTTTCCATAAATAGTTAACATGGAATGCACCACCAAACAGAATCAAGCTCCAAAACTTTCTACGACGCAACTTCGTTGAATAAGAAGGAGTCCAAGTGAATGATCGTGAGTAAATGAATGGTTTTGGAAAATACTTGGAATGTGGATAAGTGTTAAGAAAGAAAAGAGTGGGAAGAATGATTGGATTTTATGAGGGATTAACTCAGGTGGATGGTGGTAGGGTGGTGCTCTAGGTAGTGCTTGAGAAGGTGGATCATCACAGGCTCTTAGAAACTCGTCGAATTCCTCATCTAGGTTGTTCGCATCCATATAATTATGGTATTCATCTCCATCTTTGAGGAATTCATCTATCTCGTCTATTATGAGGTTTAGTCCATCTCTTCTATGGTCGGGAAGGTAGGGTTGAAAAATCTTTCTCTAGTTCAGGTTATGTTCAAAGAGTCAAAATTGTGATCTTTGTCTTCTTCCATAAGAGGATATGTACTAGTGTAGGGACGACATCGTCGGGAAGCACTAATGTGATATACAAAACTCTCAATAGACTTAACTTCACCTTCTACAGGGAAAATCTAGTTGTTCATGCGGTGTTTTATCCCTATACCTAATATGAGGGGAACATATTTGTTAACCGTTGCTTTATCTTTTATCACTTTCCAACTAGGTTTCCATATTGGAACCTCTACAGTGTGTAGGGTCTTCAATTTCTATGATAGTATTTGGTATGGTATCATTTATAGTTTATGGGTGATCTTTAGGCATAGTCACTTGGTTATCAACTACTCTCCCGAGCGAACGGCGGTAGTGGATCACTGTAGGTCCCCTTGGTTTATAGTACTATTACAATCAATACTTTCTATTTCAAGGCGGTGTTTGTTAACTTAGGATTAGTAATCGCTTGACTTGGAAAAACACCCCGGTTTGGTTATTATTTTGGTTAGAAGACATGTCAATAACCTTTTGGCACAAAGACTGCATCATTTGCATCGTTTGTTTCATCATATTAGAGTTTTGATCATGCCGATCTTTCATCAAGTTGGAGTTTTGTTGCATAATTTGATTTTGTTTCTCCAACAAGGTCACTACTACTTTGTCCGTAGATGGTTGTATTGGAATTAAAGCTTGTTGGCGTTCATGTCTTGATGTTGATAGTTCCGGGTTATGGGTACTAAACCTCTATTTCTGGTCACCTAAGTTCCTTTGTCCTTGATGTTGAAGTTAACTGGTTGAAGTGTGGTGGTTGTGGTAGTGTTTGTGCATAGACAAGAGGACAATAGAAGTCGGAATGCTCAAGACTACAAATGAATATTACAACGAAAGTAGAGTTAATGTTCATGACTGGAGTGGGTTGTTGTTGAACAAAGATGGCATCTACCTTTTTAGTGAGGGCATCGATAAGAGTTTTAAGCTCGGGATCATGTTTAACCTCAAGAGAAGAAGGAAAGGAGCGGGAGGAATCGTTACCTCCCCAATTGTTGTTCCTCTTAGATTGATCTTCTAAGAATGTATAAGCCTCAAAGGCTCCTTTACTAAGAAAACTACCCCCATTCATGATATCTAGAACCTCCTTATGATAATGTGAAAGCCCCTTGAAGAAAGCACGAACAAGTGTGTCTTTCGCAAGATTATGATGCGGGCATTCAATGAGGAGATCAGTGAAACGATTCCAGGCCTCTGAAAAGGATTCATGAGGATTATGGTGGAAGAAATAAATCTTGTGAAGCATTTCATCCTGTTTTTTAGTGGTGGGTAAAATTGTTCCATGAACAATTGAACAAGTTGTGCCCATGAGTCCAGAGTTTGGCGTTTGGGCAGTTAACCAAGACGCCGCCTTTGTCGGCTAGGGTGAAAGGAAACACCCTAAGTTTAACTTGTTCGGACTTACGCTAGGATGATGGAATGTAGTGAGAACTTGGTCTATCCCACGCGATGTGTGGTAAGGCTTCTCATGGTCTAAACCATGAAAACCGGTAACAAGTTAAATATATTAGGGGGATTCAAAATCCCCCACTAGGTCCGCAAGAACGATGCATCGACTTAGGGCCATCGTTTAGGGCTTTATAAAAATCGAGAGAGAGGAGTCTCTTGTTCTTTAGCCATTGATGCAAGTGTAGTGTGTGAAATTCTAGATAGGCGTGTTGTATTTATTTCTTGAAAAACAAGCCTGATTCTACTAGAATTAAAACTCCACGTAAGAGGCGAGGAGTGAAAGAAGGAGTACCGAATGCTTCCTTGCTTCGCTACTTAATAGCGTCTTGTATACAGCGATTTCAGTGTATTTAACAAGTTAGAAACACTTTATAACTTTAAGGAATAGAAATTTGGACTTTCCTGTAAAAATCGGGCTGTTCACGATGAATTTTCCTTGTAGGGCGCGGGTTCGGCGCGAGTTGGGCGCGAAAGTGCCCCTCGCTTTTGTCGAATGTCCGTGTTTTGGGCGCGGTCGCGTTTCAGTTTTAGCGGGTCGCGCTCCAGGGTTTTCAAGTTTTAGGCCTTTTATCGTACTCCAAAAATTTGAAATTTTTACAGTAATTTTTTAAGACGTCTATCAAGTATCCTGTAAAATTTCAGATCAATCGGAGCTGTGAAAGTCCCTCTACAGCCCTTCAAAGTTTGCAAAACGGTTTTCGGACACAATACAAACAACCGAATGGTTAACCCATCAAACAAAATCCAAAAATTGCCAACGTTTTACTGGAGACTCCTGACAGATCCTACTTGTTCCTCTAAAAAATTTAGAGCAATTGGAGTTCTACAACCTCTCCTTATTGGCTGGTGTTTCAGATATTAAGTGTTTGCAACACTGCAGAAACACACTGGAAACACTCTACTATTTAGGAGGTCAAAACAAATCAAAAACTCATCAAATTTTTACTACAAACTCCTTAGTTATGATAGATACTCCTGTAAAAATTATAGAATTTTTAGAACTCCCTAAGTAACCTTACTCGTCTGTTTTTCAAGAACATACGGTGTGAAAACTAAATGCAGCACTGTAAAGATCGTATTTTTTTCACAAGGTAAAACAACTTTGAAAAATCTGAAAATATTCCAGTAAATCAACAACACATTAAATAATATGTATGAAAATTTTCAGAATTTTCGAAAATTTAGAAATACCTTCACCGCAGTGTTTTTCTCTGTGAATCCGCAGCCCCTATGCCTGAAACAGTGAACAGTTCCTTAAATTCAAGAAACAAGAATGAAAAATTAAAAGGGTGGGTGGGTAGAGAATGGGGGATTGCCCCTTGGATTCAAGCAATTGAATTCTTGTCTTGAACGAGATTAAGATGGCAAGCGCCATTTAATAATGATGATTTTAATGTGATTCTAACTATCTATGCAGAAAATACAAATAATCATAATACGTAAATACGTGTTTATATCAATATTCCTACTCTCAATAATGAAGTAATATCGAGAGTCGATTCGCTCCACTCTTAAACCCTCAAGACTTAAATTGAATTCAACTAATCAAACCCAAAAGGAACAATAGTGAGAGTAATGATTTGATGTGAATTTTCTATTCTACCATTCCCAACAATTGAATCTAAACAAGACATAATATAAAGATTTGAACTTTATTTGTTTAAACTCAATTTGAAACTACTCATGCAATAATTGAATTAAACTAATAATGACAAATAAGTAAATCTAAGGATTTAGGCTAATAAATAAATGAAAATGAAACTAGATTATGGAGAACTAATTAACTTTATTTATCTAATAGAACAATAAGAACAAGATATGATTGAATGAATAACAACTATTTTATTTATCTAATGAATGATATTCAATGATTTAAATAACTAAGCTAAAACAAAGAATGAAACTAATTAATGGAATGAAAACTAAGTAATTAACTAATCTAGATCTAACTTTTTCTAACCCTAAACTCCATTAACATTAGCTTCCTAACCTAACTGCCATTAACAAAGAGTCAAGCTTTTGTTTTTATACTTCCAGATCCAAAAATCGTGCATGGGCTTGGAGCCATGTTTTGGGCCGGAAAATCGGGCCCAAAACCCAATTTCTTTAGTCCAAAATGGGCTCTTCAGCTGTAGTTGGCTTCGACAGATGTTTCGTCCACTTCTGCTCCTCTGATTGGGCCAAGGCTTGGACCATTGGAAAGCTCTTTTCGAGCCGGTCGTTTTGACATAAGCTACTCCCAATTCCGAGATCTGAGTCCAAAGATACGGCCTTCGGAAGTTCTGCTGACTTGTGCACTCTTTCTGCCCGTGTTGACTTTTCAGCTTTGGACCGGCTTTACAAAGGCTTTGTCTCCTTGAATCTTGGCCTTTATTCACGTAACTCCTTAGCAACCGACCTTTGCTCCTTTATCTCGCTAAAGTGGCACATTTCTGCACATAATAGACTTTGAAGCCTGAAATGCATAAAACACGAATGTCAAGATTAACTCTTAATTATTACTCACATAATTGGTCTAAAAGTATGATTGTTAAGGGGTTAAAACTACAGTTTTGGGCTCTTATCAATGAGCGCGACCTGTGCCCTCTGCTGAAACTCCCCGATTTCCCCAGGTTTGTTTCAAACTTCCATTTCTTCATGGCTTTCAGTGTTCTAACTTGTTATATACACTGAACACATGTATACAAGACGTTATTCATAAGCGAAGCAAGGAGGCATTCAGGTACTTCTTTCTTCAAACACCTCGCATCTCCTGTTAGAGGTTCATACTAGCATATCAGGACTGTTTGGAGTGTTGTTGTGTTTCGTTAAGATTGGTCTTAGCCTTGCATGAGATTAAGGTCAGGCCGAAGAAAAATGCCTAACGTAATCAACCGGCAACGTCAGCAAACACGCCTTTCTAGTATACCACTGAATACACCTCTAGCTAATATACCACACACACCACCTGAAGTAATGGCTGAAGAAAGAGAGTCTCCTCTCTCTGACTTTTACAAAGCCTTGAACGATAGCCATAAATCTTGCATCGTTCTATCAGACCCAGTGGGGGATTTCCGAATCCTCCCAAATATATTTAATTTGTTACCCATTTTTCATGGGTTAGACCATGAAAAGCCTTATCAGCACATGCGTAGGATTGACCAAGTCCTTACTACATTCCATCATTCTACGGTTGGTGCTGAACAAATTAAACTAAGGGTATTTCCTTTCACTTTAGCCGATAAGGTGGCGTCTTGGTTAACTGCCCAAGCGCTTAATTCTGTGGACTCGTGGGCTAAACTTGTTCAACTATTTATGGAACATTTTTACCCACCACTGAAGACCAATGAAATGCTTTCCAAGATTCATTTCTTTTCACGTAATCCTCATGAATCATTTTCAGAGGCTTGGAATCGTTTCACCGATCTTCTTATAGAGTGTCCACACCATAACCTAGTGAAAGACACGTTAGTTCGTGCCTTTTTCGAAGGACTTCTACACCACCATAAAGAAGTCCTTGACATAATGAATGGGGGTAGTTTCCTAAGTAAGGGAGCCTCAGAGGCTTATAAATTTTTAGAATATCAAACTAAGCGTAATAATAACTGGGAGGTAGTGATGATATCTCCCGCAACGCTAGTTCTTCTACAACAGTAAAGGTCGCCGGTATGTTTGAGATGAAGCACGATCCTGAACTTAAAAATTTAATCGAATCTCTAACTAAAAAGGTAGAGGCTATTTTTGTTCAACAAACGCCTATCCCCGTCATGAATATCAACACCAATCCATGTAATTTATGTTTGAGTCCAAAGCATCCCGACTCCTATTGTCCTCTCGCTTACGAACAACAAACATTATAACAAGATAACGTTTGCTCAATTAATAGTTATCCTATTCCTAACGCCCCTTGGAGACAACATCCCAACTTCAGTTGGAGAAATAATCAACAAATAACACCTCTAGGGTTTAATAATCAAAATGTTAGGCCAGCAAACAATTATAACCCAGGCCCACCACGACAAGGTCAGGGTAATTATAATTATAACAATCAAGCTCAACCATGTCAAGGACAAAGTCAGGGTAATTATAATAATTATAACAATAATAATTATTATACTAATAGAGGTATCGTTCCGGTTAATAAAAATAATAACTATCAAAATCCACCAATTAATAATCAACGTGACATAGTTCCTATCACACAACCTATAGCTAACACTCCTCCATAACCGGATCGTTCGATACCTTTTTATGCAATCTCAACAAAGATTTTACAAGCCATCCAACTTTCCTTACAGCAGTTAGCTCAAGAGAAAGTACAACCCAAAGGTGTTTTTCTAGGACAAGTTTATACCTAATCCTAAAATACCAAACACAACCTTTGAGGTAAACGATAATACTAGTAACTAAAATGCAAACGTAGGTGAGATAAATTCCATCAACCACTCCGCTCAAAGGTAGTGGTTGATAACAAAGTAACTATGTCTATAGTTACCCCACCAGTAGTCCATACACCATATATTACACTAGATAACGAAACATAAACTAAAGATCCTACCCCTATAGAGATACCAGTTAAACCACAGCCTAAGAAACAGAAAAGCAAGGTTAACCATCCTGTTGATCCATATGATAAATATAAAAGGAAACTACCGTTTCTTCATAAATTAGCTATGTTAAACAAGGATACAAATTTTGACGAGATTAGGGAAGTTTTAAAAATCTAACTATAAACTTACCTTTTCTTAAAGCAATTAAAAGTTACCTCACCATGCTAAGTTTCTCAAAGAGTTGTAATCGCTAGACATAAGACAAAGATTCCTAAAGACTTTTTAACTTTTAACAGCTTCCAACTTTAACATAACACAATGGAATCGTTAATACAAGGACCCTAGTCGCCCCATCTGCACAATGCACCTTAGGGGATACTCACACGAATTAATGCTTTATTAAACCCCGGGGCGAAAGTGTTAACTTACTCCCTTATTATTTATATAAACAAATAGGTCTACAGGAAATGCAACCTACAACAATGACGTTACAATTAGCTGATAGGTCTATCAAGTATCCTAAAATGTGCTGGTTAAGGTTCAGGATTTATACTATCCTGCGGACTTTGTTATCCTCGATACAGAAGTCGGTAACAATTCTGTTCCGATCATTTTAGGGCGCCCTTTCTTGGCAACTGCCAACATGCTTATAAACTGCCGCGATGGTTCGATGTCCTTGTCCATTGGCCATATTTTCATTGAGGTCAATGTTTTTAAAACAATCAAACAGTTTCTTGATATGAATATCGATGGAGAGGTTAGCATGATCGAGAGTTTAGCTCATGTTTATTTCAAAACCACGTTTTCGGATGACCAGATGCACAAATTCTTTTCCTTTGGAATTTCCAATTTCGACAAAGACTCCTTGGACGTAGAGGAAATTGGGGAAGATTTCCTTCAACTCTTTTGCAACTCTTTCCTTCCACCTCGCGAGTCCCACCATACTAACATCCATTTATCCCTTGACACTATGACAGAAGATGAATTTTTCACCCTCTATCCCAGTGATTCTTTTGACCCACCTATTGAGGAATGTCTGGCATATCTCAAGGCTTCTAATGATCTAGACCTGAGAGCTCTAGCTGACACTCATTCATCTTCCCTCACCTATATACCCCACCTTCCACCTTTTCAAAGGAACTTAGAGGTTGCACTTGACCCTTTTGCTTCTTCTATACTTAATGATTTTCTAATTTCTCTTAATACATAAATAATTCCCAAGGGAAAGGCACTTGACACCTTCATTTTCAGAATTGAGACAATTCCCACCTACACCATGAATGAGTTTTGTGCTAAACCCACATTCTCATTTCTTCCATTCCTTACATCTAAAATTCATCCATATCCACCATATCTTCCACAAACATCCATTTTCTCATGATCATTCACTTGGACACCCTCTCGTTCAAAGATGAAAAAGGAAGTGCATGCGCGGTTACGTTCTAGATTTATCAGACTTCGCTTTCATTTCACTAAGCTGCGTCGTAGAAAATCTTGGTGCTTGATTCTGTTTGAGGGTGTATTCCATGTTATTTATTTATGGAAAGACCCACAACTCTTTAAGTTGTTGATATATGGAAAACTGCAGGGTATATATATATATATCCAGTTGTATGTTAAAGTCTTGAGTATCTGACTATAAATGGCTCATATTGTGGTTTGTTGTACCTTCTTACAATTCCATATATTGGTAAGTGCACCATTCAGGTAACCGGGCCCTCCCTATGGAGTGTGTGGCTGTAAGTACAGGATCCTAAATCCACGGTTAACATAATTCACGTTTTCCACTCTTGTATGTTTTCTCGATTTTTGAGTCATGTTCCTTTATGGTGTGAATTATGTCTTTATTGCTTTCTTGTTTTTCTTATATTAAATCTTATTCATAAAAAATAAAAATTGTTAAAATCATAAAAATAGTAAGTTAGGAAGTCTCGGGAATCTGACTTTAAAAGACCTACTTTTAAAACAAATTTTCAAACTCTGTTGTCTAAAATTTGTTTGGGGGTGGGATGTTCGTTTTTCCATACTGAATTGTTCAACTTTCCATTTGTGTTGCTTAGGCCGTTTAATCGAATTTTGATTCGAGTTGACATTATCTATGAATTTAGATTTCATTCGTTCGCATAACTTATGTCATGCATGCACTTCGAGGCATTTTCTATCTTCTCATTTGTCACCCACAGTCGGAATAGAGTGTTTTATAGATCATTGGATTGGAAATTCTCTCCTAATCGTTTCCATATCTCATTCGCAAATATCGGTCCGGTAACAAATCGGCAATTTTGATTTGAAGTTGCGCAAAAAATCGCAAAATTTCGGAAACACGATTTGGGCTTGGGCCCAAAGAACGCACGTGTGATACACGTGTGTCTCCTTCCTCTAATTCTAAAACAGAATTGCGATTTTTTTTTATCTTCCGCCATTAACAAAGCTTCCAAACCCTAACCAAAATAAAAAAAATAAAAAAAGAAATCTAAATACACCCACGCCCAAAGTTTAAATCAATATCAAATCTTCTCCAAACCTCTCCCACACCAATTTCAAACAAGTTAAACCATCGAAAACCACCAAAAATCCTAGAAACTTGAAATGCCGCGCCACCACCGCGCCACCACCATTGTTTTGTTAGTGAGGGAGTCTCAAACTCCATCCCCACATTCCATTTACACCCCCAAATCGTTCCAAAATCTCAATAGCTCAAAGACGAAGGATTTTGCTAGAACAATCGTTTACGGCCGACCACTTTGCACCATTTTACTGTGACGAGATGATTAGAAGGAATTGGAATAAGTTGTGGTACTCGATAGATGATTTATTCCACTCCGATTTAGTAGAACAATTTTATAAGAAGAGAGTTGGATGGACAGAAAATTTTCATGAAGGTGGCCGGGACGCGGAGAGAATTATCAAGAGAGAAGTTGGCTGAGATTGTAGGCATTACGCCTGCACGCCACCTCGAAACCACAGTGAAGGAATCCCAAAGATAATCGGAGTTCCCGCTTTGATGAAAGACACTCTCATGGAGGGTCAATACAATACTTAATTCTCATCATTGCCGACAAATCATCTCTTGAACCAACCAACTGGTTGTAGCTCAGTGGATTGGTAAGAACGTCATTGGGAAGGAGAAAGTGAGCGACATCGGTTTGACATGTCTGCGTGTTATCTGGATATTGCAAGAGAAGAGGTATGAATTCTGTATCCTTGAAGTTTTGATAAATATGATTAGAGGAGTTGGGAAGAGTATTGCACCATTTCCTACTTTAATTACAATGATAATGTTGTCTTGGGGAAACCAAGAACCGAAATGGACTATGTTGAAATTGCATTCAAATGAAACTATTTATACGGAGTGCATCCAAAAGACTTGGATGTTGCCGGAGGATAGGGTGGTTGATTCGGATGAGGAAATGGATGACATGACATGTTTGGATGAAGATGCCCTAGAGAAGTGTACGTCTGATTCAGAACGCATGACAGTGTTGCATACTGGCATGCGTTGCATTTATGCTATTTGTGAAGATGTACGAGATAGGCAAATTATAATTTGAAATAAACAAAAGAACCTTCGACGAAGTTTTGAAAACCTAAAAGGGTCGATGATCTCTTGTATAACATGGGGACACTCCTTCACCGGGCCACCATGCAATGAATATACGAGATGAAGGCAGAGATGAAATCAACAATGGAAGCACAACGCTTGCTCCAAGTAGAGATTCTATGACGATGCCACCTCGGAGGTTTCTCGTTTCAGATGAGTTTGAGCGCATAAGCGTCGTCGCCAAAGGATCGGATGGCTCGGCCCTTCTTCATCCCAGCCCAATCTCCATCTCAGGCCCATCTTCATCACGCGGGCTAGGTTTCAAAAAAATATGTTATTTCGATATTATTTAGTTGTTTTATTGTTTTATTAGTTCAAGATATTAAGTTTTTAAATTCAGTAGTTAAATTTAAATTCGGGTAGTTAATTGTATTTGAATTTCAATTTTAATATAATTTGGTTTTTCAAATCAGGCTCGATTTTATTGTTAATCCCACCTTCCTGAATTGTTTTGGGGTGGTATTATTTACTCTAGCATGATTTGTTATATGATCCTCCATTTTATAAGTTATTTTGGAGTGATGGTTGAGAATATTGTCGATATGGCCATACCTATAATTAGATGTTGTGATAGGATAAAATCTAAAAGCCGTTTAGAAGTTACTATTCTAAATTAAATCTAAAAAGATATTAGGGTTGTTTTAGAATCAAGAATATGGGTTGTTTTCGCTTTTGGTTTTGAAATTTTTGTTTCCGCAATTGCTTTAAAGCTTTTGGCAACTTTCCGATTCGCTTTTAGCAACTTAAAACCTATATAAACCTCCTTCATTCTACACTCACAACCCACACTACACCTAACATTCATCTCTCACCTTTCACTCCCTAACTTTTCCTTCTTTTTCCTTCTCACTTCTGCATTTTAGCATTTCGAGCGCACTGCCGTTGATGGAGCGCCACCGCCCTCTAAAACCGGGCCTAGAATTTCATCGAGTGCAACCCCGCTACCTACCAAGCCTAGAGCCACCGACTCCACGCCAAAACACTAGTATTCCAGTCTTCATCCCGAAATGACCCCGCCCATCCTGCAAAAGTAAGTGCCCACGCCCAAGTGCCTGAACTCAAAATTCACCAGAGCGCCACCCATGCCCATCCCAGGCATAGGTTGAGCGCGACCACGCCTACTCGACCCGTGGGCACTAAAAAATCGGATTTTTTGTGGGTTGTTCCAAGATCCTTTGCATCTATTCCAAATGAAGTTTATTGGAGATGACATTCCTCAGATCATATACAGGAACAGTCTTTTGAAGACTTGTTCCAAAGTGACACCTATGGTGCGTGGTTTCAACGGCGATCATTCTAGTAGGCTGGGAGCCACTATTGGTAAGTCCCGATGAACTTTATTCTCCGCACTTACATCGTATTTTTATGATAATTGTAAGTTCTTTGATAGACCGGATGGAGAACAAGTGTTCTCCATCACCATCGGGATGAACCGATGGAAATTTCCGTGTTCTTGTTAGCCTTTGTGTTGACTTGCTATGCCCGGCATTTAAATACAAGACTCATGGGCATATTTGGTAGATAATATGTACATGTATAATAACTATGAGGATTTGCATGACCATTACGGGGCAGGAATCTTTAAGATAGAAGACCAAGGGGATTATAACGTCGCCCTTGGTAGCCTGTCTATGAACATGGGCGCTGTTATGTTTTGGATCATGCTAAACATTAGAGGGGAATGGATGACGAAACTTGTGATATTTTCCTTGCTTTAGCTAGGGGACGTACACTCTATGATATTCCCCAGACCCTAATGTCTAGTTTAGCCCGAGCCCATAGTAAGAGGCATAAGTACCTTCTTATGCCTGTTTTAATTTGTCGTATAATGCTATGTTTATTTCCTGTGTTTTGTGCCCGTTTCACGGATTGGGTTAAGGTCGACATTGTGAGACCCACCAAATGTATTATTCGATCGTTCCATGCAATAACTTGGCAAGGGTGGAGGATAAAACCTCATCAGGTTGCGCCTTACACCCCATCAGACCAAGTGGCGCTTGACAGGTTAGCTATAGTAGACGATAAGTGGCGTGAAGCCTGGCAAATTACCATGGCGTGGGTAAGATGGGAAGGAACCTCATTTCTTTATTGAGGATGAGGAGGAAAATGATTAAATGGGAGTTAAGGTTAGTTTTTATTTCAGTTAGTGTCTGTTTATGTCCCAAGCAATTTATTTCTCATTAACCCCATAACGGGTGGAACTCTTATAGAGTTGCGTCAGTTTTTATTTTCTATATTAGTATGTTTTAACCTTGTTTTGCATATGTTCTAGAATTTCACGTGTTTCCATGGTATTTCTCTACCCTATTTATTTAAATACTTTGAGGACAAAGCATGCTTCTTATTTGGGGGGGGGTCATAGAAACACGTGTAATTAAGGCATTTGTTAGGATATATATATGTACAGTATGCACTTGTTTTCTAGTTAAAAAAATCAAAAAATTTAAAAATATTAATAAAAAGTTTATGATGTACACTTAGGAATATTGGTATTGATTTTCTTCTCTAGGCCCTTGATAATCTAGAAATCTCACGTAGCTTTTGCATTAGAATAGTTTTTAGAAACTTAGATTAATATGTAGGTAATAATCCTTGCATCTATCTATAAATATGTTACATGAGTATCTATGATTGTTGGCAGTAAGTTTCTGAAATCTAGGCTAGAGTACTTATTTTACAAATCTTGTGAGAATATAGCCTAAAGCCTTATATGAGTGAAACATTTGAGAAATGCAACACAAGGGAGAAGTAAAATCCGGATAAAGAAATCACACGTCCACTTGCTTGATCACTATACCATATCCTGTTTGAGAATTTAGGCCCTCTTTGGATCGATATAGCCAGAAATTCAAACCTATAAATTATTTTCCGCTAGTCGCCCCTCTGAGCCTTTCTTTAGCCTTTTATAAACCGCAAATCCTTTACCCTGCTACAAAACAAACAAAATAAAAAAAAATCGACCTACCCATTCTTTCAATAAGTGTGAGAATAGAGATGAAGAATAGAAAAGAGAAAGACCTTTGAAATCAAGAATTTGTTAGTCACTTCAAATAAGAAAAGAAAGTTTCCATCCAAATAAAATAAAAATAAAAGAAAATAAAGATTTAGAACTCCAAAAATAGAATCAAAGGAGTCAAAAGCCAAAGAAAAAAATATATATATGGCTAAGGATGGAAACAAAGTGTAGAAGCAAAAGTAATGAACAAGGTTTTTTCTAGTTACTTAATATGAAGACTCTATTATCTCAGACTTGTCCATTTTGAATATCCATTTCCTTCATTCTCAAACCATCTCCTAATCCTCGCAACACATAATAAAGACCTCTAGCTCAATCAGGAATAGGTTAATGTGATAGTAAGTGGCAGATGTGTTTGATTAACTCCGGCTTCCTTGTGTGTCATTGATATTGTAAGGTAAAGTGTGCCCACCGCATTAATCGGAGTAGCTTAAACTTGAGTGGAAAAATCAAAGTGGTTTTTGTCTTGGCATTTATGTGAGGACCTACTTAAAGACGTTATTCCAAGTTTCATAAACGGACTCGCTAGTGCATTTCATAGTATTACTCATTGTATATATGTTCATTCAGTAGATAATTGATTATTATGCATATATTAGCTTAGGGTTTCAATTTGATTATTCTTTATTCATTGCTAGTGAGATATATAGATAATTGGGAGCTTAAATAAGGAAATAATAGTTTTATTTCTTAGTCATTGTAGTATAGATGAAGTTTGTGAGTACCTTCACTGAAAACTCTCACGAGGCTATAACTCGGCCCACTAGGAATTCCTAGTGGTTTAATGTCTTGTTGCATATGGTCAATGCAATCGCACTTTTAAACGAGATTAGTTAGAACTCCATTTTTGGTCACTTATGCTAATTTCTCATATTTGCTTGAGGACAAGCAAAATGCTGTTTGGGGGTGGTTTGATAAGAGCCCAAAATTGTAGTTTTAACCCCTTAACAATAATGCTTTTAGACCATTATGCTGGGTAATAAATAAGAGTTAATGCCGATTACGTGCTCTTATATATTTCAGGCATTGAAGTCAATTGTGTGTAGAAATGTGCCACTTTCGTGAGATAAAAGAGCAAGGGTTGGTTGCTAAGAAGTTCTGTAATTAAATGCCAAGATTCAAAGAGAAAAAGCCTTTTGTAAAGCCCGGTCAAAAGTTGAAAAGTCAAAGTCAACGGGCGTAAAAAAAGACACAAAAGTCATGAGAACTTCAAGACCGTGATCTTTGGACTTAGGCCTCGAACTGGGCGCCTTATGTCAAAACGTTTGTCTCGGAAAGAGCTTTCCAATGGTCTAAACCTTGATCCAATCAAAGGAGTAGAAGTGGATGAAGAGCTTATTGAAGTCAAAACCAGCTGAAAAGGGCTCTGTGGACTGAAGAAATTGGGCTTTCGGCTCGATTTTCCAGCCCAAAACATGGATCCTCAGCCCATGCACAAAAATGTGGATCTGGTCTCCTCCATTTCTACACACAAGACTTAGCTCTTAAGTATCACTTAGCTTAGGATAGAAGGTAGCCATTAGAGAATAATCTAGATCTAGTTTTGAGTTTTTAAATTAGTTAATTAATTAGTTTTCATTCCATTAATTAGTTTCATTCCTTATTTTAGATTAGTTATTGGAATCATTATTTATCATTCATTAGATAAATAAAATAGTTAGTTTTGATAATTTTGATTTTGTTATTTAAAATTGCTTAGATCTAATTTCAATTCTTGTTATTTAATGATTTCTTAGTTGTTAATTTAGATTTCAATTATTGTTTAGTTGAATTTAATAAAGTTAGAATCTTTATATTATGTGTAATTCAATTTCATATGGAAATGATAGCATAATGATTTTAAGCTAAACCTCCATTAGAGGGGTTGAAAGACACTTTGATGAAGCTTGATCTTGTTAACTTATAAATCGTCATGGATAATCTATTCAATTCTATAAAGTAATCAGTTCACCATGAGAATGGATTTGGTTGCTTCACATGCTAGTTATTAATTGGTAGAGATGCCATGTATAATTAGGGATTAGAATTACCATTTTGACATGCGAAAGCATTGAAATTTGGATCACTTAATTTAATCTTTGTTAGTTGATTAAGCCGAAGTTAAGGTGGATTCAATCCCCCCTAATTCTTTATCTAGATTCAAACCTTAGTATTCCATAGCATTTCGAAGTTGAATCATTATAGTTAGTATCTTGTTATTTGAATTTGCATCGTAGTATAATCTCACCATTACTCTCATTAGACTTTGTATAGATTTGCAAAGTTAGAAAACATTGAATGCTAAAGAACTAGGAGTAGAACGAATCTTCTATTCCAACTCTATTTCAATAGTATCGATAGTAGAAATTTTTGATAAGAACTGTCTTTGTATAAGTTTTAGTTTTACTTGTGTTTGAATTTTATCATTTATTTGTAGTAGAATTAACAATTTTACGGTTATCAGTAAGTCCTATTCACTTAGCCCCTAAGAAATCGGGGGTTACCATTGTTCGTAATGCTGCGGGTGAATATGTTTCTACACGTGTTCTTATGAAATGGAGGATCTGTATTGATTATGGACGCTTAAACGCCATGACACGAAAGGATCACTTTCCTTTACCCTTTATAGATCAGATGCTCGAACGTCTAGCTAGTCATGCTTATTATTGTTTTTTAGATGGCTATTCTGGCTATTTTCAGATCATTATTGATCCTGATGACCAAGACAAGACTACCTTCACAAGTCCTTTTGGAACATATGCGTATAAACGGATGCCTTTTAGTCTCTGTAACGCTCCTGGTACCTTCCAACGGTGTATGCTTCATATTTTTAGTGACATGGTGGTGCGCTTTATGGAAGTTTTTATGGATGATTTTTTCTATCTATGGAGACTCTTTCAGTGGATGCCTGTTTAACCTTTCCAAGGTGTTGACACGATGTGAGGAGAAGAATCTGGTTTTAAATTGGGAGAAGTGTCATTTTATAGTAAAGAAAGGGATAGTGCTAGGTCATATTGTATCTAGTGACGGCATAGAAATAGATAAGGCTAAATTGGATAAGATAGCATCTTTACCTATACCACTTTTGTCCATCCATGACATTAGAGCCTTCTTAGGCCATGCAGGTTTTATAGCGTTTTATTAAGGATTTTTCTAAAATAGCTAGGCCTTTAACTAATCTGCTTTTGAAGGATGTCATCTTTGATTTCAATTTTGATTGCAAACAGGCTTTTGTAACTTTAAAAGCCTATTTAACATCTGCGACCGATTATCTGACCTCCGATTGGTCTAAACCTTTCGAAGTTTATAATGCGAATTAGCTTACTATCTTTGGTAGAGGTGTTAGGACAAAAACTAGATGATAAGTCGATTTTGTAATTTATTATGCTAGTAAAACTTTTAAATGATGCTCAACTAAATTACACTACTCTTGAAAAGAAATTTTTAGCCGCGGGTTTATGCTTTAGATAAATTCTGCCTTTATTTGGTTGGTTTTAAGACCTTAGTTTACACCAACCATGCAGCTCTTAGGTACCTTCTTGCCAAGAAGGATGCTAAACAGAGATTGATCCGATGGATTCTTCTCCTGCAAGAGTTTACCCTAGAAGTTAAGGATAAACGAGGGGTAGAAAATGTGGTAGCAGATCACTTATCTAGACTTACCAATGACAGTGATAGTGATTCCGAGTCCATACCGGATTTTTTTCCTGGTGAGAATCTTTATGCTATTTTTTCTGCACCATGGTATGCCGACATTGTGAACTACTTAGCTTCTGATATTATTCCTGATATTTGATCCAGAAATGAACGAAAAAGGTTTTTGGGCCGAAGTTAAAGCTTATATTACATCGGGATGAGCCCCTACCTTTTTCGCAAGATTGTGCAAATCGTTATTAATCGTTGTATTCTCCAAATTGGGAATATAATGAGGTTTTATCCTTTCGCCATGACAAAGAGTGTGGTGGCTATTTTAGTGGTATGAAAATGGTTGCAAAGTTCTTCAATGTGGTTTTTATTGGCCTACTCTTTTTTAAAGATGCCCAAGTTCATTCAAAGACGATGTTCATTGCCAACAACTTGGGCGTGATTACTAAACGTATTATGATGCCTTTAAATCCCATTTTGGTTGTAGAAATTTTTTATGTTTGAGGCATTGATTTCATGGGTCCTTTTCCTATTTCCCACGGTTTTGTTAATATTTTTGTTACCCGTGGACTACGTTCCAAATGGATAGAGGCCATGGCTTGCCGTGAGCAATGACCATAAGATAGTTGTGTATTTTGTTAAGGAATACATTTTCTATCATTTTGGCATTCCTAAAACCATCATTAGTGATGGTGGAACATATTTTTGCAAATTGAGTTGTTGCTTTTTAGTTAAAAAGTACAGAGTTACCCATAAGGTGGCAACTCCTTATCATCCACAAACTAGTAGCTAGGTAGAAGTCTCTAATACGGAAATGAAGAAAATATTATAAACAAACAGAAACTCGATAGGGAAAGATTGGTCTAAGTTGCCTTATCGGGATGCCTTATGGGCATATCGGACCGCTTTTAAAACTCCTATAGGTATGTCTCCTTTTTACTTGGTTTGGAAAACCTTGTCACTTGCCCGCCAATTAGAGAGTACGGGCTATTTGGGCTATAAAAAGCCTTAACTTCAATTATGATGAGGTAGGTGTCGCGAAATTGCAATTAAATGAGCTTGAAGAAACTGTGAGCGATTCTTATGATCTCGCCAAGGATTATAAGGCTAATATGAAACGAAGTTCATGATAAACAAATTTTATGTAAGTGAGTTTGTGGTTGGTCAAAGGTCTTACTTTACAACTCCCGCTTGCACATTTTCTCCGAAAATTAAAACCCGTTAGTCCGGTCCTTTTTGGTTACGAAGTCACCTCTTACGGGCAATCACCTTGTTAAATCCCAAGGACAACAAGACATTTAAGGTTAATGGCCAACGATTAAAACATTTTCACGAAGTTAATGTCCCCTGTGATGTGGAAGATGTCCTTTTACAGACCCTCGCCTATGAGGACTCGACCTTGTTTGTTGGTGCACTTCCTCTCATTTCCATATTTTGGTGAGTGCACCATTCAGGTAAACGGCCCTCCCTTTTGGAGTATGTGGCCGTAAAGTACCGGATCCAATGATAACATCGATAAAATTGATTATTTCCACTTCGCGTATTTTTCTCGGTTTTGATCATGTTCCTCACATGCAAGGTGAATTATGTATTTATTGTTTAGGTGTTTTAACATAGTAAACAAATAAAAAATAAATTAAAATTCATAAAAATCATAGACATAGCAATCCAACAAGTCTTGGAATCGACTTTAAAGCGACCCACGTTGTAAACAAATTTTGTAGTTAAAAAATTTGTTTGGGAGTCTCAAATAAATCTTTCCACCGGATTTACTCGAACTTTCTAGTTGTGTTGTTTACGGTCCATTAGTATAGTTCATTTTGGGTTGGCGTTATCAAATTTAGTGTTCATTCGTTAGCATAACTTCGTCATACAGCGCTCACGAGGCGTTTTCCACTATCTTTTCGTCACCCGGTTGGAATCGAGTGTTTATGGATCATTGGTTGGAAATTCTCTCCTGATCATTTCCATATCTCATTCACTAAGAATCGGGCCCGATAACGAAGCCCGGAAAATCTAGTTAGAAAGTGCTTATTTAAAATCGACAAAAGTCCGAAAAATACGAATTGGGCTTGAGGCCATTTAATGGCCCTGGTGGTGGCGCCAGCCTTAATCATGGCGACCAGCTCAAACTCTGTAAGTCAAAAATCAAAATGACTTTCATCTATCTGGCAGCCAGCCACTCTCAAAACGGTCAGCGATCTTAACTTCTTCTCGGCCCAGCTTGACACAAAGTATAAATCCAAACCACAGCAACCTAAAAATAAAAAAAAAAATAATAATAATAATAAATAATAGAATATATTCAAATGAAACACCACTGAACCCATTGTGAAACTGACACCAATCTTCCACAATCTCGGCCGATCCGCCATACATGAACCACCCGACCAATTCGGGTTTGAACACGCGTAGAACCTACCATAACCACCCTTTGTTGGTTTGGTTAGTTTTCATCAAACTTCATCCACCACCATCTACAAACCCCAATCGAGTAAATAACTTCAATTAAATAGCGGCGTAGAAGCATTAGGAAAAGCGTTTGTTCCGAAGCCGGTTTTGCCATTTTATGGCGAGGAGATGTTTAAAGAGACATTGGAGCGGTTGTGGTGATACGACGGAGGATTTCTATCACTATGAATTGGTAGAACAGTTTTATAAAAGCGAGAAGTGGAGGGAAATAGGATTTTTCATTAGGATGCGCGAGGAGCGGAGGGATTCTGAGGCCGGTTGTTGGGTGAGCTATTAGGAATCACCCCCGTAACCACCTAGATCACGACCATTCGGGAATCAAGAATCTGCGGTTCTGTTTTGATGAAAATCACGGTCATAGAGGGTGAATACAATCGATCTCATTGCGTTAAGCGGGGCGACCACGAGAACCAATCAAGCTGTCATTTCGGTGGATTTAGTAAAGCGTCCAAAGGAAAAGACAAAGTCGGCGACATCCGGACCGATTATGCGCGTTCTCACGGAATTTACCAAGCGAAGGAGTATAATTTCTGCATCCTTGATTTAATTTTGAATGTGATTAGAGAGTGGGAAAAGCCACTGGCGCCTCTTCCGTATTGATCACTAAGATTATGCTCTCATTTAGAGGCCGTCGCTAGATCTGCTCCTATTAAGATCAAATTGCCTTCTAATGCGGTATTTATAAAGAATGCATTCAAAAGACTTGGCGGTTGTCTGCAGAAGGAAGTTAAGTCCGGATGATGAAAGGGAAAGATATGACATGGTTGGTTGAGGATAATTTTGATAGTCATATTTCTAATTTAGACCGAATGATAATCGCTGGCTGGTTTGCGATCACGGTTATCATATCTGTGTAGAAGATATTAGACATAGACAAATCGTGATTGAATAAACAAGCGGACCCGGGGCGGCGGTTGAAATGCTTTCGTAAAGGGTCGGGAAGATATCTTGTTTAACATGGAGGTTATCCATAATAACCACCAAGCCCGATTATCGTGCCAAAGGCTGAGATGGAAGCCATGGCGTTTGTTCGGGATAGAGATGCTCTGGCGCATGCCACTCATTGGAGTCTATCTCCGTTGAGTCACGAGAGGCATGGCGTCGTCGCCCAAGACGGATAGCTCAAGCCATTCGACACCACGAGCGATCTCCATCTCGGGGACCATCTTCTTCACCTGCGCCTAGGTGTTCACCATAAATTGTGTCCTTTTATTTCATTGTCTTTATTGTTTTGTTAGTGGAATTTTACGCCCGGTAGTTAGATTTGAATATTAAGTTGTTTGTTTTAGATTATTTGGATTCCATATTATTTTAATATAATTTATTTTGATTATCTTCGAAGGTTGTCTTGGAGTAAAAGTTGAAATTAGGCGATATCCGGCATATCTATGATTTTTTGTAGTGGTAGCATGATATATAGGAGAGTTTAGAAGTTACTATTCTAAACCAAGTTTAAAAGATACCAGGGTTGTTAGGAAATCAAAGCTATGGATAGTTTTCGTTTTTGGGTTTTGGAGTTTCCTATTTCGAATGGCCTTAAAACAATTTGGTGACTTACCCGATTCGTTTTGGAAACCGAGGAACCTATTTAAACTTCCATCATACTACACTCCGCACCCACGCTACACCCCACGATCATCTTTCACTTTTCCTCCAGCCCCTTTTTCTTGTTTTCTTGTTTTCTTAGAAACTCAATTTCTGCGCACCGGGCGCCCAGCGCTTCAAAGCTGGCAGCGACTTCATACCACGTAAACTGAAAAATCACTAAGCAGCGCCATGCGCCCAGGAAGCGACCAGCTCAATTATGGAAATCGAAAATTTAACGGTGGCGCCGCAACGAGTAAAGCGCGACCTTCGCTAAAAACTATAATTCAAAAAACTGAAGCTGGCGCCATGAGATAAGCCTGGCGCTCTCTCCGATAAACACAGAAATTTTAGATTTTTTCGGAGGTTCTTCAGGTTTTCGCCAAAGCTATTCTACAAAGTAGTGTTGAGATGACACCACCTATAGTCATTCTGAGCAGTCTTTTGAAGACTTGATGGAACCTATACCTATGGAGCATCGTTCAGCGGCCCGGATCTTGCAGTTAGGATGGCGGCATCTTACGGTAAGAAATAAGGGGCGATTCTTTTTCACCTAAAATTGCTGAATTCTTTTTATAATAATATTACTTTCTTTTGTACCCAAGAAGGAGAACAAAGTTTTTCACTTACTATTGATGAATGCGTATGGAATTGATAAACACGATAGCTTTGGTTTGGGATTGCCATTACGACCACAATGCACACATGGGGATATATGACGGAACTTCGTACCTATATGAATATGCCTATTTCCCATGAGTATTATGGGGAGGGTGTTTAAGTATCATGGACCAGACCAATATAACATGCATGCAAGGTAGCCTATCAGCTGAATGTAGGCACAACCATGTTGTTCATCATGATGAACATTCTAGAAACGGCGGTTTATACGCCAATAATGCAGCTGGTGGCGTTTTCCTTGCTTTAGGCTGAGGGGCGTCGTCGGTATGACATTCGAGTTTTAGTTGCTCACGTTGAACGCGAGGCCGTACCTTGAGGCATAAGTACCTTCTTATGCCTGTCTTGGTTTTACCGCCTTATCGCGGCGCTTGCCTACCCGTAATGCGTACCGATTACACAGTTGGAAAATTCGAAATCATGAGACCTACCAATGTCGGTAATGGTACGATCATTCGAACCATGACTTGGCGGGATGGCGAGAATGCAACCACATTTGGTTGCTCCTTACGCAGAAATCGGACAAATATCACTAGAGAGGTTAGCATTAGTTGATGATACGGCGTAAGGCGTGGCAAGTTGTTATGGCATGGCGGGGATCTTGAAAAGAACCTCATATAGAAGAGGAGGATGGCGAGTAAATCTTTGAAGTGCAGGTAAGTTTTTAGTTAAAGTTGGAGTATGCCTTATGTCCCAAGCAATTTAAGTCTATTAACCCCATAATGGGTGGAACTCTTTATAGTGTTAGCGTCGGTTTTATTTCCTATATTAGATGCGTTCTAACATTGTTTTGCGGATGTTTACGAATTTCCAGCGTTTCAATGGTATTTTCTACCCTCTTTATTTAAATGCTTTGAGGACAAAGCATGCTTTTTGTTTTGGGGGCATAGAAACTTCGTGTAATTAAAGACATCTGTTAGGATATAGATAGATATAATATACTTGTTTTCTTAGTTAAAATTTCAAAAAATTCAAAATATAAATAAATAAGTCCATGCTATACACTTAGGAATATTGGTATTGTTTTCTTTCTCCATGCTTTTAACAATCTAGAAGTCTCATAGCTTTTGCATCGGAATAATAGTTAGAAACTTAGGTTAATATGTAGGTAATAATCTTTGCATCTATCTATAAATATATTACATGAGTATCTATGATTGTTAGCGATGAAAGTTTACGAAATCTAGGCTAGAGTACTTATGCTACAAATCTGTGAGAATATAGCCTAAAAAGCCTTATGAAGTGAAACATTTGAGAAATGACACAAAGGAGAAGTAAAATCGGATAGAAATCCACCGCGTCCACTTGCTTGATCACTAAACCATATCCTAAAAAAGTGAGAATTTAGGCGCTCTTTGGATCGATATAGCCAGAAATTCAAACCTATGAATTATTTTTAAAGCTAATTAGCCGCTCTGAGCCCTTTCTTTAGCCTTCCATAAACCACAATTCCTTTACCACTGTTACAAAAACAAAACAAAATAAAAAATCAACCTACCCGATTTAGAATAAGTCGAGAATAGAATGAGGAAGAAGAAGAAGAGAAAACACATGTAAACAAAATTGGTTAGTTGCTTGAGGAAAATAAAAAAAAAAGTTTCCATCCAAAGAAAAAAAGAAAAAAAAAAGAAATAAAAAAAAAAACTCCAAAAAAAAATAGAGATAAAGGAATTCGAAGCGAAGAAAGAAAAAAAAATGGCTTGGGATGGAAACAAAGTGTAGAAGCAAAAGTAAAATAACAAGGTTTTCTCTAAGTTACATAATATGAAGACTCTATTATCTCGGACTTGTTCTCTAGAATATCCATTTCCTTCCTTCTTAAAACCATCTCCTAATCCCATGACACCTAATAAAGACCTCTAGCTCGATTAGGAATAGGTTAGTGTGATAGTAAAGTGGCGGATGTGTTTGATGGACCCGGCTTCCTTGTTGTCATTGAGATTTGTAAGTAAAAGTGTGCCCTTGCTTTGCTTGGAGAGATATGAAAACTTGAGTGGAAAAATCAGTGGTTTTGTCTTGACATTTATGTGAGGGACCTACTTGGGGCGGCTATTCGAGTTTCGAGAAACAAACACTGCTAAACATTTCATAGTATTACTCATTTATATATGTTTATTGTAGATGATTGATTATTATGCATATATTAACTTAGGGTTTTACTGTTATTCTTATGTAATTGCTAGTGAGATGTATAGATAGTTGAGACATGAAGGGAAAACAATAGTTTTATTTCTTAGTGGTTGTAGTATAGATGAAGTTTGTGAGTACCTTCACTGGAAAACTCTCGCGAGGCTATAACTTCGTCCACTAGGAATTCCTAGTGGTTTAAAAATATATTGCATATGGTCAATGCAATGCACTCAGTGAAAGCGAGATTAGGTAGAACTCCATTTTTTGGTCACTTATTCTAATTTCTCATATTTGCTTGAGGACGAAAGCAAAATCTTTGTTTGGGGGTGGTTTGATAAGGCCAAAACTGTAGTTTTAACCCCTTAATAATCATCTTGTTAGACCAATTATGTGAATAATAAGTAAGAGTTAATCTGATTACGTGTTTTTATGCATTTCGGGGCTTCAAAGTCCATTATGTAAAAGAAATGTATTGCCACTTTAGCGAGATAAAGGAGCAAAAGTCACTAAGAACTTCAGGAATGCCATATCTTTGGACTCAGACTCGGATTGAGGCCTACCTTATGTCAAAACGACCGGCTCGGAAAGAGCTTTGCAATGGTCAAGCCTTGACCCAATCAGAGGAGCAGAAGTGGACGAAAAGTCTGTGGAAGCTAACTGCAGCTGAAGAGGCCTTTTTGAATTTGAAAAGAATTGGGTTTTGGGCGATTTCTGGCCCAACCCATGGCTCAAACCCATGCACGAATTTTGGATCTGGATGTATAAAACAAAAGCTTAGCTCTTTGTTAATGGTAGCTAGTTAGACCTAAATTAAGATATAGAATTATAGATCTAGTTTTATTAATTAAATTAAGTTTTAGTTTCCATTTAAATTCTTGTTTTAGATTAAAATCTTGAATCATTGTTCTTGATTGATTAGATAAATAAAGTAGTATTTTTTATCAAGTTCGTCATTTGTCATTTCCATTTTAGATCTAAATTCAATTCTTGTCATTGTTTTATTCCGGCCATTAAATTAGATTCATTATTGTTTAAATTAAGTAATTCTCAATTTTCTCACATTATGTTTAGTTTAGATTGATGGAAAATGTTAGATTGATTCTCGAGGCTAAACCTCCATTAGAGGGTTGATGAAGCCTTGATAAGAACCTTAGTTGTTTAGTATAGAAGCGTTGTTGCATCTATTCCACTCTAGAAGATTAGTTTAAGCCATGAGAATAGGTGGGGCGACCTCACATGCTAGTTAGTACTTGGTAGAAATGCCATGAACACTAGGGATTAGGAAGAATTCTTGCATTAAGAGCGTGAGAATTGAGATACAACATTAGCTAGGTTGTTAAGTTGGATTGAGGTGGATTCAATTCCCCTCTAATCTCTTTATCTAGAGTCAACAATAGTATTTCCATAGCATTTGTAGTTAATTTCTAGTAATCATCTTAATTAAGTTACAGTAGTATAATATTTAAGTAAAGCTCTCATTGACTTTAAGGTGACTAGTTAGACTTAGAAAACAATCCATGCTAGGGAACTAGGAGTGGAGCGAACCATTACTCCATTTAGTGCAATTAGCATTGAGAGTAGAAGCTTTGATAATAGACTTCGTAAAAGAATAGTTCTAGTTTACTTACGTTTTGGATTAAGTAGTTCATTTAGGTAAACTATACATTTAACATTTTTCAATTTTATAGTTTATCACCAGTCTACCATTAATAGTAAGTGAAGCGAATGGTTTGAAACTACATTAAGATATAAGACCTTCGTGTTTGATAAACCTTGTTTAAGGCGAATACTCTATCTGAAAATTAAAACAAACTTAATTTTCTTGGTGAGGATTCTTCTCCGGCTATACCGAACCTTCAACAGACGCCATGTCTAAATTCTATGTTAGTGGTTATTGGGTTAGGAGAGTTATGACCATTGGAAATATTTCCGAGCGGTCCGAACTAATAAGGCCCAAAAAAGACTGAGTCATTCATTAGGGTTAAAAGTTCTTGTATTTTCTTGGTTGTTCTCTGTCATTTTTCAGCTTTTAGCAGGGCTTAACTTTTTGGATAAAGCTTTCTTCTTCTTTAGAAATGAGCCTTAACAGCCGACTTTCTTTCTTTATCTGACCGCTAAAGTGGCACATTTACGCACATAATGGACTTTAAAGCTGGAAATGCGTAAAACCAAATGGAGTGTTAACTTGCGAGTATTGCTGTTTAATCATTTCTAATGTTTAATTTATTCTGAGGGGTTAAAACTACGGTTTTGGGCTCTTATCATAAGGTATTACTGCGTAATTTCTCTTGTTTCGAGCTTATAATCTTGTTTAAAGAACTTGAGGTTTAATAATAAAGATTCGGTTTTAACTCCCAGTTAGTCTTTTAAGTTAGTCTTTCATGTTGTTCTTGACTCTTCTCTTCTTCGTTCTTCGTTTTTCTTCCTTCTTTATGGAAGGCTAAATCTTCTCCTTCAAGGGGGAAGATGAAGCCCGGTGCTTTGGGTTTGATGATTTCGCCGGTTCATGGTGTTCTTGTCGGGTTAGTTCTTTTGTGTTTTTAGTTATTGGTTCAATTGCGGACCCGAGGGATGGAAATTATAGATTAAGGTTTTATTTCTTTGTCGAATATCATGCTAGTTTAGGGTTTTATTTATTGCTTGATTGAATATTTGCTAGTGACATACTTTTATTTATTGCAATTGAATATATACTAGAATAGGGTTTTTTATTTAATTGAATATTGATAATATTATTCTCTACTTTTCTTCTAGTTGTGTGATGTTTAGAGTAAAGGTAAAGTATTCCTTTGTGTTGCACCCCAGATGGTGATTCGTTGAATGGCTGCTGACTCACATAAAAGGAAAGAAGATGCTAGTAGCATAAACATAGGAACAACCTTAAGTAGAGTTATTAAGTTAATGATGTTTTAGATCCGAGGGCATAACGTAAACAAACTCACGTCGAAATATTCAAATTGTAGTAGTCTACTTGTGAGAACAACCATGAAGCAAAGGTCAGCATGAATCAAAGGGTATTGATTGGTTTCTAATCTCGGTCGTTTCTCTCTTGGATTCTCGAATTTAGTTTTAGTTTAGTTTAGTTTAGTTTAAAAGGGTTAACCAGAATTTACAATGTTGCGGGTTTCCAAATGGGCGATGCCAATCACTCAAACTTGTTGAGGGGGATAGTGATAATTTTTCATATAAACGGTTTCTTAAAATTGTCCTTTCGCGATACAACCATCATCTATTTACTTCATGAGGGATAATACCATTTTAATCGGCTTCTATTTTTGTTCAAATGAATCTATCTACATCATCCATATAACCATAATTAAAACAAAAAGCGAGGGTGTTCTCACTAATAATTCCTTATGTTGTTGGAGCCAGATGATTTCCGATCGATTGTTAAAATAATTCCTTATCATGATTGTTTAGTATGAACAATTATTGTTCATATTCATTCTTGTTGAAATTCTTCATGTTTTGAAGTATGAACAATCATTGTTCATAGTCGAATGTTCTGGCTATAAACAATCATGTTGTTAAAGTATATTGTTCTTGTTCATAGTCGAAATGGCTATGAACTTTTGTTCATGTCAATTGAGGTGTTCATATATCGATGCCCAAAGCGTAGTTTTAACCCTTAATAATCATACTGTTAGACCAATTATGTGAATAATAAGTAAGAGTTATCTTGATTACGTGTTTTATGCATTTCGGGCTTCAAAGTCCATTATATCTTGAGAAATGTGCCACTTTAAGCGAGATAAAGGAGCAAAAGTCGTGAGAACTTCGAATGCCATATCTTTGGACTCGGACCTCGGATTGAGGCCTACCTTATGTCAAAACGACCGGCTCGGAAAGAGCTTTGCAATGGTCAAGCCTTGACCCAATCAGAGGAGCAGAAGTGGACGAAAAGTCTGTGGAAGCCAACTGCAGCTGAAGAGGCCTTTTTGAATTTGAAAAGAATTGGGTTTTGGGCACGATTCTGCGGCCAACCCATGGCTCAAGCCCATGCACGAATTTTGGATCTGGATGTATAAAACAAAAGCTTAGCTCTTTGTTAATGGTAGCTAGTTAGACCTAAATTAAGATATAGAATTATAGATCTAGTTTTATTAATTAAATTAAGTTTTAGTTCCATTTAAATTCTTGTTTTAGATTAAATCTGAATCATTGTTCTTGATTGATTAGATAAATAAAGTAGTATTTTTATCAAGTTGAATTTGTCATTTCCATTTTAGATCTAAATTCAATTCTTGTCATTGTTTTATTTCGACCCATTAAATTAGATTCATTATTGCTAAATTAAGTAATTCTCAATTTCTCACATTATGTTTAGTTTAGATTCAATGGTAAATGTTAGATTGATGACTCAAGGCTAAACCTCCATTAGAGGGGTTGATGAAGCCTTGATGAAAACTTAGTTGTTTAGTATAGAAGCGTTGTAGCATCTATTCCACTCTAGAAGGTGGTGTTTCCAGCCATGAGAATGGGTGGGCGACCTCACATGCTAGTTAGTACTTGGTAGAAATGCCATGAACACTAGGGATTAGACTTCGAATTTCTTGCGTGGCCGTAAGAATCGAGATACCACAATCTATGCTAGGTCATTAAGTTGGATTAGAGGTGGATTCAATTCCCCTCTAATTCCTTTATCTAGAGTCAAACAATAGTATTTCCATAGCATTTGTAGTTAATTTCTAGTAATCATCTTAATTAAGTATCGTAGTATAATATTTAAGTAAAGCTCTCATTGACTTAAAATGACTAGTTAGACTTAGAAAACAATCCATGCTAGGGAACTAGGAGTGGAGCGAACTTTACTCCATTTAGTGCAATTAGCATTGAGAGTAGAAGCTTTGATAATAGAAGCGTAAATGATAAGTTTAGTTTACTTACGTTTTGGATTCATCGTTCATTTTGTAGGTAAACTATTCATTTTACATTTATCAAATGGCGCTGCCATCTTAGTTGCACTTTAGCATTGTTTTCTTAATATAATTAGTTATTTTTAAGTCCCATTAAAAACCCCCACCCTTGTTTGATTCATCTTGTGGTTGGTTTCAGTTTTGGAAAAATTTTGGAAAAATTCTGGCATAGCCAGCATACAAAAAGCGACCAGCTATCTTCTTGGACTTCTCGTTTTTATACAGCGGCCAGCATACAAAGGCGCGACCAGCTAAAGCGGAGACTTCGACTTTGCCTTGGCCAGCGCCAAGCATAGCGCCAGCTCTGAAAATTCAGGATTTCCACGGTTTGATTCGAACTTGAGTTGTCAAGTTTTTGGTGTTCTAATCTCTTATATACACTGAACAGCAGCGTACCACAAAGGCGCTATTCATAAAGCGAAGCAAGGGCGCTATCAGGTATTCCTTTCTTCCATACCTCGCATTTTTCGGTTAGAGGTTTTCTACTAGTATATCGAGAATTGTTTGGAGTGTTGCATGTTTAGTTAAAGCAACTTAGTCTTGCATGAGATTAAGATGCAGTCGAACAAAACAACAAAGCGTAATTACACGGACAACAAACAAGTCTATCTAGTACACCACCCGACACCTCTAGCTACTATCACACACACCATACGACATAATGGGTGAAGAAAGAGACTCCTCTCTCCAGAGCTTCTACAAAGCTTTGGCGATAGCCCTAAGTCTTGCATCGTTTAGCGGACCGATTGGGGATTTTTGAATCCCCAAATATATTTAATTTGTTACCCGTTTTCATGGGTTAGACCATGAAAAACCTTATCGGCTTACATCGTAGGATTGAACAAGTCCTTACAACATTCCACCACCCTACGGTTGGTGCGGAACAGATTAAACTAAAGGGTATTTCCTTTCACATTAGCCCGATAAAGGCGTCTTGGTTAAGCTGCCCAAAGCGCCTAATTACGTGGACCGTGGGCTAAACTTGTTGATTTGTTTATGGAACATTTTTACCCCTTTAAAGGCGGATGAAATGCTTTCCAAGATTCATTTCTTAAAATGAAAACCCTCATGAATCATTTTACGAGGCATGGAATCGTTCACCGATCTCCTTATAGAGTGTCCACACCATAACCTAGCAAAAGACCGTTAGTTCGTGCCTTTTTTCAAAGGACTTCAACATCACCATAAAAAGTCCTTGACATAATGAATGGGGGTAGTTTCTAAGTAAAGGAGCCTCGGAGGCTTACAAATTTTTAGAAGACCAAACTAAGCGGAATAATAATGGGGGGTGATGATATCCCCGGCTCGCTAGTTCTTCTTCGGCCGGTCAAAGGCGGCTAGTATGTTTGAGAATAAAACCGATCGAACTTAAAATTTTTTCGAATCTCTAACTAAAAAGTGGAGGCTATTTACGTTCAACAAAAGCCTATCCCGTCATGAATGTAAACTCCAACCCATGTAATTTCTGTTTGAGTCGAGCACCACGACAATTATTGTCCTCTACAGCTTATGAACAACAACCACTAGAGCAAGATAATGTTTACTCTATTAATAACTATCCTATTCCTAAGCCCTTGGAGACAACATCCAACCGGTTGGAGAAATAATCAACAAGTAACACCTCGAGGTCAATAATCAAAGCGTTAGGCAAGCAAACAATTATAACCAAGCTCCACTTAGGCAAGGACAAGGACAAAGTCAAGGGAATTATAATAATTATAACAACCAAAGCAAACCTAGGCAAGGTCAAGCACAAGGTCAGAATAATTATAATAATTATAATACCAATAGAGGTATCGTTAGGTTAATAATAATAACTATCACAACCCACCCATAAATAATCAGCGAGATAGTTCGGTCGCACCACGGTGACTACTACACTACACAACCCGGATCGTATAGGCGCCTTTATACAAGTTACCCAACAACTTTTCCGGACAATGACTAAATCAAACCAACGGATCTTACAATCCATAAATCGGGGCATACTATTGGTTAGCCCAAAGAAAGCCCAACCAAAGGCGTGTTTCGAGGTCAACCGATACCAAACCCTAAAACGACAAACCACGGCCTTTGAGGTAAGCGGTAATTCTGAATGCGGAAACTACAATCGTAGGTGACCTAAATGCCATCACCACTCTCCGTTACGGAAGAGTGGTTGATAACTAAAATAACTACGCCTTTTATAGTTACCCCATGATACTCCACACGGATATCGAACTAGATACGAAATAGAAAAGCGAAGAGCCTACCACGGTAGAGGTACCGGTTAAACCACAACCAAAGAAACCCGAAAGCCAAGGTTACCGCGACAAGTAGAGCCATATCGCGAAATATAGAAGCGAAACCACGTTTCCCTCAAAAATTAGCCATGCTAACTAGGGATACAAACTTTGAGGAAATTAGGAGCGTTTTCAAGAATCTAACGATAAACCTCCCTTTTTCGAAGCTATTAAAAGCTTCCTAACCCGCTAAGTTTCTTAAAGAGTTGTGCACTACTAGGCGTAAAGGCGAACATACCCAAAGGCGCCTTTTAAGCTGAGCGGTTCGACTTTATCCGAAAATAATGGAATTGTTAAGTACAAGGACCACTGGTAGATCCCTCTTGTAAAATGCACCTTAGGAGATTCCCACCGCGACGACGGCTTTATTAGACACGAGGGGAGTGTTAACTTACTCCGTATTACTTGTATAAACAAATAGGTCTACAGGAAATGCAACCTACAAAATAGCGTTGCAATTAGCGCGGACGAGTCAATTAAGTATCCTAAAGGTGTAGTGGAAAAGCGTGCTTGTTAAGGTTGAGTTTCTACTATCCTGCTGATTTTGTTATCCTCGATCTGAAATTAAGCTAATGACTCTCGTACCAATCATCTTAGGGCGCCTTCTTGGCAACTGCCAATGCGCTTATAAATTGTCGCGATGGAAAGATGTCCTTATCTTTTGGCCATCTTTACGTCGAGGTAAATGTTTTAAAATGATGAAGCAGTTACCCGGATTCGATCTATAGATGGGGAGGTTAGCATGATCGAGAGTTTAGCTCAAGATTATTTTAACAACACGTTTCACGAAAACAATATGTACAAATTCCTTTCTTTTGGAACTTCTGATTTTGTGAATGACTCTACTTAGAGGAGGTCAACACCATCACGAGTCCACACCAATTGTAGACCCGTCGGTTGCTCCATATACTGAGTATGAAGACTTGCTACCTAAGCAAGTATTCATTACACAAAATAAGGACACTTATGAAACATCAGCGGACATTTTCCGTCCACCGTGCTTAAACCTCTTCCCGGAATTAAAATATATTCAACTTGATCCGGATGGTAGTCACCCGATAATTATATCTTCTTTGTTAACTAAAGATGAAGAGACATCTTTAATAAGGGTGATTAGGGAACATCGGTCTGCGATTGGTTGGTCCTTAGCGACATTAAGGGCATCGACCTAATGTTTGCACTCATCGTATCCATTTGGAGGATAGCGAAGACTTCTCGCGAACCTCGGCGTAAGCTTGAACCGCCATGAAAGAAAGGTGGTTAGGGAAGAAGTCTTTGCGATTACTTTGGATCGCGGGTATTATATACCCAATCTCCGATAGCGAATGGGTAAGTCCCATTCATGTAGTTCCTAAGAAGTCGGGGGAATTACCATAGTGCGTAGCGGGAAGGGTGACTATGTTGTCACTCGAGGTCTATGAAATGGAGAATGCGTATTGATTCTGGGCGTTTAAATGCTATGACCACGAAAGGATCACTTTTCCCTTACCATTTATAGATCGGATGCTTGAGCGTCACAGCTGGTCATGCCTTTTATTGTTTCTGGATGGCTACTACGGCTATTTTCAGATTATTATTGATATTGATGACCAAGAAAAGACAACCTTCACATGTCCCCCGGAACATATGCCTATAAGCGAATGCCTTTTGGCCTTTGTAATGCTCACGGTACCTTCGGTGATTGTATGCTTCATATATTTAGTGACATGGTAGGCTTTATGGAAGTTTTCATGGATGATTTTTCTATCTATGGAGACTCCTTCCAGAATTTGTTTGTCTAACTTTGTCTAAGGTTTTGACCACGGTGTGAAGAAAAGAGCCTCGTTTTAAATTGGGAAAAGTGTCATTTCATGGTCAAAAGGGCATAGTACTAGGTCATATTGTATCTAGTGATGGCATCGAAGTAGATAAAGCCAAACTAGATAAGATAGCGACCCTACCTAAACCCGCGATTTGTCAGGTGAGATTAGAAGCCTTTCTAGGCCATGCGAGGGGTTTTATAGGCGGTTCATTAAAGATTTTTTCGAAAATAGCTAGGCCTTTAACTAACCTTGCTTTTGAAGGATGCAATCTTTGATTTTAATTTTAAGCTGTAAACAGCGGGCTTTTGACACCTTAAAAGCCAGCCCTAACCACTGCACCTATTATCTGACCTCTCGATTGGTCAAAACCTTTCGAACTCATGTGTGATGCTAGTGACTATGCGGTTAGTCTTTGTCTTGGGGACGAAAAAAGATAATAAGTCCACTTTGTTATTTATTATGCTAGTAAAACATTAAGCGATGCTCAGCGGAATTATACAACTACGAAAAAAGAATTCTTAGCTGTCATTTTATGCTTTAGATAAGTTTCGTCCTTATTTGGTTGGTTCTAAAACTTTAGTTTACACGGACCATGCGAGACCTTAGGTACCTTCTTGCAAAGAAGGATGCTAGCGAGATTAATCCGATGGATTCTTCTCACGCAAGAGTTCACATTAGAAATAAAGGACAAAGAGGGGTCGAAAAGCGTAGTTGCCGACCCTTATCTAGACTTACAAATGGCGATAGTAGTGATTCGAGTCCATGCGACTCTTTTCACGATGAGCATCGTATGCTATTTTTCATCACCATGGTATCGCGGACATCGTTAAATTATTTAGCGGCTGATGTTATGCCTCATAATTGGTCAAGAAATGAGCGTAAGAAGTTCTTGGCGAGTCAAGTTATACTATTGGGATGAGCCCTACCTTTTTAAGTATTGTGCGGATCGGATTATTCATCGTTGCATTCCCGATTGGGAATATAATGAAGTTCTATCCTTACGCCATGACAAAAGTGTGGTGGCCACTTTAGTGGAATGAAAACAGCCGCTAAAGTTCTTCAATGTGGATTTTATTGGCCTACCCTTTTAAGGATGCCCAAGTGCATTGCAAGGCGTGTATTAGTTGCCAACAACTTGGGCGAATCCGAAGCGTAATATGATGCCATTAAATCCAATCTTAATAGTAGAAATTTTTTGATGTTTGGGGTATTGATTTCATGGGCCCTTTCCTGTTTCCCACGGTTATATTTATATTCTAGTTGCCGTGGACTCGTGTCTAAATGGATAGAGGCCCTAGCTTGCGTAGCAATGACCATAAGACCGTAGTATTTTTTATTAAAGAATACATTTTCGTAGGTTTGGCATTCCTAAAAAGCCATCATTAGTGATGGGGGAACACATTTTACCTTGAGTTGTTGCATCCCTAGTGAAAAAAGTATGGAGTTACACACAAAATAGCAACTCCTTATCATCCACAAACTAGCGGACAAGTAGAAGTTTCTAATAGGAAATCAAAAGATTTTAGAAACAACGATGTAAACCACGATAGGAAAGACTGGTCGAAGCGTCTATCGGATGCCTTATGGGCATATAGAACTGCTTTCAAAACTCCTATAGGTATGTCTCCCTTTAGACTTGTATTTGGGAAACCATGTCATTTGCGGTTGAATTAGAGCACCGTGCTCGTGGGCTATAAAAGCCTTAATTTCAATATTGATGGCGGGCGTCAAGCGCATGAGTTACAATTAAATGAGCTTGAAGAAATCCGTGGCGATTCTTACGATCTCGCGAAGGATTATAAAGCCAACATGAAGCGTGTTCATGATAAGCATATCTGCGTAAAGAGTTTGTGGTCGGACAAAAGGTTTTGCTTTACAACTCCGTCTACATATTTTCCGGGGAAACTAAAAACCGTTAGTGCGGTCCTTTTCAGTTCTTGAAGTCACCCGCTACGGGGCAATTACCTTAGTAAATCCAATGACAACGATTACCTTTCAAGTTAATGGTCAGCGGTTAAAACATTTTCCGCGAACTTTTGTCCACGATGTGGAGGAAGTCCTTTTACGGGACCACTGTCTATGAGGACTGACCTTGTCATTTGGTGTACTTACTTTCATTTCCATATCTTGATAAGTACACCATTCAGGTAACCGGGCCCTCCTTATGGAGTGTGTGGCTGTAAGTACGGATCCTAAGTCCCAGTTCACATAATTCCGTTTTCCACTTTCGCATGTTTTTTTCGATTTTTTGAGTCATGTTCCTCTATGGAGTGAATTATGTATTTATTGTTTTTCGTGTTTCTTATAGTAAACAAATAAAAATAAATTAAAATTCATAAAAATCATAGACATAGCAATCCAACAAGTCTTGGGAATCGACTTTAAAAGCGACCCGTTGTAAACAAATTTTGTGGTTAAAAATTTGTTTGGGGTCAGGAAATCGATCTTTCCATCGGATTGCTTTCGAACTTTCTAGTTGTGTTGTTTAGGTCCATTAGTATAGTTCATTGGGGTTGGCGTTATCAAATTTAGTGTTCATTCGTTAGCATAACTTCGTCATGCACGCACTACGAGGCGTTTTCCACTATCTTATTCGTCACCCCGGTTGGAATCGAGTGTTTTATGGATCATTGGATTGGAAATTCTCTCCTGATCATTTCCATATCTCATTATTAAAGAATCGGACCCGATAAGCGAAGCGGGAAATCTAGTTTGAAATTTATTTAAAAATCGACAAAAAGTCGAAAAATACGAAGTGGGCTTGGGCGACTTAAGCTCACCTAAATGGCCGCCACCTTTCCAAAACCAAATCGCGATCTTCTTCTTCTCCGGCCGCTTGACACAAAGTTTAAATCCAAACCCTAGCAACCCAAAATAAAAAAAAAAAAAAATAAAAAATAAATAAAAATAGAATACATTCAAATAGAAAGACCACCAACCCCATTGTCAAACACCAACACAATCTCCAACCGTTTCCACCAAGAAACCACCCACCAATTCGAGTTTTTGAACCTGCGCCCGAACCTACCATAACCACCACTGTTGGTTTGGTTAGTTTTCATCAAACTTCGCATCCACCACCATCTACAAACCCCAAATCAGTAAATAACTTCAATGGCGCAACGGCGTAGAATTACGCGGAAAAGCGCGTTTGCTTCCGGCCGGTTCAGCGCCATTTTATGATGAGGAGATGTTTAAGAGAAATTGGAGCGGTTGTGGTATTGACGGAGGATTTCTATCACTTTGATTTGGTAGAACAGTTTTATAAGAAGCGAAGTGGAGGGAAATAGGATTTTCATTAGGATAGCGAGGAGCGGAGGAGGAATTCTGAGGCGGTTGTTGGTGAGCTATTAGGAATCACCCTGTAACCAACCTAGATCGACCATTCAGGAATCAAGAATACTGCAGTTCTGTTTTGATGAAAGATCACGGTCATAGAGGGTGAATACAATATCGATATCTCATTGCGTTAGCGAGGCGACCACGAGAACCAATCAAGCGGCATGCTTCGGTGGATTGGTAAAACGTCCTCGGGAAAGACAAAGTCGGCGACATCGGACTTGATTAATGCGCGTTCTCGGAATTTGCAAGCGAAGGAGTATAATTTCTGCATCCTTGATTTAATTTTGAATGTGATTAGAGGTGGGAAAGAGCACGGCGCCTCTTCCGTATTGATCACTAAGATTATGCTCTCATTTAGAGCCGTCGCTAGATCTGCTCCTATTAAGATCAAATTGCCTTCTAATGCAAGTATTTATAAGGAATGCATTCAAAAGACTTGGCGTTGTCTGCGAGAGAAGGAAGTTGAGTCGGATAATGTAGGGGAAGATATGACATGGTTGGTTGAGGATAATTTTGATAGTCATACTTCTAATTTAGAGCGATTGATAATCTTTGCAAACTGGTTTTGCGATCGCGGTTATCATATCTGTGAAGATATTAGACATAGACAAATCGTGCTTCGAAATAAGCAAAGCGAACCTTCGGGCGATAGTTGAAATGCTCGTAAAAGGTCGGGGCGATATCTTGTCTAACATGGAGGTTATCCACAATAATCACCAAGCCCAATTATGCGTACTCAAGATCGAGATGGAAACCGGGCTTGTTCGGGATAGAGATGCTCTGACGCATGCCACTTTCGTGGATGAGTCTGTCTCGGTGAGTCACGAGAGAGAGGCATGAGCGTCGTCGCCCTTGAGGCGGATGGCTCAAGCCATTCGTCACCACCAGAGCCGATCTCCATCTCGGGGACCATCTTCTTCACTGCGCCTAGGTGTGCACCATCGATTGTGTCCTTTAATTACATTGTTTTATTGTTTTCTTAGTGGAATTTTATTTCAGTAGTTAGATTTGAGTATTAAGTTGTTTGTTTTAGATTGCTTGGATTTCATATTATTTTAATATAATTTATTTTGATTATCTTTAGTATAGTTGTCTTGGAGTAAAAGTTGAAAATTAGGCCGATCTGGGCATATCTATGATTTTTTTGTAGCGGTAGCATGATATGTAGGAGAGTTTAGAAGTTACTATTCTAAACCAAGTTTAAAAGATACCGGGGTTGTTAGGAAATCAAAGACATGGTTAGTTCCGTTTTGGGTTTGGCGGTTTCTATTTCGGAAATTGCCTTAAAACAATTTGGCAACTTGCCGATTCGTTTTGGAAACCGGAACCTATTTAAACTTCCATCATACACTCACAACCCACACTACACCCCACAATCATCTTTCACTTTTCACTCCACCCCTTTTTCTAGTTTTTCTTGTTTTTTCTTAGAAACTCACTTACGCACCTCGGCAGCGCCTTCAAGCAAAAGCGACTTCGCCCTACTTTCTTGTAAATCGAAAATTCAAAAGCGCCAGGCAAAGTAAAGCGACCAGCTCAAAACTGAAATCAAAAAAAATCAGCGGCCATCAAAGTAAGCGACGACCAGCTAAAAACAACTAATAAAATTTCAAAACCAAATGGCGACTTTCATTTATCTGGCGCCAGCAGCTCTTTAGTAAAAACAGGAATTTTAGATTTTCGAGGTTCTTCCGGGTTTTCGCAGCTATTCTACAAAGTAGTGTTGAGATGACACCACCTATAGTCATTCCGAGCGATCTTTTGAAGACTTGATGGGAACCTATACCTATGGAGCATCGTTCATGGCGGATCTTGCGATTAGGATGGCGGCATCTTACGGTGAGTGATGGCGATTCTTTTTCACCTAAGCTAAGCTGAATTCTTCTATAATAATATTACTTTTTTTTGTACCCAAGAAGGAGAACAAAAATTTTCCCTTACTATTGATGGTACGACTATGGAATTCAATAAGCACTTGATAGCTTTGGTTTGGGATTGCCATTACGACCCTATGCACGTGGGGATATATGGACCGGATAACTCATACCTATATGAATATGCCTATTTCCATGAGTATTATGGGGGAGGGTATTTAGTATCATGGACCAAGACCAATATAACATGCATACGAGTAGCCTATCACTGAATGTAGGCACAACCATGTTGTTCATCATGATGAACATTCTAGAAGACGGCGGTTTATACGCCGATAATACCCGGGTGACGTTTTCCTTGCTTTAGGCGAGGGACGTCGTAGGTATGACATTCCCGAGTTTTAGTTTGCTACTGAAGCGAGCCCATACCTTGAGGCATAAGTACCTTCTTATGCCTGTCTTGGTTTTTGCCGCCTTATGCGGCGCTTGCCTACCGTGATACGTTCCGCGATTACCGCATTGGAAAAGGGTCGAAATCATGAGACCCACCAATCATAATGGTAAGATCATTCGAGCCATGACTTGGCGGGATGGCAGGTGCAACCACATTTGGTTGCTCCTTACACCCCATCGGACCAAATAACACTAGAGGTTAGCATTAGTTGATGATACCGGCGGCGTAAAGGCGTGGCAAGTTGTTATGGCATGGCGGGATGCGAAATAACCTCATATAGAAGAGGAGGATGGCGAGTAAATGCTTGGGGTGCGGGTAAGTTTTAGTTAAGTTAGTGTGCGCTTATGTCCCAAGCAATTTAATTCTGTTAACCCCATAATGGGTGGAACTCTTATAGTGTTGCGTCGGTTTTATTTCCTATATTAGTATGCGTTCTAACATTGTTTTTTGCGGATGTTTACGAATTTCCGCGTTTCAATGGTATTTTTCCTACCCTCTTTATTTAAACGCTTTGAGGACAAAGCATGCTTTTGTTTGGGGGCATAGAAACACGTGTAATTAAGACATCTGTTAGGATATAGATATGTATAATATGCACTTGTTTTCTAGTTAAAATTTCAAAAATTCAAAAAAAATATAAATAAAAAAGTATGCTATACACTTAGGAATATTGGTATTGTTTTCTTTCTCCATGCTTTTTAACAATCTAGAAGTCTCCGCGTAGGTTGTTGCATCGAGAATAATTGTTAGAAACTTAGGTTAATATGTAGGTAATAATCTTTGCATCTATCTATAAATTTATTACATGAGTATCTATGATTGTTAGCGATAAGTTTCTCGAAATCTAGGCTAGAGTACTTATTCTACAAATCCTGTGAGAATATAGCTAAAAAGCCTTATATGAAGCGAAACATTTGAGAAATGACACAAGGGAGAAGTAAAATCCGGATAGAGAAATCACCGTCCACTTGCTTGATCACTAAACCATATCCTAAAAAAGCGAGAATTTAGGCGCTCTTTGGATCGATATAGCCAAAATTCAAACCTATGAATTATTTTCCGCTAATTAAGCCCCTCGAGCCTTTCTTTAGCCTTCCATAAACCACAATTCCTTTACCTGTTACAAAAACAAAACAAAATAAAAATCAACCTACCCAATTTAGAATAAGTCGAGAATAGAATGAGGAAGAAAGAAGAAGAGAAAAACACGTGTAAACAAAAATTAGTTAGTTGCTTGAGAAAATAAAGAAAAGAAGTTTCCATCCAAAAAGAAAAGAAAAAAAAAAAGAAAAGAAAAGAAAAAAAAATAGAAATAAATAAAAACTCCAAAAAAAAAAAAAAAAAAAAAAAATAGAATAAAAGGGAGTCAAAGGCCAAAGAAAAGAAAAATATGGCTAAGGATGGAAACAAAGTGTAGAAGCAAAAGTAAATAACAAGGTTTTCTCTAAGTTACATAATACGAAGACTCTATTATCTCAGACTTGTCCTTTTGAATATCCATTTCCTTCCTTCTTAAACCACCTCCTAATCCCGTAACACCTAATAAAGACCTCTAGCTCGATTAGGAATAGGTTAGTGTGATAGTAAGTGGCGGATGTGTTTGATCGACCCCGGCTTCCTTGATGTCATTGAGATTGTAAGGTAAAAGTGTGCCCACTACTGCTGGAGATAGTGAAAACTTGAGTGGAAAAATCGAGAGAGGTTTTTGTCTTGACATTTATGTGAGGACTACTTAAGGGGCTTATTCGAAGTTCTCAGAAACAAACCTGCTAAACATTTCATAGTATTACTCATTGTTATATGTTTATTGTAGATGATTGATTATTATGCATATATTAACTTAGGTTTTTTTCAATTATTCTTATGTAATTGCTATAGAGATGTATAGATAGTTGAGCATGAAGGGGAAAACAATAGTTTTATTTCTTAGTCGTTGTAGTATAGATGAAGTTTGTGAGTACCTTCACTGGAAAACTCTCACGAGGCTATAACTCGTCCACTAGGGAATTCCTAGTGGTTTAAGGCCTTGTTGCATATGGTCAATGCAATCGCACTCAATGAAAGCGAGTAGGTAGAACTCCATTTTTGGTCACTTATTACAATTTCTCATATTTGGCGAGGACAAGCAAAATCTTTGTTGGGGGTGGTTTGATAAGAGCCCAAAACTGTAGTTTTAACCCCTTAATAATCATCTTGTTAGACCAATTATGTGAATAATAAGTAAGAGTTAATACTGATTACGTGTTTTTATGCATTTCGGGCTTCAAAGTCCATTATCTTGAGAAATGTGCCACTTTTAGCGAGATAAAGGAGCAAAAGTCAGCAGAACTTCGAATGCCATATCTTTGGACTCGGACCACCGGGATTGAGGCCTACCTTATGTCAAAACGACCGGCTCGGAAAGAGCTTTGCAATGGTCCAAGCCTTGACCCAATCAGAGGAGCAGAAGTGGACGAAAAGTCTGTGGAAGCCAACTGCAGCTGAAGAGGCCTTTTGGATGAAAGAATTGGGTTTTGGGCACGATTCTCACGGCCCAAAACATGGCTCCAAGCCCATGCACGAATTTTGGATCTGGATGTATAAAACAAAAGCTTAGCTCTTTGTTAATGGTAGCTAGTTAGACCTAAATTAAGATATAGAATTCTAGATCTAGTTTATTTAATTAAATTAAGTTTTAGCTCCATTTAAATTCTTGTTTTAGATTAAATCTCACGAATCATTGTTACGGATTGATTAGATAAATAAAGTAGTATTTTTTATCAAGTTCGAATTTGTCATTTCCATTTTAGATCTAAATTCAATTCTTGTCATTGTTTTATTCCGACCCATTAAATTAGATTCATTATTGCTAAATTAAGTAATTCTCAATTTCTCACATTATGTTTAGTTTAGATTCAATGGTAAATGTTAGATTGATGACTCAAGGCTAAACCTCCATTAGAGGGGTTGATGAAGCCTTGATGAAAACTTAGTTGTTTAGTATAGAAGCGTTGTAGAATCTATTCCACTATAGAAGGTGGGTGTTTAGCCATGAGAATGGGTGGGCGACCTCACATGCTAGTTAGTACTTGGTAGAAATGCCATGAAAACTAGGGATTAGACTCGAAATTCTTGCCGTGAAACCGTAAGAATCGAGATACCACAATCTATGCTAGGTCATTAAGTTAGATTCGAGGTGGATTCAATTCCCCTCTAATTCCTTATCTAGAGTCAAACAATAGTATTTCCATAGCATTTGTAGTTCATTTCTAGTAATCATCTTAATTAAGTATCGTAGTATAATATTTCGTAAAGCTCTCATTGACTTAAGAGCGACTAGTTAGACTTAGAAAACAATCCATGCTAGGGAACTAGGAGTGGAACGAACTTCGTACTCCATTTAGTGCAATTCGCATTGAGAGTAGAAGCTTTGATAATAGACACGAAAGTTAGTTTAGTTTACTTACGTCCTGAAGCCATCGTTCATTTCGTAGGTAGACTACTCATTTTACAGATATCACGCCCTAAGCTGAATTTTGCCGGATTTCCACAGGTTTGTTTGAACTTCATTTTTCAAGTTTTCGGTGTTCTAACTTGTTATATACACCTGAACAGCCATGAAAACAAGCAAGGAGGCATTCAGTGCTCCTTCTTACACTCCCTCGTTTCTTAAATGCAAGGAGGAGTTTTAATTATAGTATAAGGGCTTGTTTTCTTAAAATGCAATACCACCGCCTATCTAGAAATGCATGTTTAGAGTTGTGGTTGCATATTAATTGCCCTATAATATATTTCAAAAACCAATATGGTATCAATATATGTAGACCAACAATCATATGATAATTATGCAAACCCTTCACCATGTTCATCTTGTGGTAGTCCTTACCATTGGGCTTCTCAATGCCCATCATATCAAGACCAATCTTGTAATTATTATGGGAACCCTTCACCATGCTCATGTTGTGGTAGTCGACCATTGGGCTTCTCAATGCCCATCATATCAAGAGTCCGAGCCTACTATAGGATATAATAATAATTATGAGCCTCAATTTTCAAATTTTTATAGTGACTCATACAATCAAGTGTTTTCTAGTCATCCAAACTATTCATGTAGTTCCACCAATAACAATCAACAAGCTATTCATCCTCAACCTAACCCATCACAATGCGATATCAACCGAGTCACTCAAACGCCAATAACTATGACTATCAAACACCATACCAACCGGACCACACCACCAAGCTTCCTCATTAACAAAGATTCGATGAAATAATGGCCCAAAACAAAATAATACTTCAGGAAATAAACCGGAACCTAAAGATACTAGGCTCACCTGCGCCAGACATTTCTACCATGCCAGAGATCGACACTATTCCCATAACTAACCCATTCATCCTAGTTCAGACCTACCCTGCATTTCATGAACCATTACCTTCCCAAGACCCTCCCATTAACCATTATATTAACTCCACACCCCACCTGGATGAGGAAATTCTTGTAGACGACTCTTTAGGACTAGTTTTGCATGACCACTCAACCTTGAGCGATGCCTCCGAGGAACTTCCCACTGATCCTTCTGACGATGAATATAATGATGACACATTAGAAGATATTTATAAAGGTGTGACAAAGGAAGAATTTGATAACTATTGGCATTTTCATAATATGGACCCTCCTATTGAGCATGTCTAGGCCTTTGAGTTTGCTAACCGCACTCGGCTGGATGATGCCTCGACACATTCGAATGAGGCCATTGAGGATACTTGTAGTGTTTTAGAGGAAGAGGGTGAGGACATAGAGATTAACAATTCAAATCTAAGGCATGAACAAGTTAATGTGCAAGAAAACGAGGAAGTTACATCTTTAGAGCAATGTGAATCTCAATTTAGTTTGGCAACTGAAGAAATAACAATAGAAGAAATAGATGAAAATCTTAAAGATAAAGCCACAAACCACAACATTGTGGATTCAGCTAAGCCAGATGTAGAGTTCTTAAGAGCATGTGAGGATCCACCACCCGATGAACCACCAACCAACCACCATCCACCTGAGTTACCACCTCCTATAATCCAACCATCTATCACACCTAAGCCATCCATTCACCCACCATTTAAAAGGAACCTCGAATTTGCACTTGAGCCAATTGCCTCAGAGACCATCTATAATTTTTTCAACCCTCACAGTGAAGAGTGTTTGCCTAGCACACAATCCTATGAGTACACCATTCCGGTAATTGAGAGACAAGCTTTGACCGAGTGTAGTGAGAAACCTAGTTTGTCTTATTTTTCCTCATCTGAGCTTCATGAAAGACATCAGGATCCACACTTCATTCCCTTCTCACCTAAATTATCGCTAATTCATCTTTTGGGTCAGTCCAACTATTTAAAACAGCTACAACATGATGGTTTGTATATGTTCTTTGATAGGATGCATAAGTTTTCATTTCTTCGCTTACATGTTTGCTTCCAATTATACAACATTATTCTGTTTGGGGGTGCATTTAGTATTATGTTTTTATGGCTAGACCCCCAACTCTTTCGACTATTTGTTTATAGTTGACCACGTATCATCCATTTTGTTTGGGGGTGTGCACCGTCTAGGGGAATCTGACGTAAAATGACCCCACATTAATTAAGTCTCTGAATCGACTTTAAAAGACCCGCGTTTTAAAACAAATTTTTACAAACCCTGTTCAAAAAAAATTTGTTTGGGGGGTGTTTGGTTTTCCATTCTTAATCACTCAAATTCCTATTCTTATCCCTTCCTCATCTAAGTAGCTAGATTTCTTGTTGCTTATTGTTTTATGTTTTAGTAGATAGGATGTTAAGTTTTTGAATTCAGTAGTTAAATTTGAATTTGGTAGTTAAATGTTGTTTGAATTTCAATTTTAATATAATGTGTTTCTTTTCAAATTGTGCATGGATTTTATTGTTAATCCCACCTTCGAATTGTTTGGGGGTGGTATTATTTATTCTATCATGATTTGTTATAAGATACTCCATTTTAAAGTTTGTTTTGGAGTGAAGGTTGAGAATATTTCTGTAATTTGAATACCTATGATTAGATGTGGCGGTAGGATGAAAATAAAGAGAGTTTAGAAGTTACTATTCTAAATCCGATTATAAAAGATACTAGGGTTGTTATAGAATCCGAATATGGTTTGTTTCGTTTCGGTTTTGGAAATTTCGTTTCCGGCAATTGCCTTAAAACGCGTTTTGGAAATTTACCGATTTGTTTTGGGAAACCCAACCCTATATAAACTTCATTCATTCTCCACACAACACACACATCTCTCACTTTCATCTCTCACCTTTCACTCCCGTTTTCTCTTCTTTTCCTTCCCACTTTTGGACTTTCAAGACTTACGAAGCACTGCGCTGCCCAAGAAGCGACCTGCATCCCTAATCAACTGTCGAAATTTTACTCGAGCACACCTGGCCCAAGTTGAGCGACCCAGCTCAAAACACTGTAGAAGTCAAATCCTTGGATGCGACCACGCTTCAAAATTGTGAAAGACTCGCACCTGGACCTTAGTAGACGCCGAAATTTCCAATTTTGCATGGGTTGTTCCAAGATTTTTTTGCAACTGTTCCAAAGAGTAGTTTTGTGATGACATCACAGTATCATCAGGAACAATCTTTCGAAGACTTGTTCCAAAGTGACACCTATGGTGCTTGGTTTCGCGAAGTAATCATACAGGCAGGATGACAATCTTTAATGAAGAGGAGGATGATGATTAAGCTGGAGCGGAGGTAAGTTTTTAATTTCAGTTAGTGTCTGCTTATGTCCCAAGCAATCTACTTCTTATTAACCCCATAACGGGTGGAACTCTTATAGAGTTGCGTCAGTTTCTTTTTATTTCCTATATTAGTATGTTCTAACCTTGTTTTGCGAGATGTTTGAATTTCCAGCGTTTCCATGGTATTGTTCTACCCTCTTTATTTAAATGCTTTGAGGACAAAGCATGCTTTTTTGTTTGGGGGCATAGAAACACGTGGAATTAAGGCATCTGTTAGGATATAGATATGTATAATATGCATTTGTTTTCTAGTTAAAATTTCAAAAATTTCAAAAATATAAATAAATAAGTTTATGCTAAACACTTAGGAATATTGGTATTGCTTTCTTTCTCTATGCTCGTAACAATCTAGAAGTCTCAATTAGCTTTTACATCGAGAATAATTGGTAGAAACTTAGGTTAATATGCAGGTAATAATCTTTGCATCTATCTATAAATATACTACATGAGTATCTATGATTGTTGGCAGTAAGTTTATGAAACCTAGGTTAGAGTACTTATTCTACAAATCCTGTGAGAATATAGCCTGAAGCCTTATACGAGCGAAACATTTGAGAAATGACACAAGGGAGAAGTAAAATCTGGATAGAGAAATCACACGTCCAATTGCTTGATCACTATGTCATATCCTAAGCGAGAATTTAGGCCCTCTTTTGGATCGATATAGCCAAAAATTCAAACCGATGAATTATTTTCCTCTAGTAAGCCTTTTCCGAGCTTTTCTTTAGCCTTCCATAAACCACAATTCTTTTACCCTGTTACAAAAACAAAACAAAAGAAAAAAAAAATAAAAATCAACCTACCCAATTTAGAATAAGTCTGAGAATAGAATGAGTGAAGAAAGAAGAAGAGAAAAACCTGTGTAAACAAAAATTAGTTAGTTGCTTCAGAAAAAAAAAATTAGTTAGTTAGAAGCAAAAGAAAATAACAAGGTTTTCTCTAAGTTACATAATATGAAGACTCTATTATCTCATACTTGTTCTTTTGAATATCCATTTCCTTCCTTCTTAAACCATCTCCTAAATCGCGCAATACCTAATAAAGACCTCTAGCTCAATTAGGAATAGGTTAGTGTGATAGTAAGTGGCAGATGTGTTTGATCGACCGGCTTCCTTGTGTGTCATTGAGATTGTAAGTAAAAAGTGTGCCCATTGCATTACACCTTTGGAATGAAAACTGAGCGGAAAAATCGGAGTGGTTTTGTCTTGACATTTATGTGAGGACCTACTTAAGGACGCTATTCCGAGATTTCATAAACGAACCTGCTAAGCATTTCATAGTATTACTCATAGTAGATATATTTGTATCATAGATGATTGATTATTATGCATATATTAACTTAGGTTTCGACTTGATATTTCAGATATCGCTACTAGTGAGATGTATAGATAATTGGGAGCATGAATATGGGAACAATAGTTTTGTTTCTTAGTCGTTGTAGTATAGATGAAGTTTGTGAGTACCTTCACTTGGAAAACTCTTCTGAAGTTATAACTTCGTCCACTAGGGAATTCCTAGTGGTTTAAGGCCTTATTGCATATGGTAAATGCAATCGACTCGATGAAAGCGAGTAGTTAGAACTCCATTTTTTGTCACTTATTCTAATTTCTCATATTTGCTTGAGGACAAGCAAAATGCTGTTTGGGGGTGGTTTGATAAGAGCCCAAAACTGTAGTTTTAACCCCTTAACAATCATACTTTTAGACCAATTATGTGAGTAATAAGTAAGAGTTAATACGGATTACGTGTTTTTATGCATTTCAGGCTTCAAAGTCAATTATGTGCAGAAATGTGCCACTTTGATGAGATAAAGGAGCAATGGTCGGTTGCTAAGGAGTTCTGTGATTAAGGGCCAAGATTCAAGAAGACAAAGCATTTGTAAAGCCCAGTCAAAAGATGAAAAGTCAAAGTCCACGCGGCGAATGAGCGGTGCACAAAGTCGTGAGAACTTCGAAGACCATATCTTTGGACTCAGACCTCGGAATTGGGCCTACCTTACGTCAAAACGACCGTCTCGGAAAGATCTTTCCAATAGTCTAAGCCTTGACCTAATCAGAGGAGCAGAAGTGGACGAAAATTTTGTCAAAGCCAACTCCAACTGAAGAGGCCTTTTTGGACTAAAAGAATTGGGTTTTGGGCCTGATTCTCTGGCCCAAAACATGGCTCTAAGCCCATGCACGATTTTTGGATCTGAAAGTATAAAAACAAAAGCTTAGCTCTTTGTTAATGGTAGATAGTTAGACCTAGATTAGAGATAGATTAGTTAGCCTCCATTAATTAGTTTTAGAACTTAGTTTTAGATTTGTAATTAGTTAATTAATCAATTTTCATATCTTGTTTTGAATTGAGTTTTGTTAGAAAACTAGTTCCTTGTAATAGTAGCTAGGTTAGAAAAAGTAGATCTAGATTTAATTAGTTTTAATTAATTAGTTTCAAGTTCTTGTTTTTGTTTAAACATTTGAATCATTGTTCTTCATTTCATTAGATAAATAAAATAGTTATTATTAGTCATTTCGATTTTGTCATTTTACATTTATAGATCTAGTTTAAATTCTTGTTTGTTATCATTTATTAGTTTAATTAGATTGAAGTATTGTTAGTTAAATTAAGTAAAGTTCAATTCTTTATATTATGTTTAGTTTAGATTCATATGGAAATGATAGCGGAATGATTCTCGGCTAAACCTCCATTAGAGGGGTTGAGAAGCCTTGATGAAAGCTTGATTCGATTATCGTAGAAGAAGCCGTAATTTCCTATTCCACTCTAGAAACGATTAATTCACCATGAGAATGGGGTTAATCGTTCACACGCATAGTTGCAATTAGTAGAAATGCCATGTGTAATTAGGGATTAGGAAGAACCAATTGTTTCAGCGTGAGATTCAATTCGGATTACTGACGATTCGTCGTTAGTGAGTTAAGTTGAGTTAAGGTGGAATCAATCCCCCCTAATTCCTTATCATAGAATCAACGTAGCATTTCCGTAGTTGAATCACGTAGTTGAGTATTTGTAACTTGTGGGTAGTTCCATTGTAGCATAATAACTCGTAAACCTCTCATTGACTTTAGATAAGAGTGATTAGATTTAGGAAACACCACGTGCAAAAGAACTAAGAGTGGAACGAATCATCTACTCCACCATATTGCATTGATACAAAGAGTAGAGAAAACTTGATAGCATAGCAACGTTAAATTCTAGTTTTACTAGCGTTTAGTGTTCTCGTAGCTTTATTCATTAGTAACACTAACGTTTTACAGTTTATCAGAGCACCCTGCGCCCTACCAAGGCCATATTTAAGCACGCCCCGCGCTCTCATCTTTGGACCTGCCAAGACAGAGGGAGGCACTCATGCTCTTCATAGGCCATTTCGGCGCTACTCGCACTCGGCGTTAGCAGCTACTTTAATTTTCTGATTTTTTGTGAGTTTTCCTAGGTTGTTTGTGATAAGAGCCCAAAACTGTAGTTTTAACCCCTTAACAATCGTACTTTTAGACCAATTATGTGAATAATAAGTAAGAGTTAATACTGATTACGTGTTTTTATGCATTTGAGGCTTCAAAGTCCATTATGTGCAGAAATGTGCCACTTTAGCGAGATAAAGGAGCAAAGGTCGGTTGCTAAGGAGTTTCGTGATTTAAAGGCCAAGATTCAAGAAGACAAAGCCTTTGTAAAGCCCGGTCAAAAGCTGAAAAGTCGACGCTGGGTAAACAAAGACACAAAGTTAAAGAACTTCCGAAGGTCTGTATCTTTGGACTCGGACCTCGGAATTGGGCCTACCTTATGTCAAAACGACCGGCTCGGAAAGAGCTTTCCAATGGTCTAAGCCTTGACCCAATCAGAGGAGCAGAAGTGGACGAAACGTTTGTCGAAGTCAACTACAGCTGAAGAGGCCTTTTGAATTTGAAGATTGGGTTTTGGGCCTGATTCTCTGGCCCAAAACATGGCTCCAAGCCCATGCACGATTTTTGGATCTGAAACATATAAAAACAAAGTAAAACTTAGTTCTTAAGTTATCTAGTTTTATTTAGAAAACTAGTTCCTTGTAATGGTAGCTAGGGTTAGGTTAGAAAAAGTAGATCTAGATCTAATTAGTTTTACATTCAATTAGTTATTTGATAATCATATTTAGTTTTTATAATAAAGTATTAGTTCTTCATTTTCAATTTATATTATTGCTTAAATTCTTATTTAGATTTAGTTGTCTTAAATTTATAATTAGTTTTAGTTTAAACACCGAACACATCACTCTCACTGTTCCTTGTGTTTGATAAATTGAATTCTATTTAAGTCTTGAAGGTTTAAGAGTGGAACGAATTCCTTACTTATTATATTGCATGATTTTGTTTTGAGAGTAAGAAATATTGATTTAAACGTAAGAACGGTAGGATTACGTATTAGTGTTCTTGTAGCATTAATATTTAGGATTCTATTATTTTTACGGGATATCAAATGGCGCCGCTGCCATCTTAATCTCGTTCAAGACAAGAATTCAATTGCTTGAATCCAAGGGGCAATACCCCATTCTCTACCCACCCACCCTTTTAATTTTTCATTCTTATTTCTTGAATTTTCGAACCGTTCAATTGTTTTCAGGCATAGGGGTCATGGATTCACAGAGAAAAACACTGCGGTGAAGGTATTTCTAAATTTTCGAAAATTCTGAAAATATTCATACATAATATTTAATGTGTTGTTGATTTACTAGAATATTTTCAGAGTTTTCAGAGTTGGTTTACCTTGTAAAACAAATACGATCTTTACAGTACTGCATTTCAGTTTTCACACCGTATGTTCTTGAAAAACAGACAAGTAAGGTTACTTAGGGAGTTCTAAAAATTCTATAATTTTTACAGGAGTATCTATCCTAATCCAGGAGTTTATAGTAAAAATTTGATGAGTTTTTGATTTGTTTTGACCTCCTAAATAGTAGAGTGTTTCCAGTGTGTTTCTACAGTGTTGCAAACACTTAATATCTGGAACACCATCCAATAAGGAGAGGTTGTAGAACTCTAATTGCTCTAAATTGTTTACAGGAACAACTAGAATCTCTCAGGAGTCTCCAGTAAAAATTTGAAAATTTTGGGATTTGTTTTGGTGGGTTAACCATTCGGTTGTTTGTATTGTGTCCGAAAACCGTTACGCAAACTTTGAAGGGCTGTAGAGGGACTTTCACAACTCCGATCGATCTGCAATTTTACAGACTACTTCATAGACGTCTTAGAAAATTACTGTAAAAATTTCAGATTTTTTGGAGTACGATAAAAGGCCTAAAACTTGAAAACTCTGAAGCGCGACCCGCGCCCAAACCGAGCGCGACCGTGCCCAAAACACTGGAATTTGACAAAACAGAGGGTACCCGCGCCCAACCCGCGCCCTCAAGGGAAAATTCATCGTGAACAGCCCGATTTTCACAGGAAAGTTCAATTTTCTATTCCTTAAAGTTATTCAGTGTTTCTAACTTGTTAAATACACTGAAATCGCTGTGATACAAGACGCTATTCAGAAGTTTAAGCAAGGAGGCATTCAGTGCTCCTTCTTTCACTCCTTGTTTCTTGTCGGAGGAGTTTTAATTCTAGTATAATCAGGCTTGTTTTCTTAAAATGAAATACCACACGCCTATCTAGAAATGTATGCTTAAAGTTGTGGTTGCATATTAATTGCCCTATAATATATTTGAAAAACCAATATGGCATATCAATATGTAGACCAACAATCATATGATAATTATGCAAACCCTTCACCATGTTCATACTGTGGTAGTCCTGACCATTGGGCTTCTCAATGCCCATCATATCAAGAGCAATCTTGTAATTATTATGGGAATCCTTCACCATGTTCATGTTGTGGTAGTCCTGACCATTGGGCTTCTCAATGCCCATCATATCAAGAGTTTGAGCCTACTATAGGATATAATAATAATTATGAGCCTCAATTTTCAACTTTTTATAGTGACTCATACAATCAAGAGTTTTCTAGTCATCCAAACTATTCATGTAATTCCACCAATAACAATCAACCAACCATTCAGCCTCAACCTAACCCATCGCAAGCACGACATCAACCGAGTCACTCAAACGCCAATAACTATGACTATCAAACACCATACCAACCAGACCCACACCACCAAGCTTCCCTCAGCTAACAACATTCGATGAAATGATGGCCCAAAACAAATTAATAATTCAGGAAATAAACCCGAAACCTAAAGATACTAGGTTCACCGCGGACATTTCTACCATCGGAGATCAACACTATTCCCATAACTAAGCCGGTCAACCTAGTTCACACCTACCCTACATTTCATGAACCATTACCTTCGAAGACCCTCCCATTAACCATGATATTAACTCCACACCCCACTGGATGAGGAAATTCTTGTAGACGACTCTTTAGGACTAGTTTAGGATGACCACTCAAACTTGAAGCGATGTCTCCGAGGAACTTCCCATCGATCCACTTGACGATGAATATAATGATTACACTTTAGAAGATATTTATAAAGATGTGACGAAGGAAGAATTTGATAACTATTGGCATTCTCGTAATATGGACCCTCCTCTGTTGAGCATGTCCGGGCCTTTGAGTTTTGCAAACCGCGACTCGGTGGATGATGTCTTGACACATTCGAATGAGGCCATTGAGCATACTTGTAGTGTTTTAGAGGAAGAAGGTGAGGACATGGAGATTAACAATTCAAATCTAAGGCATGAACAAGTTAATGTGCAAGAAAATGAGGAAGTTACATCTTTAGAGCAATGTGAATCTCAATTCAGTTTGGCAGCTGAGGAAATAACAATGGAAGAAATAGAGGAAAATCTTAAAGATAAAGCCACGAACCACAACCTTGTGGATTCACTAAGCCCGATGTAGAGTTCTTAAGAGCATGTGAGGATCCACCACCCGATAAACCACTAACCAACCACCATCCACTTGAGTTACCACCTCCTATAATCCAACCATCTACTATAACTAAGCCATCCATTCACCCACCATTTAAAAGGAACCTCGATTTTGCCCTTGAGCCAATTGCCTCAGAGACCATCTATAATTTTTTCAACCCTCACAGTGAAGAGTGTTTGCCTAGCACACAATCCCATGAGTACACCATTCGGTAATTTGAGAGACAAGCTCGACCGAGTGTAGTAAGAAACCTAGTTTGTCTTATTTTTTTTCTTATCCGAGCTTCATGAAAGACATCGGGGATCCACACTTCATTCCCTTCTCACCTAAAGTATCGCTAATTCATCTTTTTGGTCATTCCAACTATTTAAAACAATTACAACATGATGGTTTGCATATGTTCTTTGATAGGATGCATAAGTTTTCATTCCTTCGCTTACATGTTTGCTTCCAATTATACAACATTATTCGTTTGGGGTGCATTTAGTATCATGTTTTTATGGCTAGACCCCAACTCTTTTCGACTATTTGTTTATAGTTGACCACGATCATCCACTTTGTGCCACCCCAGTTTCTTTCTTTGTTTGGGGGTGTGTACGTCTAGGGGAATCGACGTAAAATGACCCCACATTAAGTCTCGTGAATCGACTTTAAAAGACCCTATCGTTTTAAAACAAATTTTACAAACCTGTTTTCAAAATTTGTTTGGAGATGGGTGTTTGGTTTTTCCATTCTTTATCACTCAAATTCCAATTCTTACCCCCACCTCGCTCCCTTTAAGAGTAGCTAGATTTCTCCTTGTTTGTTGTTTTTTATTATTTTTAGTAGATAGGATGTTACGTTGTTAAATTCCGTAGTTAACTTTGAATTTGGTAGTTAAATGTTGTTCTTTTCAAATTGTGCATGGATTTTATTGTTAATCCCACCTTCCCGAATTGTTTGGGGGTGGTATTATTTATTCTATCATGATTTGTAGAAGATCCTCCATTTTAGAGTTTGTTTTGGAGTGAAGGTTGAGAATATTTTAAGTAATTGGCATACCTATGATTAGATGTGGTGGTAGGATGAAATCTAAGAGAGTTTAGAAGTTATTAGTCTAAATCCAAAGATGAAAGATATTAGGGTTGTTATAGAATCAAGAATATGAGTTGTTTCCGTTTTTGGTTCGAAAATTTTATTGTTTCCGAAATTGCCTTAAAGCTTTTGGCAACCTACCGATTCATTTTAACAATTCAAAACCTATATAAACTCCCCTTCTTTCTACACTAACAAACCACAATACATTCCACCATCATCCCGCACCATCCACTCCAAGTTTTACTTTCTTTTCATCTAAACTCCGGTTTCAACCCCAGGAGCGCCCGGCTCCCCATCGAGGCGCTGCGCCCTTCACATTTTGGAAAATTTAGTCGAGCGACCGCCCTCATACCGAAGCGCGACCGCCCTCATCTATGGACCTAGAGCGCCAGCTTCAAGCTGAAGCGCGACCCGCTCAAACACTAGAATTCTAAAACTTCAGAGGCGGCGCCGCTATCTATCGAGCACTTCAAGGCTCGACTTCCGTGGACCAGAAAAATTCCAGTTTTCTACGGGTAGTTTCCAGATCATTCACAGCTATTCCAGAGCGTAATTTTGAGATGACATCTCCTACATTGATACCGGAACAATCTTTCGAAGATTTGTTTCAAAGCACTACTTATGGTGCTTGGTTTTCATGAGGTGATCACACACGTAGGCTGGAACTGCTTATGGTTCTTGCAAGCATTTGTTCTTGGACTTGCCATGCCCGCTGAAATACAAGACCCATGATGCTATTGGGTAGATAATATGCATGTCTACACTTATGACTTTTTGCATGAGGCTTATGGGTCCGACATTTTCCGTGTAGAGGACCAAGGGACATATAATGTAGCCCTTGGTAGCTTGTCCCTTAATGTGATACGGTAATATTCTTTATCATGCTAAACATATTAGGGGGGTCACATTTTTCTTCTGTGAATGATGCCACTTGCGATGTTTTCCTTACTTTAGCTGAGGAATGCCTGCTATATGACCTTCCTAAGACCTTAATGTCTAGTTTAGCACGAGCCCATAGCATGAGGCATAAGTACCTTCTTATGCCTGTTCTAATTTCCCGTATTATGCTATGTTTTTTTCCTATTTTTTGTGCCCGTTTCACGGATTGGGTTGGTGTCGACATTGTGAGACCCACCAATTATATTATCAGATCTTTCCGTGCAATGACTTGGCAAGGGTGGAGGATACAACCTCATCAGGTTGCACCTTACACCCCATCCGACCAAGTGGCGCTTAATAGGTTAGCAATCATAAATGATAAATGGTGAAGCATGGCAAATTATCATGGCATGGCAGACGCGAAGGAACCTCACTTCTTTATTAAAGGAGAGGATGACGAGTTAAACGCTGAAGTGGAGGTATGTTTTAGTTTCAGTTAGTGTGCGCTTATGTCCCAAGCAATTTATTTCTTGTTAACCCCATAATGGATGGAACTCTTATAGAGTTGCGTCCGTTTTCTTTCTATATTAGTATGTTATAACCTTGTTTTGCAGATGTTCCGAATTTCCGCAGCGTTTCCATGGTATTTTTCCTACCCTCTCTATTAAAATACTTTGAGGACAAAACATGTTTCTTGTTTGGGGGTGGGCATAGAAACACGTGTAATTAAGGCATCTGTTAGGATATAGATATGTATAATATGCATTTGTTTTCAAGTTAAAAATTTCAAAAATATAAATAAATAAGTTTATGCTATACACTTAGGAATATTGGTATTATTTTCTTTCTCTATGCTCTTAACAATCTAGAAGTCTCACGTAGCTTTTGCATCGAATAATTGTTAGAAACTTAGGTTAATATGTAGGTAATAAATTTTTGCATCTATCTATAAATATATTACATGAGTATCTATGATTGTTAGCGGTAAGTTTCGGAAATCTAGGCTAGAGTACTTATTCTACAAATCCTGTGAGAATATAGCCTAAAAGCCTTATATATGAGCGAAACATTTGAGAAATGACACAAGGGAGAAGTATAATCTGGATAGAGAAATCACACCGCCCACTTGCTTGATCACTATGCCATATCCTAAGCGAGAATTTAGGCCCTCTTTGGATCGATATAGCCAAAAATTCAAACCTAGGAATTATTTTCCTCTAATTAAGCCCCTCCGAGCCTTTCTTTAGCCTTCCATAAACCTCAATTCCTTTACCTGTTACAAAAACAAAACAAAATAAAAAATTCAACTTACCCAATCTAGAATAAGTCCGAGAATAGAATGAGTGAAGAAAGAAGAAGAGAAAAACATGTGTATACAAAAAAATTAGTTAGTTGCTTGAGGAAAAAGAAAGAAGTTTCCATCCAAGGAAAAGAAAAATAAATAGAAATAAATAAAAACTCCAAAAATAGAATAAAAGGGAGTCAAACGCCAAAGAAAAAAAGAAAAATATGGCTAAGGATGGAAACAAAGTATAGAAGCAAAAGAAAATAACAAGGTTTTCTAAGTTACATAATATGAAGACTCTATTATCTCGGACTTGTCCTTTTGAATATCCATTTCCTTCCTTCTTAAACCATCTCCTAATCCCTTGAACACCTAATAAAGACCTCTAGCTCAATTAGGAATAGGTTAGTGTGATAGTAAGTGGCAGATGTGTTTGATCGACCGGCTTCTTTGTGTGTCATTGAGATTGTAAGGTAAAGTGTGCCCATCACAAGACCGGAGTAGCGAAACTTGAGCGGAAAAAAGAGTGATTTTTGTCTTGACTTTTATGTGAGGACCTACTTAAGGATGCTTTTTCGAAGTTTTCAGAAACGGACTGCGCTAAGCATTTCATAGCATTACTCATTGTATATATGTTTATTAAGTAGATGATTGATTATTATGCATATATTAGCTTAGGTTTCGACTTGGTTATTCTTATTCAATTGCTAGTGAGATGTATAGATAGTTGAGACATGAATGAGGAAACAATAGTTTTATTTCTTAGTGGATTTGTAGTATAGATGAAGTTTGTGAGTACCTTCATCGGAAAACTCTCACGAGGCTATAACTCGATCCACTAGGGAATTCCTAGTGATTTAAGGCCTTGTTGCATATGGTCAATGCAATCGCACTCTCAAATAAACGAGAGTAGTTAGAACTCCATTTTGGTCACTTATTCTAATTTCTCATATTTGCTTGAGGACAAGCAAAATGCTGTTTGGGGTGGTTTGATAAGAGCCCAAAACTGTAGTTTTAACCCCCTTAACAATCGTACTTTTAGACCAATTATGTGAATAATAAGTAAAGAGTTAATCCGATTCGTGTTTTATGCATTTCAGGGCTTCAAAGTCCATTATGTGTGAAATGTGCCACTTTTAGCGAGATAAAGGAGCAAAGGTCGGTTGCTAAGGAGTTTCGTGATTTAAAGGCCAAGATTCAAGAAGACAAAGCCTTTGTAAAGCCCGGTCAAAAGCTGAAAAGTCGACGCGGGCAGAAACAGCACACAAAGTCAGCAGAACTTCCGAAGGCTGTATCTTTGGACTCAGACCTCGGAATTGGGCCTACCTTATGTCAAAACGACCGGCTCGGAAAGAGATTTCCAATGGTCTAAGCCTTGACCCAATTAGAGGAGCAGAAGTGGAAGAAAAGTCTGTCGAAGTCAACTGCAGCTGAAGAGGCCTTTTTGGACTGAAAGAATTGGGTTTTGGGCCTGATTCTCTGGCCCAAAACATGGCTCCAAGCCCATGCACGATTTTTGGATCTGAAACATATAAAAACAAAGTAAAACTTAGTTCTTAAGTTATCTAGTTTTATTTAGAAAACTAGTTCCTTGTAACGGTAGCTAGGGTTAGGTTAGAAAAAGTAGATCTAGATCTAATTAGTTTTACATTCAATTAGTTATTTGATAATCATAATTAGTTTTTATAATAAAGTATTAGTTCTTCATTTTCAATTTATATTATTGCTTAAATTCTTATTTAGATTTAGTTGTCTTAAATTTATAATTAGTTTTAGTTTAAACACCGAACACATCACTCTCACTGTTCCTTGTGTTTGATAAATTGAATTCTATTTAAGTCTTGAAGGTTTAAGAGTGGAACGAATTCCTTACTTATTATATTGCATGATTTTGTTTTGAGAGTAAGAAATATTGATTTAAACGTAAGAACGGTAGGATTACGTATTAGTGTTCTTGTAGCATTAATATTTAGGATTCTATTGTTTTTACGGTTATCAGTTTGCAGCACTTCTAGAGTGTATTTGTTGTGATGACATCCCCTCGTATCATACCGGGCAGTCTTTTGAAGACTTGTTCCAAAGTGACACCTATGGTGCATGGTTTCGCGATGTGATCATACAAGCAGGCTGGGAACCACTAATGGTAAGTCCTGATGAACTCTATTCTCCTACACTTACATCTTATTTTTATGATAATTGTAAGTTATTTGATAGACCGGATGGTGAACAAGTGTTCTCCATCACCATTGAGGATGAACCGATGGAAATTACCGTGTTCTTGTTAGCCTTTACTCGGACTTGCTATGCGGTGGAATTTCAAGACTCATGGGCATATCGGTAGATAATATGTACCTCTATAACTATGAAAAATTTGCATGAGGATTATGGGGCTGGAATCTTTAGGATAGAGGACCAAGGGGAATATAACGTAGCCCTTAGTAGCTTTGTCCATGAAGCGTGGGCCTTTGTTATGTTTTGGATCGTGCTAAACATTAGAGGGAATGGTGTTATTCTTCTGCGAATGACCTAAACTTGTGATATTTTCTTTGCTTTAGCTTTGGGGGACGTATGCTCTATGATATTCCCCAAACCTTAATGTCTAGTTTAGCACGAGCCTATAGCATGAGGCATAAGTACCTTCTTATGCCTGTTTTAGTTTGCTGTATTATGCTATGTTTCTTCCCTGTTTTTTGTGCCCGTTTCACGGATTAGGTTGGAGTCGACATTGTGCGACCCACCAACTGCATTATTCGTTCTTTCCATGCAATGACTTGGCCGGGGTGGAGGCTACAACCTTATTTGGTTGCGCCCTACACCCCATCAGACCAAGTGGCGCTAAACAGGTTAGCTATAGTGGATGATAAGTGGTGTGAAGCTTGGCAAGTTATCATAGCATGGCAGGACCGAAGGAACCTCACTTCTTTATAGAAGAGGAGGATAACGCTTAAACGGTGCAGATAAGGTAAGTTTTTATTTTTTTGTTAGGTAATGCCTTAGGTCCCAAGCAATTTAATTCTTGTTATCCCCATAACGGGTGAAACTCATATAGAGTTGCATCTGTTTTTATTTATCTATATTAGTACGTTTTAACTTTATTTTGCAGATGTTCCAAAATTTCACGTGTTTCCATGGTATTTTTCTACCCTTTTTATTTCAATACATTGAGGACAAAACAAGCTTTTTGTTTGGGGGTGGCATAGAAATACGCGTAATTAAGGCATCCGTTAGGATATAGATATGTACAATATGCATTTTTTTTCTAGTAAAAATTTCAAAAATTCAAAAATATAAATAAAAATTTTATGATATACACTTAGGAATATTGGTATTGTTTCTTTCTCTATGCTCTTTATAATCTAGAAGTTTCATGTTAGCTTTTGCTTTAGAATGGTCTTTAGAAACTTAGGTTAATAAGTAGGTAATAATCTTTACAACTTTCTATAAATATATTGCATGAGTATCTATGTTTGTATTGACAGTAAGTTTATGAAATCTAGGCTAGTATACTTATTTTACAAATCCTGTGAGAATATAGCCTAAAGCCCTATATAAGTGAAATATTTGAGAAATGACACAAGGGAGAAGCATATTCCGAATAGAGAAATCACACGTTCACTTTCTTGATCACTATACCATATCCTAAGCGACAATTTAGGCCCTCTTTGGATCGATATAGCCAGAAATTTGAACCTTATGAAATTATTTTCCGCTAGTCGCCCCTCTAAGCCTTTCTTTAGCCTTTCATAACCCGCAAATCCTTTACCCTTTTACAAAACAAAATAAAAATAAAAATCAGCCTACCCATTCTTTGAATGAGTCTGAGAATAGGGATGAAGAATAGAAAAGAGAAAGACCTTTGAAATCAAGAATTTGTTAGTTGCTTCAAATAAGAGCGAAAGTTTCCATCCAAAGAAAATAAAAATAAAATAAAAAGTTAGAACTCCAAAAATCAAATCAAAGGAGTCAAAAGCCAAAGAAAAAGAAAAAGAAATTGCTAAGGATGGAAACAAAGTGTAGAAGCAAAGTAAGAACAAGGTTTTCTCTAGTTACATAATATGAAGAATCTATTATCTCAAACTGGTTCTTTTTTAATATCCATTCCTTCATTCTTAAACCATCACCTACTCTCCGCAACACCTAATAAAGACCTCTAGCTCAATTAGAAATAGGTTAGTGTGATAGTAAGTGGCAGATGTGTTTGATCGACTTTGGCTTCTTTGTGTGTCATTGAGAATGTAAGGTAAAGTGTGCCCACTGCACACTGGAGTAGCGAAACTTGAGCGGAAAAATCAGAGTGTTTTTGTCTTGACTTTTATGTGAGGACCTACTTAAGGGACTTAATTCCAAAATTCTGAAACACCTGACACATTCTTGCATTACATAGCATTACTCATTGTATATATGTTTATTCGTAGATGATTGATTATTATGCATATATTAGCATAGGTTTTTTTTTTTTTTTTTTGCTAAAGGTAATTAATTAATAAAGAATAAGGGTTACAAACGTGAAAGATACATATTAAGAACTGCTTAAAGAAGGTTACATCATATGTGTACCCTTTCTAAAACATCAAAGATCTAGTGGACAAAACGAAAATAAGTGGTGTAGTGATTCTCAAGATTCTTCATGAAGAGTGGTCTACTATCCTACCATTTCCTTTCACCTGGAGCCAAGTTAGCCCCATGTTTAGAGTAGCTATCGGCTCCAAGGTTAGTCTCTCTCCAAGTGGCTGTGACATTGATCCATTCTGCCTGCTCCTTCATAGTTTGCCACCTTTCTCGGACTCTCCAATGTACTTTATTCTCCTGAAAAGCTTCGATTATAGATTTCGACTTGATTATTCTATTTTCATTGCTATTAAGATGTATAGATATTTGAGAATAGGTAAGGAAACAATAGTTTTATTTCTTAGTCATTTTAGTATAGATGAAGTTTGTGAGTACCTTCACTGGAAAACTCTCACGAGGCTATAACTCGTCCACTAGGGAATTCCTAGTGGTTTAAGGCCTTGTTGCATATGGTAAATGCAATCGCACTCAACAAAACGAGATTAGTTAGAACTCTATTTTTAGTCACTTATTCTAATTTCTCATATTTGCTTGAGGACAAGCAAAATGCTGTTTGGGGGTGGTTTGATAAGATCCCAAAATTATAGTTTTAACACTTTAACAACATTACTTTTAGACCAATAATGTGATTAAAAAACAAGAGTTAATGCTGTTTACGTGCTTTTATGTATTTCAGGAATTGTAGTATTTAATATGTGCAAAAATGCATCCCTTTTGAGAGATAAAGGAGCGAAGGTTGATTGCTAAGAAAATCTACGATTAAAGACCAAGATTCAAGGAAAAAGCTTTTTAAAGACCGGTCAAAAAGCTGAAAAGTCAAAGTCGGTCTTGAGGGTAGAAATAGCGCAAAAAAGTCATTTGAACTTCAAGGCAGTATCTTTGGACTCATGCCTCGAGAGTGGGCCTACCTTACCTTAAAATGGCGGATCGGGAAAGAGCTTTCTAATGGTCTAAGTCGTGACCCAATCGGAAGAGCAAAAGTGGACGAAAATGCTATTGAAGTCAGATCTAGTGAAAACCCTTTTTGGATTGAAGAAATTGGGTTTTGGGCCCGATTTTCCGGCCCAAAACATGGCTCCTCAGCCCATGCACGAAAATGTGAATCTGGTCTCTTCTATATGAAGAGGCAAAATCTTAGCTCTTAAGTTAGTTCTTTTTTACTTAGAAAATTATCAAGTTACTTAGTTTTAATTGGTTAAATTAGTTTTTATAGATTAATCTAGTTAGTTGTCAATTTTATTAGTTGTTAGAACAAGTTTTAAATTTTAGAATAAAATACTTAGTTATATTTCTATATTTAATTTCGAATTCAATCTTTCATTTATAGATTTAGTTGTTTTAAATTGATAATTAGTATTCATAATCTTAGTTCTAAATTCAGTTTTAATCTATTTTGAATCTTTGACTATTGTTAAGTTAGATTAATAAAGTTAATTAGTTATTCAATAATGATTTGTTTTTATTATTCTTGTTTTAGAAATGATAGTATAATGATTCAAGGCTAAACCTCTATTAGAGGGGTTTGTGGAAGCCTTGATGAAACTTAATTTCGATTAGCGTAGAAATCGTCTTAAAAATCAATTCCATTCTATAAAGTAATTAGTTCACCATGAGAATTGGTTTGATTGCTTCACATGCTAGTCGTTAGTTGGTAGAGATTACTATGAATGATTAGGGATTAGATAGACCCAATTGTTATCGCGAAAACATTTCAATTAGGATTACTTAAAATTCTTCATTAGTTAATGAAGTTGAATTCAAGGTGGAATCGAATTCCCTAATCTTTATCTAGATTCAAACTTTAGTATTTTAATTGCCATCTTATTATTTAGAACATTTCGATTACGTTATTTCCATCGTTGTTAGCATAATTCCATTAATCCGTACTCTCATTGACTTTGGTAGAACTGATAATCTTAGTAAATGTTAATTCTAAAGAACTAGGAGTGGAACGAATTCTCTACTCCACTTATTGCAATAGCATCGAGAGTGTAGAAAAACTTTGATAAATAGAGCAATCAGTTAGCTTCAGTTTTACTTGCGTTGAGTTTTGTCGCTTATGCGTGGGTAAAACTAACAGTTTTACATACTATCAATACCCAACGAAGCCTTCTTAACTGAACAATATCCCTCTTTATCTGAACATAACGTAATTATTAAGTACAAGGACCCTGGTCATCCTACTGTACAATGCACCTTAGGGGATTACTTCATAACAACTGCTCTATTAGACCTGGGGGCGAGTGTTAACTTACTCCCTTTTTATTTATATAAACAACTAGGTCTAACAAAACTTCAACCAACCAAAATGACTTTGCGGTTAATTCGGTCGTTCTATTAACTATCAGTAGTTGAAAATATTCTCGTTAAAGTTTAAGACTTTTACTATCCGGCCGACCGTTATTCTCGACCACGAAGTTGCTCGTGATTCCATTCCCATCATCTTAGGGCGTCCTTTCTTGGCAACCGCCAATGCCCAAATCAATTGTTGGGATGGCTCAATGACTCTTTCTTTTGGAAATCTTTCTGTGGAAGTTAACATGTTTAGACAAAAGCAGGGACAACTAGGTTTGCATGTAGAAAAAGAAGTGAAGTCCATTGAGTATTTTGTATATCACATTAGTACTTCCAACGATCTCGTCCCCATACTAGTAGATACCCCTCTTATGGAAGAAGATAAAAATCACAATTTTGACTCCTTGAACATAACTGAAATAGAGAAAGAATTTTCCACCCTGCCTTCCGACCCTATGAGAGATGGAGTCAATCTCACAATAGACGAGATAGATGAATTCCTTAAAGATGGAGATGAATACCATAATTATGTGGATGCGACCAAGCTAGATGAGGAATTCTATGAGTTTCTAAGAGCCTATGATGATCCACCCTCTCAAACATTCCCTAAACCACCACCCGACCACCATTCACCTGAGCTAATCCCTCATAGAATCCAACCATTTTTTCCATTCCATCCTTCTAAAAATTATCCACATCCCATGTATTTTCAAAAACCATCCATTTTCTCACGCTCATTCACTTGGCCTCCCTTTCGTTGGAGGAAGAAGAAGAAGGTGCATGCTCGGTTAGGTTATTGATCCATCAGAATTAACTCCCATTCCACTAAGCCACGTCATAGAAAATCTTGGTGCTTGATTCTGTTTGATGGTGCATTCCGTGTTAACAATTTATGGAAAGATCCACAATTATTTAAATTATTGATATATGGTAAATTGCATGTTAATACATATATATCACATTAAATCTAGGGAATCATAATTTAAAAGACCCAAGTTTTTATATAATACCACCTTTCTGGAGTATAGGCCAAACAAAAATTTTCAAACTTAAAAAGAGTTTTCCCAATTTTGTTTGGTGGTGGCGTATTTTGGTATTTCATTTCAAATATTTTTGCCACCCTTTGCCTGTCATGTTTACTCCGAGTAGATTTTTGTTAGTTAGTACTTAACAGGTTTTATTGTATTTCATGTTATCATATTATCTTTATAATATTTACATTACAGTCGCCAATTTTACCACGTTTCTATGGTAAATTCTTTCCTTATCTCTTTACACTTTGAGGACAAAGCGTTCGATTGTTTGGGGGTGGGATAGAAACATTTTCAAAAATTAGGCACTTTTAGGATGTAAATTACGCACTTTTCTTTATAACATATTAAAAATCATAAATATTGTTTATACTAGACACATACTGATAATGATATTGTTCTCTTCTCCATGATGATATTAGTCTAGAAATCTCACTTAGTACTTGAATTAGGATTTAATTTTTGAAACTTAGATTAATATATAGGTAATAGTCATTGCATCTTTTCATGAACATCTTGCATGAGCATCTTTGATTGTACATGGCATTATTTTTCTGAGACCTAGGTTAGAGTACTTAATACATATCCTGTGAGCATCTAGCCTAAAAGCCTCATAAGAGTGAAATATCTTAGTGATGACACAAGGGAGAAGTAAATTCCGAGTAGAGAAATCACACATCTACTTGCTTAATCACCATACCATATCTTAAGCGAGAATTGAGGCCCTCTTTGGATCGATATAGCCAGAAATTCACACCTATATGAAATTTATTATCCGCTAGTCGCCCCACTGAGCCTTTCATTAGCCTTTTCACAAACCACAAATCCTTTACCCAATAAAACAAAATAAAAAATAAAATCAACTTACCTATCTGGATAAGTATGAGAAATAGGATGAGTGAAGAAAAGAGAAGAGAAAAACCTGTGTAAACAAAAATTAGTTAGTTGCTTCAGAAAATAAAAAGAAAATAAGTTTTCATCCAAAGAAAAGAAAAGAAAAGAAAAAGAAAACAAGTTTCCATCCAAAGAAAAGAAAAGAAAAGAAAAATAAAAATAAAAATAAAATAAAAACTCCAAAAATAGAATAAAAGGAGTCAAAAAGCCAAAATAAAAAGGCTAAGGATGGAAACAAAGTGTAGAAGCAAAAGAACAAGGTTTTCTCTAGTTACATAATATGAAGACCCTATTTTCTTAGACTTGTCTTTTTGAATATCCATTTCCTTCCTTCTTTAAGCAACACCTACGCCCTGTATCACCTAATAAAGACCTCTAGCTCAATTAGGAATAGGTTGGTGTGATAGTAAGTGGTAGATGTGTTTGATCAACCTCGGCTTCCTTGGATTGTCATTGAGATTGTGAGGAAACGTGTGCCCACTATACACTGGAGTTAGCAAACTTGAGTGGAAAAATTAGAGTGTTATGTGTTTTGACACAGTTCCTTGTGAGAACCTACTTAGGCACGCTACCTAAAAGTTTCAGAAACGGACCTGTCATTGCATTTCATATCATAGTTCATTGTATAGTTATTTATCTTAAGATTATTTGATTATTATGCATGTATTAGTTTAAGTTTTAGAATGATCATCCTTGTTTAAATACTAGTGAGATGTAGAGATTCTGAGATAAAATTAGGAAACAATTACTTTTATTTCTTAGTCGTTGTAGTATAAATGAAGTTTGTGAGTACCTTCTCAAGAAAACTCTCACAAGGCTATAACTCGTCCACTAGGGAATTCCTAGTGGTTTAAGGCCTTATAGCATATTGGTCAATGCAGTCGCACTCAGCGAAACGAGACTAGCTAAAAATATATTTTTTGCCACTTATTTTAATTTCACATATTTGCTTGAGGACAAGCAAAATATTATTTGGGGGTGGTTTGACAAGAGCCTAAAACTGTAGTTTAAACCCATTAATAGTATTTCTATTTAGCCAATTATGTTATTAATAATATAGGTTTATCACTAATTACGTGCTTTTGAGTATTTCAGGCTTTGGAGTTGAATAAATGTCAATTCGTTACTAATTAGGCGCTAAAAGGAGCTAAAGTTATTGCTAGAGAAGTTCCATGAAGAAAGCCCAAGTTTAATGGAGAAAAAGCCCATAAAAAGCCCAAGTCAACACTGTTAAGTGAAAGTCAAACTGGATTAGAGAGCTGAAGAAAAGTCAATAAAACTTCAAAAGGCCATATCTTTGGACTCAGGCCTTGGAATCAGGCCCATTTTATATCAAAATGACTGAATCAGAAAGCTCTTTCCAATGGTCTAGACCTTGACTCGATCAGAGTAGTATAACTTAGTAAAAATACGTGCTACAGTAATATGACCAGAATTGGAAGTCTTGGATTTACCCAATTGGGTTATGGACTTGATTTATGGGTCCACAACCTAACCTAAAATCCCATGCACGAAATTGTAACCTAACCCTCTCTTATATAAAGAGGGTTAAGGCTAAAACAAATATTGGCTACTCTTCTCTTTAGTTTAGAATAAATTAGGGTTCTCAAATTAGGGTTCTCTCTCTCTCTCTCTCTCTCTCTCTCTCTCTCTCTCTCTCTCTCTCTCTCTCTCTTCCTTTTTAGTTTTAGTTTTAGTTTATAAGTTTAGTTTGTAGCCTCCATTAGAATTATTAATAAAACCTTTAGTTTATTCAATTCAATTACTTCTTCTTTACATTATGTCTTCCTTTCATTCTTTTGTTCATGATAGTCCCATGAATCAAAGCTAAACTCCCATTAGAGGGAGTTTGAATGAAGCTTTGAGAGGACTTGATTTGTTAGTATAGATTTGCTATTAGGGTTTTAAGTTTAGGTTTTTCTTGACTTAGAGATAAGAAGAGTTTACCCTAAACTAGTGAATAGTGAGTTTGTCATGAGAATGGAAACAAGCTTTTTCTCATGCTAATCAGTTTATGACTGGAGATAGTATAAAGTAATTAGGGATCATTAAAGGTCTAGTCTTTATATTTTAACATTGTGTAAAAATATCTAGACTAGAGTTTTCTATACAAATCTATGCTAGCATGTTAAGAAATTAAAAGTGGATTTTAATCTCTCTCTATCTTTCTCCATATTTGATTCATCTATATTTAATTACTTTAGTTAATATTAGTATAAAATCAATTTATAGTATAATCGTAGAGTATAAATCTCACAACACAATATTACTCTCACCATTGTTCCTTTTGTTTGATTAGTTGGATTTCTTTTATGTCTTGGTAGTTTAGGAGTGGAATGAATCCATACTCTTTATATTACTTCATTATTTGAGAGTAGGAATATTGATCTAAACACTTATTTAGTTAATTGATTACGCATAGATAGTTGGTTTGCGTAAATTTGTCTTTATCAATAGGATAGTTTTGGGGTCTTCCTAAAAGTGTATGATACTGCATTCAGGGGCTTCTAGTATTAGCAAGAATAAAACTTACTCACGTAGGAGAGTTCATTAACCTAGACAATCTCCTGTTTCTAGTCCTCCATCTCTTAAGATGGTTGACGAAGTAGTGCAAGCTAAAAAGCCTCTCTCCAACTTCTACACACCGTTGCAAGATGGGCCTCCATCTTGTATACGAATGTACACCGGGTGTACACCGCTTATGAGCGATTTAGGATTCCACTGAACATGTTCAATCTTCTACACATCTTCCACGGGTTAGAACACGAGTTACCGTAGGAGCATCTACGCCGGATACATGAAGTATGTAATACCTTTCATCATTCGGGCGTCACCTACAATCAGGTTAAGCTACGAGTGTTTCCTTTCACTCTAGATGGTAAGAGTCACGCTTGGTTTCTCTCACAGAAGGCCGACTCTTTCGATACATGGGAAAAGGTTGTGTTCTCCTTTATGAAGAAGTAATTTCCGCAGAAGAAAACAGAAGAGATAAGAAGCAAGATACAGTTCTTCAGACAGAGTCCGAGTGAGACATTTTCCAAAGCATGGGATAGATTCTCTGACCTACTCCATTCATGTCCTCACTATAAACTAGAAAAATCCACTCTTGTCTAATGTTTCTTCAAATGCCTTCTCCCAGAACACAAAGTAACCCTCGACATCATGAGTAATGGTAATTTTTTAGATAGAGGTGCAACCGAAGCTTTAACCTTTCTTGACAACCAAGCTGAAAAGAGTACCCATGGAGGCGACATAAACAATTCCAGAATAGCCCAACCCAGTACATCTAAGGCTAGTGGTATTTTTTAGGTGAAATCAGATCCATAAATCAAAACCCTAATAGAAACCCTCACAAGAAAGATAGATGCCCTCACAACCAAACAAAAAGACCAAACCCCTCATCCTGTCATGAACGTAAATACCTTACCATGCAATTTTTGTTTAAGCTTAAATCATATAGATGCCACATGTCCCTTGATCACAAACCTATCATCACTTCAGCCAAAAGAAGTATGTGCTTTCAATGTACCAAATGCACCATGCATGGAGACAACATCCAACCTTCGCATGGACCAACATTCCACAAAACCAAACACCACCAGGTTTCAACAGACTAACAAATGCAATCAGACAAGGGCAAGGTACCTATAACAATCAGAATAGAGCATTGGTTCCATTTTAGTTTAACCAGAATTATCAAAACCCACCTATCAACAACCAAATAGACCTAGACCCAATTACACCATCAAGTAGTGTCCAAACAGATAAGCCCACCGAAATAATGCTATCTGTCATGCAATAGCAAACCCAAATCCTAGCATCCATGTAACAATCTCTGAACTTGTTAGCCCAAGATAAAACCCAGAAAGGTGTGTTCCCAAGTCAAGCTATTCCTAATCCTAAACCGACAAACACAGCCTTTGAAGCAACAAGTGACGTGAACGAAGCTGGAGTGCTAAAACTCTTTCTTAATCATCCCATCTACGAAGATTGACTCCCCTTGTTCCGATGTATTCCTTTCCCATTCCATTCTATCTTTTGCTTTAAGGGGATACATCAATAAGGTAACCGGACCTCTCCACTTGGAGGGTGTGGTTGTAAGTACCTGAGCCTTAGTCCACAGTATATCTCGCATATTCTTTGTAAAATACCTTTTACTCGTAGTTGGAGTAAGTGTAAACCTGTGGAGCGAGTATACAATTTTTCTTTTCTTTATTTTACACTTCTTTTTCAAAAATGTTTTTTTTTTTTTTTGCTATTAATGATAGATTCTCGATACATCAATAGTTAAGTGATTTTTTTCAAAACGGGCAATGGATTTTACACAGACCAACCCCTAGAACAACGCAATCTAGGGGCGGTTTGAGATCAGCTTTGCATACTAAAGGTCGCCTATATCACCGAGCTATTCTCCCGGGTCAGGAGGTTCCATGTCTTACATAGTAAATCCCCCAACTTGCGTAGCTGAAGCTCTGTCTGTCTAGATTGAGTTCGCCACAGAAGCAACACTAAAGTTGCCTAAGATTATTTGTTATGATTTGTTTTAAAGTAGTAACATCTAGAATCACTGCTTTTGAGTATGAGTCTCTTAAAATATCTCTCCAAAGTTTTCAAAACCAGAAGATATAAAAATGAAAGTTATACGTCTGCAGTAACCAAAATGATACCAGATTAACGTATAATTTTATCTTCTTGGAAAAATCTCTATATGGATAGAGATATATTTTGAATGAGAAAACCTAAAAAAAAAAAGACGAGGCGTCTCCAAACGAGAATTAAACAAATAGAGTAACCCAAAGTTATACTATTCTCTGTTTAATTCTATCTTTTGCCTCCACCTCTTTATTTTGTCTAGAGAATCTGACGTTAAAAGACTCAAAAATTTCCAAAATTTTCAAAAAAAATCTTTCTTAAAAATCATTACCCTCTCGTTCAAATCTTTTCCCCGTCTAAATCTCTCTCGTTTCTGAAAAACTTTTCAATATGTCTTCTGTAGCAAACAAAAACCCTCAACCTAGCAAGACTAGATGGATCAGTTTCAATGATTATGTGCAAGCAATTCCTAGAGAACTGCAACATAAGATATGGACACATATACCGAAAATCATTTCTGGTTTAGGTAAGAGTTCATACGCAAGTAAGAGACAAGCCAAGAGAGAAGACTGGTGCTCGAATTGTCTAACATCAACTTGCCCCAGTTTTCAACCTCATAACAATTCTATTTTTACATTTTTCATGTGCCAGCCACCTACTCATCGAGCATAACTGAAGAGAGTAATCCAGCCATCTAGTTGGGATTGACTCAAGTTTTCAAAAATTTCCAAGTCTTGGAGTTCTAACTTAAAACCAGCCACCTTTTTAAAATTTCTGTCAAACTTATTCAAAACCCAAAAAAAATTAATTAAAATTTTCTTTCTGTTATCTGTACATATTTCCCTACAGTTCATGTACACTTCTTTCCATCATCTGTTTTTCATCCACCATAGGATGTGAGTGTACCCTATACCGTTACGTTATATTTTTGATGTTGATCATTTTGGTACCTCACGAGTCAAGATCGGACTAGTAACGAAGCACGGATCAGCTCTGGAAGTTGGCAAGACACTAGGACAAGATTGGAATTTCCTGATTTCATTTTGGCTTGGGCCTAAATTTCATTTTCTTAAAAGAGGCACGTGCGAGGCACATGCCATCAAACCCTTAAGCCCACGCAATCGCCCACCTTCCTTTCTTCCTCCCCAAAAATTTCCAAACCCTAGCCACCACAAGCTGACACGCACCCGCCCCTACTCCACTCGCGGTTACGACCTCACCCCAACACACCACCATACAATTTTTTCACAACCTTCCCCATTTTCAACCCCCATTCCAACTCAAAACCCCAATTTTTTAAATCCCTACTCTAAATGGCTCGAGTTCTTAAAATCGTGCCGGAGCAAAATTTTCAAGACCTCTTCTATTCCGATCTGTTTGAAGTGCACTTCAGGGCTGAGATCATAAGAAGAGGATGGGAACCCTTGGTTTTGTAGGAAGATGTGGTTTATTCTCCCTCTCTTACTCTCTTGTTTTATACCTGCATGCTTAGAGGGGAGGATGACCGCATTACGGTTGTTAAGGATGGTCGCTCGCTGGAGCTCACCAAGGAGGTGGTGAGTGGACTTTTGGGGATTCCTCTGAAAGCTTATGTTCAAACGGAACAGTCCCCAAATGGAAGGACCATCAATGTGATGATGATAGAGACGCTTCTCGAAGGGGTTAAAAACCCCAAGTCTCATCAAGGCTTACAGAGTTCGCTCCGAAAGAAGAACCAAAATTATCAAGATCTGGCCAAGATATATAACCTGCTAGGCTCAGCCAAGCCTTCGGATATAGGTAAGGAGATGCTTCATCTTCTATGGATTCTTCAAGATTAGAAGAATAGCTTCTGCATTGTCTCCTTTATCTTTGAGCAACTCTGAAAAACCGAAGAAGTCAACTGCCCTTCTACCAGTGCTGGTAACCAAGATCATGCAACACTGGGGGTTCTAAGCCACAAACGCCCTAGTGGAGGTTAAGGATGCTACCACATGTCCTAACTATGCCCACTGCGTCCAGAAGTCATGGCTTCCACCAGCCGTTAGAGCGACTAAACAAGCACGCCCGACGAAGAAGGTGGATTACTTCGTTGAAGATGCCACTCGACAAATCACTCAGCCCATGGATGGAATTCACTTCCTCCATGGAGGCCAGAGGATTCTGCACTCATATCCCCACCAGCTCAAGGAAACTCAGTAGAACATCATAACAGAACAACAAACTATCCTAGCAGAACAGCATACCCTAAGAGAGGAGCAACGGTCCTTCCAGTAGGAGCAGCGACGTTTTCAGTACAGTGTCACTAGAACACTACAGAGGATCAGAGATGTGCTCTCGCGTAGTGATAGACATGCCAAGCCTCCACATCAGCAAAGAGAAGGATCTTCTAGACGTCGAGACGAGTCACACACGGATTCTGACTAGGATTCCTAGTGTCCGTATAGTTGGATCTATTTATTTTTATGTTTCTTTTTCACGTGTATGACATGGTATAAGTTTAATTTTATGTTTAATATTATTTGCTTGTTTTATTTTGTTTTGCTTTTCTTGTGGAATTTGGTTTATGAGTAGAAGGTAAAACAGATACATCATTCCAAAATTTTCCATTTTTTCTTTCATGCATGTTTTCAAAAATACAAAAACCCAAAAAGATTTTATTGTAGAATAAATATCCCTAGTATAATAAACCATGTATTTCTCGTTCTATATCAAACAACCCACGCCCCAAACTTATTTGGGGATGGCATATTTTCATCGTGAAGAACATAATACAGGTGTCTCGCCATTTTTGCTCATGTTTCTATGATAATCTCTTTCCTTATACTTTGAGGACAAGCATAGTTCTATATGGTATAGTAACATTTTGCAGAAACTAGGCATTTTCTATATAATAGTATATTTCTGCCTTTCTAAAAAAAAATTCGAAAAAGACCAAAAATATTTTTCCGTTTAGAATTAAAAAGTCTTGTTTCCTTTTTCTATGATGAATAAAAAGTTTAGAAGTCTCATTATATCAATAGAGTAAGGACTTGTTCTTCGTACTTAGACTAATATACGTACAATAGTTTCTGCATCTCTTTTTATGAATGACATGCATCAGCATTTGTTTGTATATAGCAGTTAGTTTCCAAAGCCAAGGTTAGAACAATTAAGTTCCATATCCTGTGAGAATCTAACCAAAAGCCTCATCTGAATGATTATTGAGTGATGACACAAAGGATGTCCGGATAGAAAGACTACACGTCCACTTGCTTAATCGCCACACCATATCCTATGATGGAATTTAAGCCCTTTTTGGATCGATATAGCCAAATAAACGTTAAAAACCCAAAAAGATAGTTTCCTCTAGTTACCCTCTTGAGTCTTCACCCTTTCTAAAAGCCTTTTTATTCTTCACCAAAAATTCCTAATCCGTTATAACACACAGTTAAAAGCTTACATAGCTGATGAGTTGAGAAATGGATGGATATCAAAAAAAGAGAAGGGAAGACTTTGTACAAAAACAGAACAGTTATTTTCTTCAAAAAGAAAAGAAAAGAAAAGAAAGACCCATCCAAAACCAAAACTCCAAAAAAAAAGTCAAAGGAGTCAAAAATCGAATCTCCCAAAAGTTCAAAATCAAAAAGAGACAATATCAAAAACAAAAAGAAACAAAAGCAAAATTATAACTCCCAAAATTCAAAATCATATGGAGTCACAAAGCCAAAAGGCAAAAAGAATGTATCACAATTCGGAAGTAAAAGAACAAAACGAGGTTCTTCTCTGGTTACAAGTATCTTGAAAACCCAGTTGCTCAACTTATCAGATTTTGTTTTTCCTTTCCTTTTTCCTTCTAAACCATCACCCTAGCCCCATAACTCCTAATAAAATACTTCTAGCTTGATTAGGAATAGGATGGTGTGATAGTAAGTGGCATGCGTGATCAATCAACACCGGTTTCTTTCTACGTCATTTGAGTATGCGAGGAATATAAGTGCCCGCTGTACTTGAGAGAACAAACCTTGAGTGAATCTATCAGAGAGTCGTGATTGCAACACACCCCTGTGAGAACTCACCTTAAAGAAGCTCTCCAAAAGCCTCGGAAAAAACTCTACTTTTGCATTTCATTGCTCATGTTTTGTGCATTTATCTCTAGATGATTAAATTACTATATATATGTTATTCTAAGTCCAAAGGAGCTTGTCCTTATTCCCCGCTAATGAGATATATGAACTTCTGAGAATAAATTAATAAGGAAACAAGACCCTTTGTACTAAATAGAAGAAGTTTTTGAGTACCTTTACTAGAAAACTCTCACGAGGCTTAAAGCTTGTCCAATAGTGAATTCCTAGTGGTTTAAGGCCTTGTTGCATATAGTCAATGCAATCGCACTCTGCAAAACAAGATTAGTATAACTGATAATAAATCACTCATTTGTGATCTTAATTTTTTCTCTCATCCTTGCTTGATGACAAGCAAGATGCTATTTGGGGGTGGTGATCAGCTCCCAAAATGTTTTATTACCATATATATTGTCAGACATTACAGTCCCCTCTTGCGCTTTTAACTAAAAAGATAACTCAAAGCTTTTATTACCTTTTTCAGGTGAAGGAGTACTTCAGACCACTTATCATAAAAGCTGCATCTTAGCACCAATAGGAGCCTTAATCACGCTTATTATGAAGACCAATAGCTGCTATGGAAAAGTGCTGAAAAGTCAAAATCAACTGTCAAAGGAAACGGTCAAAGTCAATAGTCAAAGTCCTCAAATCAGAAGACCAAAGATGTGTAGGAACCGTTATGGTCGCAGTTTACAAACCGTGAAAACCACTCGCAGCGGAAAAAGGGTTTCATGATTTTGATTAGGAACATACCTTTGCTCGACTTTGATTTCTCTGAGAATACGAATTAGCAACCTCAAGATCTTCTGTTGTATTCCTATCCTTAGAATGGAGTTATGTGGGCAACGATATACTAGCCCTTTCTTTCTCTCTTTGCCTCTCTCAATCACAAGGTCAGAACCAATTTTTGGATCTAACTTTCTTGAACAATTCTTGAGTGATTTCGGCCAAAAAAAGAGAGGTTTCTTTATATAGGCTATAACAGGGACCATGAGGAGAAATTAGGGTTGGGCCGCCTAACGGACTTGGGCTTCCCATGTTCACCCAGAACACACGGCCCAAGTCCGTCAACAAATGGCTTATTCCACTAAAGGTCATTGTTGCACTACCGCCTTAATCCCAAATTACGTGTATTATGTTTATGGGCTCCATATTATATGCTTGTTTATCTCCCCGTGTTAAGATATTGAATGCCCATTGATTAAGTCAAGTTACTGACAACTACATTATTCAACTTCTTATTTCCTTGAGTAGTACCACTCAACCTCATTGTCATATCGGATTAAATCAACCTGCAAGGTTTACATGACAATCTTTATGAGCTCCTCAAGGGGACATCATCAACCCGACTTCTTGCGGGTCACGGATTCCTTCTATAATCAACAGCACACCTTACGTACAATGTCATTACCCAATCCATCGAGTTTGTTGATTCACAAATGAAGCACACTCATTGTTGATTTAAAGCAATGTACAATGCACGTAAGTGCCCGTTATTATATCCGGATTAAGAGGACAAGCATCCATAATAACAGAGGTGTTTGTTCTCTTATATATTCTTTATAAAGAGAATCAACCTCACTTGGTCCTGTTCAATACACACAAAGTGTACTAGTGTAATCATGTAGTCAAGATAGACTAATACCAGATTATACTACAACCGTACCAATGGTTTGTCCAAATCCATCTAGGTTGTGAACGTTTACTTATACTTTATAAGGTACTGATGAAATGATCTTCTGTGTGTCACCACACACCATATCATCTACAACATAAAGTATTAAACGCATGCATATAACTAATAACATATATAATATGCATAACATTTGCCTATATGATTCTCATTCAAAATATAAAGAATTAGAGTTAATACAAAAGTAATACTTTTATTATATAACCCTATCAATCTCCTACTTATACTCAAAGCATTGCTCTTTAGTATACTACTAACAAATCTCCCACTTATACTTAAAGCTATGCTGCCAAGCATCTGATTCCCATTCCCTCAACAGGCCTATATAAAGACTTAGCCATTAAGCTCTTTGTAAAGGGGTCAGCCAGATTATCTTCTGATGCTATCTTGGTAACAGTAACATCTCCTCTTTTTATGATTGATCGTATCAGGTGGTACTTGTGCTCAATGTGTTTACTTGGTTTATGGGCTCGTGGTTCCTTCGAGTTAGATACCGCACCAGTGTTGTAACAATAAAGTGTGATACACATAGGTAAACCAGGTACCACAGTCAAGTCCAACAAAAAGTTCTAGAGCCAAACTGCTTCCATGGTGGAGTCAGACACGCATTTCTGCTTGACACTCCTCCATACTATGGCTCCACCTCCCAATGTAAACACACAATCTGAGGTAGACTTACTCTTGTCCCTATCTAACTAAAATTCAGAATCTGTATACCCTAAGGGAACCAAACTATCTGCATGGTATACTAACATATAATCCTTAGTCCTTTTCAGGTACTTCTGAATATGTTTTACCGCAGTCAGTGTCCTTGTCCTGGGTTTTTCTGATATCTGCTAACCATACCATTATGTCTGTCAACACTTTCACATTATTTCCAATGAGTAAGATGTCATCTACACAAAGCACAAGAAATACCACTACGTTTCCATCAAATTTCTTGTACACACAAGATTCATTTGGGCTTTGATCTAATCCATAAGATTTGATTACCTCATCAAAATGAATGTTCCAAGATCTAGAAGCTTGTTTAAGTCCATAAATGGATCGTTTAAGCTTACAAACAAGATGCTCTTGACCTTTTTCAATGAATCCTTCTGGTTGCTTCATATAGATGGTTTCCTCAAGACTTCCATTAAGGAAAGCTGTCTTGACATCCATTTTATAGACCCACTTGCATCCAATGGTTTTTACACCATTGGGTGGCTCTACAAGCTCCCAGACCTGATTAGAATCCATAGATTCCATCTCAGAAATCATTGCCTTTTGCCAAGATTCTACATCTCTATCTTGGAGTGCTTCATTGTAGGTCCAGGGATCAGGACCTTGGTTATCAATGGTTATGTCTAAAGACATTCCCAAACCAATCCTTTAGGTTGTCTAACAACCCTCCCACTACGACGAAGCACCTCTTGTTCTTGTACATCATTAGTGATACGTTGTGGTTCCTATTCTTGTACTATTGGTACTGAAGTAGTTTAAAGTCTCTCCTCTCAATACTTCTAGAATAATACTACTCGGGGTAATAATTTAATGAACTGTGGGTGGAATAAGATTAATGATGTATAAATTGCCTTCTAATGCACCAGAACAGATAAAAAGTTTAATTTTCTTAATGACGATTTGTCATTTAAAAGAAACAGAATATCCATCCTTAATTATCATAGAAACTGAAATTAAATTCTTTCTAAAATTAGGAACATAAAGACAATTCTTTAACACCATAGTCTTATTTCTACCAAAAGATAAACAAACATCTCCCACTGTAACAGCTACTACTATCATAGCATCCCCCCAAAGATATGGTAATCTCTCCAGCACTAAGTTTTCTGGTTTCCTAAAACCTCTGCAATGAAATGCAGACATGGTTAGTGGCTTCCGTATCTACATACCAGGTACTGGTAGATAACGCCGCTAAACATGTTAAACGACTAGTGCATGAGACATACCTCCATTATTCTCTTGGTTGAGAAGAGGACAATCTAGCTTCCAGTGTCCTGACTGCTTGCACTTGAAGCACTTGCCCTTAGGCTTTTTCACAGCTCTTTGAGGTCCCACGCCCTTCTTTACCATATTCCTATGCTTCTGAACATTATTCTTCTTCTTACTGCCATTAGGCATAGAAGTAGAAACCTTCTCAGTAGCATAAACCTGAACATAACTCTGCCTAAAGAGACTTTCAGCTGACTGAAGTTCTGTCATAAGTTCCGCCAAAGAATACAACATTTTGTTCATGTTGTAGTTAAGGCAGAACGGTTCAAATCTCTCAGGCAGCGTCATGAGAATGATATCGACCTGCATTTCTGCATCGATATCAGCTCCAAGGATCCCCAACTCATTCAAATAAGCCATCATCCTGAGTATATGATCCCTTATAGGAGTCCCTTCAGTCATAGTTGTGGTCATCAAGTTTTTCATGGCAGTTTGCCTAGCAGCCCTATTCTGGTGTCCGAAGAGTTCCTTGAGATTGAGCATCATATCATAAGCCGTGGTCATGGCCTGATGCTGATGTTGCAGCATACCTGACATAGATGCCAGAATGTAACACCGTGACATCTCATCTGCCTTGTTCAACATCTTATATGCTCCTTTTTCCTCTTCTCCAGCATTATCTTCAGGCTTAGGTGGGCATTCCTCATTGAGTACAGATTTGTACTCTTCAGTAGTCAACACAATATCCAAGTTGCGTTTCCAGTCTATGTAATTAGGGCCAAGGAGTTTGTTTTCCTTAAGAATAGTTGCTAGTGGGTTGAAAGTAACCATTTTGAAAACCTGAGAATCACATAAAATAACTATTATGTAGGGCAAAAACTTTTTGAGTTAATAACAAAAATTAATTAATTAATCAACCCGTCAGCACCCTACACACCGAGAAGTAGTAAGCCACGATAGTGTGGACATTTACCATTCTACATTTCTTGGAAATACTTTTTGGAGTTAACTTAAAATTAATTAATTAACTCATCAGCACCCTACACACCGAGAAGTAGTAAGCCACAATAGTGTGGACGTTTACCATTCAACATTCATGTAGAGAGGTTTTTCCTATTAGTTCTACTTCTCGTCAACTTAACAACACACCACTTGTTAGAGTGGACACATGCCATCTAGACAAGTTAAACTAAAATGCTGACCTTTCTTTGTTCCTACAAATAATAGCAGTGACTCCGATGGGGAGGATACCATTACTTGCATATAAGTGTATACCATTACTCAACACTAAGTCCATTATTTGTAATGAATCCCTTCAGATGGAGAAGTGAATCCATACATTAATAATTTCATATAGTTGTCATTTTGAAGTTTGTTCTGGTGATCCGTAATTAGACTCATCCGATATGGAGGAAGGCACTAAAACCGACGCGCAAGTATAATTTCATTACCAACAAACCAGTAATGGAGACCGTGAGATTTATATGAAACAAAATTCCCACTCCCACTTAGTTATTTAGAATTGAGGATCTTTCTGTTTACTGGTCAGGCCTATGTCCATGTTATCTATTATTCATGTGGGCTTAGTTTTTATCAAACATCCACAAATAAAAACATGCATATTGAATAAGCCAATATGAACAATAAAATGGAAAACAAATTCCCAACTGTTATGGCCCATATTCATTGCTCCATCCTGTTCGCCGAACTCTTTTAGTTGCCTTCACATAGTCCGTGAGGGGCTTTCGGCAAATATCTAATTTTTTTATTTTTTAGAAATCATGGCATGTTTCCTTCATTGGAAACCTCACGAAATCACTGCATAAACCCCCGAACAGCAAACAGTTTTAACCTTGTAGAGAAAAAAATTTCTCTCTTTCTGGCGTTAAGGGCGCGAGCCGCGATCTCTTTTTGGCTGTACAAGGCGCATGGCACGGCCATGCCTATGACGACTTCCAGGAGCATCAGCGCGACCTGCGCTCATGCCTTTGGCGATATCCAGATGCTTAAGCGTGCCCGCACTCCACCAAAAATGAACACGATTTGAATCCTGACCAATCCAACTTTTGATCTTTTGATCTCTTGATCTTACAGTAGGTTACATCATGGATTAAAAACAACAACACGATACATACCGTGATTTAAATTACATCCACCAATAAACAAATACTGTAAACAAATCGAAAACCAAGTCGATCACTTTTCATACATTCTGACCATAACAGTTGGTCTAGATGCCTGCAAAACCAAGTTAGAGCAGTTCTACATCTACCAACAGATCTACATGCTCCGATACCAATTGTAGGAACCATTATGGTCGCAGCTTACAAACCGTGAAAACCACGCGCAGTGGAAAAAGGGTTTCACGATTTTGGTTAGGACCATACCTTTGGTCGGCTTTGATTTCTCTGAGAATACGAATCAGCAACCTCAAGATCTTCTATTGTATTCATATCCTTAGAATGGACGTTGTGTGGGCAACGATCTACCAGGCCCTTCTTTCTCTCTGTGCCTCTCTCAATCACAAGGTCAGAACCGATTTTTGGATCTAACTTTCTTGAGCAATTCTTGAGTGATTTCATCCAGAAAAAGAGAGGTTTCTTTATATAGGCTATAACAGGGACCATGAGGAGAAATTAGGGTTGGGCCTCCTGACGGGCTTGGGTTTCCCATGTTCCCCCAGAACACACAGCCCAAGTCCGTCAACAAATGGCTTATTCAACTAAAGGCCATTGTTACACTACCGCCCTAATCCCAAATTATGTGTATTACGTTTATGGGCTCCATATTATATGCTTGTTTATCTCCCCGTGTTAAGATATCGAATGCCCATTGATTAAGTCAAGTTACTGACAACTACATTAATCAACTTCTTATTTCCTTGAGTAGTACCACTCAACCTCATTGTCATGTCAGATTAAATCCACCTGCAGGGTTTATATGACAATCCTTATGACCTCCTCAAGGGGACATCATCAACCCGACTTCTTGTGGGTCACGGATTCCTTCTATAATCAACAACACACCTTATGTACAATGTCATTACCCAATCCATCGAGTTTGTTGATTCACAAATGAATCTCACTCATTGATGATTTAAAGCAATGTACAATGCATGTAAATGCCCGTTATTATATCCGGATTAAGAGGACAAGCATCCATAATAACAGAGGTGTTTGTTCTCTTATATAGTCAGTATAAAGAGAATCAACCTAACTTGGTCCTGTTCAATACACACAAAGTGTACTAGTGTAATCCTGTAGTCAAGATAGACTAATACCAGATTATACTCAACCGTACCAATGGTTTGTCCAAATCTATCTAGGTTGTGAACGTTTACTTATACTTTATAAGGTACTGATGATATGATCTTCTGTGTGTCACCATATACTATATCATCTACAACATAAAGTATTAGACACATGCATATAACTAATAACATATATAATATGCATAACATTTGCCTATATGATTCTCATTCAAAATATAAAGAATTAGAGTTAATACAAAAGTAATGTTTTTAGTATATAATCCTATCAAGATGGAGGCCCTTATCTCAAATTATGAAGACTTTTTCCCTAAACCTACCTTGGTTATGAAGAAACCAAAAAGTAAAAGCAAAAGCAAAAGCAAAAGTGAAGGGGTGAGGTGTCTAGTTTGTAATGGAGAAGGGCAAATCTTTAAAAGGTAAAAGTAAGCGTATATAAGCAAAAAGCAAGATAGAGAGAAACCATCCATTGTCTTAGGATCCAAACCATTTGGTTTGTTTAATTTCTTGTCTTGTTATTCAATTCATGTTTTTATTTTCTTGTTGTTTTATTTCATTTCAATCTTGTTATTTACTTGTTCTTTGTTTCATTTCAATCTTCTTGTTTACTTTTTCTTTGTTTTAATCTTCAATCTTGTTTGTTTGCTTTCATTTCAATGTTTTAATTAATCTTCCTTTCATGTTTTCAATTCATTTCCATACAACAATCAAAGCTTTCAAGTTTTCATAGCTTAGAACCATTCTAATCCTACAAGGGTCTACCTTTCTTCTTCATATCTCCCTTACTCAAACTCTAAACAGTTTAGGATGAACCTTAACTTCTAATCTAAACTTTTTTGAAGTATACTCACTACAATATTAAAGCTTCATGAAGCCACATTAATTCTAATATTTTACTCACATTTGATCATCCTCTTTCTAATTATTAATCATTAATATGGAAATTAATGTGGATGACAAGCCACCTGACACGTGAATCACTGTTTGTCATAGTGATCAACTAAGATTAGAAATCACTAAATTTATGAAATACTTAATGTATTAAATGATGGCGTGAATCACTGTTAAAATACTCCTCATTATTTCTATGATATTGAGAGTAATTTAACTATTGTTTTTCCATCATAAATTTATTGTTTCTTCATCTCTAATCTACTGCTCATCAATTTATTTTAATTCTTTCTTATCAATGGCACCGCTTGCCATCTAGTTCATTTATATTACGCGTGTTTAGATTAGAAAACACTGTTTTTACTATTCCAAACACAACACTGAAAACACTGTTAGCAATTTCTTCAAATTTTTCTGCTACTATCTGAGTGCATACGAGTTGCGCAATCAACTCCCTGCCCTTCTATGACCTGACATTAAAAAAGTCAAACCCTATTTTTAATTCACGAGCGCGCGCACCCTATATTTTCCTTCACAGAGTGCGACCCACATTATATTCCTTAGGCGCGACCCGCGCCCAATTTGTCTTATTTCTAAGCACGCATGCGCCCTAGGTTAATTAGCTTAAATTAATTTTTTAATATTATTAGCAATATTATCTCACGAGTGTAGTACAGTACTCGTATACTATCAACTACAAAATTTTTAAAATTATTTTTTTCATTCTAAACGGTGTCTAGAAAACTCAAAGAATTGGGGTTCTCTAATTAAGGAATGTGCATGCACGGACAACCTCCCTCAATTCTTTAGTGGACTGGTCGTTGGTTTTATACAAAAATACAAAAAAAATTAATTAATATTAGTTAAATTAGAAAGCCCACCCACTACCAAAGCCGGTTTCACAGGCCTGACATCCAGGCCCAACAAGAAGCCCATAGTAAAAAGCCTTAACCTAATTTTTAAAACTCTTCGACTAATAAGGTTAATCTTTTTACAGGACTTCACAATCCACCCTGTACCAGTACTCGTATAATTGTTCAAGTAACACTAGACATGCTTCAAGGCTGTTGAAGACGCTATTTATAGGCGTAGCAAGGACGCTCCTGTAGGAACCGTTATTTCAGAACCACAATTTCTATGAACCGCAAACACCACACGTAGCGGAATCAATGGGTGTTCACGGTTTGGATAGAAAACATACCTTTAGATCGGATTGATATCTCTGAGAATCCAATAGCAATGAAATCAATAACCTCTTGATCTTCTGTTGTATTCCTTTAGAACATATTGGACGTTGTGTGGACAACGATCTACCAATCCCTTTCTCTCTTTCCCTCAAGATCAAAAACCAAGTTTCAGATCTACTTTTGCCTCTTTTTCTAAACCGTGAAGATGATGAATAGTGTTTTTGTGAATAGTGATTTTAGGCCTGAAAGAGAGTGTTCTATTTATAGGCTACAATAGGGACCATGAGGAGAAATTAGGGTTGGGCCTCCCGACGGGCTTGGGCTTCCCGTGTTCGGCCCGAACACACTACCCAAGTCCGTCAACAAATGGCTTATTCCACTAAAGGCCATTGTTGCACTATAGCCCTAATCTCAAATTACATGTCAGCGTTTATGGGCTCCATATTATATGCTCACTAATCTCCCCGTGTTTAAGATATCGAATGTCCGTTGATTAAGTCAAGTTACTGACAACTACATTAATCAACTTCTTATGTCCTTGAGTAGTACCACTCAACCTCATTGTCATGTCGGAATAAATCCACATGCAGGGTTTACATGACAATCCTTTTGTGCTCCTCAAGGGGACATCATCAACCCGACTTCTTGCGGGACACGAATTCCTTCTATAATCAACAGCACACCTTACATACAATGTCATTACCCAAACCATCGAGTTTGTTGATTCACAAATGAATCTCACTCATTGATGATTTAAAGCAATGTGCAATGCACATAAGTGCCCGTTATTATATCCGGATTAGGAGGACAAGCATCCATAATAACAGAGGTGTTTGTTCTCTTATATAGTCAGTATAAGGAGAAACAACCTCACTTGGTCCTATTCAATACACACAAAGTGTACTAGTGTAATCCTATAGTCAAGATAGACTAATACCAGATTATACTACAACCGTACCAATGGTTTATCCAAATCCATTTAGGTTGTGAACGATTACTTATACTTTATAAGGTACTGATAATATGATCTTCTGTGAGTTCACACCATATCATCTACAATATAAAGTATTAGACACATGCATATAACTAATAACATATATAATATGCATATCATTTGCCCATATAATTCTCATTCAAAAAATAAAGATTTAGAGTTAATACAAAAGTAATGCTTTTAGTATATAACCCCATCAGCTCCAGGTAACACCTCTATACATCCTCGAATCTACTGTAAGAGGATTCTATTTCTAGTAATAATTAGGATATTTTTGCATGCTCATTAGGAATTGCATATTAGACTTAAAATTTGCATGCGATTAAGATCTGGTACACATAAACCTGCCATATTATTTTATCGTAGACGCAGAAATAATTGTTTATCTAGAAATTCACCAATCACCACACACACACAACCTACACCCACCACCACTACATTTGTAGCAATGCGTGAAGAAATAGCAGAGAGACCCTCTCTGATTTCTATAAGACTTTCAACGATAGACTTGAATCCTGCATAATTCTTGCAGATACTACGAGAGATTTTAAAATACTTGCATGGGCATCTATCATTGTACTTGGCAGTATTTTTTGAGACCTAGGTTATAATACTTAATACATATCATGTGAGCATCTAGCCTAAAAGCCTCATAAAAGTGAAATATCTGAGTGATGACACAACGGATAAGTAAATTCTGAGTAGAGAAATCACACATCAACTTGCTTGATCACCATACCATATCTTAAGCGAGAATTTAGGCCCTCTTTAGATCGATATATCCTGAAATTCTGACCTAAGTATATTTTCCGCTAGTTACCCCAGTGAGCCTTTCATTAGCCTTTTCACAAACCACAAACCCTTTACCTAATAAAACAAAATAAAATAAATAAAATAAAATCAGCCTACCTATCTGGATAAATCTGAGAAATAGGATGAGTGAAGGAAATAGAAGAGAAAAACATGTATAAACAAAAATTAGTTAGTTGCTTCAAAAGAAAAAGAAATAGAAAAAGAAAATAAAATAAAGTTTCCATCAAAAGAAAAAAGAAGAAATAGAAATAAAATAAAAAGTTAGAACTCCAAAAAACATAATCAAATGAGTCAAAAGTCAAAACAAAAGGGATAAGGATGGAAACAAAGTGCAGAAACAAATTGTAGAAGCAAAGTAAGAACAAGGTTTTCTCTAGTTACATATTTTGAAAACCCTATTATCTCAGACTTGTCTATTTTGAATATCTATTTCCTTCCTTTTTTTAACCAACACCTATGCCCCGCATCACCTAATAAAGACCTCAAGCTCAATTAAGAATAGGTTGGTGTGATAGTAAGTGGAAGATGTGTTTGATCAATATTGGCTTCCTTGGATTGTCATTAAGATTGTGAGGAAACGTGTGCCCACTGTAAACTGGTGGTGTTAGCAAACTTGAGTGGAAAAATTAGAGTGTTATCTGTCTTGACACATTCCTTGTGAGAACCTACTTAGGCACGCTACACAAAAATTTCAGAAACGGACCTGCCATTGCATTTCATAGCATAGTTCATTGTATAGTTGTTTATCTTAAGATATTTGATTATTATGCATATATTAATTTAGGAGTTAGATTGATGATCCATGTTTAACTGCTAGTGAGATGTATAGATTCTGAGATAAAATTAGAGGACAATTACTTTTATTCCTTAGTCGTTGTAGTATAAATGACGTTTGTGAGTATCTTCTCTGGAAAACTCTTATGAGATTATAACTCGTCCACTATGGAATTCCTAGTGGTTTAAGGCCTTATTGCATATGGTAAATGCAATCGTACTCTGCGAAACGAGATTTGTTAGGACCACATTTTTTGCCACTTATCTACTTTTATTTCTCATCTTTGCTTGAGGACAAGCAAAATGCTGTTTGGGGGTGGTTCATAAGCACCCAAAAGTGTAGTTTAAACCCCTTAATAGTATTACATTTAGGCCAATTATGTTTATAATAAATAAGAGTTAGTACTGTTTACGTGTTTTTGTGTATTTCAAGTCTTGAAGTTGTTTATGTGCTTAAAGATGTTATTTTGCATGGAAAATGAGTCAAGATGAATGCTATAAGAGTTCTATGTTTAAATCCTAAGAATCAAGAAAAAAAAATTCAAGCCCAGTCAAAACTGGGAAGTCAAAGTCAATTCGGGTAGAAAAATAACTGAAAAGTCAACAGAACTTCAAATGGACCTATCATTGGACTCGAGCCTCGGAATTGGGCCTACTTTATGTCAAAACGACCATCTCAGAATAAGCTTTCTAATAGATTCAGTCTTGTCCCAATCATAGCTGTAAATATAGATGAAAAAATCACTAAAGTAATTTTCAGTAGTTGTGGCCTCTTTCGACTTAACCTAATAGACTTTGGGCTGACATTAGAGGCCCAAAGTTCCCTTTTTTGGCCCATGCACGAAAATATAACCCTAACCCTCTCCTATATAAAGAAAGTTAAGGATAAGTGGGGCGACTTGCGGATAATTACTTGTAGATATGAATTTTTAGTTATATCGATCCAAAAAGGGCCTAAATTCTCGCTTAGAATATGATATGGTGATCAAGCAAGTGGATGTGTGATTTCCCTACTCATAATTTACTTCTCCCTTGTGTCATCACTCAGATATTTTACTCACAAAATATGTATTAAGTACTCTAACCTAGGTCTCAGAAAAATATTGCCAAGTGCAATCACAAATGCTCATACAAGATGTTCATGAAAAGATGCAATTACTATTACCTACATATTAATCTAAGTTTTAAAAATTAAATCCTAATTCAAGTACTATGTGAGATTTCTAGACTAATATCATCAGATTGCTACTTTAACGGACACATCATCATTTAACTGACGGGTGCTAACAGATTGCTATTTATGTGAAATCAGGCATAGTACATTAATACGTTCGTTAAAAAGAATTGTATGTTGATACAAGTGTTAAGAGGACCTAAGTACATTGTATATTTTTGTAATTAAGCCTTCTTTATATTAGTATAGATTAACTTTCTTTTTCAGGTGCTCCCATTTACAAGCATGTTTCTATGGTACTCTCTATCCTTTATTTTCATTCCATACTTTGGGGACAAAGTATGATTCCGTTTGGAGGTGGTATAGAAACATGTTGTAAATGTTTAAGTACATATTAGGTTGTATATTATGCACTTTTCTTTATGTTCTCATCCTATTAAACTATTTGATAGGATTTAAACTATTTAATAGATTTAATTCTTAAGTACCCCTTAATAGGATGATTCTAAACAAAGCAATATTTAGTATATTTACTAAATGGACAAGCCACCTGACACATGAAGCCATACTAACATTGCTTTTAATTAATCATTAATGTGGCAAATTTTACTCCTATCTCTAATATTTTCTCATCATTAATTCTATTGTTTCTTCATCTTCTCATTACTGTTTTGGTAGTATACTTTTCTTATTTATCAAATGGCGACGCTTTCCATCTTGCTTTGTTACATATCGCGTGTTTAGAATTCACAAAACTGCTCACTATTCACTAACCAAAACACTGTTTTCACTGTTCACGATTTTCCGATTTATTTCTGCTACTCTTTGAGTGCATACGAGTTGGGAAACCAACTCCCTGCAACTTCGTGACCTAACCCTAGAAAAATCACACTCCACTTTTTACTTACGAGTGCACGTGTGCCCTAAATTTGCATGTCTAGAGTGTGCCCCGCGCTCCTTTAAATTTACGGGGAAAAAAAAAGGTACCAAAGTGCGACCCGCGCCCAATTTAGCCTATTATTTTAGCGCGCCCGCACCCTATTTTAAGTAGAATAGATTTATTTTTTTATAGTAACTATAATATTACGTCATGAGTACAGTACAATACTCGTATGCCCAACCGCTCCAGTAATTGCATAAAAAATTTGTCATACTTTATGGTGTCTAGAAAACTCAAAGAATTGGGGTTATCTAATTAAGGAACTTGCACTCACGGACGACCTCCCTCAATTCTTAAGTGGCCTGGTCATTGCTTTGAAAAGTTTTTAGTAGACGTGTTTTAAGGCTGTTGAAGGCGCTATTTATACGCATAGCAAGGATGCTCCAGGTAACACCTCTATACATCTTCGAATCTACTGTCAGAGGATTCTATTTCTAGTAATAATCAAGCTAATTTTTGCATGCTCATTAGGAATTGCCTATTAGACTTAAAACTTGCATGAGATTAAGATCTAGTACACATAAACCTACCATATTAATTTCTCGTAGACGCAAAAATAATCGCCTGTGTAGAATTTTATAGTTAGAGTTTTTGTATATTAATTAACATAGAATATATATTTAAAGCCAATATAGCTTATCAATATGTAGACCAACAATCATATGGTTATTATGCAAACCCTTCACCTTGTTCATGTTGTGGTAGTCCTTACCACTGGGCTTCTCAGTGCCCATCATATCAAGAGTTTGGGCATATTATAGGATATAATTATAATTATGAGCCTCAATTTTCAAACTTCCATAGTAACCCATCATACAATCAAGAGTTTTCTAGTCATCCAAACTATTCATGGAGTTCCACCAAAAACAATCAACCAACCATTCAGCCTCAACCTAACCCATCACAGTACAATATCAACCAGAGTCACTCAAACGCCATATCCCAAGAGAGACTCATATAGTATCCATTTGCCAATAACTATGACTATCAAACACTATACCAACCAAAACCACACACCCAAGCTTCCTCTCTGCTAACAACATTTGAGGAAATAATGGCCTAAAACAAAATAATACTTCAAAACCTAGAACGGACAAGATTGATGCTAACCTCACCTACGCCAGACCTTTCCACCATGCCAGAAATCAACCACACATCTAGTTTGCCACCCTTCCCAGACCAAATTTCCCAACTAGTAGCCAACTCAACAAACTTATTTAGGGAACAAAAAATTGAATCAGAACAAACATGTAGGGAACAAATGGCCGACTCAGTAAAAACATTTAGGGAATAAACTGCCATCACCCAAACTATGCTTCAGAATCTAGCCCAAATGATTTCCATGATCCCCTCACCTAACATAGAACTTTCAACCTTGCCAGAGATCGACACATAACTAGAACAACCTATTCCCATAACCAAACCATTCGACCTAGTTTAGACCAACCCTAAATTTCATGAACCATTACCTTCCCATTAACCATTGTATTGACTCCACACCCTACCTGGATGAGGAAATTCTTGAAGACGACTCTTTATGACTTGTTTTGGATGACCACTCAATAAATTCGAACGATGCCATTAAGGAACCTTATATTGTTTTAGAGGACGAGAGTGAGAAAATAGAAATCAACAATTATAATCTAAGGCATGAACACGTTAATGTAGAATTAAAGGAAGTAACTTCTTTAGCACAATGTGATCTCAATTTCGTTTGGCAGATGAGGAAATAATAGATGAATTTTTTAAGGATGAAGCCAATGACGACAACTTTGTAGATTCAGCCAAGCTAGATATAAAGTTCTCAAGTACGTGTGAGGATCCACCACCAACCAACCACCGTCCACCTGATTTACAACATCCGGAAATCCAACAATCTACCTTAACTAAGCCATCCATTCCTCCACCATTTCAAAGGAACCTCAAATTTGCACTTGAGTCTTTTGCCTCAGAGATCCTCCATTATTTTTTCAACCCTCACGATGAAGAATTTTTGCCTAGCATAGAATCCCATGAGTACACCATTCTTGTAGTTGAAGACTAAGCTTTGACTAAGTGTAGTGAGAAACCTAGTTTGTCTTATTTTTCATCATCTAAGCCTCATGAAAGACATCAAGATCCATACTTCATTCCTTTCTCACCAAAAGTATCACTAGTTCATCTTGGGTCATTCTAACTCTTTAAAACAACTATAACATGATAGTTTGCATATGTTCTTTGATGGGCTGCATAAGTTTTCATTCATTCTTCTACATGATTAGTTACAATTATACCAATTCATTCTGTTTGGAAGTGCATTTAGTATCATGTTTTTATGGCTAGACCCCTAACTCTTTCGACTATTAGCTTATGGTTGACCACGCATCATCCATCTTATGCCACCCCAGTTTCTTGCTTGTTTGGGGGTGGGCACAGTCTCGGGGAATCTGACTTCAAACGATCCCACATTAAGTCTAGGGAATCTAACTTTAAAATACCCATATAATTTTTTGTAACATACCACCTTAATAGAATATAGGCCACAAAAATTTTCAAACTTAAAAAGAGTTTTCAAATTTTGTTTGGGGGTGGCGTATTTTGGCTTTTCATTTCAAAACTTTTTGCCACCTTTTTGCCTGTCATGTTTACTCCGATCCAGTAGAATTTAGGTTATTTAGTTACGTAATTTAATTGTGTTATTGAATTATTTCTTGAAACCCATTCTCCTAAATTGTTTGGGAGTGGTATATTTAATGTTAGCACAATGTACGTTCACGTATTAAAATTGCATATATAAATATCAAAATATTGATTTAATTGGGATGCATAATGTAATTAGGTACCTTAATTTCGTGAAATTTTACTATTTTGTGGAATTTCGGAAGCTAATCCTATAGGAGCCACGATATACACATACTTGGTTTGTGAACGTATGATATTATTTTATATATGTTAGAGTCCGCTTATGTCCCAAGCACAAGTGAAATACATATAGGAGTTGCGTATGTTTTTATTTCTTTATATTAGTATAGATTAACCTTCTTTTTTAGGTGCTCCCATTTACAAGCACGTTTCTATGGTACTCTATATCCTTTATTTTCATTCCATACTTTCGGGACAAAGCATGATTCTGTTTGGGGGTGGTATAGAAATACGTTGTAAATGTTTAAGCACATATTAGGTTGTATATTACGTATAAAAATTAGAAAAGTATAAAAATCATAAAAATAGTTTATACTATGCACTTAGTAAAAATGGTATTGTTCCCTTCTCCAAGATGATATTAGTCTAGAAATCTCACGTAGTACTTGAATTAGGATTTAATTTTTGAAACTTAGATTAATATGTAGGTAATAGTCATTGCATCTTTTCACAAACATCTTACGTGAACATCTATGATTGTACTTGGCAGTATTTTTTTGAGCCCTAGGTTAAAGTACTTAATCCATATCTTGTGAGCATATACTCTAAAAAGCCTCATAAGAGTGAAATATCTGAGTGATGACACAAAGGAGAAGTAAAATCCGAGTATAGAAATCACACATCCACTTGCTTGATCACCATACCATATCCTAAGCGTGAATTTATGCCCTCTTTGGAACGATATAGCCAGAAATTCTGACCTAAGTATATTTTCCGCTAGTCGCCCCACTGAGCCTTTCATTAGCCTTTTTCATAAACCACAAATCCTTTACCCAATAAAACAAAATAAAAAAATTAGGCTACCTGTCTGGATAAGTCTGAGAAATAAGATGAGTGAAGAAAAGAGAAGAGGAAAACATGTGTAAACAAAAATTAGTTAGTTGTTTCAAAAGAAAATGAAAAGAGAATAAAGTTTCCATCCAAAAAAAACAAAAATTAAATAAAAAGTTAGAACTTCAAAAACAGAATCTAAGGAGTCAAAAGCCAAAACAAAAGGGCTAATTAATGAAGGAAACAAAGTGTAGAAGCAATGTAAGAACAAAGTATTCACTTTTTACATATTTTGAAACCCTATTACCTCAGACTTGTCTTTTTGATTATCAATTTCCTTCCTTCTTTAACCAACAACTATGCCCCATATCACCTAATAAAGACCTCTAACTCAATTAGGAATAGGTTGGTGTGATAGTAAGTGGTAGATGTGTTTTATCGACCTCGATTTCCTTAGATTATCATTAAGATTGTGAAGAAATGTGTGCCCACAGCACACTGGAGTTATCAAACTTGAGTGGAAAATTAGAGTGTTATGTGTCTTGACACATTCCTTGTGAGAACCTACTTAGGCACGCTACCCAAAAGTTTTAGAAACGGATCTGCCATAGCATTTCATAGCATAATTCACTGTATAGTTGTTTATCTTAAGATGATTTGATTATTATGCATGTATTAATTTAGGAGTTAGATTGATGATCCTTGTTTAAATGCTAGTGAGATGTATAGATATCTTCATTTGAGATAAAATTAGGAGATCTAATTACAATTTTATTTTATATTTCATATTATGTTTAGTTTTGTTGTAGTATAAATGAAGTTTGTGAGTACATTCTCTAGAAAACTCTCATGAGGCTATAACTCGTCCACTAGGGAATTCCTAGTGGTTTAAGGCCTTATTACATATGGTCAATGCAATCGCACTTTGCGAAACGAGATTAGTTAGGACCACATTTTTGGCCACTTATCTGTTTTTATTTCTCATCTTTGCTTGAAGACAAGCAAAATGTTATTTGGAGGTGGTGTGATAAGCACCCAAAAGTGTAGTTTAAACCCCTTAATAGTATTCTATTTAGACCAATTATGTTTATAATAAATAAGAGTTAGTACTGTTTACGTGTTTTTGTGTATTTCAGGTCTTGAAGTTGTTTCTGTGCTTAAAGATGTCATTTTACATGGAAAACGAGTCAAGATGATTGCTAGAAGAGTTCTATATTTAAAGCCCAAGAATCAATAATAAAATGCATTTTCAAGCCCAGTCAAAGCTGCGAAGTCAAAGTCAATTCGGGTAGAAAAAGGACAGAAAAGTCAACAAAACTTTAAATGGGCGTATCTTTGGACTCGGGCCTCCGAATTTGAACTACTTTATGTCAAAACGACTGGCTCGGTATAAGATTTCCAATGGACCTGACCTTGCCCCAATAAGAGCTATAAAAGTGGACAAAAAAGGCACTGAAGTAATTTCTAGCAGTTGTGACCTATTTAGACTTAACCTAATGGACTTTAGGCTCACATTAGAGGCCCAAAGTCTCCCTTTTTGGCCCATGCACGAAAATGTAATCCTAACCCTCTCCTATATAAAGAGGGATAAGCCTAAATAAAACTTTGCTACTCCTACTTTAGTTTAGTTGTAATTAGGGTTCTCTCTCTCTCTCCCTCTTTAGTTTAGTTAGGTTTAGTTAAGTAATTAGTTGTAGTGTAGCCTCCATTAGAACCTACCAATAAAAAGCTTTAGTTTTATATTCAATTATTGTCTTTACATTATTGTCTTAGTTTAATTAATCCAATTATATTAGGTTAATCCCCCCATTAAAGGGAGTGATTATGAAGCCTAATGAGGAATATATTACTAAGTATAATTATTTAATTGTGTATGTGTTTCAATGAGTTTAGTTTATTGTATGACTTCCAAAATAAGAATATAGTAAATTAAACTAGGGATTGTTATGATTAAGTCGAGAGATTTGGTTGTAAAAATCCTACATGCTAGTAATAATGACTATATATATTTAGGTTATTGTTAAGGATGATAACGTTTGAGGCTTTAGGTTGGATCATTGAGTGAAAACCTAAAGACGGTCTCTTTTCAATGAATAATTCGATTCTTGCATGAAACTAATCATTATGTTGATTTATTATTACTATCTCTAATATCATTCTCATAATTTAATTCACTGTTTAGCATATTTATTTACTATTTTTATTATCTCATATTACTCTCATTAGTGAATCGTTTGTTTAGTCTAAATTCATTTTAAGTACGTGCAAGCAAGAATGAATCGAACACGACTACTCCATTTATTCTATTATATTGAGAGTATTATTATATATTGATTAGCATGTTTTAGTACTGTAGAAACACTGTTTTTACATCTATCAAATCTTAGTTATCAATCATCGTACCATATCCTAAGCGAGAATTTAAGCCCTCTTTGGATCGATATAGCCAGAAATTTTGACATAAGTATATTTTCAGCTAGTCGCCCCACTGAGCCTTTTCATTAGCCTTTTCACAAACCAAAAATCCTTTACCCAATAAAACAAAATAAAAAATAAAATCAACCTACCTATCTGGATTAGTCTGAGAAATAGGATGAGTGAAGAAAAGAGAAGAGAAAAACCTGTGTAAACAAAAATTAGTTAGTTCGTTGCTTAAAAAGAAAAGGAAATAGAAAAAAGAAAGAAAATAAAGTTTCCATCTAAAGAAAAGAAAAATAAAATAAAAAGTTAGAACTCCAAAAACATAATCCAATGAGTCAAAAGCCAAAACAAAATGGCAAAGTATGGAACAAAAGTGTAAAAGCAAAGAGAGATGGTTTTCTCTAGTTACATAATATGAAAACCCAATTTTCTCAGACTTGCCTTTTTCAATATCTATTTTCCTTTCTTCTTTAACCAACACCTAAACCCCGTATCACCTAATTAAAACCTCTAGCTCAATTAGGAATAGGTTTGTGTGATAGTAAGTGCTAGATATGCTTGATCGACCTCGATTTCCTTGGATTGTCATTGTGATTATGAGAAAACGTGTGCCTACTGCACACTGGAGTTAGCAATCTTGAGTGGAAAAATCAGAGTGTTATGTGTCTTGACACATTCCTTGAGAGAACCTACTTAGGCATGCTAACCAAAAGTCTCAGAACAAGACCAGCTATTGCATTTCATAGCATAGTTTATTATATAGTTGTTTATCTTAAGATGATTGGATTATTATGCATATATTGATTTAGGAGTTACATTGATGATCCTTGTTTAAATGCTAGTGAGATGTATAGATATTTGAGATAAAATTAGGGGACAATTTCTTTTATTTCTTAGTCGTTGTAGTATAAATGAAGTTTGTGAGTATCTTCTCTGAAAAACTCTCACGAGACTATAACTCATCCACTAGGGAATTCCTAGTAGTTTAAGGTCTTATTGCATATAGTCAATGCAATCGCACTCTGCGAAACGAGATTAGTTAAGACCACATTTTTTTGCCACTTATCTATTTTTATTTTTCATCTTTGCTTGAGGACAAGCAAAATGCTATTTGTAGGTGGTGTGATAAGCACCCAAAAATGTAATTTAAACCCCTTAATAATATTCTACTTAGTCCAATTATGTTTACAATAAATAAGAGTTAGTATTGTTTACGTGTTTTTGTGTATTTCAGGTTTTGAAGTCGTTTATGTTCTTAAAGATGCCATTTTGCATAGAAAATGAGTCAAGATGATTCCTAGAAAAGTTCTATGTTTAAAGCCCAAGAATCAAGAGGAAAAACTTTTTCAATCCCAATCAAAGCTGGGAAGTCAAAGTCAATTCTGGTAGAAAAAGGAAAAAATGAGTACCTAGCTTTGCCCCATTCAGAGCTGATTAGGTAGAGAAAAAGAGTACTGAAGTAATTTTAAGTAGAATTGGCCATTTTAGACTTAACCTAATGTACTTTGGGCTCACATTAAAGGCCCAAACTCTAACCTCCAAGCCTATGAACGAAAATGTAACCCTAATCCTCTCCTCTATAAAGAGGATTAAGGCTAAACCTAACTTGGCTACTCCCTCATTAGTTTAGTTTTAGTTAGGTCTCTCTCTCTCCCCTTTCTTTAGTTTAGTATAGTTTAGAATTAGGGTTTGTAGCCACCATTAAAACCTTTTTATAAAAGCTTTAGTTATTATTCAATTCTCTTTTACTTTTATGTCTTTATTTTATTGTTTTAGTTTAATACGTCCAATGAATCAAAGCTAAACTCCCATTAGGAGGAGTTTTAATGAAGCCTATGTGAGGATTGTTTATGATTTTGTTTGTTATTTGTGTTTATGCGTTTAAAGTTTGAAGCTTTCATATTTTTAGAGATAAGAATTGTTAGTTTTGAACTAGAGTTTAGTAATTATATACAAGAGATTGATAGAAGTGTTATTCTCTCATGCTAATTAATTATTAACTTGGGATAGTAATAGTTGATTAGGGATCTTACAAAGTAGGAATCTTTATTTCATTGCATTGTGGAATTTGATAAATATGGTGACTTTAATACATTAACTAATTGAATTATGAATAAACTTGCATTTATAGATTTATTACTTCCTCTATAATCTTCTTTTCTATCAAAACCCTATTTCTATTAGTTTAGTTTATTTAGTTTACATTTTAATTAATAACATAATCATAGTTAGTTTATTATCAACATAATTATTACTCTCACCACGTTTCCCTTGATTTAATTAGTTGAATCCTATTGAGTCTTGGTAGTTTAAGAGTGGAACGAATCTATACTCTTATCTATATTGCTTCATTATTATTTGAGAGAAAGGAATTAGAATTGATAACATAAGAACGGTAATATTATGTGTTAGTTTCTTAGCATTAACATTAGTGTTTAATTATTTTTATGTATATCAAATGATGCTACTGCCATCTTAAACTTATTTAAGACAAGAATTCAATTGGTTGAATCTAAAGGGAAAACCCTCATTCTCAACCTGCCCACCCCTTTTAATTTTTCGTTCTTGTTTTTTCGCGTTTTCATTAATTTCTTATTGGATATTCTTACTGTGATTTTTTTTAGACTCCCGGTTGGGGCATACGACTAAAGAAAAGTTGTCCAGACATCTATGGAAGTCATCTATCAAAAGTTCAATTTCATTGGTTAAAATTAGGGAGCGCCCGCGCTCCCATTTGCCTTACACAGAGCGCGCCCCGTCCTCCCTTGTGACTGCGGAGTCACAGTGAAGAATATTGCCGTAAAACTATTTGTAAATTTTAGAAAATTCTGAAATTTTGCAGACATAATCCTTAAGGTGTTATTGATTTACTGTAAGTTTTTTAGAATTTTCCTAGTTGTTTTACCTAGTAAACTAATACAATATTTATAGTGCTGCATTTCCATTTTTAAACCATAAGTTTCTGGAAAAACATACGAGTAGGGTTACTTAGGAAGTTCCAAAAATTCTAATATTTTTACAGGAGTATCTATCATAAGTCAAGAGTTTGCAGTAAACATTGGAAGAGTGTTTGACTTGTTTTAACCACCTAACTAGTGGATTGTTTCCAATGTGTTTCTGCAGTTTTGCAACACTTAATTTCTGGAACAACAGCCGATAAGGATCCCCTAATTCAAGTGGTTGAAAAACCTAGTTTGTCATATGTCGCATCATCTAAGCCTCATGAAGAACAACTACTACCATACTCAAACTCTCTTGGACAATTCAAACATGACGAGTTATTGCATAAATTCCATGATGCGTTACATAAGCTTTATTTTATCATTCTGCATCTTACACTCCAAATGCAATATTTCATTCTATTTGGGGGTAAATGTTTTAATATGTTTGTCTATATTGATCCCTAACTGTTTAGACTAGTAGTATATAGTTAACAGCATATCATCCATCTCATATGTATAGTCTTGGGGAATCTAACTTAAAACAACCCCACATATAGTCTTGAATATCTAACTATAAAAGATTTATGTTATGTTTTCTCGATGCAATCTATGGGAGTGCATCATAAAAGGTAACCAGACCACTCCACCTGGAGTATGTGGTTGTAAGTGTCGGAGCCATGAGTCCACGTATACCTTGTATATTCCTTGTTAGCACTTTTACTCGTAGTTTGAGTAGTGTATCCCTATGGAGCAAGTATACAATTTTCTTTTTCTTTATTTTACAGTTCTTTTTAGAATAGCTTTTCTATTCCTGTCTTTATTTTCATTTCCCTATTTTCTATTTTTACATAAGCATTTTTCTTTCAATCTCACCTTTGAAGCTGAGTAGTCTTTCCTCTATAAAGAAAAGATGTGAAACAAAGCAGAAGGCGATAGGGATTAAGTGAAGGTGTCTTATGGTTATCTCTCATGGTTGTTTAGCATGTCTCGTCTTCCATAGGCATGTCATACCGTGGGATGGTTACCAGCTAGAGCCCTTGATTTCCAAAAAAAATTCCTACTGTGGGTGATTTCTACTTGCCCACTGATAAGAGCCCAAGACTGTAGTTTTAACCCCTTAATAATAATGTTTTTAGACCGATTATACGAGTAATAAATAAAAGTTAACGCTGATTACATGCTTTTATGAATTTCAGGAATTGGAGCCAATTATGTGCAGAAATATGCCCCTTTTGCGAGATAAAGGAGCAAGGGTTGGTTGCTAAGGAGTTTTGTGAATATAGGCCATGAATCAAGGAGAAAAAGCCTTTTTAAAGCCCAGTCAAAGCTGAAAAGTCAAAGTCCGGGCAGAAACAACACACAAAAGTCAGCAGAACTTTCGAAGGTCGTATTGTTTGACTCAGACCTCATCATTGGGCATACCTTATGCCAAAACGACCGGCTTGGAAAGAGATTTCCAGTGGTCTAAGCCATGACCCAATCAGAGGAGTAGAAGTGAATGAAAAGTCTGTTGAAGCCAAATTTAGTTGAAGAGCCCTTTTTGGACTGAAGAAATTGGGTTTTGGGCCCGATTTTCCAACCCAAAACATGGCTCCAAGCCCATGCACGATTTTTTGGATCTGTTTTCCTACATATAACAAAAGGAGGCTTGACTCTTAACAATGGTAGCTAGGGTAGGAAGAAAAGATAGATCTAGATTTAGACTCAATTAAAATTAATTAGTTTTTATTGTCTTGTTTTAATTTAGTCTTTGAATCAATTGTTATTTATTTATTCGATCAATAAAGTTAGTTTGTTCTTCATAATCTAGTTTCATTCCATTAATCATTGTAGTTTCAATTCATAGATTTAGTTATTTTGTCATTACTATATTCAATTAATTCTTGCATGATTAGATTTCCATTTGAATTAAAATAAGCAAAGTTAGAATCTTTATACCATGTCTTGCTTAAATTCATATAGAAATGATAGCATAATGATTCTAGGCTAAACCTCCAATAGAGGGGGTTGAAGAAGCCTTGATGAAGTTTGATTTGTGTTAGCGTAGAATAGTCGTTATTTTCCATTCCATTCTAGAAAATGATTAGTTCACCATGAGAATGGGTTTGATTGTTTCACATGCTAGATGTTAGTTGGTAGAGATTACCATAAACAACTAGGGATTAGGAAGAACCAATTGTTACGCAAAAGCAGTTCAATTTGGATTACGACGATTCTTCGTTAGTGAATTAAGTCGAGTTAAGATGCAATCAACCCCCTAATTCCTTATCATAGTATCAATTTAATATTTCCGTAGTTGAATTATCATAGTTAGTATTTTAGTAATTGAATTACCATCATAGTATAATTTCGTAAAGCTCTCATTAACTTTGGATAGATTAATAATCTTAGGAAACGTGAATTCTAAAGAACTAGGAGTGGAACGAATTCTCTACTCCACTTAGTACAATATCATCAAGAGTAGAACTTTGATAAATATAGAACCACGAATAGCTTTAGTTTTACTCGCGTCCGAGTTTCGTCGCTTGCGCGTGGGTAGAACTACATTTTACCCTTTTATCAAATGGCGTCGCTGCCATCTTAGTTCCGTTTAGGATTGTTTTATTAGTATTGTTAGTCATCCCAAAGTCCCATTATACCCACCCACCTTTGTTTGATCCTAACCGTGATTGTTTGGTTCATAAACAAAAAAAAAAATCCGAGAACAGAACTGAGCGCGACCCGCGCCCATATAAGGCTAATTTGGAGCGCACCCCGCGCCCAAATCACTGTAACTCGAGAATAGACCTGAGCGTGACCCGCACCCATATAAGGCTAATTTGGAGTGCACCCCGCACCCAAATCACACTAACTCGAGATCAGACCTGAGCGCGACCCGCGCCCATATAAGGCTAATTTGGAGCACACCCCGTGCCCAAATCACTGTAACTCGAGATCAGACCTGAGAGCGACCTACGCCCTCCCAAGGTAAATTGTGAGTGCACCCCGCGCCCTTGCAAGGAAAAATCAGAGCGCCCCCACGCCCTCTTCTGAATAGCCCAATTTTCACCGGTTAGTACAAACTTCCATTTTTTCAAGTTATTCAGTATTTCTAACTTGTTTATTACACTGAGCTCGCGTATTGAAGACGTTATTCATAAGCGAAGCAAGGAGGCAGTCAGGTACTTCTTTCTTCCAATCCTCGTATCTTCTGTAAGAGGATTTATACTAGCATATCATGATTGTTTGACTGTTATTGTGTTTCTTTAAATTTGGACTTAGCCTTGCATGAGATTAAGGTCAGGTAGAGAAAAAACGAGTAACGTAATCTATCGTGAACGTCAACAAACACACCTATCTAGTATACCACACACTCCACCTGAATTAATGGCCGAAGGAAGAGAGACTCCTCTCTCTGACTTTTACAAAGCCTTGAGCGATAGCCCCAAATCTTGCATCGTTCTTGCAGACCCAGTGGGGGATTTCCGAATTCCCCCAAAAATATTTAATTTGTTATCCGTTTTTCATGGGTTATGCCATGAAAAACCTTATCAGCACATGCGTAGGATCGAACAAGTCCTTACCATATTCCATCATCCTACGGTGGGTGCTGAACAAATTAAACTGAGGGTGTTTCCTTTCACCCTAGCAGATAAGGTGGCGTCTTGGTTAACTGCCCAAGCGCCTAATTCTGTGAACTCTTGGGCTAAACTTGTTCAAATGTTTATGGAACATTTCTACCCACCACTCAAGACAGATGAAATGCTTTCCAAGATTCATTTTTTCCGACAGAATCCTCATGAATCCTTTTCAGAGGCTTGGAATCGTTTTGAGTGACCTTCTTATAGAGTGTCTACACCATAACCTTGCAAAAGACACGTTAGTTCGTGCCTTTTTCAAGGGACTTTTACACCATCACAAGGAGGTCCCTGACATAATGAATGGGGGTAGTTTCCTCAGTAAAGGAGCCTCAGAGGCTTATAGGTTTTTAGAAGAACAAACAAAACGTAATAATAACTGGGTGGTAGTGACGATATTCCCCGCTCCGCTAGTTCTTCTTCAACAGTTAAGGCTGTCGGTATGTTTAAGATGAAACCTGATCCTGAGCTTAAAAGTTTAATCAAATCTCTCACTAAAAAGGTATAAGCTATTTCTGTTCAACAAAAGCCTCCTCCTGTCATGAATGTCAACTCCATCCCATGCAATTTCTGTTTGAGTCCTGAGCATCCCGACTCCTATTGTCCTCTCGCCTATGAACAACAACCATCACAACAAGATAACGTTTGCTCTATAAATAGCTATCCCATTCCTAACGCCCCTTGGAGACAAAAACCTAACTTCAGTTGGAGAAATAATCAACAAGTTACACCTCCAGGGTATAATAATCAAAATGTTAGGCCAGCGCCCAATTACAACCAAGCTCCACCGAGACAAGGACAAGGACAGGGATATTATAATAATTATAACAATAATAATTATAATGCAAATAGAGGTATCGTTCTGGTAAATTATAACTATCGAAACCCACCTATTAATAATCAACGTGAGATAGTTCAAGTCACACCACCTGTGACCACTACACCTACAAAACCGGACCGTCTTGACGCCTTCATACAGGTTAGCCAATAGCTTTTTCAATCCATGGCTCAATCTAACCAAAATGTTTTACAATCCATTAATCATTTAACCCAACAGTTAGCCCAAGAGAAAGCCCAACCAAAAGGTGTGTTTCCAGGTCAAGCGATACCTAATCCTAAAACAACAAACACAGCCTTTGAGGTAAACGGGAATATTAATAATGAAAATGGAAACGTAGGTGAGCTAAATGCAATCACCACTCTCCGTTCTGGTAGAGTGGTTGATAACAAGGTAACTATGCCTGTAGTTACCCCACCAGTAGTCCCTACACCTGATATTGTACAAGATACCGAACTAGAAACTGAAGATCCTACCCCTGTAGAGGTACCAGTTAAACCACAACCAAAGAAACAAAAAAGCCAAGGTTAAACATCCTGTTGATCCATATGTTAAATATAGAGAGAAACCACCATTTCCTCAGAGATTAGCCATGTTAACCAGGGATACGAACTTTGAGGAGATTAGGGACGTTTTCAAAAATCTGACGATAAACCTCCCTTTTCTTGACCTATTAAAAAGCTACCTCACCATGCTAAGTTTCTCAAAGAGTTATGCACTATTAGGCGTAAAACAAATATTCCTAAAGACGCCTTTCTAACTGAACAGTTCCCAACCTTATCCAAGCATAATGGAATTGTTAAGTACAAGGACCCTGGTCATCCTACTGTACAATGCACCTTAGGAGATTCCTATACGACGACCGTGCTATTAGACCTGGGGGCGAGTGTTAACTTACGCCCGTTTTATTTGTATAAACAAATAGGTCTGCAGGAGATGCAACCTACTAAAATGACGTTGCAATTAGCGAACCGGTCTATTAAGTATCCTAAGGGTGTAGTTGAAAACGTGCTTGTTAAGGTTCATGATTTCTACTATCCTGCTGATTTTGTTATCCTCGATACAGAAGTCGCTAACGACTCTATTCCGATCATTTTAGGGCGCCCTTTCTTGACAACTGCCGTGATGGTTCGATGTCCGTGTCTTTTGGCCATATTTCGGTCGAAGTAAATGTTTTTAAAATGATGCAATAGTTACCGGATACGACTATCGATGGGGAGATTAGCATGATCGAGAGCTTAGCTCAAGACTACTTTAATAACACATTTCCAGAAAACCAGATGCACAAATTCCTTTCCTTTGGAAGTTCAGATTTCACCGATGACTCCTACTTAGAGGAAGTCAATGCCCTCTTCGAGTTTACACCTACTTTAGACCCTTCTGTTGCTCCCCCTACTGAGTTTGAAGACCTGCTACCTAAACAAGTCTTCACTACTCAAGATGAGGAACTGCCATAAGCCTTTATCGACATCCCTACCACCCCTATGCTTAAACCTCTCCCTTCTGAGTTGAAGTATATTCAACTTGATCCGGATGGTAGTCATCCGGTAATTATATCTTCTCGATGAAGAGACACGGTTGATTAGGGTGATTAGGGAACATCGTTCTGCGATTGGATGGTCCCTAGACGACATTAAGAGAATTGACCCTAATGTATGCACACATCGTATCCTTTAAAAAGATAATGCAAAGACTTCTCGCAAACCTCAGCGTCGCTTGAACCCGGCCATGAAAGAGGTGGTCAGGGAAGAAGTCTTACGGTTACTCGATGCGAGAATCATATACCCAATTTCCGATAACGAATGGGTAAGTCCTATTCATGTAGTTCCTAAGAAAATAGGGATTACCATGACACGTAATGCTAAGGGTGAATATGTTTGCACGCATGGTCCTTTGAAATGGAGGATCTGTATTGATTACAGACGTTTAAATTCCATGACACGAAAGGATCATTTTCCTTTACCATTTATAGATCAGATGCTAGAACGTCTAGTTGGTCATGCTTTTTATTGCTTTTTGGATGGCTACTCTGGCTATTTTCAGATTATTATTGATATTGATGACCAAGAAAAGACTACCTTCACATGTCATTTTGGAACATATGCCTATAAACGAATGCCTTTTGGCATTTGTAATGCTCCTTGTACCTTCTAGCGGTGTATGCTTCATATATTTAGTGACATGGTAGAGCGCTTCATGGAAGTTTTCATGGATGATTTTTAGACCTATGGAGACTCTTTCACCGACTGCCTATCTAACCTGTCTAAGGTTTTGACACGGTGTGAAGAGAAGTGTCTGGTTTTAAATTGGGAAAAATGTCATTTCATAGTGCAAAAGGGAATAGTGCTAGGTCACATTGTATCAAGTGATGGCATCGAAGTAGATAAGGCCAAACTAGATAAGATAGCGTCTCTGCCTATACCACGGACTGTTCGTGATATTAGAGCCTTTCTAGGCCATGCAGGTTTTTATAAGCATTTTATCAAAGATTTTTCAAAAATACCCAAGCCTTTAACTAATCTGCTTTTAAAGGATGCCATTTTTTATTTCAATTATAATTGTAAATATGCTTTTGAAACTTTAAAAGCAGCCTTAACATCTGCACTAATTATACAGCCACCCGATTGGTCTAAACCTTTTGAACTCAAGTGTGATGCTAGTGATTATGCCGTTGGTGCGGTGTTAGGTCAGAAACTAGATAATAAGTCCTCCGTCATTTATTATGCTAGTAAAACTTTAAACGATGCACAAAGGAATTACACAACTACAGAAAAAGAATTTTTAGCTGTCGTTTATGCTTTAGACAAGTTTCATCCGTATTTGGTTGGTACTAAGACTTTAGTTTACACGGACCATGCAGCCCTTAGGTACCTTCTCGCAAAGAAGGATGCTAAACAGAGATTAATCCGATGGATTCTTCTCCTGCAAGAGTTCACCGTAGAAATTAAGGACAAAAGAGGGGTCAAAAATGTAGTTGCTGACCACTTGTCTAGACTAACAAATGACGATGATAGTGATTCTGAGTCCATACCTGACCTTTTTCCTGATGAGCATCTATATGCTATTTTTTCTACACCATGGTATGCTGACATTGTGAATTACTTAGCTTTTGATATTATTCCTAATGTTTGGTCAAGAAATGAACATAAGAAGTTCTTGGCCAGAGTTAAGTTATACTACTGGGATGAGCCCTACCTTTTTAAGTATTGTGCAGATCAGATTATTCGTCGTTGTATTCCCCAGTGGTAGGGGTGACTTCGGATCGGATCGGATCGGATTAACCTCCTCCTTCGGAATTTTTCCTAATTTTTTTCGGAACCTAATATGCTAGCCAAATCCGATCCATTTTTTTTTCGGATTCAAAATATATTTCCAATTTCGGAACTTTTGAAAATTTTGAAATAACTCGAAAATTTCGAAATACTTGGTAAATTTTCAAAGATCTCTTTAATTTCAATTATTTTTGGAATATCATACGCCAATGTTAATTGTAGGGAGAGAAAACCATGTCCACAACACCAATGTACCAACATCAATACGCACTTGTTTACTGAGAAAACCCATTTTCATTCAAACAAGTGATCCAAGAAAAAATGAAAAAAAACGCAGGCCACCAACAGCAAGCATTGCATTCTGTTGAGGTCTGGGTATTTGTAATGTTTCAATCTTTTTTCTTATGAGGAAATTGAAGCGTGAAGTGTCAGCATGAATAATGGATTCTGGTCTTGAACTCTAAGTAGCTTTACATAACATTATATCTATTGGTATTTGGCTTTTGGATTGGTCTAGAAGTCATTGTATGACTCAATGACATTTTTTTTTCATATCATTGTTGTTATGGCAGACGGTGTAATGACAGTGGAGTGGTCCAATTCAAGTGGCGAAGTAGCGGCTAGGTTATATTTTTGTTTTGTTTTTGGAAGTAAAAAACTAGAAAATGAATGAACGGTCGAGATCTAATCAAGTGGATAGTGAGAGAAGTACATATTTTCAGAATAAATTGGCAATAATATCGGAAATTTTGAATCGGCTATATATCGGAACTTTCAGATCGGATACCGTATCGGATCGGTTTTTAAAATTATATCCGAATTCGATCCAATTTTTATTCAAAATTTTTGGAAATCGGAAAATCGCCCATGAAAACTACACCCAGAGCCAGACCAATTTCTGGTCGGATTTCGAAAAAATTGAAAATTCGGCAAAAAGAGACACCCCTACCCAATGGGAATATAATGAAGTTCTATCGTTCTGCCATGACAAAGAGTGTGGTGGCCATTTTAGTGGTATGAAAACAGCTGCTAAAGTTCTTCAATGGGCATTTTATTGGCCTACCCTTTTTAAGGATGCCCAAGTGCATTGCAAGACGTGTATTCGTTGCCAACAACTGGGGCGAATAACTAAACATAATATGATGCCCTTAAATCCAATCATGGTGGTAGAAATTTTTGATGTATGGGGCATTGATTTCATGGGACCTTTTCCTATTTCCCACAATTTTATTTATATTCTAGTTGTCGTGGACAACGTGTCTAAATGGATAGAGGCCATGGCTTGCCGTAGCAATGACCATAAGACAGTTGTGTTTTTTGTTAAAGAATATATTTTCTGTCGATTTGGCATTCCTAAAGCCATCATTAGTGATGGTGGAGCACATTTTTGCAACAGAGTTATTACGTCTCTAGTTAAAAAGTATGGAGTTACACATAAAGTGGCAACTCCTTATTATCCACAAACTAGCGGCCAAGTAGAAGTTTCTAATTGGGAAATAAAAAAAATCCTAGCAAACAACTGTAAATCCTGATAGGAAAGATTGGTCTAAGCGTCTAACTGATGCCTTATAGGCATATAGGACTGCTTTTAAAACTCTTATAGGTATGTCTCCCTTCAGACTTGTATTTGGGAACCTTGTCATTTGCCCGTTGAATTGGAGCACCGTGCTATGTGGGCTATAAAAAGCCTTAACTTCAATATTGATGAGGCGGGTGTCAAGCGCAAGTTGTAATTAAATGAGCTTGAAGAAATCCGTAGCGATTCTTATGATCTCGTAAAGGATTATAAAGCTAACATGAAACGTGTTCATGATAAGCAAATCTTGCGCAAAGAATTTGTGGTTGGTCAAAAGGTCTTACTTTACAACTCTCGTTTGCATATTTTTCCCAGGAAATTAAAAACCCGTTGGTCTGGTCCTTTTCTGGTTACTGAAGTCACCCCTTATGGGGAAATCACCTTGGTAAATCCCAAAGACAACAGTACCTTTCAAGTCAATGGCCAACAGCTAAAACACTTTCACGAGTTAATATCCCCAAATGTGGAGGAAACCCTTTTACAGGACCCTGTCTATGAGGACTGACCTTTGTGGTTTGGTGCACTTCCATATATTTGTAAGTGCACCATTTAGGTAACCGGCCCTCCCTATGGAGTGTGTGGCTGTAAGTACCAGATCCTAAGTCCATGTTTAACATAATTCATGTTTTCCACTCTTGCATGTTTTCTCGGTTTTTGAGTCATGTTTCTCTATGGTGTGAATTATGTCTTTATTGCTTATTATTTTTCCTTATATTAATCCGTATTTATAAAAAGTAAAAAAATATTAAAATCATAAAAATAGTAATTTAGAAAGTCTCGGGAATCTGACTTTAAAAGACCCACGTTTTAAACAAATTTTCAAACTTCGTTGCCAAAAATTTGTTTGGGGGTGGGGTGTCGGTCTTTCCATCCTTGATTGCGAAACTTTCCATTTTTGTTGTTTATGCCATTTAATCATATTTTGATTCGGGTTGACAATATTTATAAATTTAGATTTCCTTTGTTCGCATAACTTACATCACGCATGCACTTCGAGGCATTTCCCATCTTTTTATATGTCACCCACAATTAAAGTAGCGTGTTTTATGGATCATTAGATTGGAAATTCTCCCTTGATCGTTTCCATATATCATTCGCAAAAATCGGACCGGTAACGAAGCAACAATTTTAGTTTGAAATTGCGCGGAAACATCGGAAAATGTCGGATATCGAATTGGGCTTGGCCCAATATCGCATGCACATGCGCGGCACATGCGTCTCCTTCCTCAAATCAAAAACAGATCGCGAGTTTTGTCTCACTTCCGCCATTAACGATTTTTAACCTTTAAAAAAAAAATTACATACATACCACCACGCCAATTAAGATTCCCCCACCCCAAATCTTCTCCACATCATCTCCACCACCATTTCCAACAGTTTAAACCACCAAAACTATTAAAAAAAATCCAAACAATTTCGAACCACCACCGCCCACCATTGCGCCACCTCCCAAATTTTAAGTGAGTTTGATTCAAACTCCATCCCCACATTGCATTCAAGCCCACAAACTGACTACAACCTTTAATGGCTCAAAGACAGAGAATTTTGCTGGAACAAGCTTTTACTGCTGACTACTTCGCACCGTTTTACAGTGACGAGTTGATTCGTAGGGATTGGAATAGTTTGTGGTATTCGACAGATGATTTCTACCACTCCAATTTAGTCAAACAATTCTATAAGATGAGAGAGTTGGAGGGTCAGAAAATTTTTGTGAAGGTGGCTGAGACGAGGAGAGAATTTCTAGAAAGTTGTTGGCTGATATTTTAGGCATTACGCCTAAACGCCATCTCGAAGCCACCTTGCAGGAATCCCAGTATACTGGAGTTCCTGCATTGATGAAAGACACTATCTTGGAGGGACGGTACAATCCGAGTTCACATTATGTCCGACAGTCATCTCTGCGAACCAACCAGCTAGCTGTAGCTTAGTAGATTGGTAAGAATGTCGTCGGGAAAGAGAAAGTCAACGACATCGGTCTGACCTGTCTAAACGTTCTCTGGATTTTGCAATAGAAGAGGTATCATTTCTGTATCCTCAATTTTATCTTAAATATGATTAGAGGAGTTGGGAAGAGTATTGTACCTCTCCCTGTTTTGGTAACAAAAATAATGAAGAGTTTGAGAGCTACTCCGAAATCTAATCGTATTATGTTCAAATTGCATTCAAATGCAATTATTTATACGGAGTGTATCCAAAAGACTTGGAAGTTATCAGAGGATAGGGTAGTTGATTCGGATGATGAGAACGAGGATATGACATGTTTGGATGAGAATGCCTTGGAGAGTTGTACTTCTGATTTAGAACGCATGTCAGTGTTGCATAGTGGCTTGCGTTACATTTATAGTATTTGTGAAGATTTACGGACTCGGCAGATTATAATTAGAAATAAACAAAATAACCTTCAGACAAATTTCGAATTGCTCAACGAGGGTGAGAAGGATCTCCAGGCTAACAAGGAAACTTTCGTCCAGCGTCAGGATGAGCATTATGTAGAGATGGAAGCACAGCGTAAGTTCCGAGAAGAAATGTGTGAACGCTTCCTACCCCACGGGGGTTCTTCTGAGGAGGAGGCATCTGTGAGGCACGAGCTTTGTCGCCGAAGGACGGATGGCTCGAGCCCATCAAGAGCTCAAGACCCATCTTCATCTCATGTTCCATCTTCAAACAGTAGCGGGTGGCTTAGGGAATTTATTGATTGATGTTGTTTTTATTGTTTTTTATTAGTTCGGATGTTAATTTTGAATTCAGTAGTTAAATTTGTATTCGGTAGTTAAATGTATTTGAATTTCGATTTTAATTTAATGTGGTTCTTTTCAAATTATGCGTTGATTTTTGTAATAATCCCACATTCCCGAATTGTTTGGGGGTGGTATTATTTCTTTTAGCATGGTTTTTATATGATCCACATTTTTAGAAGTAATTTTGCGAGGATTGTTGAGAATGTTGCCGATATTGGCATGCCTATGATTAGATATAGTGGTAGGATGAAATTTTAATGAGTTAGGAAGTTACTATCCTAAATTCAACCTAAAAGATATTAGGTTTATTTTGGAATAAAAAATATGGGTTGGTTCCGTTTTCGGTTTTGCAAATATTTTGTTTCCGGCAATTGCCTTAAAGCTTTTTGGCAACTTGCCGATTCGTTTTGGAAACTTAAACCCTATATAAACTTCTTTCATTCTCCACACAAAACCCACATATCTCACTTTCATCTCTCACCTTAAACCTTCAATTTTTTTTCCCTTTTGTTTTTCATCGCGACCACTCGCCACACACCTGAGCGCGACCCACGCCGAAACACCCTAGTCCCCGAAAGCACCCTGCAGACTGAAATCACTCAGAACTTCGGTTATAAGGGAGCGCGACCTGCACCCATCCAAGGCCAATTCAGAGCGCGCCCCGCTCCTTCTTCGCTGTAACTCGGGGTAGACACGAGCGCGACCCGCGCCCTACCAAGACCAATTCTGAACGCACCCCGCGCCCTGATCTTCACAGTCCGAATTTTCTGATTTTTTTTAGAGCTTTTCCAGGGTTGTTGGCAGCATTTTTTGAGAGTAGTTATTGTGATGAAATCTCCTACAGTCATACCTGAGCAATCTTTCGAAGACTTGTTCCAAAGTGACACCTATGGGGCGTGGTTTCACGACATGATCATACAAGTAGGCTGGGAATCACTAATGGTAAGTCCTGATGAACTCTATTCTTCTGCACTTACATCTTATTTTTATGATAATTGTAAGTTCTTTGATAGACCGGATGGAGAACAAGTGTTCTCCAACACCATTGAGGATGAACCAATGGAAATTTCCAGGTTCTTGTTAGCCTTTGCTCTCGGACTTGCTATGCCTGCTGAAATACAAGAACCATGAGGCTATTGGGTAGATAATATGTATGTCTACACCTATGAGTTCTTGCATGAGGCTTATAGGGCAGGAATTTTCCAAATAGAGGACCAAGGGCAATATAACGTAGCCCTTGGTAGCTTGTCCCTTAACGTGGGCACGGTGATGTTTTTTATTATGCTAAACATATTAGGGGAATGGCGTTTTTCTTCTATGAATGACGCCACTTGTAACATTTTCCTTGCTTTAGCCACGGGACGTATGCTCTATGACCTTCCCCGGACCTTAGTTTCAAGTTTAGCTCGAGCTCACAGTATAAGGCATAAGTATCTTCTTATGCCTGTATTAGTTTGCCGAATAATGCTATGCTTCTTCCCGGATTTTTGTGCCCGTTTCACGGATTTGGTTAGGGTCGAAATCATGAGACCCACCAATTGCGTGGTTCGTTCTTTTTGAGTTATGACTTGGCCGGGATGGCAGGTGCAACCTCATTTGGTTGCTCCTTACACCCTATCAAACCAAGTAGCACTCGCCAGGTTAGAACAGGTTGATGATACACAACGAAAGGCTTGGCAAGTTGTCATGGCATGGCAGGACGCGAAGGAACCTCACTTCTTTATAGAAGAGGAGGATGATGATGTTTAAGCGGTGCAGATAAGGTAAGTTTTTAGTTCAGTTAGTGTCTGCTTATGTCCCAAGCAATTTAATTTTTGTTAACCCCATAATGGGTGGAACTCCTATAGAGTTGCGTTAGTTTTTATTTTTTCTATATTAGTATGTTCTAACCTTGTTTTGTAGATGTTCCAGAATTTCACGCGTTTCCATGGTATTTTTCTACCCTTTTTATTTAAATACTTTGAGGACAAAGCAAGCATGCTTCTTGTTTGGGGGTGGCATAGAAACACGTGTAATTAAGGCATTTGTTAGGATATAGATATGTATAATATGCACTTGTTTTCTAGTTAAAATTTCAAAAAAAATTAAAAATAAAAATAAAAAGTTTATGCTATACACTTAGGAATATTGGTATTGTTTCTTACTCTATGCCCGAAATAATCTAGAAGTCTCACGTTAGCTTTTACATTAGAATAATTTTTCGAAACTTAGGTTAATATGTATGTAATAATCTTGCATCTTTCTATAAATATATTGCATGAGTATCTATGATTGTTTGGCAGTAAGTTTCTGAAATCTAGGCTAGAGTACTTATTCTACAAATCCTGTGAGAATATAGCCTAAAGCCTTATATGAGTGAAATGTTTGAGAAATGACACAAGGGATAAGTATATTCTGGATAGAGAAATCACATGTCCACTTGCTTGGCCACTATACCATGTCCTAAGAGAGAATTTAGGCCCTTTTTGGATCGATATAGCCAGAAATTCAAACCTATGAATTATTTTCCACTAGTCGCCCCTCTGAGCTTTTCTTTAGCCTTTCATAAACCACAATTCCTTTACCCTATTACAAAAAGAAAACAAAATAAAAATTCAACCTACCCATTTTAGAATAAGTCTGAGAATAGGATGAGTGAAGAAAGAAGAAGGGAAAAACCTGTGTAAACAAAAATTAGTTAGTTGCTTCAAAAAAAAAAAATCCATCCAAAGAAAAGAAAAGAAAAGAAAAATAGAAATAAAATGAAAACTCCACAAATAGAATAAAAGGAGTCGAAAAGCCAAAATAAAAAGTCGAAGGATGGAAACAAAGTGTAGAAGCAAAAGAACAAGGTTTTCTCTAATTACGTAATATGAAGACCCTATTATCTCAGACTTGTCCTTTTTGAATATCCATTTCCTTCCTTCTTAAACCATCTCCTAATCCCCGCAACACCTAATAAAGACCTCTAGCTCAATTAGGAATAGGTTAGTGTGATAGTAAGTGGCATATATGTTTGATCGACTTCGGCTTCCTTGTGTGTCATTGAAGATTAAGGTAAAGTGTGCCCACCGCACATCGGAGTAATGAAAACTTGGAGCGGAAAAATCGAGTGATTTTTGTCTTGACTTTGATGTGAGGACCTACTTAAGGACGTTATTCCAAAGTTTCATAAACGAACCTGTTACTGCATTTCATATCATTACTCATTGTATATATGTTTATTTATAGATGATTGATTTTTATGCATATATTAGCTTAGGTTTCGACTTGGTTATTCTTATTCATCGCTAGTGAGATGTATAGATATTTGAGAATAAATAAGGAAACAATAGTTTTATATCTTAGTCGTTGTAGTATAGATGAGGTTTGTGAGTACCTTTACTGGAAAACTCTCACGGGGCTATAACTCGTCCACTAGGGAATTCCTAGTGGTTTAAGGCCTTGTTGCATATGGTAAAAGCAATCGCACTCAGCGAAACGAGATTAGTTTGAACTCCATTTTTGGTCACTTATGCTAATTTCTCATATTTGCTTGAGGACAAGCAAAATATTGTTTGGGGGTGGTTTGAGAAGAGCCCAAAATTGTAGTTTTAACCCCTTAACAATAATGTTTTTAGACCAATTATGTGAGTAATAAATAAGAATTAACGCTGATTACGTGCTTTTATGTATTTTAGGCATTGGAGCCAATTATGTGCAGAAATGCGCCCCTTATGTGAGATAAAGGGGCAAAGGTTGGTTGCTAAGGAGTTCTGTGAATAAAGGCCAAGAATCAAGGAGAAAAAGACTTTTTAAAGCCCGGTCAAAGCTGAAAAGTCAAAGTCAACGCGGGCAGAAACAGCACACAAAAGTCAACAGAACTTCCGAAGGCCGTATTGTTTGACTTAGACCTTGGAATTGGGCATACCTTATGCCAAAACGACCGGCTTGGAAAGATCTTTTCAGTGGTCCAAGCTTTGACCCAATCAGAGGAGCAGAAGTGGATGAAAAGTCTGTTGAAGCCAAATCCAGCTGAAGAGCTCTTTTTGGACTGAAGAAATTGGTTTTTTGGCCCGATTTTCCTACCCAAAATATGGCTCCAGGCCCATGCACGATTTTTTGGATCTGTTTTCCTCCATATAGCAAAAGGAGGCTTGACTCTTAACAATGGTAGCTAGGGTAGGAAGAAAAGATAGATCTAGATTTAGACTCAATTAAAATTAATTAGTTTTTATTATCTTGTTTTAAATTAGTATTTGAATCAATTGTTATTTATTTATTAGATCAATAAAATTAGTTTGTTCTTCATAATCTAGTTTCATTCCATTAATCATTGTAGTTTCAATTCATAGATTTAGTTATTTTGTCATTACTATATTCAATTAATTCTTGCATGATTAGATTTCCATTTGAATTAAAATAAGGAAAGTTAGAATCTTTATACCATGTCTTGCTTAAATTCATATAGAAATGATAGCATAATGATTCTAGGCTAAACCTCCATTAGAGGGGGTGGGTTGAAGAAGCCTTGATGAAGCTTGATTTGTGTTAGCGTAGAATAGTCGTGATTTTCCATTCTATTCTAGAAAACGATTAGTTCACCATGAGAATGGGTTTGATTGTTTAACATGCTAGATGTTAGTTGGTAGAGATTACCATAAACAACTAGGGATTAGGATGAACCAATTGTTATGCGAAAGCAGTTCAATTCGGATTACGACGATTCTTCGTTAGTGAATTAAGTCGAGTTAAGGCGGAATCAACCCCCCCTAATTCCTTATCATAGTATCAATTTAATATTTCCGTAGTTGAATTATCATAGTTAGTATTTTAGTAATTGAATTACCATCGTAGTATAATTTCATAAAACTCTCATTAACTTTGGATAGATTGATAATCTTAGGAAATGCGAATTCTAAAGAACTAAGAGTGGAACGAATTCTCTACTCCACTTAGTGCAATAGCATCGAAAGTAGAACTTTGATAAATATAGAACCACGAATAACTTTAGTTTTACTCGCGTCCGAGTGTCGTTGCTTGCGCGTGGGTAGAACTAACATTTTACTTTTATCACCCACTGCACACTGGAGTTAGCAAACTCGAGTGAAAAAATAAGAGTGTTATGTGTCTTGACACATTTCTTGTGAGAACCTACTTGGGCACGCTACCCAAAAGTTTCATAACAAGACATGCCATTACATTTTATAGCATAGTTCATTATATAGTTGTTTATCTTAAGATAATTTGATTATTATGTATGTATTAATTTAGGAGTTATATTGATGATCCTTGTTTAAATGCTAGTGAGATGTATAGATATCTGTGATAAATTAGGCGAAATTACTTTTATTTCTTAGTCGTTGTAGTATAAATGAAGTTTGTAAGTATCTTCGCTGAAAAACTCTCACGAGGCTATAACTCATCCACTAGGGAATTTCTAGTAGTTTAAGGCCTTATTGTATATGGTCAATACAATCGCACTATGCGAAATGAGATTAGTTAGGACCATATTTTTTGCCACTTATCTATTTTTATTTCTCATCTTTGCTTGAGGACAAGTAAAATATTGTTTGGGAGTGGTGGGTAAGCACCCAAAAGTGTAGTTTAAACCCCTTAATAGTATTCTATTTAGGCCAATTATGTTTATAATAAATAAGAGTTAGTACTGTTTACGTTTTTTTGTGTATTTCAGGTCTTGAAGTTGTTTATGTGCTTAAAGACGCCATTTTGCATGGAAAACGAGTCAAGATGATTGCTAGAAGAGTTCTATGTTTAAAGCCCAAGAATCAAGAAGAAAAAATATTTTTAAATCCAGTCAAAGCTGGGAAGTTATAGTCAATTCGGGTAGAAAAAGGACAAAAAACCATCAGAACTTTAAAACAGCGTATGTTTGGACTTGGACCTTAGAATTGTTCCAACTTTATGTCAAAACGACCGGCTCAGAATACTCTTTCCAATGGAGCTGGCCTTGTTCCAATCAGAGCTGTAAAAGCAAACTAAAATGGTCCTAAAGTAATTTCTATCAGAATTAGCCCTTTTAGATTTAACCTAATGGACTTTGGGCTCACATTAGAGGCCCAAAGTCTAGCCTCTAGGCCTATGCAGGAAAATATAACCCTAATCCTCTCCTATATAAAGAGGATTAAGACTAAATCTAATTTGGCTACTCACTTATTAGTTTAGTTAGGTCTCTCTCTCTCTCTCTCTCTCTCTCTCTTCCCTTTCTTTTTAGTTTAGTATAGTTTATAATTAGGGTTTGTAGCCACCATTAAAACCTTTCAATAAAAGCTTTAGTTATTATTCAATTCTCTTTTACTTTTATGTCTTTATTTTATTATTCTAGTTTAATACATCTAATAAATCAAAGCTAAACTCCCATTAGAGGGAGGTTAATGAAGCTTTAAGGGGACTTGAATTGTTTAGCATAGATTTGTTGATTAAGATTTAAAGTTTTGGTTTTTCTTGACCTAGAGATAAGAAGAGAAAAATCTAAACTAGAGGATTGTGAGTTTTGCCATGAGAATGGAAAACAAATTAAACATTGTTCTCATGCTAATTTGATTATGACTAGAGATGGTATAATTGAATTAGGGATCATAAAAGTCTAAGATTAATATTTAAGTTTTTAATGAGAATATAAAAATTAGGGTTTTTCAACATATATGCTTTCAATATTAAGGAATCATAAAGTGGATTTTTTCTCTCTCTAATTTCCATCATATTTGATTCACATTATTATATTGTTAGTTAATTTAGTATTAAGATTAAATTCATAGAATAATCATATTATTAGATTTCACATCATAATCATTACTCTCACATGTTCTTCCTTATATTAAATTGGTTGAATTCTATTTATGTCTTGGTAGTTTAGGAGTGGAACGAATCCGTACTCTTTACATTACTTCATTATTATTTAAGAGTAGGAATATTGATCTAAACACTTGTTTAGTTGATTGATTATTTGTGTTTAGGCATAGATAGTTAGTTTACATAAATTAGTAAATATCAGTTATCTCGTATTCTTTGTTAGCAAGACTCTTATATCAGCTGAATAGAGCCATTCTTGCATTGAGAAAATTGCATTGGCCTTGTTTCATGCTGCCAGACGTCTTAAGCTTATTTCTAAGAAGGAATAGTCGAAGTTTATACTAAATATCCACTACGCAAGTTTTTTTTTTGCAATGTCTACAAATCGAGTCGTAGAATGGAAAAGTTACCTTAGTGCTTATAACATTGTCTCTGACACTCGTACAGTTAAAATAAGACAAACTTTGGTTTTGCTAATGGCTGATTTTCTTATTGATGATATTCCTATGTTGAACGCATTACTCGATGAGAAAAATGTTGATCCCTAATTGTCATTACCTCCCGGGGGCGATGACATGAAATATTTATCAGATATATCAGCTAATTAATTGCTAGATTTACACCGATGGTTAGCATAATAAGTATGGCTTCGGTCTTGGTTTTGTCATCTTGAAGCTGAATGAAGACATAATTAAGAGGCCTCTACGTTTGGGTTTTGACACTTCAAATAATGTAGCCGAGTACGAAACTGTCATTTGTCGTATGCGCACAACTCTTCAGCTGGGGGTGACTAAGTTATGATTAATTATTCTAAGTTAGTCGCTAGCCACTTTGAATGATAATATGTGGCTCGGGCGATGATAGCAGGATCGTTTATTTGGACTTAATTCAACGAATTACATGAAATTTTACATCTATCAGTATTGTGTAGTATCTGCATTATGATGTAAGGCATCCTAATTCTATCTCATACTTATCTATGGATCGCTGCCAATACAACACTAGATCAACAACTTATGCTATCAGATGATCCCAACAAGCTTAGTACTCTTAATGTCTCGGTATCTACCATGGCTACCGACGACGATCATGCAGCTGACAATGCTCCGAAATTCCTGATGACCAAAGACTCTATTGCAAAGTCACAAGTCTCAATCATATCCTTCGTTGTTGGGGTAGAATGAACGATTTACTAGGCCTCAAAGAAATTCATTCAAGACTATGTGAGCACCACTCCCGAGGGCGAAGTCTCGCTCACAGAGCAATGACCCAATGGTATTGGTGGTCATACATGCAAAAGGATGTTAAACATTTGTGCAAGAAGTGTGCCTTGTCAAAAACAAGATAATATGGGTCAAACTGACCGCGATGAAGCGTCATCCAATCCATAACCTTTGGTCATTTGTGAAATGGGGCCTTAACATTATTGGTTTATTTCCGATAGCCCCTGGCAGTGTTCGTTTTTTGCTTGTCACACCAAATTATTTTACTAAGTGAGCGGAAGCCCAGATCCATGCTTTAGACGTTAAAAATTTCTTATAGCGTGACATTATTTGTCGTTTTGGTATTCCAGCATCGTTGACTTCTGATAATGGCAAATAATACATCGTCTAAGAAATTTGACAATTTTGTTTTGACTTTAAGATTAGTCACAATTTCTTGTCACCATACCATCATTTATTCAATAGACAAGCTGAAAGAAAAAATGGACAAAACTTCGTTAGTTTGTTTCTAGTTTAGTAGTTTATTTTCCGTTATTATCTTTGTACTTTTCAAGATTCAGTGATCAATAAATAAGTCTTTCTTTCACTTTAGTTGTTCCAATGGTATAATTATGTTTCTAGTGAACCTTATTATTGTTACGACAAAATTTGACGAAATTACCAAGTTTAGCTTCATCAGTCTAAGTTTGAACGCTTTTATGCTTGCTTAATACGTTACTATCGTTACGATAAATCTAACTAAGTTACCAAGTTTAGCTTAGTCAGTCTAAGTTTGAACATTTTTATGCTCACTTAATATGTTACTATCACTACGACAAAATCTAACTATATTACCACGTTTAGCTTTGTCAGTCTAAGTTTGAACGCTTTTACACTCGCTTATAAACCATAAAAATAGTAGAATCCTAAATATTAATGCTACAAGAACACTAATACGTAATCCTATCGTTCTTACGTTTAAATCAACTATTCTTACTCTCAAAATATAATCATGCAATATAAGGAGTAAGGATTCGTGCACTCTTAACTCTCTAGACTTAAATCGAATTCAACTAATCAAACCCAAAAGGAACAATGGTGAGAGTAATGATTTGATGTGAAATTTCTATACTACCATTCCCAACACAAGAACAATAATAACAATAAGACATAATTAAATTAAACTGAAATTAAAACTAATTTAGAACTAAGATTGTGAATAACTAATTATGAATTTAAGACAACTAAATCTAAATAAGAATTTAAGCAATAATCTAAATTGAAATGAAGAACTAATACTTTATTCTAAAACTAAAATATGATTCTAAACTAACTAATTGAATGAATGTAAAAAAAACTAGATCTAGATCTAAAAACTAATCTAGATCTATCTTTTTCTAACCCTAAACTCCATTAACATTAGCTTCCGAACCTAACCACCTTTTGCTACCTAACCTAATTTATTTTCTAACCTAACTATCTACCCTAAACAAAGAGCTAAGCTTTTGTTTTTATACTTTCAGATCCAAAAATCGTGCATGGGCTTGGAGCCATGTTTTGGGCCGGAAAATCGGGCCCAAAACCCAATTTCTATAGTCCAAAATGGGCTCTTCAGCTATAGTTGGCTTCGACAGATATTTTGTCCACTTTTGCTCCTCTGATTGGATCAAGGCTTGGTCCATTGGAAAGCTCTTTCCGAGCCGGTCGTTTTGACATAAGATACTCCCAATTCCGAGGTCTGAGTCCAAAGATATGGCCTTCGAAAGTTCTGCTGACTTTGTGTGCTGTTTCTGCCCGCGTTGACTTTGACTTTTCAGCTTTTGACCGGGCTTTACAAAGGCTTTGTCTCCTTGAATCTTGGCCTTTATCACAGAACTTCTTAGCAACCAACCTTTGCTCCTTTATCTCGCCAAAGTGGCACATTTCTACACATAATTGACTTTACTGCCTGAAATACATAAAAACACGTAATCAGTATTAACTCTTATTTATTACTCACATAATTGGTCTAAAAGTATGATTGTTAAGGGGTTAAAACTACAGTTTTGGGCTCTTATCAGTACGTTACTATTGTTACTACAAATCTGACTAAATTACCACGTTTAGCTTAGTCAGTCTAAGTTTGAATGATTTTACGCTCGCTTAGTACGTTACTATCGCTACGACAAAATCTGACTAAGTTACCATGTTTAGCTTCGTTAGTATAAGTTTGAACGCTTTTACACTCACTGAGTACGTTACTATCGCTACGACAAAATCTGAGGAATTTACCACATATAGCTTTGTCAGTCTAAGTTTGAACATTTTTCCTCTCGTTTAGCACATTACTATCGCTACGACAAAATCTGATGAAATTACCACGTTTAGCTTCGTCAATCTAAGTTTGAACGTTTTTACGCTCGTTTAGTTCGTTACTATCGCTACGACAAAATATGACTAAGTCACCACGTTTAGTTTCGTCAGTCTAAGTTTGAACGCTTTTACGCTCGCTTAGTACATTACTATCGCTACGACAAAATTTGACTAAGTTACCACATTTAGCTTCGTCAGTCTAAGTTTGAACGCTTTTACGCTCACTTAATATGTTACTATCACTATGCCAAAATCTAATTCAGTTACCACGTTTAGCTTCGTCAGTCTAAGTTTGATCGTTTTTACGCTCGCTTAGTACGTTACTATTGCTACGACAAAATCTTTGCCAAGTTCAGTTAGCATTGGGGGCGTTTTTCTCTACATTGGGGTGTCTCGTTCCATTCCATTTCAACTACATAAATCAACAACACGGTCAATTTTCTACAAGTATGTTTTCTAACACAACAACAATATTCAATAGCAAACCCGTACTTTATTTTTATTTTTCATCAAAAGAATTTTTAGCTCTATGGTATTACATTCACACAATCAGCGATAATAACGAACTTGTCAAGCCATTTGTGAGTCTTACCTCAGAAATTGTTTGGCACTATAAACTTTGTTCGATATCAGTTCCTTCGCCGCGGCCTCATGTGTTCTCTATATCTACCACTTCTTTCCATCTCTTAAATTCTATGATCGCCATAAACCTCGTTTGTCTCGTTTTAAACACTTAGTTTTTTCCTTCTACTATTTTGCATCTAGAACTTAGCAAGCGCTTATATAATATATCTTGGATCTAGTTTTACATTACTGGTTGGATTTGTATCGGTTTTACTAATCGAATTATTAACTAATTAGAAATTGGCATCCAGTTTTTAGTTGCTAAGGTCTTCACGCTAGTCCTTGCCCTTGCTATCACCTTCGAATCCAATTCGTATTTAACTTCCTTTTCTTCCTATTATTACTTTTTCTGCCACTACCTTTAATTCTACTTCTACCATGCATCCTCATCACATGTGTTGTCAAACTATCATAGTTGATTATATTATTGCACTCTGTTTTCCGTATACTTTTTTATGCCACATGCCACTTTAACTCTTTTTATTTTATTTTTGTCTTCTTTCATTGCCAAGCTTTTTGGCAGGTCTTTTGTATCACCATGCTTCAAACTATGATAAATCATTGACCCGCCCATACAGATTTATGTGCACTTCTTTACATCTTTACGACAAGTTCCATACGTCCTTTATAGCATGCAAACCATTCCTTGCATCTCACAATGAATTTGTTGTTGCCTACATAACTTGCATCTCACATCTCCCTAATTATATTATTTGCATTCACACTACACTTTGTTATACATTCCGTTCACTCTTTTCTTATTTCATTTTTTTTATTGATTTTTCTTCTCTTGTTTGCCATATGAACTTTGTTCACTTGCCAAAGAGGGGGCGGTGTTTCAACCCCACCTATGTGGCAAACGTCCATTGGTAGGGATCTCCACTTTAATCATTTAATCAACAGGGCTAAGGCCCAATTTGCAATACTATGGATTGATGTACATGCCCATTAACTCATGTGTCTAGGGCTGAACCCTAGCCACATGGCTTGCCACTTACGTACATTAATTTATGTCCAGATTCATTTCAAAATCAAAGAGATAATTATCAATTGAGAGTTATACTCAATTACAATTACTTGAGCTACACGAAGTTTCTACTCTACACATATAAATACAAAACTATTTTTCATAAAGAACTACGTTCTTGAGACTTGATCCCACCGATAATTTGGGTACATAGGCAACCGAAAGATAAAGTCTCACCATTCTCTCGATCACCATCACTTTTCTCCCTACTTTTCTACGTTCTTCATCTCTTTCATCACCACTTAGTGTTTTGATCATATTTGGTCGAAACACCTTTGTTATTCATTCTACTTATTATTATTTTTTTCTCATTACTTTTCCTCGCTGATTTTCTTTCTCTTCTTTGCCATAAGAACTTCGTTCACATGCCAAAGAGGGGGTGGTGTTTCAATCCCCACCTACGTGGCAAATGTCCATTGGTAGGGGTCTCCACTTTATTTGTTTAATCAACAAGGCTAAGGCCCAATTTGCAATACCATGGATTGATATACAGGCCTATTAACTCATGTGTCTAGGGCTGAACCCTAGCCACATGGCTTGCCACTTACGTACATTAATTTATGTTCAGATTCATTTCTTATCAAAGAGATAATCATCAATTAAGAGTCATGTTCAATTATAATTATTTGTGCTACAAGAAATCTCTACTCTACACATATAAATACCAAACTATTTTTCATAATAAGGAACTACGTTATTGAGACTTGATCCCATCGATAATTTGGGTACGTAGGCAACCGAAAGGTACAATCTCATCATTCTCTAGATCACCATCACTTTTCTAACTACTTTTCTACGTTCTTCATCTCTTTCATCACCACTTAGTATTTTGATCATATTGGGTCGAAACAAGCAGTTCGAAGTGTACGAGAAATTTTTGGTTTTTTGTTTGATTTGAAAAAGTTGAAGTCTTCAGATCTAAATAGTTTAATGTCTTTTTGCGACAAACTTGAAGAAATTTTGAAATATGATGAAGTTTGTGATATTGATGAAAAGATTTATTTTATGAGTTAAGAATCATGAGAGATCTTTTACCGAATGACACAAAGAAAGCATTCGATGTGCTGAATCATTTACTATCACGAGATAATTGTTTTCCAAATGCATAGGTTGCTTACTTCTTTTTTACTATACCAGTTAACGTCGCATCAACATAAAGAAATTTCACAAAGTTGAAGTTGATCAAGTCTTACATTCAGTCGACCATGTCACAAGAAAGATTAAATGGTTTGTTTGGCGTTATTTATTGTTTGTTGTTAACTCTATTAGGAAAAGCTTTCAAACTGAAAACGTGTAGGAGATTATTGTTGTAGTAAGTGAATTGAAAAGACTTATTTCTACTTTTGAAAAGTATAGAGAAATCGGGTTTGAAGAAACTATGGAGGAAGCTAAAAAGATTGCAACTACAATGGAAATTGAACATGTATGTTTTTCGTTAGAAATGGATCATTCATAGAAAGAAACAATTCGATGAAAATGTTTGTGAAGAGGTGCCACAATCAGCGAAAGAATCTTTTAGAGTCAATTACTACTTCTTCTTCCTCGTAGATCAAGCCCTCTCTTCATTTAAAAGTAGGTTTGAGCAGTTCATAGTGTATGAAGAAATTTCCAAATGCATGGGTTGCTTACAAAATTGTTTTGACTATACTAGTTAACGTCGCATCAGCAGAAAGAAATTTCTCAAATTTGAAATTGATCAAGCCTTATATTCGGTCAGCCATGTCACAAGAAAGATTAAATGGTTTAGGTATATATGTTATCCATTGAAAATTCTATGGCTGAAAAGATGGATTATGGAGACTTAATTAGTGAATTTGCATCTAGAAATTCAAGAAGACTAAGGTTTAATAGTGCTTAGTTTTTGTAATTGAATTTTTCTTGAGGAGGTTTCTTGTCTAGGTTAGCAAATTGGGTTTTGTTAATATTGATGGAACTCAAACTTGAGGAGGATTCTTATCTTTCAAAAGGCAATGAAGTTTAAATCACAAAACCCCAACAACATTGGTCATGGTTTAAAAACTTAAAACATAAAAACACAAACAAACATTGTTCTCTAAATTCCTTTTTATATCAAGCATCAATAGGGTTGAAGGGTATTTTACTAGAAGTTTCCTACTTACTGAAAATTTTCCATGCCAACAAAGTTGGTCCAACCCACTGGGTAATGGTTAAATGGTATTTTACTAGAAGTTTCATACTTATTGAAAATTTGCCATGCCAACAAAGTTGGTCCAGCCCACTGGGTAATGGTTAGATAGTATTAATGCAACTATATTTTTTGGTTTCATATATGAGTGGTTTTGACTTAAATTTGGATAAGAAAAAAAAGCTGCTCGGATGTGGTTTTTTGTTTTGGGTAATTTCTCAAGTAGTAATCCATAATGTCAATCTGTTCCCAAGTAGTAACCACTCTTCAATTTTGACTTTTCAACCTCACTTTTGACACTTTTGCCCTTCTCCTTATTTTCAAACAATGCCCACGTGGACCTGCAACACTCTCTCTCCCCTCCTTACCTACTGCGCATAACTCTGTCATATTGTACCTGATGAGTTTGACTTTGCAGTGATGGACAACCGTTGGATCTTGATCAAGAAAACACGTTAATCAAAACATGTTGTAGTATCTGTGGTTGCTATAATGAAGAAGCAACTGACTAATAAACTATCAGCAACTCTCAGTGATTTTGGTTGTCAGTACATTTACAACTTTTACCTCGTATTTTGAGCCAACCTAAAAAAATAAGGACAAAAGCTCAAAGTTTATGTTTTTTTCTTGGTTGTTTCTTCTTCTTCCTCGTCATTGTCCCTCTGCTTTTTGTATTTTTAAAGGTTTGACATGGAAAACATGACACATTCACATGATAAAGGTATAGTTTGTTGTTTTTTAAGCTATCTAGGGTCTTGGGTCTACGGTTTTGTTCCACGTAGTTTAGTGTTTTGTTTGTTTGATGTTTCATCTTTCAAGGAAGAGGGTTTTGAAGACAGCTATAACGTCTCCATGCATAAATGCATGTTGATTATATAGTTGTGGTAGAATGTTGGTGGTTTCCATGTTGATTCTATATTTAATGTTGGGTTTAATATTAAGGCATTTAAGATAGATTCTGTCATAAATGTCCTGAAAGTGTTAGTTTAACTAGTTTGTGCTTAAATGTTTGAATTTACTTTTCAGTTTTATGGTTTATGGTTAGGTACTTCTTTGTAACCATCGTTTTTGGTTGTTTTTTTTTTTTTATACTTACTTGGTTAGGTACTTCTTTGGATGTTCTTATTCACTACAATGGGGAGATGAAAGCGGACAAGTATGGCCGGATGAAGTATGTTGGTGGCGAGGTGAAATTGAGAGTTTGTGATGGGGGTATTTCATTTGAAGGATTCATGAGTACCGTGGAAGGTGTGTTGTCGAGAAAGAGATCTACTTTTTCTATAAGATACTTGACGAAGAAGTCCCCGTGTCGAATTGATGAAGAAACAGATTATTTGAACATGATTATGAAACAAAGAAAGTCTCCAAGAAAAACAATGATGGTTTGGGTTATCAACGAAGTAGAAGTGGTAAGCAATGGACAACCTAATGTTAAGAAGAAAGAAGTTGCTACTAAGTTGTTTAAGAAAGACGAACTCCAAGCATTGTTTCTCCTGTGAAACACTCTTTTCTAAAACAGAAGGAGCTAGCTTCGTCGAAGCGTCCTATTAACCAATTTAAACTTGTCGATGAAGCAATTGGTAAGTAATGCAATTCCATTTGGTTAGGTCATTATTAGTGAGGGTGGGTACATGCTTTATTTCCTGATAGTTATGAATCTTTGGTTTTCCAGAAAGTCCCCTTGACCAACCCTGGAGTGGGAGAGTGGGGACTCATCAATGGGAAGATGTGGAGATTCACGACGTCGAAGAACACATTCAACCTCACAGCTTGTCAACGTTCGAAAAGGTGATGACAGGTAAGTCTTCGATATCAATGGGATATGTTGATAGATGATAGCTTACCTGTCACTGATAGTGGTGTGGAACTTACGGAGTGTTCATTGAAATATAGATATTTGGCCAGAGGGTGTTTCCTCTGAAGTTACACCTGAACCTTCAGTACAGATAAGAGAAACGGTTACACCGCCTTCTCTGTTTGTGGAAGGTACACATTATAGCCTTGCAAGGTAACATATAGTTCCAGTTGCTGATAGTGGGGAGCTAATTATCGATATAATGAGGGGCCGGTCAATGATGGTGATGAGCAAGATGGTGTACCGGATCTTGATCAACCTCGATTATGATGACTTTGATTCCCAAAATCCATATGGTATCTGAGAGGACGCCCCCGAGGAATATAGAATTTCCATGAATCAAAATATTGACAATAATGAGGGTGATGATGATGAAGTTGAAATACTACATGAAGTTAATTTTGAAGAAGAAGAAGTAGTACAAGTAAAGGATGGAGCTGATGATGATGAAGTTAGAGTAGTAAATGGTGGTAATCAAGATGATGATAATGAAGTTCAATTATTGGATGATGATTGTGATGTATGGTCTACTCCTAACCGTAGTCAAGAGTTTTTTTGGGGAGGCACGCCTATGACTGTTAATGATGAGGAAGGCCAAAGTGAACCTGATATTGAAACAAATGGAATGGTTGATGCTACACTATTCGGTGCAGAAGATCTCAATTCAGAAGACTTACATCAAGGATATGATCCTCTTCGCTCTCCCCATAGTCCAGAAACACCAGCTAAAGTGGATGGAACTCCTCCTCATGTGAACCTGAAGTTTGTTCCTCCTAAAGTAGGACAACACTATCCTACTCGGGATGATCTTATAAAAGACATGAAGTCATACGCAATAGCAAACATGTTTGATTTGCGTCGTGCGAGCACTTCTCCTGAGAGGATTTATATGAAGTGTAAGTCTCCTGGTTGCACATTTCATTTGTTTGCAAAAAGCCAATCGGTTACGATATATGGGTTATTATAACCTTCAGAGAAGCACATACATGTTCACAAGATAAAGCAATTGCAACTAATAAACAAGCTGATGCAAAATGGGTTTCAGAAGTTGTGAAATCGAAACTTAGGGACAATATTGATATGGCTCCGAAACAGTTGCAGTTGGAGGTTAAGGACGCACACCAGACAAATGTGTCGTATAAAGTTGCTTGGAAAGCAAAAGAAATTGCAATGCAAAAGGTAACTGCCTTGGTTATATCAGCAACTAATGAACGCAATAGTAGCAACAACTAGCTTATGTTTGTTTGGCTTTTTTGCTTGCAGATAAGGGGAAGCTTTAGTCAGTCGTACCAAATGTTGCCAAATTATTGTAAAGAACTTAAAAGAGTGGATTTAGATTGTTTCACCGAGCTGCAAACGTCATCAGCCCCTGAGCACAAGTTTGAATGTTTGTTTGTGAGCTCACGGTATAATTGTCCGAGCTTACAAAAGATGTCTTCGATCCATTGATTATGATTGATGGCACTTTCATGACAGTAGGTACAAGTCAATCATACTAACTGCTATCGCGAGCTGATGGCGATAGCCACGATGTTTCCAATTGCATTTGCCATAGTCCCAAAGGAAAATAATGACCACTTTGGGATTGGTTTACGGAAAAGTTAAGAGACCTTGTTGTTGGACGGAGCAAAACTTTGTTCTTTTCTCTGATAGGCATGTAAGCATTCTTCAAGCCGTGCCTAAAATACTTCCTAATGCAGTCCATTGCTTTTGTGCACAACACATTTCAAATTGTATGACTAAGGGGCTATTTGTTTTTTTGGGTTAAGTTATAAGAGGGTCTTATAAGACCATGTGTTATAAGAGGGTCTTATAAGATGGTCTTATAAAGTGGTTTGTTTTTCATTTTAAGTTCCTCTTATAAGCACTTGTAAAAATAGAAAAAACAAATACATAACATCTTATAGATGGTTATTTGACACATATAACCCTATTTTACATCACATTTAACTTGAATAGATTAATTTGAAATTAGTGTATAGTTTGATTTTCGATTTCAAATCAATTTTGATAATTAGAATATCGATTTTAAGAAACTACCTTAATTAGCGGTGGTGGTAGTGGTCTTAATTGCACGGTGGTGGTGGTAGTGGAGGTGATGATATTGGTCTTAATAGCACAGTGGTAGTGGTAGTAGTAGAAGTGGTAGATGTCTTAATAGCACGGTGGTGGTGGTGGTGGTGATAGTCTTAATAGTACGGTGGTAGTGGTGGTGGTGGTGGTGGTGATAGTACGGTGGTGGTGGTGGTGGTGGTGGTAGTGGAGGTGATGATATTGATCTTAATAACACGGTGGTAGTGATGGTAGTGGTGGTGGTGATAGTCTTAATAGTACGATGGTAGTGGTAGTGGAGGTGATGATGGTGGTGGTAGTGGTGGTGGTGGTGATGATAGTGGTGGTAGTGGCAGCAGTGGTGGTGGTGGTTTTAATAGTTTGGTGGTGGTGGTGGTAGCCGGTGGTGGCTAGGGCAATGGAGTTATTTGGAGAAGAAGATAATGAAAAGGGAAGAAGAGATAAATGAGGCTAGGAGTATATGGACGGGGGTGTTTGAGTCATTTTTCAAGTTATAAGACTTATAGAATTGAAGTAGATCCAATTTTGATACTTATAGAATTGGAGCCTCTTATAAGACATTTCTAGTAGAATGCCTCTTATAAGAGGCAAAAAACAAACAAAAAAAATGTCCAAAATCACTGGGCCACATCTTATAAGAGGCAAAAACAAATGGCCCCTAAGCAAGAGACAAAAGGGAAGGTGAAGAGAGCTACTGAAACTTATGAACAGGTAGAATTTGTAAGACTTATGAGCCAAATTTATTGTGCCGACAGCAAAGGTTATGCAAAGATTGTAAAGATTCCGAAAGAGTCATGGTGTTGTGCTTTTGCTCCAATGAGAAGGTATGGCATTTGCTACACAAATCACATAGAGAGCTGGAACAAGATGATACTTCCAGAGAGAGCTATGCCAGTGACATCTCTTGTCAATGGTATCAGGTTGAACATAATGAAACATTTTTATGACTACCGGGTGATGGCGTCAAAGCTGAAGACAAAACTGACCAAATCAGCTGAGGAAGTGCTCATCTCGTCGAGATATTCGAGTAGACGTTTCACAGCAACAAAGGCAAGTGAGCACGTTTACTCTGTGCAATCACTAGACCGTACTGACACCGTAGACCTTTTGGAGAGGACTTGCACATGCGGTTTCTTTCAGCAGGTTGGTTTTCCTTGTAGCCATGCTATGAAGGCAATCGATCACTGTAAGCTATGTGCATATGACTTTTGCTTGCATTGGTACACAAAAGAAACGATGATGGATACATATAGAGAACTAGACACCATTAAGAGGAAAAGAACGTGGGTTTGGGTTTATGATGGCATCATCGTCCGTCCATTCCGTTGATGAGGTGATGCCGGAAGACCAGAAAAAAATAGAAAGCTCTAAAGGAGAGGGAGGGGTGCAAAGAAGAAGGTGTAATACAGCGTTGTGGTGGTCTTGGACACAATAAGGCAACTTGCACGGTTGCCAGTGATGATGCTGAGTGGATTGATTTTTCAGCTGGGATTCCACCAGATTTTGAATATGAAGAGTACATATGATCTTTCTTTTAACTAATCACCAATAGTGGCAGCTTTGGTTTGTTTGTTTGAAATTGGCACTTGCAGTTGCATATATCTTAGTGGTAAATTGTTACCCTGTAGCTTTACTTCGGGGTTGATATTTTGGATAGTTTTGGTTGGCAATTTTGGTTTCATAATTAATTTGGTTTGAACGGACATCTTCTTGTACTATTAATATCAGTAACTATAACAGTGACATGGTCAGTCTCTAATGGATAGTTTCTTTACAAGTAGGCTAACATCATCAACACTGCCCTCTATTTTCATTTTAATAGGACCATCAATGGTGATTTGCAACTGGTTTTCCTTTGTCACCTTTGCTTCACTAGCAGGTGATTTAGCCTTATGTGTCCCTTCACCTTCTAGATCTATCCATTTAAAACCCTTGCATGGATTGGCCCTACATGAGAGAAACCTTCTTCCCAGACTATGTGGCTATGTACTTACACCATACCTCATATTCGTACTTGAGCATAGCGGACAGTGCGTAGTTGCCCATGGACAGTTGATCTTCCAGTGCCCAGTTTCCCCACACTCAAAACATTTGCTATAGTTGGTTAATGATGAACCAACATTTGTATTATTCTTGGTAGAATCCTCACCCCCACCCATTTTAAACGAGAAAAAAAAAAGAAAGAGAAATGGGATGGACCAAGAAAGGCAACCCATTTTGTACTTATAAAGGAAACACACTATTTTCCCGCCCAAGTGGTGTTGGCGCCAAACTATTCCCGCCCAAAACATTTCCCGCCTAAACTATACACAAATGTTTGATGAAACAAAATATTCCAATAACCATATTGCATTGCAGGACCTATCAGCAACTAATTCCATAAAAAATGCTTCACTAAAAACTTAACTCATCACTCCATGAAAGCATGAAGCAATGAATGACAAATTCCATCATCACAAATTCGTAGCTGATAATATTAACGGCACCACAAAATGATATTACCATACTAAAATTAGACAACTAAACACAAAATAGAAGAAGTTATTTGTTTCACTAAACACAAAATAGAAGAAGTAGCATCCACCTAGCTGTTTCATAGTGATTCCCATGCTCACGTACCGACTTCTTTAGCATCCTCCAAACTCTTCTCCAATTGCTCTTGTCTGCTTTTTGAAACAGTATCTGGATTCAACCCACAATTAATTATATCCATTCCAATCCTCTTCCTCATTCGATGGGGTTGCATATCTATTTTGTTTACTTCCTCGTACACCCCTCGAAGGCGTCCTAGATAGGCTAGGCAAAATAGGCCACAACTATTTGTATATGGTTGTTGGGTAACAGGCACAAACTCACGAGCCCAAGGGGCTCCCAAATCATGAGGTGACGATGGATCAGCATACCTCATGACATAAGTAAGACAAGTCTCTATAGCAAGTTGCTCATCAGAAACTTTCTTCAGACCAAGAGAATCATAGTTGTAGATTTTTCTCTTTCCAAAATTGTAGACTTCAAGAACCCAGTGGCTACCTTCAACTTGAAGAGGAATGATAAGACCCATTGCCCTGGATGGGTGTGCTTGATCTCTAATTCTTCCTTCATAAGGGTCTAAGTACTCTTTAACAACTTCATGTGGATGATACGCACCACTATCTACTCTGTCATCAGGAGTTGCACCACTGAAGGTTTGGTCTTCCATCTTCTTCTTAAAGTTTGTATACTCTCTGTTCATGAATTTCTACATCAACAAAATCATGAAGTACTTCATCAGTAAGGTGAACTATACAAAACAAATTCCATCAACCAATGTGATACAACTTACAGAAAAGTATACATCCTCAATGATAGTATATGTTTCTTCTTCTGGAATGTCATTTTCCTTACAATGTTGGATGTACCACCTGATCAACAGCTTCACATATATGGTGATCACCTGAGTCATAGAATTTTAAACATTATTATGCAGAAGTTGCTGATGGTTAGTATGTTAGTTGCTGATGGTTAATATGTAAGATAATATGTTAGTTGTGTACTGACCTCCCCATCTACCCACTCTCTTCCATGCAATGAATGGAAACTATGCACTGAAATAGACTGGTTGTATCCAAACACTCTAACATCTAAACAGTTTTGTGGACTGTACAACCTTGTGAACATCTTCCAATAGTACTGTAGTACGAGGAGGTCACCTTTGGTGGTGGTTTTCTTGATAAATGTTTTTGCCAGAGCAGACTTGATCAGCTCATCACATTCTTGTCCAATGTTTTCTTCCCATGACTGACCATGCATCCCTTGCCTTCTCTTCTTTCTTCTTTGGTGTGTTTCTTCAGTTTTCTTTTCCATTTCACTTGCCATTTGACTCTGTATGCGCACCACATCAGGGACCACCATTTCCCCCTCCACAGCATCATCATCATCTACATCATTATCATGTTCTCCCAACATCACATTATCATTTTTAGATTTCATAACAACAATAGATTTGGTGACTATCTACCTCAAAGGTTTGGCGGTTGTGGGTGACAATGAGCAAGTCGGGTTATGTCACTATTGCAAGAAAGTAAAAGCAGAAAATGTGACCTTCTCCATTTCTCGAGTTCGGGACTTCTTCCCCATCAATATCAACATCATCATTGGAGGGAACATCAACATTAGGTGTAGGCAAGGGACCATCACCAGGAGCAATGGCCAAGGGACTAATAAATGGCACATGCTCAACAACATCCATATTATAGACTTCCACTAGGGGACTTTGGCCAACCACATTCTCATCAACAGGCTCTTTCACACCTTCTTCCTGCACTTCATTGCTCAAAGACTCCTGAACCACATTCTCTTGACATTTGTAGGTATTTACAACCCTCTCTTCAACCTCCCCAACAAAAAACTCTGGAGACCCTCATCATTATCATAAGGGCCTTCATGTTCATGTTCATGTTCTTGGAAAAAACCATGTACATGGTCTTCCCCCATCACCTGGTCATCAAGAGGAGTCTTGGGTAACTCTTCACTAATATCTCTCAAAACATCAACTGCTACAACAAGATCAGTTTCACTACCCTCTCCCTCTCCATCTTCTTCTTCCTCACCTAAACCAATCAAATTTCTTCTTCTTTTTGGTTTGTTAGCTTCCTTGCTCTTAGCCTCCATGTCTTTTCTTTTCTCACTGACTTGACTTCTTTTCAAAATTGTTTGCCTTTTGCTAGCCTTTCTGACCTCTACTTTACTTAACCTTTGGTTTGGACTCTCACTTCTTTGCATACTCTGTTTCTCTTCACCCCTCCTCCTTACCATTTTAAACCCCGCATTCACTCCTCTTTTTCTATTTTCTTCAACCTCATGTGAAAGATCAAATGTAACTTTCTTAGAGGATGATGACTTCCTCTTAGGAGGTGGGGATGATGACTTCCTCTTCGAAGGTGGGGATGATGACTTCCTCTTAGGAGGTGGGGATGATGACTTCCTCTTAGGAGGTGGGGATGATGACTTCCTCTTAAAAGGTGGGGTAGACACAACTTCTTCCACAACAGCTTTAACCTTATTCTTAACAAACCGTGTAGTAGGTTTTTTGACAACAGCATCAGCATTGGTGTAGACACAGCTTCTTCCCCTTGTTTTCTTTGTTCTTGGTCCCTTCACAACCCCCTGGGATGATGATGGTTCACCCAATCCACTTTTCTTCCCACCCTGTAAAACCCCTTACAGTATTGTCTCCATACCTGTCCTAATTTCAGACTTGATGTCATTCCGAGCCACCCTAACCTATATTCAAAAGTTAGTTGAAGTAAGCATTGCCGGTGTATCATAGTGTCCTATCTACCTTATGAGCACTAACATAAAGTTCCTGATATATCCAGTTTACGAACCTATCTTATCAGTTAACATAAAACTACCATAGAGTTTCTGATATATCAAGTTTAAGAACCTATCCTGTGAGTCAACACAAATGTAATATATACTTCCTGATATTTTCAGTTTAAGAACCTTTCTTATAAATGCAACAGATGTCAAATAATTAAAAATGCAATGCTGATGTATCCAGTTGCAGAATATAATTAACAATGCAGAGTTTATAATCAACAATGCAGAGTTTCAATGATATGCTTACAAGGCCTTTCAGTAGGTGTGCCTGTCTCTGAAGCATCTCCTCTGAAATCGAAGCAACGCTTTGTGTGGCCTGTTGGTTGAAAGCCACCTTCATTACATCTTCATTCATTTCTTCTTTTTCAATATCCAAAGTGTCAAAGGCAACAACCTTACCCTTAAGAGGCTCGAACTTCTTCTTCCAGGTCTGGAGATGTAAGTTCTTGGGAGGCAACTGAACCCAATCTAGTATTCTTGGGAATTTACCATTCAATACCCTACGAGCCCCAAGAGAGGGGATGTGAAGGTATGCCCAAATATCAAAACAAATAACACAACCATAAACTGCAAAGGAGTCCTTCTCAGCTAACACATTTTTGTAAATATCATCCAAACAGTATTCTAACATCTCAAAGCAAGGTGTGCCCCATGGAAACTGATCAAAAGCAGCTAGGTCCTTTGCAAGATCAACATACCTTCCATCTACAGTCCTAGAAGATCCAGGAAGCACAACTTGGAGCAGCACATACAACCTATTGAGCCTAAATATATCACTTTTATCTTCACTACTACCTTTGGATTTTGCCACCACTAAAGCATCTAATATTTACGTCTCACTCACTTGATTGCTTCCTTTAAAAAACCTAGCACGAAATTCTGATGTGTTGTTCTTCACGTCAGTGGTGTAGAATGAGTTAGCAACATAGTTTACACTAAGACCCATAATCAATGCAACATCACTCTTCTTGAATACCAAATCTTTGTTACCAATCCGATAGCAAAGTCTACCAACTTTATGGCTAACTATGGCACAAACTAGTGTAGTTGTTGCGTGCATATTTTTTTGGATTTGCAAAAAGCTTCGAAAACAGGAATTCTCAAAATCCTCCCTTTCTTCCTTACTAAATCCACCAAATAATTTCTGCATTTTATCTAATGACATTCTACATGTCAGGTTAAGCTTCCTCATTTCTCCACTAATAATTCGAACCATAAAGATAAAATGAAGGTTATAATATGGAGATTGAAGTGAAACTAAAAATTAGGGTTTCCAAATTTAATTGAGGTTCACTAGGACAATTTTCCCCCCTAATTCCCAATTGATTTCTTTAAGTTTCGGTTATTGTGACACGTACGTTCCAAGGTCATTTCCCTCCACATGTCAGACTTCATTGGGTACCCAACTTCATTTCCCGCCAAAATACTGATGTCCATGTTGATTCCTCTATCAAATGAATAAACATATTCCGACCCTAGAACTATCAACAACTTTACTATACATTGCCTAAATAATTAATTCTAATAAGGTTAAAAAAAATTCAGTAAATTCAGTATAAAGATTAACATTCTACATGAAGCTTTTTAACATGCCGAAGCATGCTTGCCACTAGATATCATGAAATAAACATGGGTATTTGAAAAAAGAAAAAAAGGGTTTGATTGCCTTTAAATAAATAAAAGGTCTTCTACAAATTGGGGACACATGTCAATCCTCAAATTTCCCGCCAAAATAATGATATTCATATTCCTCTATCCAATTAATAGCTATATTGTGGCCTTAAGACTATCAGTAACTTTCTTGTACATTGATAATTATTTATGGGTACCCAAATTATTCATTCAATCCATTTAGGGTCCATTTATGGGTTAATTTCGGGGTAATTTAGTCGAGTTGCATACTTGCATGTCCTCTAATATGGCAACAAACGAATTACATTGGCTTTGACAAAGGGTCAAAATTCACTTCATTTTCTAAATTAATTTGGTCTTGCCTGTCCCTTCATTGTTTGTGTGTCATGATGACCATTTACGGTACATTAAGACTGTGAAAAGAAAACTAACCACCCCACATAATTACAACGCCTCGTTTCCCGCAAACATTTATCTTTAAAATCACTTCGAAATAACAGTGGAAATAGTCATCTAAAATTTGATCTCTATCACATTCTAATATTCTTTCTGTTAGCAACAATCTACCAAAGTTAAAACTTTTCTCTCCATCGTTTTTTATCAACATGCCTCTTCCTGGATGTTCAAGCGGTGAAACCACTGATTACTCAAGTGACGAGTACTCAATGTAGGATAGTTATTCTACTGATGACTACACTGATGAAGAAGAAGACGATGAAGAGATGTATGATCCTTATTTTGTTGAAGACCCTACTGATTACATGTGGGAAGACCAACATGATGATGATAGTTCCAGTTCTGGGGATGATGGCGATGATGAAGACGAGGAGGAAGATGAAGACGATGAAGATTAAGGGTTGTTCTGTATTTATGTTGGGGTTTATAGTTTTGTCTTAGTTTCTGGTGCTTTTGCAATTTTTGTTGATGATAGTTGTAGAACCAGAACATGTCCTGTGAATGCTGTGTAGATTTTGTTTAGTTTTAATGCTTTGTTGATGGTTTAATGGTTTAATATTAAGGGTTTAATACATGGGTTGGTTTAATTCATGATTTTTATCTTGTTATTTTTACAAGAATCTTATTATTTTTTACCATTATTCATGTTTTTGTTGGTTCTTGTAATATCTCTACATTTTTCTTATTAAAATAATTTTTTATAATAAAAAGAGTATATGAGCGATGTTAATGTAAATAACCGTCCATCTTAATGTTTACGAATCTCGAGGCTTTCAAACCACAGATGCGTTCGTGACCGTTCATTTGCATCTCTTCATCTCTAAGATAATCTGTGGTATCTATCCACACACCCATCAAATCACTTCAAATCAGTTAAAATAAGGAGAGAGAGTGTTGCAGTAGAGAGAGAGTGTTGCAGGTCCACGTGGGCATTGTTTGAAAATAAGGAGAAGGGCAAAAGTGTCAAAAGTGAGGTTGAAAAGTCAAAATTGGAGAGTGGTTACTACTTGGGAACACATTGACATTATGGGTTACTAATTGGGAAATTACCCTTTTGTTTTTGCTTTTTTGTTCCCAGGCCTCCATGGTAAGAACTCGCCTAGGGCCACCCCAAAATTCAAGGCCGCCCCTATCAACCACCTAGCTCTCTATAAAAGAAAATGAAGGATTGACAATATCAAATAGACAGCGGTTTATTATTTAACAATGCTTGAAGACTAATATATCATGCTCCCTTGATTGGGAGCAATGTGTACATCCCTAAAAAAACAAAAAATAAACTTTCAATGTAATAATTGTTGGGTTACCCATGTGGTTTATAAAGACATCAATAGACGGGTCTTCATTTTAAACAAACATTTTTGAATATCTTCAATCCTTCAAAGGTGCAGTGAAGAACCATCTAGTGCAAAAACATATTATTTTAGTTTATAATTTTTTCTTTTGTTTTTTTCTTGTTGAACCCGTTGATGAATTTTTTTGCCTTTAATCATCACTAAAGAAATATTTGTTCACAGTGTTGATGAGTTTCTTATATTATTAAATTTATTTATGTTAGAAATCATTACCATTAAAAGAAAAAAATGAGAGGGGAAGAGGATGTGGGGATTAAAGGGTCTCTCGTGGTAATTACTTAACTTGCTATTGTCACTCGCAATTTCCAAGTCAAACACAATTTTTCCTTTTTTTTTCTCGGACTGTGTTTGGTTCACTGAATATGGTTTCATCAAGAAAAAAAATTCGTTGAAAATGAAATGCCAAAATTCATTTGTCAAGAATGTTCGTTTTGGGTGTTTGGTTCATTTGTGGAAAAGTAATTCTGGACTGCATCAAGCCCATAGCCCATACACCCAGAGCACATGAACAATCCCCGAAAAGCAGCCCCAATAATACCCATCAAAACCCCAATCTCTCATAGACATGTCTTCTTCCTCTTTTCATGGACTGGCGCTCTCTCTCTCTCTTTGCCGTCAATAAGGAAAGCAACTTCCTTTTATTTGAAAAGAAAGTTGAATTCACTCATTTTGACCAAGATGAAGAATGTGTTTTCCATTTTTCTGTTTTCTCAAGTGAACCAAATAACCAAGAGATTCTATTTTCCAAGAAAATACTTTCTTTTCCTTCACTTTCCTTGAACCAAACACAATCTTTGGCTACGTTTGGTTCAAGGAATTTAAAATTCCTAGAAACTTGTTTCTATAAGAAATTATTTTCCTTGATTTCAAATTCCATAAAATCTTTTTCTTGTGTTTGGTTCAACTGGAAAAGAAAATGTTTTACAGGAATTTATTCTCCACCTGTTTGGTATATGGAAAAACTTTTCGATGAAAATGTAGTTAAGTTCAAACTAGTGTTGGATTTAGGAGGGCTGATATACTTCCTTGTGTCAAGTGTACAAAGGAAGACGATCCAGTTGAGTTGATGCTAATGAAACAGGTTCACATGCCAACTATGTTTAATATCTAAGGATTAAACTATTTGCACTAGAAGCTCACACTCATATCCAATCATAACGTCATATCCAATCAAGTGAAACACCAGTATTAGTATCACCTCAAGAATTTGTTTCACTATCACTTTTTGGGGTTTTCCCTACAGAAGGTGTGGGAGATTGTGGAACCTTCTGGTAGCTAGAAAATACATTTTTGCAAGATAGAACCTGCGATACACAAATAAAGAGAAATATAAGAGAACAATGTGTAGGTCTACCAATTAATATGTGAACTTCTGGAGCCCTGAATCAGAAAAATGCAAGCAAGATGAAAAGAGCTTCCCAGAATCTGATCAATGTTTTACCAATTCAAATGGCAAATATTGTTTCTGGAGTCTATAAAGGACTTATAATATACTGCTAAATAACCAAAAGTTTCTTATTAAGCTGCCATCTTATTAAAAAGACGAGCAAAGCATTACATGGGGTCTCTTCAACTAAAAGTCTGATCCAAACATTGCCCAAAAAGATAGGAGGGAGTCTATGCTTTGGAGGCTTCTAATGTCCCACCAAAATTCGTACAATCAAATTTATAACAGAGCAAAGCATTACTAAAAGTTCTTCTCCACTAAAACTATGATACAAACATTCCCTAAAACTATAAAATGGGAGTCTCCCAATTCAGATCCAACAGAGTCCCAATTCTTTCTAATAGACAAAAAGTAAAGACACAGCAAAAGCAAGTACTAAAATTATTATACCACTGAATACCAAATAAGCTACAAAAAGTAAAAACAATAGAGTAAGCCCCTCTTCTTAAAAAGATCCATTCCTATTTTCTTAAAGCACAAGTCACTCTCTTGTAGCAAAACTCGACAACCGATTCATACGAAGTTCGGTAGTCTTTGAAAGAAACTGCTTCCCAGCAAGAGGGTTTTCAGTTAGATACTCAAAAGTTGAGTTTAACATTTGAGTATCAAACCCTTCAATGTTCATCACTTTAGAGAAGATTCGGTCGCAAAAGCTTTAATCGACATTACTCACTGCATTTGCTAGGCGAGAAACTTGCTGCGCCAACCCGTCAAGCTTCGAAAAAGCTTCCTCCCACTGTCTACTCCTCTTTGCCTTTTGTGGCATCCCTTGGGTCTCGCTTACTTCTTCAACAGAAACATTTTCAGATTGTGTATCTCTGATTGCCTTCCCATAACTCCCTGTAGCTTGGTCATCCCCACAAACAAGAGACAACTCATCATATTGCTTTATTGGGACATTCAACAAGCCTTTTGCATATGGATTATCCTACATAAATTCAATATCAAAAACTTTTAACAATTTTGACAAAATAATATATACTAATATTTTACCTTAAACCAAGGCCAGAATCTCACTTCATTACATCGTATAATTGGAGGTGTTTCCATATCAGCGGTTGGTTCCACCACTAGATCCTTAGAACAATATGAAAATACCGATTAGTTGTTTCCCCCGAACATAAAAAATTATGCTTGATGACTCGGGTTTTAACGTTATGCCCTATAGTATGAAGGAACTCAGCAACTTGCTTTTCAACTTTAGTATTCCTTGAATCTCTTAACAAATTTTTTTCTTTAAATAAAACAACCAACTTTCGGAACGACTCTTTACTCATTCTCAAAAGATCGTAACACTCACTATCATCATTGATTATACCATCCAAATACAATTTTTGTCAATGTCACAATTCACATATGCCTTCCTTGGTATGCTATCGCTAGTGTGAAAGCGGTAGTTCTTGCACTTGTAACCTGCGCCATAGCTCCAACCACGGCAGCTACCTTACGTGTCCTTTCAAAATCATTCTCACTACTCATCTAAATAAAAAGGAAAGATCATACTCAAAACCAACATAAAACAGTAACAAAGGTCTACAAAGTGAACAACACATCACTATATAAACATCAATACACACAAATTAACTACCATCAACAATCTCGAAACACCATATCTACAACATCCAAACCGCATAAGCAACAAAACATAAAAAAATGAAAGCATATTCTCAACAAAATCATAAAAATGAACAAATTGGTACAAAGAAAATCACAACAACGACCCCAAATCGATTCTTTAATTGATGGTTTGAATCAAATAACAAAAAAGTGCCTTATTATACTCGAACAAATGCAGATTTGATCAAAGGAGATGTGTTTGAAACCAATTATTTCGAGATCTGAACACCCAATGTAGAAGTGAGGGAGATTAGGGTTTACTACTATCACCATTAATCAATGAGAGAAGAGAGAAGAGAGAGAGGGAAACTTACCTTCTTGAGCTTGATCAATTTTTTTTCTAGTTCGCTAGCCGTGAGTTATCGTCGGGATTTTTTTTTCTAGTTCGCTGGTTTGAAAATAGAAAACAACTTTCCTTTTTATTTTAAGTGAGTTGTTTTCTTTGCTTTTTATGTTTTAGGGAAACCATTTTCTATGTTTTTTGTTTTCTGCATGTTACCAAACACGTGACAGATTTCAAATTTAAAAAAAATGTTTTATTTTCTACCCTTTTCCGTGAACCAGACAAAGCCTTTATGTTTTTAGATGAAGTCAGATCCCAAGTTCGTCAATTTAGATCTGATTTAATTTCATCTAAAGGCTTGAAAACTATTATTTTGAAGAAAGTTTGGTGAACATCAAAATCCACATAATGCATTTTGTTACGGAATCATTTTTCCACATAAAACATAAAAGAATCTAGTACGTCACGAAAACAAAATTCTACAAAATTAAAAAACCACAAAAATATTTTATTGTGAAAAATGAGTTTCTAAAAAGTGTCGCGGGGTGCTTGCTTTGTGAATAATGGAGGGGTGGTCATGAAGGGGTGCTTACTCCATAAGTTAAGTTGGGGTGTCAAAACTGCTAACGTTCGGCTTTTCGGAATCCCACTCTCAGAAATATCTAATGAAATGAAGAAAATATCTTTGGAGTCTGGACTCTGGAGTGTGGATAATTTCTTGGGCTTAGGGGAGGGGTCCAAAATGTCGTCTGACCGTCTCTTTTTCTCTCTCGTCTCTCAATTACTCGGGCGAACCCAACGTTGCCACTTGTAGGCCTTGTCCTTTCTAATTTCGGTCTCGCCAAGGCTTCTTCTTGGAATTCTCAGGTAACAAACTATGGCTTCTCGCTTCAGTGTAACAATGATAGAATTATGTACGTACTCGGAATATGATGGTAAAAGTAACAAAAGCCAACCCGTTCACTGACTAAATTTTTATCATTCCACCTTTTCTCAACAATGAAACGTAAGATGCATCAAGACACTAAACAGTTGTTTGTTAAAGATGCATCAACACACTAAAATATACTTTGAACCATTACATAACATGAACCAAGCATATGCTTATAGTATTGTGTTAGGCTATCCTTGAAGTTTAAGACTGGTACGTTCAGCTTCCACTCAATGACTCAATATTTGATGGTCGTGGGGTTCACATATTCATATTCATATAAGACTCACCAATTCACCATCGTGATATTTGTACTGGATCTTTCAAACAAATTGAAGCAGAAACTAACTTGGTCTAAAGTTTATATTAGATTGAGAAGTGATACCACGATAATCATATTATGCATGTTAGTTTTGGCGATCGAGGGATTTAATAGCATTTCGCTATGACTATTATAGGAGTTAGTGTTATTATATAGTTAGATGTAATAGCATTCTTATTTGGGCATTTTTTTGCTTTAGTAGGAAGAAAGGGGATTGAGACTGGTCACTTAAACAATAACATCTGTGACATTTTTCGAAGTATTACAAAAGCTATGGTCTTGCAATAAAACTTTCCTTTTTTTTTCAATGATAGAAATAAGGCCCTTATTAAGCAGTAAGCGGTTTCATAATCAAGCTAATATTATTGATAGGAGTTGAGTGGCTTCTTTGTGTTGATTTCCTATATTTGTTCTCCATGGGAAATAAAAGGAGTGCCCTGGTGTGAGAGTTTATATCATCTTAGAGCCTAGCATTCTACCAATTGCTTTTTGGTGTAGAGATATTGGTTTTCAAGAATAATTTAAATGATCGGGAAGACAATGGGTGCTAATCTTACTTAAGAGTTATGATTGGTTCCCCTTGTTCCTAGAACATGCATATTAGATCTTTGGGCAAGGACAAAATATATGGATGTACCTGTGTGCACTGTAGTACCCTAGATTACAACCTATTATATTGCCTCACCTCCTTCTTCTCTTCTCCCCTCTCGTTCTTTTTCTTTTTTTCCCTCTTTCTCTCTTTCTTTATATATCTTCTAACCATCTCCCTCCCTCTAACCGCTAACTGCTCCCCTATCTCATGATCCTCTTTTCGTCCCCACCGACCCTTAACCGGCCCAAATTTTGTGCCGATGTATTCTTTGCTTTGCTATCGTGCTCCCACATGCCCCATTGCTAATCTGCCTCCTTTCACTGCCATCCCACTGGTTCCTGCCGCGTCCCTTGAATGATCCGCGGTATGTTATTAACACACCGCGTCCCTCCAGATTCATCACCCATTAGCGTATTCGCGGACTCGTTAACATGACATCTCTTTCTGTACCGCGGATCCGATGCGCTGCCCCGGTCTTCTCTTCGCTATGCGCCCTAGGGCCATTCGCCACCCATGGTATCAGTCACGGATATGACCCCCTACGGATGCCCTCTCGGTCCTATTGGTAGTCCACGGACAAACTATGGGGCCGAGACCTCACCATCCAAAGCATGGTTTCCTCCTTACTATTTCAAATTGTCCCATCTGTTGCACGACACGTGCTCCATCATTACTGCTGCATGGGAACAGTGCATGCGTCGTACAAATTCTGACCCTTCGGTGCTCGAGGCCCACGTGTCTCATTTTCCTTGGTTCCTTTATGGGCAATTACCTCTTTGCCCTCTGTCTCCTCATATCCCGCCCAAATCCTTTCCTTTCCCCAACACCCTCAACTTCTCTTTCCTTCTTTTTTTACTTTTCTCTTTCTTTAGTCGCCATTGTTTTCATCTTCCTCAATCCCCACTCTTCTTCCTACTGTTACTCTAACTCCTAGCTTCTCCTTGCACCACTTGCCTGATTTTGGTCCCTCCACCGCCTTGCTTGCTGTTGTCTCCCAGGTTTGTCCTTCCCCTCTCTCACCCCATTTGTTAAATTGTTACACTCTTTTTTGTTCAATATTGTTTCCACCCTCTCTCCTTCTCTCACACCTTGTATTTTTCTCCACGCGACCGCTTCCGGCATCCGCGAGATAGATATGCGGACCTAATTCGGCGGATACCTCCCGCCAACCCGATCCGGACGAACCGGGCGCTTATTCCTCCGGATCTACCCCTTCTACCGCGAATAGGTCGGAATCTCCAACCTCTAGCTCTTCCAGCCCCGCCTCTATCCCCTCTACCTCGGGGAGGATGGCCTCTCTCCCACCCCCCTCCCTCCTACTACCGCCGCCCCAATCTAGAAGCAGTTAAAACTGCCTACGGCATCCCAGATGACGTGTCTTTAGAGCTCGTGCCTGGTATCACCCATTTTCCACACCTGGTAGCACCGCGGCCTGGATGTCTTGTCGCGACTGTAGGCCAGATAGCGGCCGGTCTGTGCTTCCCCTTAACTCTTCTAGACATCGAGGTATGCAACCATTTCAACATTCTGCCTTGTCAAGGCATAGGTAACTTCTTGCGCGTTATGTACGCCGCTAACCACTACAACGAAACCCACACCCCTAAAATCCAACTCCGCGACATTATCGCTCATTTTTATTTGGAAAAGAGCACCAAATTCGGGAGCGTAGGCTATCACTCCTTTTGCACACGTCCGCGGAAGAAGTCTTTTGTTCTCCGTCTTACCACATCGGACAAAATGTGGCACTATTACCCATTATATGTGTCTGGAAGTTATCTTTCCGCGGATCTTCCTTCAGAAGTTTCTCTGAGGCATCACAATTTCCTTACCAGTGGTAAGTAACACACTTACATCCCCTTCACCCCCTGTATCTTATTTCTCATGTGTCTTCTTTCTGTGGTCCAGGTTGGAAACCAGACTCTCGTTCTCAGTTCTACGCCGGCATCTCTTTTGCAATTTTTCAAGAACTCCAGGATCTAGGGAGTACGCAGTGTGAGGTTCTTGGCATAGACCCAGACAAAGGCAACCCTCTTCTGCTTGATCCCTCCCTCAAAGACATCGGGAAGTACCAAGGTCCACTCTACCGTTTGCCGCCGCCCAAAGAGCGCAAGCCAAAATCCTCCCCCTCTTCCAAAAGGAAACGCCAACCCCACCGGTCTTTCGGCTATACAACCAAAATCACTCACTTTCGAAAGCCGCGCCCAACGAGCCGCCGCTCAACCCTGCCCTACCCCTACAGATACCGCCCCCTCTTCCTACTCTGCTTTAGCGGATTGGGAAGACGACTTTATCCATCCCTCTTCTCCGATTCCCACTGTGGACATGGCTGCTGGTAAGTTCAAAATTTGGGACAGCGATTCCGAAGATGATGAGCCCTCTCACAATGCAGCCAAGAGCCCCCCCACCAAAAAAGCTCGTACTGCTATTCCTCCCTCATCAGAGCCAACAACCCACGTGTCGCGGCCAACAGCCTCCTCTCGCCGCCCTGGGAAAGAGCCCCATTCAACAATCCCTCCGCACTCTGGGGCTGCGGAGATATGGCACCCTCAATTTAAAGCTAGAGATCGCGATGTAAACATTCGCGACTTAGCCCTAGACAACCCCGTTGTTGCTGCATCACTATTTTTCAGCTCTCATCTTCCTCGAGATCAAGCCTATGGCGACTCCGGTTCCTTCTCTGCTCACCGCACTTCCATTTACACTGGCTGGGAAAAGGTAATTTCTAATTTCTCTAATTTCCCGTCCGTTTTAACTCTCTTTGACACTTTGTTTTCCTTAGCTGAGTTTGGACATTGGCTTCGTGCTGCGCGGCCTGACCAATACCTTGGACTCTTTGGAAGCCGCTAAACAGGAGATCAACGGCCCCTCTGAGTGGAAAACTAAACATGCCCAGCTAGAAAAGGACTGTGACGGTTACTGGATCGCTGCCATAAAGGCGCAGAAAGCCTTTCAGCAATCCGAAGACAAGCATCGCAATTACGTAGCCGGTGTAAATTCTAAGATGGAGAGCCAAAGGGAGGCGGAAAAGATCGCTACTCAGTCCGCGGTAGACAAAGCTTTGCAAGACACGGTTGAAAGATTTAAAGTCTTGGCTGAGAAGAAAATAGCACATGAACTAAAGAACCAACTTGATTCACTTGCCGCTGCTGGTCGTCTACTTCCTTCTCCGCCCGTAGTTCAGATTCTTGATGATCCAACTTCTGATGCTCTAATCGAATCTATTGCTGTACTCGAGACTGCTACCCCAATTGTTCCCAATGCTACCACTAGCGCGGTTACCTCCCCTTTTGAGGCGGAAGCTGATCCTAGCCTCGCCGTGGATGGGACTGAGGTTTCTTCTCAGCAGGAGGAGGTTATGGGGCAGCAGTAATTTGTTTGTAAACACAATTTCATATGTTTGTAATTTTGAGGTACACTTATTGGTACTTGGTATTGCCTTTGGAATATCAATCTCAGTATTTGCCTGTTTATCTGGGTTTGCCCAGCATGCACTTCCTCAACTGTAGTCTATTGTTAGTTTTTCCCTTGACGCCTAGTATGAAATCATATACTTATACATGTATACAAATGAAGTGTACTACACCTCCTCTGTCTTGGTAGGCTTCCAAGCCTACGGGGCAACTCAATTTGCCCCCATGTTAATTTATTCCTCTTGTCCGCAAATTTCTCTTTCGCTTTTGGATGATTTGTGAAGCCTTGGGGGGCAATTCACTTTGCCCCCACGTTGATTTGGACGTTTAGTCCGCGAATGGCACTTCCTTATTTGTCTGCGGATAGCTGTGAAGCCTTGTGGGGCAACTCATTTTGCCCCCAAGTTGATTTGGACATTTAGTCCGCAAAGGGCTCTCTCCCCCCCCGCTGTCTCTTGATGGTTGTGAAGCCTTGTGGGGCAATTCAATGTGCCCCAAGTTGACTTGGGACGTTTAGTCCGTAAAGGGCACTTCCCCCGGTTGTCTCTAGATGGGCGTGAAGCCTATGGGGTAACTCACTTTGCCCCCAAGTTGATTTAGACATTTTAGTCCGCGAAGGGCTCTCCCTGTCTCTTGATGGCTGTGAAGCCTTGTGGGGCAACTCAATTTGCCCCCAAGTTGATTTGGACGTTAGTCCATGAAGAACTCTCTCCCCCCATTTGTCTCTTGGTGTGGCTGTGAAGCCTTGTGGGGGCAACTTCAATTTGCCCCAAGTTGGTTTGGACGTTTAGTCCGCGAAGGGCTCTTCCCCCTCACTATCTCTGAATGGCTGTGAAGCCTTATGGGGCAGCTCAATTTGCCCCCAGTTGATTTGGACATTCAGTCCGCGAAGAGCTCTCCCGCCCCACTGTCTCTTGACGGCTGTGAAGCCTTGTGGGGCAACTCAATTTTCCCCAAGTTGATTTGGATTTCTAGTCTGTTAAGAGCTTTCACCCTTTGCTGTCTGAAAGATTATTCTCTTTAGATCATCATTATCAAACACATTCTCTTTCTCCAGGCTTTAACAATTGCAAGACACAAACTCATGTAACTCCCATAATTTTTATTCAATAACAATTCTATTCTTGCTCAACTACAAATAGAAATAAACTTAACTACAACATGCCTTTGCTGTGGAATATTTTCAACATTCTGATATTCCATGGTTTTTCTATCATGTCTCCAGCTGCCGTCTTCAATCTGTAAGTTCCCAAGTACCTTTTCTGTCCACGGCATATGGTCCTTTCGATTGGGACCCAGCTTTCCCTCTGTCTCTTTCTTAGTGGTTGGTGTAATGCGCCGCAGTACCAGATCCCCGATTTTGAAAGCTCGAGGTTTTACTCGCATACCATACTGTCTCTGCAACTTTCGGTGATATTCCTCCAGTCGTATCCGCGCTATTTCTCTCTTCTCTTCAACGAGATTCAATTCCATGGCTAAGATTTCTTCATTCCTCCCTGATTCCACAGCTTTTGTTCTTGTTGTTATCTCTATCATCTATATCGGTATGACTGCCTCTAGTCCATATGCCATAGCGAATGGTGACTCCTTAGTAGATGTCCGCGGTGTGGTACGATAAGCCCATAACACGTGATTCAATTCATCCGCCCACGCACCTTTGAAATCCTCTAATTTTTTCTTTAAGTTATCCATTATAATTTTGTTTGACGCCTCTACTTGTCCATTTCCTTCTGGATTGTAAGGTGCTAAGAACCCTTGTTTCACTTTATATCCCTGAAGAAATTTGCACACTTTACCTCCAGTAAACTGAGTGCCGTTATCCGCGATGATCGTATGGGGTAGCCCGAACCTCTGAGATGATATTCTCCATAAGATTTTTTCACATTTTCTTCCTTAATTTGCTGTAATGCCACACCCTCCACCCATTTGGTAAAATAATCAGTAGCGGCCAACATAAATCTCCTCTTCCCACTTGCCGTCGGCAGAGGCCCTACAATATCTAGCCCCCACATGGCGAATGGCCATGGGATGAACACATTGTGCAAGGGCTCAGCTGGCGAATGAATGAATGGTGCAAACCTTTGGCACTTCTCACATTTCTTGGCGTATTCTGTGGCATCTCTTTTCATATGCGGCCAAAAATACTCTTGTGATATCAATCTGTGGGCAGTAGTGCGCCCGGCGGAATGGCTTCCGCAATCGCCTTCATGAACCTCTACTAGACATTCTTGCGCTGTCTGTGGACCAATACATCTTAGAAGTGGTCCGCTGAAATTTCTTCGATATAAGTCACCCTCTAGCAAGGTGTACCTTTGACTCAGCTGTTCCATTCTGCGCCTCTCCTGTTTGTTGTCTACCTTTACTCCCCCAAGAAAGCCTTTATCGGCTCCATCCATCCTTGATCCCCTTCAGTGGTGAGCCAAACCCCATCCTCATCTAAGGTACTCGGATTGTTCAACACTCGAACCTCAATTGAACGGCCCTCTGATCCAGGAAAAACCGCCGCTACATAAACCAAAGCATCGGCATGCCTATTTTCTCCGCGGCCCAGGTGTGCAAACTTTATCTTTTCGAACCTGCTTGCTCTTCGCTGTAAGACCTCTAGGTACCTCGCCATCCGAGGGCAACAAGCCACAAACCCCCCATTCATCTGACAAATTACCATATTGGAATCTGAAAAAACAGACAACTCCTTTACCCCCATATCTTTGGCCAAGTCTAAGCCCGCTATCACTGCTTCGTACTCAGACTCGTTATTTGAAGCCGCGAAGCCCAGTTTCATTGACAGCTCCAGACGATTGTTCTCAGGAGTTACCAACACGGCAATTCCATTGCCAGTATCTGTAGCAGAACCATCTGTGAAAACTCTCCATCCATTTCGCATATCCCACGGATCTAATGGATCGCGGCTGACCTCCCCCTCCGATTCCATTACCATTTCCTCCCCCCAAGTGGGATCCTCTGCTGGAAATTCGGCTAGAAACTCCGCCACGGCTTGCGCTTTTTCTGCCGTCCTGATCTGATATGTAATCTCATACGAACTTAGCAGTACCGCCCACTTTAGCATCCTACCTGACTTCTCAGCCTTCAACGCTTGTTTGAGAGGCAAATTTGTTACCACTACCACCGAATGAGCTTCAAAGTACGGCTTCAACTTAAGGGCCGAAAATATCAAAGCCAAAGCATACTTTTCAATTCTATCTTGATGCGGTCTCCGACATCCGGTAAAGTTTTACTTTGAAAGTAGGCGGCTTTTTCTTTCTTAATCGACCACACTCTCACCAAAGATCGAACTTATAGCGTGCTTCACTAAACACCGGATATAAATGCACGGCGTTTCACCCTCGCCCCGCCGCGATAGCAAAGGTGCTTTCTTTAAGCAATCTTTCAACTCTTGAAAGGCATCTTCACACTCCGCGGTCCAATGAAAATCCGTCGTTTTTCTCAGCAAACGATATAGAGGCCGGCATTTGTCCGACGACTTTGAGATGATGAACGCTTGTTGGGTCGCGGACCTACCAACCTTTGTACTTCCTTTATATTCTGTGGTGATGGCATTTCGATTAACGAACGAATCTGCTCGGGATTCGCTTCTATTCCGCGGTGAGTAACTATATAGCCCAGAAACTTTCCTGAAGTTACCCCAAATGTGCATTTCTCGGGATTGAGTTTCAGCTTATGCGTGCGTAATATGCCAAAAGTCTCCCGGAGACCTTCTAAGTGTTTTCTCTTCCGATGGGCTTTTCTCCACCACGTCATCGATGTATATCTCGATTCCCTTCATATCTTGCCTTGAACATCTTCTCTCCCGGCCCACCGAAAAGGTAGGGCCCGCGTTTTTTAAGCCGAAGGGCATCCTGGTGTAGCAATAAGTACCCTACTCCACCATGAAGGTTGTTTTCTCTTGATCTGGCCCAAACATCGCGACCTTATTGTACCCCATCGATGCATCCATGAAGGAGAACATTTTATACCCTGCCGTTCTATCCACTAACTCATCCACCCGGGGCATAGGATAACAATCTTTTGGACATTCTTTGATGACATCCGTGAAGTCAACACACATTCTAACCTTGCCATTCTTTTTTGGTACCGCGACTACATTCGACAACCACTCCGTAAACTTCACCTCCCTTATTATCACTGCCCCCTTCAGCCGAAGAACCTCTTCGCGAATCCCTTCCACGTATTTGGGTCTTATGCTTCTCATCTTTTGTCTAACTGGTTTAGCGTCTTCCTTCATATACAGATGGTGACAGGCGTATTCCGGGTCTAACCCTGTAATATCTTCTATTGCCCATGCAAATATATCAGTATTATCTGTCAACAACTGCACTAGCTCACCCTTCCAATCTTCTGGCAAGTCTGCTCCGACCGATGTAAACTTTTCCTCCTTTCCCATTCCAAGGTTCACTACCTCTAAATCATCCAACGTTTTGGGTCCCAGCGGGGGCTCACAAACTTTTCTTTCCGCAGCTTCCTGTAATTGCTATGCTGATTCTGATTCATGTGACGACCCCTCTCCTTTTGTTCCGCGGACCATTCCTTTTACAGTAACTTGATGAATGTTCTGTGCCGCTACTTGATCCCCCCTTATTTCGTACGTTCCACCCTTAGTAGGGAAACGGACCACTTGGTACAACGTCGATGGGATTGCCCTCATTCCGTGGATCCACTTTCTCCCTAGGATGGCATTGTACTGGGAGCTGGAATCCACCACCATGAATCTGGTGAATACCGTTGATGGACCTGCTGTGACTGGTAACATTAACTCCCCCATGGGTTCTGTCATGCTGCCGTTGAACCCATATAGATTGGTTTGAGGCGCTCTCAGCTGATCTCTACTGATATTCATCTCCTCCATGGCCCCCTTAAACAACAAGTCTACCAAACTTCCGCAGTCTATCAACACTCTCTTTACCAGATAATTACCCATCGCTATAGTAATTACTAACGCATCCTCATGCGGGGAAATCACTGACTCTAAGTCTTTTGGGGTGAACATTATGCCCTCCTCATCCTTCGCGGTTCCGGGATAACTAACCGCGGTATCTTTGTTTCACCTCATTCACCTGCTGAAGATTCATCGTCCTTCTTACCTTTTCTCTCGTGTGCATTTCTCCCCAAGGTTTCTCCACTAAAGATGACATTGATGGTGCAGAGAATTCTCATTTGGAGCTGGTACTCTCGACCTTGGTGAACCTCTGCGATAAATTCCCCGAAAGCATCCCCTCTCAATCATTCTCTCCACTAACCACTTTAAGGCATAACATTCATTTGTAGCGTGATTCCTGATTTGATGATACGCACAGAATGGCTTCCCTTCTATTTCCACAGGTGTACTCCGCGGACCCTCAAAGTATTGTTGCCCCTTAATTAAAGGCAAGATATCCTCTAAGGGTCGGTTAAACGGAGTCTGTTTGATTTCTCAGTAAGGCTTCCTTTCTCGGATTTCCCTTCTGTCGTGGTCTTCCGTCCTGTTCGGACCCCGGCTCTCCCCTCGGTATGCTCCCTTCTCTCTTTCTCCAGCTGTACCCTTCCCCTTCCCCTTCCGGTCATCTCGGTCAACGGCCTGCACTGCCTTTCCTGCTCGCTTGCTCTCCTTCGCATTTCTATGTATTATATCCTCGTAGCGTATGTATTTCTCTACCTTTGGATACAAAGCATGCAAAGAAGTGATTTCAATCTTGGAGACCGACTCATGAACTCTGGTTCCCGCCCTCAATCCGTGCTGGAAGGCTATGACCGCTGTATGTTCATCCAAATTTTCCACCCTCAATGTCTCCTCCTTGAACCTGCACAGAAACTCTCTCAAGGATTCCGCGGATCTTTGTTTTATGTTGAAAAGGGCCGCGATATCCACCACCCTTCTTTTCTGGTGTATGAAATGATCAACAAATGCGCGTTCCAGTTCTTCAAACCTTTTGATGCTCCGCGAAGCCAACCTGTAGTACCAATCTGATGCTCCTCCTTTTAAACTGGCGGGGAACATCATGCAGCGAAGCCCATCATATTTACTCTCCTGCCATAACGGCATCTGTTGCCGGAAATGGTGCAAATGATCCGTCGGGTCTCCCTTTCCATCATACCTCTCAAATCTGGGTTGAGAGAACCTCTTAGGCACTTCCGAATTCCATATCGAATCTGCCAGTGGATTTTTGTTTAGGCTTGCCACCTCTTTCTGCGTAGCGCTCTGGCTTATCTTTTCTGCTGAGCGGGTTATCTCCCTATCTTTCTCAATCATAGCTTGTACTACCTCCAAGGTGATACCCCCCGTTTGTTAGCGTGCGGTGGTGGGTACTCCGTGATTCTTCCCTCCACCTCATTTGCTCCGATCCCTCATTTCGGTTTCCCCTTGTGTAATCTCTCTCTCTCTTCTCAACTCGTCATTCTCATTTCGTAGCCTGACTATCTCCTCTTGGAGAAGTCTAGTAGCGTCAGCCGCCACATCGGCTATCTCTTCCTCTCTACCTACCTGTCCACCTCGGTGCTCTCGTTTCCCCACCACTTCTCTAATCGTTGCTTTCTTAGGTCTCCCTACTCCTCTTTTCACTATCGTAGCCATTTTCTTTCGGTCCCCCTGGGCGCCAAATGTAGTACCCTAGATTACAACCTATGATATTGCCTCACCTCCTTCTTCTCTTCTCCCCTCTCATTCTTTTTCCCTTTTTCCCTCTTTCTCTCCTTCTTTATATATCTTCTAACCACCTCCACTCCTCTAACCGCTTAATCGCTCCCTATCCCATGATCCTCTTTCTCGTCGTCCCGAATTTTAACCGCCCGGTTGTGCCTCGATGTATTCTTTGCTTTGCTATCGTGCTTCTACATGCCCCATTGCTAAAATTTGCCTCCTTTTTCGCCATCCCATTTGGTTCCTGCGCGTCCCTTGAATGATCCGCGGTATGTTATTAACACACCGCGTCCCTCCAGATTCATCACCCATTAGCATATTCGCGGACTCGTTAACATGACATCTTTTTCTGTACCGCGGATCCGATGCGCTGCCCCGGTCTTCTCTTCGCTATTCTGCCTAAGGGCCATTCGCCACCCATGGTATCCCAGGTCACGGATATGACCCCTACAGATGCCCTCTCTCGGTCCTATTGGTAGTCCGCGGACAAACTATGGGGCGAGACCTCACCATCCAAAGCATGGTTTCCTCCTTACTATTTCAAATTGTCCCATCTGTTGCACGACACGTTCCCCATCATTACTACTGCGTGGGAACAGTGCATGCGCCGTACAAATTCTGACCATTCGGTGCTCGAGGCCCACGTGTCTCATTTTCCTTGGTTCCTTTATGCACCTTATGCTGTTGCTTTTACCACGTCCTGATACATCCCTTTATCTTTCGAGTAATGTAGCAAAGGTTTGAGGGAACTGAGGTTCTCTTAAAAGTAAAAAAAAAAATATATATTACTCTCTTTTGCTCGTCGTACGAGTACTAACTATTAGTTTAGTACTGGTATTCTTACTCTCTAAATTCTTAGAGAATAAGGATTTATTTTGTTGGGTTGTATGCCTCTAGATATCTACTGCACTCTGTGTAGTATTGAACCATTGCTTTGGGTAGGTTTGGTGCTTGTCAACATGTCACCTGTTTTGGACTGTGTCTTGATATAGTTGACCGTTTGGCTTTAGACATGTATGTAACTTCCATGTAAGAATTTGATACATAAATTGAATGGTTTGTGCAGATGTTCTTATATCTCCGATCCCTTGAGAAGCACCTTTTTGTGGAACTTTGGACATGGGAAGTCGGTTTCTGTGGGATGTTACAAAAAAGGTGATGACTGGTGGATTGATTGGCCTCACTATTTCAGATCGATATTGTAGTTTTCAGGCTGTGCGAGGCCTGTCTATGCATCCTACATTTAATCCTAGCCCAAATACATTTTTAGGATTATTGACAGGTAAGGCATCGTTATATTTGGTTTGCCAAAGTCATGGTCAATATGATAAAACATCAAGAATTCTTGAATGAGCACATTTAATCACTTAATGTTACATTCTATTGCTGTACACTGATAGGTGTTTTTGTTGCAGATGATCGTGTATTGGTAACTAAGTTTTGTTTGGAGAAGTACAAATTTACTCATGGCGACGTCGTCGTCTTCTGGTAATCTACTGTCCACTGTTTATTACATATATTAAGCTAAAAGCATAATACTTCTGTCACTACACCAGATTGGGTAATAAAAGACAGGTTAAAAGACGCTAATATTAGCGCCGAATCTTTGGACCCGTAACCAGCGCCGTTTATATTACAAAAAGTCTCGTTTATTTTTTTGTTTGAAATACTTAAAAAAGAAAAGCCCAATATAAACAGCCCAAAACGAAATAAAAACCACCGACTCTTTTTTCTTTTTTCATTTCATTTCATTTCTTTTTTTTATTTCTCAGAAAGGTGATTTACTCAAAGGTGATTTACGAAAAAAGATTACGGCGAATCCACTGTCTCTTTCGTTGTCAATAAGGTGATTTTTCATTCTCCTCAAATCTAATTAGAAACCCTAGCTTTCTCATTATATTTTCTGTTCTCCTCAAATTGAATTGTTAAATTCGTTGATTTTGTTGATTTGAATGATTGTTGAATAATTTTGATTTAGTTATCTTATTTAACTGAATTTTAACATTGATTTGAGAAATATTTTTGAATGAGTAATGCTTTTTTGTAAATATTTTAGGTATTTTTGAATAATTCACAGCGTGAGTTCAGCTTCAGGACACCACCAGTTGAACTTCCTATTGAATTTGCTGTAGTAGGTAATTTAACCATCACCAAACTTCTCTTCTAATATAGTTCCAAGCTTTATATTTGACTTTTACATATATAATAGTGTGTGGTTTATGTTAGAAGAATAACATCACTTCATCTAGATGCAATGCCATTCTGTTTTTCTTCCTTAAAGTTTTCCATGTACACTTTTCTATTGAATGGTGCAGTTTGTGTTATAGGTCTAGACCTGGAAGCCTAAGTAACTTAGAAACTATGATTGTAAAAAACTCAGTATGATTTTAGACCACTAAATACTTGTCCTGTTTCAATTGAGCCTTTTTAAGGCCAAACAAGAAGTTTGCTTTGACTGAACTTCCATTGTTAGTCTTTCCCTACCTTCCAAATTTTATTCTCACGACTATTCCTTTCTCTACACCAGATTAGTTTTATCATGTCCTTTTACCTTCTTAGAGGAGTAATTGACACAGGTACTAGGTTTTCTTTGGAAGGAAAATCCCATGTTTAGAATTGGTCTAATAACCTTTAAGTCTAAACAAATTTGGAGTTGCAGGAATTAAATTGTCCAACAATAAATTCTAGTTTACAAATTGGTGTCAAACTGAAATGGGTTGGTGAAGAATATATATATGAACTCAACTGGGTATCAAACCAGACTAAACTTAGTTGATTATTGAGGTATGCATATGTCAATAAGTGTCACTGTCATGCCGATTGGGTCCTCATTTCTTAGAATTGGGCATGAAAGAAAATGGATTTAAAATTAACACTTTGAAGGTAGATATCAGTATTCTTGTTTGTCTCCCTGTTTTGACATTTGTTAGTGTTTTTTTGAGTTTGAAGGCTGCTATTGATAAACTTGATTTGATTATAGCTTTCTGCTTATGGCCACTTTTCTGTATTTAATACCCAACAATTATGATTGTCGATATCGTTGTTGTCCTTTGGTATTATTTGTTTATAATTGCATTTATTATGTCCATTTATCTGTTAATTTGAGAGTGTCCAGTGCGTTTCATCTTTTGTATCCTCAACACATCTTTTGTGTCCTCAATAGGCACGCTTGCAGGAATAAATCTCACAAACCAAAGCCATTTTTGTGTGATAGGAATGGCTCTATTACCACCAAACAAAGATTGGATGTCGGCACCATTGAATAGCGATGAATACTTGGATGGACTTGAATCCTTTTAAAGTTCATGACCGATAGATTAGGAAAAGGAACTTGGTGCTCTTGTCCATGCGAGGTGTCGTAATGTGAGTGGAAGGGTTGATCCGAAAATAGTGGTGACCATTTAATTCAGTATTGGAATAGACCCATCCTATAACGACATGGTATTTTCATGGGGAATCATTTGAAAAAGATGCAATCAATGTTGAGATTGTTGGTCCTTCCTCCCATAGCCAATATGAAGATGGCTATTCGAGACATTGATTTAGTTAGTGAAGAGTTGGGATATGCCCATCTTGATGGTTTGGATGAGTCCATGGATGGGAGTACATCAGATGAAGATCGAAATGTAGATGAGATGAGCTTGGACGATGATTCAAATTCTCATAATGAGTACCACTGTCATCAAAATCCAAATGACATAGGGAAGGAAACGAAGTTTAACAATTTATGGGAAGATGTGAAGAGGCCCATTTATTCATCTTGTAGGAACAATCAAACGAAGTTATCCGTGATTAGTTGATTTGGTTAACCTTAAGGCGAAACATCATTTGTCGGACAACAACTATTTCACCGATCTATTGAACACTCTAAGAGGAATTCTCCCGAAGATAATACCTTACCGGTCCGGTACATCTGAAGCCAAAGAATTGATCAAGTCTTTAGGTATGGAGTATGAGACGATAGATGCTTGTCCAAATGATTGCATATTATATTGGAAAGATGATGAAAGTCTACAATGTTGTCCAAGATGTGGTGTAAGTAGATGGAAGAATGAAAGAGGTGATGATCTATTAGAGAAGAAAAAACTCGTACCAGCGAAAGTATTGAGATACTTCCCCTTGATACCGAGGTTGCAAAGATTGTATAGGTAATCCTCTTGTTTAAATACTTATAACACATTGCCATTTGGTTTTAACAAGTAGCCAATTAAGATATTTATGTTTTCGTAGTGTTCCTTGGATTGCGGAGCAAATGACATGGCATTCGAGGGCGGTTGTCGATGAAAATAGAATGCGTCATCCAGTCGACTCTCTTAATTGGAGTACAATTGATGCTAAGTATCCGGAGTTTTCTTTTGAGCCTCGAAATGTCCGTCTAGGACTTGCAACGGATGGGTTTAATCCTTTTTTCTCATCGAGCAATTCAGATACTTGTCGGGCTTTTATGGTTGTTCCTATAACTTACCTCCATCTCTTTGCATGAATAAGCAATTTGTTATGATGTCTATGTTGATGCAGGGAAGAGTAGTCCAGGGAAAAACATTGATGTCTACCTGCGACCTTTGATTGCAGAGTTGAAAGAGTTGTGGTCCACGGGCACTCCATGTTATGATTCTTATACTCGGTCTACTTTTACCATGAAAGCAGTTTTATTATGGGCTATTCCGACTTTCCTGCGTATGGCATGCTTTTCGGTTGTAGAATTGGTGGAACTTGTGGTTGTCTGTTTGTGCGAAAATACATGTTCAATTAGATTGAAACATGGGTCTAAGAGACTGCATATATGGGTCCGCGAAGATTTCTTCACGAAGATCATCCTTTTAGGCCAAAAGAAACCGTTTGATGGAAAGGAAGAACTTGAGACTGCTCCATCCCGATTGACCGGTATTTTCAGTGTTGAGCATAGTAGAAGGGTTTGAAGCGGTGTATGGAAAGGGGCACCGGATAATGGCCCTAGTCGTGGACCAAATGCTCAATTCTAACTAAGTTGCCATATTGGGAGGCAAGTAATGTTTTAACAATATTTTGAATATGATTTATCACGTGTCATTGTCATTTGAATGTTTGTATAATGCCACGGGACTTGTGTGTCTTTCACAATTTGGATGTGATGCATGTAGAAAAGAAATGTCGCGGAGAATCTCATTGCAACTATTATGGAATTGGACAAAAGAGTAAAGATGGGCTAAAAAGCCCTAGATTTGAAAGAGATGAAAATTAAGCAACACTTGTGGCCCATAGAATCGGGAGATAAGTTACTATTACCAAAGGCCGAGTTTGCTCTATCGGGTTGAGAAAAAACTCTTCTTAGAGACTTTGTCCACTTTGAAGGTACCTATTGGATATAGCTCTAATTGGAAGCGGCATGCAAGCAGGATAGATTTTGAATTGAAAGGACTGAAATCACATGATTATCATATTTTGATGCAACAATTATTACCATTACTACTAATGCATGCTTTTAAAAAACACAAGCCATTGCGTGTAGCTATTGGGCAATTGTCAACATTCTTTAAAATCCTTTGCTCCAAAGTAATTTACCGTGATGAGCTTCGTATTGCAAAAGAAAGAGTGGTCGAAGCGTTGTGTGTCTTTGAGAAATATTTTCCACCTTCGTTCTTTGTTATCATGACACACCTTGTTGTGCATTTGGCGGAAGAAGCAGAAATTTGTGGACCAGTTTGGAGTCGGTGGATGTACATTTTTGAGCGGTAAGTCTTTTGAGAAAATCGTGCTTGTTTTTGTTATTAGTTATAAATAACATTTTGGTGGTGACATGTCTTAGGATGTTGAGATCTTATAAGAAGTACGTAAAGAATCTCGCACACCCCGAAGGTTGTATTCTTTTGAGCGTTATGTCATTGAAGAATCAATAATGTAATCGCATGGAGCACATGCCTAATGGCTCAAAGGGAAGCCACAAGCGAGGCAAGGATAGATATATTGATGATGATGGTGAATTTGTAGGCGAAAAACCCCTTAACAAAAAAGGGGTTCATACACTAACTAATGTGCAATATGAACAAGTGCGAAAATGGGTGCTTCAATGTTCAAAAGTTGCGATTCCATGGAGAAAGTAAGTATAACTAGTCAATGTTATCTTAATTTGTGACTACGTAACTGGGGAGGCATATATTTGACTTGTATTAGTTACGTTTCCTATTTAGGAAATACCAAGCATCGTCAATGGATTCAAATCCAGCAGTCATGGCGTAAAGGCAACAATCCGATGAGTTTTATTCCTTGGTTAAGGCAACAAGTAAAACATCTTCACACGAATTCAACATTTAAAGTTCAATTAATATTAGGTAGTTTTGTTCAATTAATATCATATATATATATGTGTGTTGGGTTTTTGACAGGCTTGAAAATAGTGAGATGTCCGTCATCAAGAGACTTTTGCGATGGTCCGCGACTTTCAAGCAACATCTTATAATTCCTATCAAGCAAGTGGATATGTGTTTTCTCACTTGAATGGGAAATTAACAAGACAACTCAGAATTCGGAGTTAAAATGAATGCGATGACCAGTTTTAAATTTCGAGTGCTAAAGATAGGAATCTTGTCGATGAAGAAGCTACCTATTATGGGGTCATAAGACAAATTCTCGAGTTGAACTACTTTGACTTCACTCAAACTGTATTTTATTGTGATTGGGTTCGAATTGAGGATAAAGCGAATGGATGTTACTTTGACCCTGATATTAATTTAGTTTTTGTGAATTTTAGTAAGTTCCGAAGAAGTTCAAAGTTTGAAGATGAGCCATTTATCCTAGCATCTCAGGCCTCTCAAGTATTTTATTGTAAAGATCCAACAAGGAGTGACTGGAATGTGGTGTTAGATGCTCCAAAGAGACTAACTAGAGATATGGATGCTTATGAAGATCCCTTGACTTTTGAGTCTAGAGTGCCTAGAGAATTTTTACATACATCACATTTAGAAGATGTTGGAGAAATAGGTGCAGATTGTGTACCAAACAATTCTCGTATTTTGAAAAAAAAAAACGATGAATGAATGATATGCATTTGTAACCTAGTCCAATGACATTGTAAAAGGCTGGAGAAATATATGCATTTGTAACCTATAATCAGTCAAATTAGTACATGTTTTTTCTTTATGGATGTTTTTGAATGTTTTTTATGTTAGCCAATGATTGATATTTTGCTTTGGACACTTGAGCACCTATGGATGTCTAGTATAGTCATAAAGACATTTTAGACTTTGTTTCTCCATTGTACGATATTTGAGTCAATAATTTGTTTGCTTTTTTTAGGATATGGCAGACCAGGAGAACGCAGAGGTATATCTTAGTGATTAAAGGTGTGTAAGTTTCATTGAATATGCTATTTTCTAATGGTTTGTGTTCTATAAAGAGCTTAAGGAAAAAGTTAAAAAAGGCCAAGAAGGGAAAGGCTGTGATGCATGATGATAAGCCTACAAATACTTCGAGGGTTGAGGTAATTAATTTCATGACTAAGGTGTATAACTTTCATTGCATTTTTTGTGTACTAATGATTTGTTTAAAAAGGCCAAGAAGGGAAAAGCTGTGATGCATGATGCTATGCCTACAATGGCGGAGGTAATGTCATTACTAAAGTCTAAAGGTATATAAATTTCATTGAAAATGTCAATTTCTAATAGTTTGTATTATTTTCAAGAGCTCAAAACAAGGGAAGAAAAGGATTAAGAAAGAAAAGGATTCCATACATGCTGCGTTAACTAGAGATACAAATGGAGGAGTACGTTTTGTTGATTCAAGAGCTGTTGGTGTTGATCCAGGTTAAAAAATGTTTTGTTTTGAACAGTTTACCTGCTACACTATCTTAAGTGTTAAATATGCATTTCCTTGTTCTTATGCTCAATTTCAGGATCAAGTGCTAGGGTGAATCATCAAGGGTCAATGCCTTTGTTTATATCACGATTCTTTGAGAATCTTGCTGGTAATGACTTTTCAGAAACAGTGTAAGAAACAAGCTAATATATTAAGTTAGTGCATGGATTTTTGATACATGTTCCTGATTTCAGGCTCATCATCAAATGCGTCCCAAGGTTCTGAGCCACATGATGGAAACCCTTCTGGTAATACACTTTTGATTTATTATCTTTTGTACTTCTTTGTTTAGATGTATAGTAGTTCATTTATTTCCTTTGAGTTTTTACATTTTGTTTATATTGTTTTCAATCTTTTTACCTCAACTGAAATTTTTTGTGCTCTGAAGAACTATGAACTTTCCGGGGTATTACTGTACTGTATATTGTGTATGTCTAACATATTAGATTGGTAGGTACTTCCTTTCTGAAATCTACTTAGATCTTAGACACTAGGATTGTGATATGCATGACTTGTGGCATATGATGAAATGGGTAAAGATTAACTGCACCCCTATCAGGTGCAGGCGTGTGGCTTTGAAGGCGTTGGGGCAACAGACCAGTAAACTTGTTAGACGTCTTGTGTCTAACAAGTGTGCTGACGGAAAATAATAAAATCTTCTTGAACTTCTGAGCTTTCTGACGTCTCACCAGCATTAATATCTTCTTCCTGTCTGACTACTTTAACTTCCTTCTGCTCCATGGAGTTGGTACTAGAATCAGCGTTGGTAACTTGGGCAACTTTTTGATCTTTTTCATATTGAGATGCCTGCTTATTTTCCAATTGCCCATCTTTAGAAAGGAGATCGTCACTGTTCCCCACTTGTTGAGTTGAATTAGCACTTATTGCCCTTGTATCTTTAGCAGTTTGGAAGAATGAAGAGTCTCCAGAAATTACTCCTTGTTTACTGTCTTCTGATTGCTTTTCTTCACTTTCGTAGGTTTTATATTGTTCAGAATTTACCTCACTTGAATCTACTCCGCGCTTTTCCCTAAAATCAACTCGGTCAGCTCTTCTTAATCCCTGAATGTTAGAATGGTCAAATGTGTTGCCTTCAACAGAAACTTTGTCCACTGCAAATGTGTTGTCATTCTGATGCAACCGCCCATCTCTCCGTATCACTTTCCGTCTTTTTTGGTGTGGTATAGCAGTGATAATATTTCCCCCCATTCTCTTGGCCGCACCATTTTCAGAAGTAGCCATCTCTCTGGAAATTATTCTCCGTCTATTAACAGCCCTTGTCATAGTTCTCTCAGAATCGTCTCTCACTTTAAATCCTGATTTGTCCTGCCTTTTCAGTTTCATTTCCATTTTGCCATTCGTTGTCATTGCATCACTGCCATTTCTAATGCAAGTACTTTGAGTTTTTACATTTTGTTTATATTGTTTTCAATCTTTTTACCTCGACTGAAATTTTTTGTGCTCTGAAGAACTATGAACTTTCTGGGGTATTACTGTACTGTATATTGTGTATGTCTAACATATTATATTTCAGAAGGTTAAGTGCATTTTTGGTTATCTGGAACTCTCACATTTGATTTCGGGGTTAACCTTTCTGCTGATTCTGTCAGGGTCACTTTGGGTGTCTTAATGTGGACCTTAAATTTGCTTACTACTTTTTCTTACATTTATGTACTTAAGTTTGTGCTGAAACTTACAGAAGTGTATCTGTCCCATTTATTCTCCATTTATGCCTTTGAGTTTTTTTTTTTGGTGTAGTTCATTTTATTTTATGGTTCATTGACTTAGTTTTTGTTGAATATAGGAAAGAAATTTATTGAATTTGACGCTGATGGACAACCAGTTGGAGATAATTCAAGTAGCTATTCCAGTACACTTGGTGGAATTGCGAAAACTCATTGTCCAATTTTCTATGAAAGTTTCACAAACGTTCCTGATCAAACTAAGAATGCAATTTGGAAGAGTATCAAGGTTAGTGTTGAAAATACATCAAAATGAATTTTTATTTATTTGTAAGTATATAAGATTAACATTGATCTGACTTCATTCTTATACAGAAAGAGTACCATGTTTCCGATACATATAGGAAATGTCAACTCAAGAAGGTTGGTAAGTCTTTCAGGGAGTACAAGCATCGCCTTAGAGTTAAACACTATGACAAGTACAAAAATGATGACGAAAGGAAAAGGAACTGTCCTAAAGGAGTAAAGCAGGACGAGTGGGAGAGATTTGTAGACAATGAATCGAAACCTTTCAGGAAGCGAATGCGGTTGATTGGCAAGAAATCAAGACAAGCAGTAAAGTCTTTGCATACATCAGGCAGAAGAGGATCAGCAAGAACAATCCATGAGTTGGTATGTTATTTTGCATCTTAATGTATGAGAAGTCAGAAAACAGTAAGTTGGTTCTTATAGCTTTTCTTCTATTATTTGTTTTTTAAGAAAAAGAGGAATCCTGGTGCTAAGTTCACCCGAACAGATTCTTACATAGCTATCCATACATGCAAAGATGGTTCATTCATTGCTCCCGAGAGGATGGTGAGCTATTTAAATATTAAATTGGAACTAGTTATGACTATTATATGTTTTGCTTTTGTGTGCATGTACAAATAATTCATTTTGTTCTTTGTGTCATTGTAACAGGCTAGAATTAATGCTATAATTGAAGTTGATCCGTCTAGCGTTGACTTAGACTTGGATAATGATCCGGTTGCGCAAGTGTTTGGTCTCGATAAATATGGTCGGGTGCGTGGTATGAGTGCTGGTATCACGAAGACTTCTCTTGTATCATCAGCTCCTGCCAAAGAGAAGCTTCACCAAGAGTACCAACAACGTACTTTGGTTGAAGAGCGGGTTATGAGTCTAGAGAAACATATGATCAATCTCACCCAAATCTTGGTGGAAATGAAAGACCAACAAACAAATTCACAAAAGAGTGTTACTGCTAATGCAGCAACATCTAATGTAATCTAATTATATCTCTTGAAATGCTTAAGCTGCTTTTTGCAATAAATTTATGCTTAGTTGCTTAATTTGTTTTTCTTTGTTAATGTTTTATTTGTTTTGTAGGTAAGGGAACCAGCAAATACACAACCTTCACGAGGTATGCAACTGTGTAAAATGTTCAACATGCATAGAGAACTGATTGCTAAGGGAAGAGCGACGAAGGGAAACATTTTTTATGATCCGGATGTCGATTCCTCAATGGAGATGTACAATGTCCAAGTATCTCTCATCCTTGATCGTAGTGAGCGACTGTTTGGGTCCAAAAAGACATTTGGAGAGCTTCAGCTGCCCACAACAGTGAAATGGCCAGCAATCTTTACTCGTTTTGTTTAGGTACGAATTTTAAGTTTTCTCCATTCCTGTTGTGTCCTGCTATATATGGTTTAGGACATAGTTTTACTGCTATGCATTTCTGTCTTTTGGGTTGTGGAAAATGCTGCTTGCTATAAAACCAATGTTGTCTCTGTCTTTTTTACTTAATTCTCTCAATCACAAATTGGCTTGAAATTAGATTAGTATAAGAAGTGATGATCTGTCTGCAACTCTGCATAGCCCTAGCTTCTTATTCATCTTTGAAATTGAAATTGTGGTGGTTAGAAGCTTAACCCAAAGCAAAGCATGCTCACTTATTTTATATTCTTATGCTTAGGTTGCAGAACCACAAGTTGCAAGACTATGTATGGAAGCACAAGGATTCATTGTTATGGGCAGATGGTTGGAATTGACGTCTCTTCTCCTTACTTCTGCAGACTTGGTATTTTCCAAGGTTTCAGATAAAGGTATAGATTCAGTTATATATCTAGTCAATTTTCTTGTTAGAGTAGTGTCTACTGTGGATTGAAGTGGGACCTCTTAAGCAAATAAGAGAGTCTAATCTCGTCTTCTGAATTTTGTGGGGTGTATGTCTTCATGAATAATGTACCTAGTTGCTCCTAATTATAAAGTGCTATGTTTGTTCTCTAGCTTTTTAGTGCACATTACATTTGCACATCTACAGCTGTAGGTGTAAATTTGCTCTACGTCTGATGAAATGTGATTGTATATAATCTTTTGAATGCACCTTTTAGTTGTAATTTGATGCTACACCAATTTGACAACCCTGAGTAGGTGTGTTTATTTGTCTACTGTCTATTGATTTTGTTTCTGAATTCTTTTCTGAGGCTCTCCTGGGAGCGGGTTCAACACTCGCACCTAGGGATTTTGGGAGCCTCACGTTGTATAACATACTTTCAATTTTTATGTTGATACGAACACAGTGAAATTTTATGGCTTATGCAGAGACTTGACCTGATCTAACGTATCAGGGTATGTATGCAGCCATTACTTGCTCAGTCTCACTTAATCTTTTTGATGGAGTGAATGGAAGCTCACTATCTAGTGATTTTTTTATATTAAACGGAAATCCTTTTTTGTTCAATATTACTTGCAGTAGTTCGGTTGTTGTTCTGCTATGTTCTTTATGAAAAAATCAACTTCTTAATATTGTGAAATATATTTCAGTAAAATGGAAAGTGTGAGAGTGTGACACATATATTAAACGGAACCGATATACAGCACTCAATTTTACTAGTTTGTGAGACGGTTGTTGTTCTGTATGTTTGCAGTAGTATTAGTATATCATATAAATCTATCACATATATTTGTTCTGTATGGTAAGGACTTGTGGATCATTGGATTTTCAATATGTATATAATGTTAAGAACTTAAGGTGAATATTCAATGAATGAGAGTTGAGTGGTTTCTCTTGTTGAGATTTGAGTGATTCCTCTCCGAATGCAGTGATTCTGTTCATTGCTTTCTTTTGTTATTTTCTACATCATCATGCATCTCACTTAAGCTATTAGCTAGTCCAGAGGAACTGATAATTAGCTTATGAAATGAGATAGCCAGATACACTGGATAGACGCTTTTTGTTTGAAAAAATGCCAGCCATGTTAGTTTGACCAATCCAATTTTAATTTGCCATTGTAACTGTGTTTTGTACTGTGTCTAACTTTTGTGTATATTTTTATGTCTTGCAGGACTTTGAGGCACTTTCTGGTTGTTTGTCCCAACTCTAGCTTGACATCTTATACTCACACAAGGATATACAAAGCTTGATAGTTATTAGTCAATGATGTACAATGATATACAATTAGTTTGTTGTTTGTTGATTTGCATATACTGGAATAGCTAATGGTCATATCATTTTTTGGAATGGTGATTCGTGGACAGATTTTGCCGACACTTTGATATACAATTAGTTAGTTGGGCCTCATCAAAAAGCTCTGCTGAGCCTGAGCCTGAGCCTGAATGTCCAGGTCAAATTTCTTTTTTTTTAAAAAAAAAAACTAAAACCCAAAAACCACGCCCCATAAGTGTCTACGAAAAAAACCACGCTATCTTAAGAGTGGTTTTTTCTTAAAGTGGCTATTGTATTTTCCAAGGCAAAAGATGCTTACTAAAGCGTGGTTTAAAATTTAAGACATGCTTATAAACGGGTCACCATCCGTCACTTTTTGTGCGTGGTTTTTTAGGATAAAAGACGCACTGTACATGTCTTTCTTAGGTGATTCTGTTGTAGTGTGTCCTGAACATCACGTTATTTCCATATACACAGCATGCCAACAGATGTTGTGCAATTCTTCAGTTTGCAGTGTATTTTCCGCTGTTTCAATGCTCACAACTGCTTGAATTGTGCATTTTACCCTATTTCAGTCTTTTGCTTTACATCTGCATAACGTTTTGGCTTTGCTAGTAAGATGATGTATAATACCAAATAGGCAAATATGATTTCATGCTGCAGAAAATCGTAATGTCTACCTAGCATCTGGTCTAATACATGGTCATGTGTGCTATCCATGTAGCACCTCAATTAGTACTGAAAACTACTCTATTTCCAAAGATTAGAGGAATACATGTTTATTTTTATTTTTCTTTCTTTATATATGTATTTGAAGTTCTTATGTTGGACTGTTCTATAAACCGAACTGGTCACCTAGTAATTATAAGGAGAAAGAGGTAAAAAGAATAATTGGCTTGCCAGGTGACTTGATCAACATGCCTAATGCATACGACACGCTGATGATTCCTGAAGGGCACTGCTGGGTCGAGGGGGACAATTCTTCTTCTAGCCTGGATTCAAGAACTTTTGGCCCGGTTTGTTTCTCTTTTAAGTCATATTCTTATGGGATTCACATGGACATACTGCATCCAAAACAACAATCTTAACAATTATCATTAATCTAAATAATGTGAATACCAGCGTGCATGTACGATGCTATCATATGTCAAGAATTCTTTTAAGTCTTGTACCAGCATGGTCATAGCTAGTAAGTTCTGGCATGCTCTTGGCTCATCCTGTTACTCATTTTTTTCCTTTTACAAAGTATTATAGAAGACGATTTTTTTTTTGTTTTAAGTGACTATGAAGCCATCACTTTCTGTGGACTGGCAAATCAATTATTCTGCTACCAGTTGGCCTAGTGATTTTTCCTATGTCACGTAGACACGGGTATGGAGTGTCCGACACGTAGACACAACTAATTGAAAGGAAAACTATTACTTTTCTTTAGTTACAGAACTAATTCTTGGGCTTATGACCTTACAAAGCTCCTTGCAAATAAACTACTATGAAAGTGGCATGTCATGAAGTTGTAACTGTGTTAGTTGATTATGTTCTCAGTCTTTTAGGGTTCAAAAGAAAACCCTAGTTTGACATAGTTTGCACAACGGGTGTCTGTGTGTCCATGTGTTGGACACAGATGTTTTTTAGACTATGAAGCGTCCATGTGACAGGACTTTTCAAATTTTCTTTCTGAGTAAATTTTAATTGAATGTGACTAGGTTATATTATCAGGAGCCTGTATTTTTTGGCACGAGGGGGGTTTGTTATATACACCACTTGCTTTTAACTTATGTCTGACAATTGAACTATTAAAAGGAAAAGAAAATATATTAAACTTGTGTCTGACATTAACTTCCTTTTGTTGCAGCTCCCATTGGGTTTAATCCAAGGGAAAGTGACTTATATAGTTTGGCCACCTCAGAGAGTGGGTGCAATTGAGAAAAGGATGTCATAAGGAAGACTGCTACCTTACTGATTCTTACGCTTGATGCTTTTTAATTTACGAAGCAGACTTGCAGTCCTCGATTCATTTTGTATGCAATTTCTTATATTTCATTCATTCTTCTGCCAAATTTCTTTTTGTGCCTCACCATAGCTCGCATGCTTTGATCGGTTGGGACGCTACGCCGCCATTCTTTCAGATTATCAATTCTTTTCCGTGGTTGATGGGTATTTGAATTAGTGTTCATCAACATTTTGTCCACTGTCTGTTCCGTCGTCATCCTTAAGATTCATTTTTCAATCTTTCTGGATGAATGTGTGTTGGTAACAATTGCTGCAACAAGAACAAACTATGAATAAGAAGGCTGGCTGAGGCACGGATCAAACGCTTTCTTTAAGGTTGTTTCGCGTCTGTTCCTCTTTATGCAGACAAAGCGCGTCAACCTCCAGGATACAACAGCCAGATAGACTCTCCTTTGTTTCCGCAGGATAAACCAAAGAAGAAAAGAAGAACCCGCGATTCGATCTTTATGAAAGCCCTCAACTTAGTATAGAAAATAGTTTTTGCACACATTATTAGCTGCTGCTCTAGGAGTATTTATAGAGAAAATGTGGAGCACTCGGTGAGATCCGGATAGGTAATCGCGATCCGGTTTCGATAAGAATTGGATTCTACAAGTCTATCACATCGTTTCCTAATCCATATCCAATTACGTTTCCAAACTTATCAGGAAACAGTTTAAGAAAAATGGTCTACCAAAAAAAGATGAGGGATCAAAGAGAGCCCAAGCCCAAGCCCAAGTTCACCTCTTGTTTTATCCAAAAACACAACAATCCCCCACTTATTTTTGATAAAACAAAATAAAAATTATACTTAAGGGCAATCAATATCAGTATCAACATGTTATGCATAGATGAAGGTGTCTACGACTTAAACCTTTACGTAGTGAAAATTACTCAAAGTATAAGAGCCATAAGTGACTAAGTCTTAAACTTAGGTCTTGAGTATACAATAAGTTATAATCACGACAACATATCCGGTGTTCTCCTTTCATGTTATGCACATTAAAGGCCCCAGGTGCTCTCCGGATTAAGTGAATGATCTAGAGAATCAGCCCTCATTCTCATAGAAAGCGGCCTCTACTTTCACATTCACTAGGTGAGTCTATCAAGAGTGCTCCCTGTAGCTATACACTCCGCCATAAGGACCATAGAACTTCATTAAGAGTTTTTCCCAGAAAACCTCAACCTTTATTATCGCTGCAGGATTTCATACATTTTACTATCCAACTACGGGACAGATAAGTAACAATGTATGTCTTACAACCAACATTCTATGACTTGTTCTTCCCTTTGAACCTAGTTCTTGGGATCTCCAAATCCCTAGGTTGGGTTACCATCATAGATGTTCATCTTCCAATTGGCCGGTCCATGCTTACCGGTAGTAGTCCACAGTTTTTCTTTGGCCAAAGCTTTGGTAAATGGATGCGCTAGATTATCCCCGGATCTCACAAAATCAATAGTCTTTGCACCTCTAGATATAAAATCCTCGACGATTACTATGTTTTACGGCCGAATCTGTCGTGATTTACCATTATAAAATTTTTGTGGACCGCCGATAGCAGCGGTGCTATCCAATGTATCAAAGTGTTGGTACCGGTTTATGCCAAACCGGAATATGAGTGAGAAGATCTCAGAACCAACCCGGCCTCCTCACTTGCACTAGCCAAAGCAATCAATTCAGACTCCATGGTGATCAAGGCTATAATAGTCCGCTTCTTGGACTTCAAGATCAAAGACCTCCACCGATGCTAAACACATAACCACCGGTGGCCTTAGAGTCTTCGAGAGAGTATTCCAACAAGACATCGTATACCCCTCAAGAACGGCGGGATATCTTTGATAATGAATACCCAAATGGTCGGGTTCCTTTAGGTATCTCATTAACACGCCAATTGCTTTCCAATGCTTAGCGCCGGGATTACTAGTATACGCAAAGAACACACCTCTTGATAGGCAATGTCGTCTAGTACAATCGTAGCATATCTCAAACTACCAATGATACTTGCATATTCATTCGATTCACGGGTTCACCATTATTTGCAAATAATTTAACATCGTGATCAAAAGGAGTACCAATGGCCACCAATCGAAGTAGTTATACTTCTTCAACATTTTCTCAATGTAATGTGGATGATCAAGCCATATGCCATCGACATTCTTGTAATTTTGATTCCCAAACATTACATCGGCCTTCACCTAAGTCCTTCATATCAAAGTTAGAAGACAACGGGTTCTTGGTTTCTTTTACAACATGTAAATTGGAACCAAAGATTAGTAGATCATCAACATATAAGCATATAATAACACATATCCCATCGAGTACTTATAATAAATGCACTTGTCACTTTCATTTATCTTGAACCATGGTAATGATAAAGTTATCAAATTTCTCATGCCACCTTTGTTTAGGTGCTGTTTCAACCCATAAAGTGACTTAAGTAATTTGCATACCTTTTTACCCTTACCCGGTTCCACGTAACTTTGTTTGGGTGATCCATGTAAATCTCCTCTTCTAAATCCCGTTTAGAAAGGTCGTCTTAACATCCATCGATGAATAACAAGATTATGAGCAAAGAAGCGAAGAAAGTAATACTCTAATGGATGTTACCCGTGTAACGGTGAATATGTGTCAAAGAAATCAAAGTTCTCTCTTGCCGAAAACCTTTGATAACCAACCTTGCTTTTAAACTTGTCCATTTGAACCATCGGTTTTAAACTTCCTTCTTAAAACCCATTTGTTTCCTATGGTCTTGCAACCGGGGAGGCAAATCAACAAGCTCCCAAGTTTTGTTCTCCACGAGAGAATCAAGCTCACTCTGTATGGCCTCTCTCCAAAACTTCGAGTCGAAGATCGAGAGCTTCTTCAATGGAGGAGGGATCTCCTTCCAAAGAAAAAGTGACAAAATCGGGTCCCAGTTCCTTAACAACCCTTGCTCTCTTACCTCTTCTCGGTTCAGATTCTGTAACAGTGTCTCTGTCATGTATTCTAGGTATATAAGTGTCAGAAACATCAGAAGTAGGTGCCTTGGAGGAAGACGCACCCCCACTATTTCTAGATAGGTATGGAAACCTGTCTTCAAGAAATTCAGCATCAGATGATTCAAACAAGACATTAGTCTTCATATCTAGAAACCTGTAGGCCTTACTGTTCATTGCATAGCCTAGAAAGACACACTCATAAGCTTTGCTCTCAAGCTTTGAGATCTTGGGATCATGCTTCCTTACAAAAGCCAGACATCCCCATGTTCTGAAGTAACTCAAATTAGGCTTTCTGTCCTTCCATAGCTGATAAGGGATAACCTTCGTTTTAGAATTAGCAATTCTATTCAGCACATAGCAAACAGTCAAAACAGCTTCACCCCATAAATTTGATGGTGCTCCAGAACTAAGTAACATAGCAACAGTTAATTCCTTAAGAGTTCTGTTCTTACGTTCAGCTACTCCATTCATTTCAGGTGAATAAGGAGCTGTCGTCTCATGGATTATACCATGTGATTGCAAGAAAAGATCAAAATCAGCAGAACCATATTCAGTACCTCTATCACTTCGAATTACTTTAATGTTCCTGTCATGCTGATTTTGAACCTCAAGTATGTAAGCTTTAAAAGCATCAAACGCATCACTTTTATTTTTCAGCAAATAAACATATGCAAACTTCGAGCAATCATCAATAAAAGTAATAAAATATCTTTTACCACCTCTAGTCAGAACTCCTTCAAGCTCACATATATCAGTATGTACCAAGTCTAGCAGGCTTGTACTTCTCTCAACTGATTTGTGAGGCTTCTTTGTGATTTTAAGCCTTTAGTGCAAGATTCACAGTGTGCAAAATCATCATCCAAGTTAGGAATTAAGCCAAGTACGCTCATGTTCTTAACATACTTCCTATTAATATGACATAATCTACCATGCCAAACATTAACAGAACAAGAGATCATATAAGCAGAAGTAGAAGTTTTATTCATATCAGCAACATTCAACTTAAACATCCCATTACATGCATAGCCCTTACCAATAAAAACCCCAGACTTAGTGATCACATACCGATCACTACCTATGACTTCTTTGAAATCCGGCCTTGTTCAAAATAAAACCGAAACCAAATTCTTCCTAATCTCGGGGAGTATGAAGCACATCCTTTAATGTGATTTTTTTTTTTCCGTATGAAGTGAACTGCAGCTCAACATCACCAGTACCTAGAACCTTGGTCGTATGATTATCACCAAGTAGGACTTCCTGATTCGTAGTTGTGGTATAACTCTTGAACCAGTTCCTATTATAGCAAACGTGCCTAGAAGCACCAAGATCGACCACCACCCTCATGGACATTAACGAATTGACCTCGGTTATCATATCATACAAAAAGGTTCCTCAGTAATATTAGCCTCACTGACTTTACGACTCTTACAGTTCCTAGCATAATGCCCCTTCTTCTTGCAAGTATAACAGACAACTTCTGACATGTCAACAGGTGGTTTCTGATTAATATGCACCTGATTTTGGTTCTGATTTTGTGGAGCTTTCTTGTTAATAGGTTTGTTCTTCATGGCCTTCTTATTAGGTTTCAAACTAGATTTAGTCTTACTGGTTTGTTGGTTTATCACATTAACCTTAGCCTTAGCAAATGACATGGCAACTTCTTCATTAAGGTCTTGTTTTCGTGATTCCTCTTCTATCACGAGTCTCATAATAAGACTCTCCATCGAAAACTCTTTAGACTTATGCCTCGGTATGTTCACGAAATCCTTCCAAGAAGGAGGAAGCTTATCAATGACGACAAAACCTGAAATTGCCGTCAATTTTCATCCGAAAGTATCTCATGAACAATAATCTGTAGGTCATGGCTTTGAGACCACAACAGATTTGTCATCTACCATCCGAAACTTAAGATAACGACTTACAACGTATTTTTGGAGCCGACTTCCTCGATTATCATACTTCTTTTGTAGGGCTTCCCAAACATCGAGCATCGGGCGGAAGTTCGTGAGTATAAGTCGTTATAGATCATCGACAAAGCGAGTTCGGGATGTAATTCTTACACTTGAAATCGCGGCGATCCACTTATCAACAACAAATGATAGAAGCAGGTTCAAAGAAGACATCTTCATCGGGAATCGGTTCACTTAGAACGTTTTCCACTTTCACGAGGGGTCGATAGAACATCATCTTCGCCTTCCACCGCTTGAAGTGCTCAAAGCAAACTTGAGCGGTCGATTATGACTATTGTCATTGTGGGACTGGATGGTTACCTTCTTCATGTTCCATTGTTAAACAACCTTAAAATTGTTGGTAACAATTGCCGCAACAAGAACAAACTATGAATAAGAAAGGCCTTGGAGGCCGCGGATCAAACGCTTTCTTTAAGGTTGTTTGGCGTCGTTCCTCTTTATGCATAAAGCGTCAACCTCACGGATACAACAGCCGGATAGACTCTCCTTTGTTTTTTCGCAGATAAACCAAAGAAGAAAAGAAGAACCACGATTCTCGATCTTATGAAAGCCCTCAACTTAGTATAGAAAATAGTTTTTGCACACATTATTAGCTGCTGCTCTAGGAGTATTTATAGAGGAAAATGTGGAGCACTCAGTAGATCTGGATAGGGTACTGATCCAGTTTCCCGATAAGAATTGGATTCTACAAGTCTATCACATCTGTTTCCCAATCCATATCCAATTCTGTTTCCAAACTTATCCAGAAACAGTTTAAGAAAAATGGTCTACCAAAAAGAAGATAAGGGATCAAAGAGAGCCCAAGCCCAAGCCCAAGTTCACCTCTTGTTTTATCCAAAAAACACAACAATGTGCAATGACTTGTAATCTCTGTTTTTTTTTGGTAAAGGACTTATAAACTTTTCACACAGCAGAACTGGGTCAGAAATGTTTATCCTAAGTTATACTAACAGAAAGAGGTTGAATCCTGTTCTTTTTTATTTTCGATAACCCTGAATCTTGTTCACTTATTAGTTTTGGGTATATGGACCATGGTGCAATGTTTTGTTGCATGTGTTTTATTTCATTGCAAAGTTGAGGAATATAAGTTGCCCTCTGAGCCTCAATTTTAGCATGTGAGGGTATTGGCATCTTTTAGAACTGAGAAAGTACGTGCATCGAGTATTTGAGTGGATATGGGGGGAAATTTGGTAGCAGTATTTGGTCAACTTTATAAGGTGCCTTTCCTTGAGCATACACCAGTTTTTGCCTTTTTTTAAGTAAGCGAGGGGAATCCGATCCTTAGACAATTCTGCTAATTACATCTGAAATGTTGCGTACTTGCAAACAACCAAGCTAGTAAGGGGTCATATATTGTAGCATTAAGTTTCAAGCTCTCAACAAAAAGAATTTCAGTTCAAAGTTATGTCAGACAACCTTGAAAACAAAAAAATTTGGTGATTTGCGTTGTGTTAACTGTTAAGACTTAGAAGTCACTAGTATTAAAGTTAGTCATAGCATTGGTGATGCTCTTTGTCATTCACAGTTAACACCTAATGATAGGATGATACAAGCCCTCTTTATTGTTGAAAGGTAGGTCCTCAGCTATGTGACTGTAAAGGAGTGATTTAGTCTTCCTTCACATACAAGACTAGGAGGGAGAAAGGGGGTTAAATATTGGAAAGACCAAGTTCGTTCTATGAGCGAACTACCTACGTATCTATCTCTCGATTCTGGGGGAGAGAAGAATCAGGTCTGACGTAGTTCATGTAGGTAGTATTTATTGACACTGGGAGTATAGATCCGCGAGACATGTGTACTGACATGTACAAGTGTGGGGTGGAGATTAAGAATGAGTGTTAGGTTGGTTTTGGTAGGAATTATGTGATGATTGGGGAGTGGTTGCAGTAGTCTGTATATTGCGGTAAGGGGTTGTGGAAGTATGGCCCTGGTAATGATTGCATTTGGACAAGGGATGATGTCATGAGATGAAGCGTTCTGAGTGAGTTCGTCCGTTCGACCTGCGTCGCCCTGGAGCGAGCTCGTAGGACGAACATCTTAGATCGGGCGATGATGTCGTTGCTTATAGTACGAGCTGAAATAGACCACCTACATGAGGCGAGTCACTTATGAAGCGAGTTCGGAGGACGAGGATGTGAGGTCGGTGTGGTATTTTTATTGTGCTGGACACGTGTATGATATACATCGATTGTGTATATTAGTCCCTCACACAGCCCCTTCTCATTAGGTCGTTCCAATTTTGTGGGGGCGATCTGATGAGAGTAATTCCACACATGGGAAGCATGCGGAGTAGAAACGGAAGATGCAAGTGATGCTGGTTTTGATAAGTACTGAATTGATCCTAGAGATGTAGGTTCTCAATTAGTAAGAAAGTTGTAGCTCGAAGGAGCCTTGGAGCTCGAGTGAGCCGGATGTTTTAGTGAGCATTCTACACTGAGTTGACCTTAGAAGTATAGGTCCTCGACTAGTGAGAAGTGGTGGGCTATGTAGCCTTTGAGCTCGCGTGAGCATTTTGCTTTTAGAGAGCGTTTTGCACAGAATTGATTCTAGAAGTGTAGGTCCTCCATTAGTGAGAAGTGGTGGGCTATGTAGCCTTTGAGCTCGCGTGAGCGTAGGGCGAGGGACCATTAGTGCTTAAGTAAGCGTTTTTGCTCCAGTAGGTCAAGGGACCTTTTAGCGCTTATGGAAGTGTTATGCTCGAGTGAACATAGGTCAAGAGACCATTGGTGCTTAAGTAAGCGTGCTACTCACTGAGAGCTGTAGGAACCGTTATTTCAAAATGACAATTTCTACGAACCGCGAAAACCACGCGCAGCGGAATAGAGGGTTCTCACGGTTTTGTTTAGAAATCATACCTTTAGATCGGCTTCTTGATATCTCTGAGAATCCGAATCAGCAACGAATCCGAATCAACAACCACCTCTTGATCTTCTGTTGTATTCCTATGCACAAAGTGGACGTTGTGTGGGCAACGATCTTCCAACCTCTTCTTTCTCTATCTTGGCCTCTCTCTCTCTCACAACCTTAGAACCGAAATTGGATCTGTTTTTGCTTGAGTAAAACCCTTGATAAAAAACGGCTAGAGAAAGATGTTTCTTTTTATAGGCTATAACAGGGACCATGAGGAGTAATTAGGGTTGGGCCTCCCGATGGGCTTGGGCTTCCCATGTTCGCCCAGAACACACGGCCCAAGTCCGTCAACAAATGGCTTATTCCACTAAAGGCCATTGTTGTACTACCGCCTCTAATCCCAAAATTGTCGGCGTTTATGGGCTCCATATTATATGCTCGTTGATCTCCCCATGTTTAAGATATCGAATGTCCATTGATTAAGTCAAGTTACTGACAACTACATTAATCAACTTCTTATGTCCTTGAGTAGTACCACTCAACCTCATTGTCATGTCGGAATAAATCCACCTGCAGGGTTTACATGACAATCCTTATGAGCTCCTCAAGGGGACATCATCAGCCCGACTTCTTGCGGGACACGGATTCCTTCTATAATCAACAGCACACCTTACATACAATGTCATTACCCAATCCATCGAGTTTGTTGATTTACAAATGAATCTCACTCATTGATAATTTAAAGCAATGCACAATGCACGTAAGTGCCCGTTATTATATCCGGATTAGGAGGACAAGCATCCATAATAACATAGGTGTTTGTTCTCTTATATAGTCAGTATAAAGAGAAACAACCTCACTTGGTCCTGTTCAATACACACAAAGTGTACTAGTGTAATCCTATAGTCAAGATAGACTAATACCAGATTATACTACAACCGTACCAATGGTTTGTCCAAATCTATCTAGGTTGTGACGATTACTTATACTTTATAAGATCGATGATATGATCTTACGTGTGTTCACACCATATCATCTACAACATAAAGCATTAGACACATGCATATAACTAATAACATATATAATATGCATAACATTTGCCCATATGATTCTCATTCAAAATATAAAGAATTAGAGTTAATACAAAAGTAATGTTTTTAGTATATAACCCTATCAAGAGCATGTTAGCTTAAGATAGTTTGCTGCTCACGGAGAGCGTGTTAGCTTAAGTAAGTGTGCTGCTCGCTGAGGGCATGTTAGCTTAAGATAGTTTGCTGCTCACGGAGAGCGTGTTAGCTTCAGTAAGCGTGCTGCTCGCTGAGAGCATGTTAGCTTAAGATAGTTTGCTGCTCATGGAGAGCGTGTTAGCTTAAGAAAACGTCTTGCTCGTGGAGAGCGTGGTAGCTTAAGAAAGCGTCTTGCTCACGGAGAGCGTGGCAGCTTAAGAAAACATCTTGCTCGTGGAGAGCGTGGCAGCTTAAGAAAACGTCTTGCTCGCGGAGAACGTGGTAACTTAAGAAAGCGTCTTGCTCACGGAGAGCGTGGCAGCTTAAGAAAACATCTTGCTCGTGGAGAGCGTGGCAGCTTAAGAAAACGTCTTGCTCGCGGAGAGCGTGGTACCTTAAGAAAGCGTATTGCTCGCGGAGAGCGTGGTAGCTTAAGAAAGCGTCTTGCTCGCGGAGAGCGTGGTAGCTTAAGAAAGCGTCTTGCTCGAGGAGAGCGTGGTAGCTTAAGAAAGCGTCTTGTTCGCGAAGAGCGTGGTAGCTTAAGAAAACGTCTTGCTCGCGGAGAGCGTGGTAGCTTAAGAAAGCGTATTGCTCGCAGAGAGCGTGGTAGCTTGAGAAAGCGTATTGCTCGCGGAGAGCATTCTCACTGAGTTGATCGTAGAGTTATAGGTCCTCAACTAGTAAGACTTGGAGAAGCTCTGGGCATGTAAGCTCAAGAGAGCGTGTTAGCTTATGAAAGCGTATTGCTCGTGGAGAGCATGGTAGCTTAAGAAAGCGTCTTGCTCGCGGAGAGCGTGGTAGCTTCAGAAAGTGTATTGCTCGCGGAGAGCGTGGTAGCTTAAGAAAGTGTATTGCTCGTAGAAAGCGTTCTCACTTAGTTGATCCTAGAGTTATAGGTCCTCAACTAGTGAGACTTGGAGAGGCTCTAGGCCTGTAAGCTCAAGAGAGCGTGCTGCTTGCGGAGAGCATGTTAGCTTATGAAAGCGTATTGCTCACGGAGAGCGTTCTCACTGAGTTGATCCTAGAGTTATAGGTCCTCATCTAGTGAGATTTGGAGAGGCTCTGGGCCTGTAAGCTCAAGAGAGCGTGCTGCTCAGGTGGGCCTCAGGACCCAAGTGAGTCTGCCTGCGCTAGTGAGCTGGTGGCTCTAGTGAGCGTCCTGATTTGGAGATCGCAGTTGATAGCTAGCCTTGACAACAGGAGCTGAGGCAACCTCTGGGGATGTGACAACAAGAGCGGATGCGACCTCTGGGGTCCTGTCAATAGGAGCGGAGGCGACCTCTATGGTCTTGTCAACAGGAGCTGAGGCGACCTCTGGGGTCTTGACAATAGGAGCTGAGGCGACCTCTGGGGTCTCGATAACAGGAGCAGAGACGACCTCTGGGGTCTTGATAATAGGAGCTGAGGCGACCTCTGGGGATGCAGTTGATAGCTAGCCTTGAATTGGCGTGACTATAGTTAGCCCCAATTTTGGAGCTTTGATTGACCTATCATAGATGCGAGCTAGCACCAAAGAGTTAGTTCGAACTAACAGTAGTAATTTTGGAGATGCATGGAGCATAATAACATAACTGAATATGTTTAGATGGCAATAATGAGCCCCAGTCCGGAGATGGCTGTGGCTAGCTCCCAACCCCTAGTTTGGAGCTTGATCAACCTGTAAAAAATGTGAGCTAACACCATAGATGCGGTAGTAATTCTTGAAATGCATAGAGTATAATAACTACACTATAGAGTGCAAGGCTCTAAATGTATCGAGTTACGTGTTGACCGGGACATGTGCTGCCATCGTACATTGCAAAGCATGGATTTGAGCTTCGAGGCTTGCCATGCTTCGTGGGCTTGAGGATTTTTGTTTATGTGTGGTTTCTCAAGAAATCAAGACCACAGACGATGCTAGTGAGCTGGCGGCTCTAGTGAGCGTCCTGATTTGGAGATTGCAGTTGATAGCTAGCCTTGAATTGGTGTGACTATAGTTGGCCTCAATTTTGGAGCTTTGATTGACTGAACATGTTTAGATGGCAATAATGAGCCCCAGTCCGGAGATGGCTGTGGCTAGCTCCCAGCCCCTAGTTCGGAGCTTGATCAACCTGTAAAAAATGTGAGCTAACACCATAGATGCAGTAGTAATTTCTGGAAATGCATAGAGTATAATAACTACACTATAGAGTGCAAGACTCTGAATGTATCGAGTTACGTGTTGACCGGGACATGTGCTGCCATCGTACATTGCAAAGCGTAGATTTAAGCTTCGAGGCTTGCCATGCTTCATGGGCTTGAGGATTTTTGTTTATGTGTGGTTTCTCATGAAATCGAGACCACAGACGACGCCAATGTAAAGGAGTGATTTAGTCTTCCTTCACATACAAGACTAGGAGGGAGAAAGGGGGTTAAATATTGGAAAGACCAAGTTCGTTCTATGAGCGAACTGCCTACGTATCTATCTCTCGATTTTGGGGGGTGAGAAGAATCAGGTCTGACGTAGTTCATGTAGATGGTATTTATAGACACTGGGAGTATAGATCCGCGAGACACGTGTATTGACATGTACAAGTGTGGGGTGCAGATTAAGAATGAGTGTTAGGTTGGTTTTGGTAGAAATTATGTGATGATTGGGGAGTGGTTGCAGTAGTCTGTATATTGCGGTAAGGGGTTATGGAAGTATGGCCCGGTAATGATTGCATCTGGACAAGGAATGATGTCATGAGATGAAGCGTTCTGAGTGAGTTCATCTGTTCGATCTGCGTCGCCCTGGAACGAACTCGTAGGACGAACATCTTAGATCGGGCGATGATGTCGTTGCTTGTAGTACGAGCTGAAATAGACCACCTACATGAGGCGAGTCGCTTATGAAGCGAGTTCGGAGGACGAGAATGTGAGGTCGGTGTGGTATTTCTGTTGTACTGGACACGTGTATGATATACATCGGTTGTGTATATTAGTCCCTCAGAGTGACCTATGTCATATCGACACACGACGGTACTGAAAGTTATGTACCTCAAATTTTGACCTGTCAAAAAAGCATTTCGTACACTAATCGAACACCAATGCATACTCTCGAATATAATGATTAGAAATTAGAACAACTAAATCCAATCATTAACTACTTCCTAATCCCAACTTTAATTAATTTTCCTGAAATGAGACCTCAACTCAACCACCTGGCCTAATGACAAGTAAAAAACACAACATGGCAAAGAAAATTGCGTGCATCCGTTTCTCAACCAAACGCCCATTATTACTTGATCTCGTTTTTCTTTCTTGTACAGTTGTACGTTTGGGGTGTTTTTTGACATAAACAATTCAGTCTTTCTCTCATTTCTTGTCTTTCCTTCTTCTTTAACTTTGTTGTTCATTTCTTGTGTGAATTTGGAGAGATGGGTAGGCTTTATTTAGTCAACTTGGAAGGTAACTTCTATAGTTGCAAACATTGTCATACTCATCTTGCTCTCTCGACCAAATCATGTCTAAGGTTCACTCTCTTTTCCCTATTATTTAGTCGGTTGTTCTTACGTTTTTTGGTGATTGATGGATACCATGTTTAGTCAATTTAGTACACGGAAATTTCTGGAAAGAAAGTTAGTCTTGATAGTTTGTGGAATTTAAGAATGCCCCATTTAGACTTGATTCAATTTATTTATTTCATGTCCGACATGTTTGGTTATTAGTTATCTTAGTTGTAGAGAAAATTTCTGCTTCTCTCACGATCGAGAGCGCCTTGGCGCCAGAGTGAAGCTGACTTCGCTTCATGACTCAGATGATTTAAGCGACTACGCTTTCGAGGAAGGAGGCCTTCGCGCTCGAGCCTTTTGTTTGTGGGCTTCATCACTGATACCCGCGGTTTTGGTTTTTTTGTATAAAACAAAATCAGTTTTTGGAAAACCTAACTTTTCAAAACCAAGAAAGAGAGAGATTATAAAGAGCAATTCTTTGTGAGTTGAGTGTTCATTCTTTGTGAGTGAATTGAGAGACTTGTAATCTGTTACTCTGGACATCTAGTAAAGCTTGGAACTCCTTGTAGGCGTAGGCAAATTGCGAACCACGATATATCTCGTCTTGTGGTTTGTTCTTCTTTTACATTAATTGTTTTACTTTATATGCTTGTTATTTGATATGAGAAGTGTTTGGATATTGCTTGGAGGGTGTTGAAGTCTTGTCTAGTGTGAAGGATCGATCTTTGTGTAGGATTGATCCGTTTGTTGTGGGTAACGTTGTTTCCGCGACTTATATATTCACAACAATTGGTATCGGGCGTAGGTATCGACCTAGGATTTTGAGTTTAGTGCTCAAAATTTGTGTAGACAAGGTGTTCGATTAAATTCGAGGTGAAATTTTTTGGGTTATTGTGTGTAACTTGAAAGATGGCTCCCAAGATGTCAAACGCAAGGTTTGAAGTAGAGAAGTTTAATGGGAAAAAAATAACTTTGGGATTTGGCAAGTCAAGTAAAGGACATCCTCATCCAACAAGGTTTGCACAAGGCTTTAAAGGGGATTAAATCTAAGGCGACGAGTATGAGTAATGATGATTGGGAAGAGTTCGATCTTCAGGCCTGTTCATCAATCCGGTTATGTCTTGCTAATGAGGTCATGTATAGTGTGATGGGAGAAAATACCGCTGCCGGTATTTGGCTCAAACTAGAGTCTATGTATATGACCAAGAGCATGACAAACAAGATGTACCTTAAGAAGCGTCTTTATCGGTACATGATGGTCGATGGTTCAACTATGCAAGAGCACGTTAGTGAGTTCCGTCGACGTCTAGCGGATTATTTGAATGTTGGTATGAAGATGGATGATGAGGATCAAGCGGCATGTTTAATATTCTCCTTCCCAGAAAGCTATGAGCATCTAATGACTACATTCATGAACAGAGAAGTCGTCAATCTTGATGAAGTTTAGAGTGCACTTCTTTCTTATGAGTTGATGAAGAAGACACGTGTAGAGAATAGCATTGATGCAGGTCAGGGGCTAGTGGCAAGAGGAAATTCAGTATGAACGAATTATTCAAGTAATGAGAATTCTAGGTCCAAGTCAAAGAAGCCTTTAAAACATGTACGATTGCTACAATTGCAATGAAAAGGGACATTACATGAAGTAATTGTCCTCACCCAAGAAAGAGAACAAGAGATGATGGGGAAGAAAGGTAAGGCAAAAATTGAGGCAAATTATGCTTCAGGCTCTGAAGAGGATGAGTTCAGTCTCTGTGTGTCCACACAAGACTATATGACCGAAAGGTGGATTCTTGATTCCGGATGTTCCTATCATATGTGCCCGAATAGAAAGTGGTTTACTTCTTATGAGAGCATTGATGGTGGTTCCGTTTTAATGGGTAATGACATTGCTTGTAAGACGGTAGGAATTGGAACTATACGGGTCAAGATGTATGATGGTGTAGTGAGGACTTTAACCGATGTGAGACATATTCCTGAGCTAAAGAAAAGTCTTATTTCTCTTGGTACCTTGGATTCCAAAGGCCACAAGTTTGTGGGCGAAGGTGGAGTCCTAAATATTGTTAATGGCTCTTTAGTTGTTATGAAGGGTCAAAAATATGGAACCTTGTATACTCTGATAGGTAGTACGGTGATAGGCGATGTAGCAGTGGGTGCATGTAGTAATGATTCTGAGTGCACTAAGATATGGCATATGCGTTTAGGGCATATGAGTGAAAAGGGTTTGTCTGAGTTGTGCAAGCGAGGATTCTTGAAGAACTTGAAGAAGCCAAGTATGGGGTTCTGTGAGCATTGCGTCTATGGGAAGCAGTGCAGAGTCAAGTTCAAGTCAAGCAAGCACACGACAACAGGCATCCTTGACTATGTGCATACGGATGTTTGGGGACCCTCCAGGGTGGCTTCCAAGGGAGGTAACCGCTATTATGTCTCATTCATTGATGATCATACTCGCTATGTGTGGGTGTATATGATGAAATCGAAAGATGAAGTGTTTGAGACATTTAAGAAGTGGAAGGCAAGGGTTGAGAATCGCACAGATAGGAAGGTAAAGACATTACGGTCTGACAATGGTACTAAGTATACCTATGGACCTTTCCAAGAGTTAAATGCGCTTGAACAAGGAATTGCCGCATTAATCGGATCGAGGGGGCACGCCCAATGAGAATGGAATGGGAGAGAGGATGAATAGAACTTTGCTTGAAAGAGCAAAATGTTTATTGTCTAATGCCGTCCAGGCAAAAGAGTATTAGGCGAATCTGATGTCCATGGCGTGTTACCGTACAATAGGTCACCAAATTACCACTATAGATTGGGACACCTTATGAGGTGTGGTGGGAGGTAACCCGGTGATTATAGTATTTTGAAGTGTTTGGATCGGTGACTTACTACCATGTAAGGGGGGACAAAGCTAGATCCTAGAGCTAAGAAGGCCATATTCTTGGGCTTCGCAAATGGGGTAAAAGGGATATAGATTGTGGTGTCTAGAAGACCACAAGTTCCCGGTCGCCAGAGATGTTACCTTTGATGAGACTTCCGTGTTATCTTCGCAGTTTCGGAAGTAGTTCAGCTGAGAATGGTGAAGTCCATAGAAGTTCAAGCTACTTGAGCTTGAGTTATCCGATGTGCCAGATGACCGGTTAGATCATGATGAGGTACCAAATCATGGAACCACACAAAGAACGGGAAGAAAAGCAAGAGCATCCGCGAACTTGTAGTGGCTAACCCTAGGCCACGAGACAAGTTAAAGAAGTGCACAAGTATGGGCACGAAGCCGTGAAACACTATGGTCGGTGGATTTAGTGGCATATGCATTTGAATATCGAAGATGATGAGCGGATAGCTTCAAGGAAGCTGTTAGAGATGCTCATTACAGAGATTGGTTGGTAGCTATGCAAGCAGAGATGGAATCTCTTGATAAAAATCACACATGGGACCTAGTTTTATTGCCAAAGGGCAAAAGGACTATCGGCAGTAAATGGGTGTTCAGAAAGAAAGAGGTCCTTCCCCGAGTCCGGCCAAAGATCGGGTACAAGGTAAGAGTGGTAGCAAAGGGTTTTTCACAGAAGGAAGGAGTCGACTACAATGAGGTATTTTCCCCGGTGGTCAAACATACGTCCATTCGTGTGTTATTGAGTCTAGTTGCTCACTTCAACTTGGAGTTAGAGCAACTTGATGTGAAAACTGCTTTCTTGCATGGGGACTTGGAAGAAGAGATCTATATGAGACAACCTGAAGGGTTTGTCGTTGCTGAGAAAGAAGATTATGTATGCAAATTGAATCGGTCCTTTATGCGGGTTAAAGCAATCGCCTGTGCAATGGTACAAAGCGCTTTGACACATTCATGATGCAACATGAGTACACCCGGGAAGTAAGTATGATTGTGTCTACTTTAGAAGGCTTCGCGTGGTAATGACTTCATCTATCTCCCCGCTTTATGTGGATGACATGCTTATTGCTTCCAAAAGCATGGTGGAAATAGACAAGTTGAAATCTCAACTTAGCTCTCGAGTTTGAGATGAAAGACTTAGGTGGAGCCAAGAAGATCTCGGGCATGGAGATTGTGAGAGATAGGAAGAAGCGACGGATAGTTGTATCTCGGAAGAAATACATTGAGAAAGTAATTTTCGATTTGGTATGGAGAATGCAAAGTCGGTTTCTACTCCTTTAAATTTGGGCATTTTAGGCTTTCAGCTAAGTTCTCTCCTAGTTGATTGGAGGAACAAAAGCATATGGCTAATGTTCCTTATGCAAGTGCCGTGGGTAGTTTGATGTATGCTATGGTGTGCAATTGCGCCGGACATTTCCACGCAAAGTTAGTGTTGTAAGCGGTATATGGCAAATCACGGAAGCAAAGCATTGGGAGGCGATGAAATGGGTACTAAGGTACTTGAAGGGTACTTTGGATGTGGGATTAGCTTATGGTGGAGGCACTTGTTATGTCGATTGGGTTTGTTGATTCGATTATGCGGTGATCTAGATAGACGACGATCGACTCATCGGTTATGTGTTTATGATGCATGGTGCACGGTTAGTTGGAGGTCTATGCACATTTGCTGATTGCTCTATCTACTACCGAGGCAGAGTATATGGCGATGGCGAGGCGATGAAAAGAGGCACTATGGCTTCGAGGTCTTCTAGATGATTTGGGTATTGAGAGAAAAGTGTTTTTGTGTATTGTGATAGTCGAGTGCTATTCATTTGGCGAAGGACCAAGTTCATCATGGTCGGACCAAGCATATTGATGTCCGATATCACTTTATACGGGATGTCGTTGATGATGGTGATGTAGCACTTGAGAAAGTAGACACCCATGACAATCCCTGCCGATATCTTGCGAAAGTTGTCACCGGAGTTAAGTTCCAACCTTGTTTGGACTTGCTCCAAATCCTACATGTTTGAAAAGAGCCCGTGGGGGCATAGCCCTTCGGGCGGTTGATCGCGAAGTCTTCCTTGTTGGAGGTGTTCCCTCTTGGATGTGATCTTCTTTGGATGTGTTCGGCTTGGTTTTATGTGTTAAAACCTCACCGAGGTGGAGAATGTAGAAAATTTCTGCTTCTCACGATCATCGCGAGCGCCAGCGTTGAGTGCGACGACTTCGCTCATGACTCCGATGATTTAAGCGCGATCCGCTCAAAAGAAAGCGCGACCAGCCACTGCGCTTCGAAGGGGCGCTTTCCTTCGAGCCTTTTGTTTGTGGGCTTCGCTTTCGGATCAGCGGTTTTGGTTTTGGTATAAAAACAAAATCAGTTTTTGGAAAACCTACTTTTTCAAAACCAAGAAAGAAAGAGAGATTATAAGAGAGCAATTCTTTGTGAGTTGAGTGTTCATTCTTTGTGAGTGAATTGAGAGACTTGTGTCTGTTACTCGGACATCTAGTAAAGCTTGGAACTTCGAAGTGTGGGCGTAGGCAAATTGCCGAACCACGATATATCTCGTCTTGTGGTTTGTTCTTCTTTTACATTAATTGTTTTACTTTATATGCTTGTTATTTGATATTGAGAAGTGTTGGGATATTGCTTGGAGGGTGTTGAAGTCTTGTCTAGTGTGAAGGATCGATCTTTGTGTATGATTGATCCGTTTGTTGTGGGTAACGTTGTTTCCGCACTTATATATTCACAACATTAGTAGATTCTTGTGAATTATCAGACTTCTTTTTGAGTGGTTCATATACATGCTATAACTATTGGCATCTGAGTAAATATAGTAACCTACATTTCCAAACTCAAAATCATCATAGTGACGATTTTTTTAGATTTGATTGTGGGTTTTTGGGTAATGTTGAGATATATAGTCCCATTGGGCATAAACTCTGCTTGAATTAGTTTTGGGCTTGGTGCTTCAAATGTAAGGGAAAACACATTAGTGAATTGTATTGGTGACTATGCTTGGACAGTCATCTCGATGCCTATATGCACCCCTTCTTAGTATACTTTTCACACGAACTTTCACACTATTAAGTACACCAGCTTTATGGGTCTCTTTATAAAGGAAAGCAAGTTTTTTTTTTTTTTTAATTCTTGCATGTAACAAATTTGTATTGGTTTTTGCTTGGCTCGTAAATTTGCAATGTGCATCTTAGGCTTAAGCCTATCATGTCTCCGGACAGCTTTTGTGCCTAAGGGTGCTCCATTTTCAATGTTGAGTGATGCTCAAGAGATTAAGGTGCCTTAGCAAGGAAAAATTCATTATGGCATATCTGTCATACATTTGTCTCAATATAAAGTGGTTACTTTTCTTGTGTTTTATCGGTCTTTGCTATTTATATTTCACTATTGATATCGCCATTTCTTTTGGTTTTGATTCGATAGAGTTCCTGCGAAAAACTGTAGAAAAGCTTCCGTACACAGAGACTTACACAAGGGTTTGTGTAATGCTACCGATAAAAAGAAATGCTAGTATTAATCAAGATGAGATGGGATGGTCTCGTGGATCACACGTGGAGAGGAGAGCCTCATCCAACGTTGGGAGATATCCACCGAGTTTAGGCTTGTGGAGGTGGGTCTTTCCCTACGTTAGCGAGTTCCCAATCTAGTCCATGTGAGTTGAGCGTCTCATTCATGTTCCTAGACTGCCTGGTTATTTTACCACTGTCAAAACCTTTATGTTGGATGCAGTACTCATACTTTCAACTAGAATTAAGGATGACTCTATCAATTGTTTCTAACAGGAGTAACAAAATTGATGACTTATTCTGTCAGTGATGAGGATACTGAGATGGATGAATGGTAAGACTTAAAGGATAAAGTTAAGAATATACAAGAAGGGAGAACTGATACAGATGGTCTCGCCATGTGCACATTTCCCTGCCAATATTGTGATTAGAAAGACCTAGTGATGGAACATATCTATTTGAAAACAATAGATTTGAACTAATGGGGGCATTTACTAGGTTCTAAGAAACTCGGGGGTCTCATGTAGCGTGGTTTCTACATTCAAACAAGAAGGAACAGGACTTATGCACCAGCTATAAACATTTGGGATAAATTGATGGTGTTATTGTAATTTCATCACATAGCAGATTTGACATCTACCAGTTTCATCACATCCCCACTTTTAACTATAGAAGGAGACAGGAAAAATGGGGGACGAGAGAGTTAAGAGGATAGAAGAGATGAGGGGAAGGGAATGAGCTGAAATAAGAACTAAGCAGCATATCTATGTCATAGAAAGGGCACAGGCGCACAGCTACTTATTCTTTGTATCAAGAGTAAACATCAAATGATTGACAGTTTGTCAGAGGAGGTGATTTACATTATGGTGATTGCTTTGTAATTGCCCTTATGTAATGAAAACTGAATAGAGTGCCATCCACATTAAGTTGGTGTATATCTCGATGTATTCCTCCTAATGCGCCTTTGAGCGTCTGTTACCTCTTATTGCATTTTCAGTTTACATTATTTTTTTTGTACGTGCCTTTCTTTATGCAGAGTTTTTATAGGTCTAACTCAGCAAATTCCTAGAAAATGGACTGTCCTAGTGAGTTCTTATGTGTTTTAAACACATGTTCTTAGATTAAGATTAATTTTGGGGTGTGTTATGATTATTATTATTACTTTTACTTGCACATTTTTTTTGATGACCGAAATAACCAATCATCAATGTTTGCGTGTGTTCTATCAGTCTTTTCATTGCAGGCATGGGAGGGCTTATCTCTTCAATAAGGTGTAAGTTCTTGGTTGTTCAGTAAGTTTAGACATATATAAGTGCTAGTCAGTCCTACCCCCGATAAAAAAAAAGTATTCTATTTGCTTTACAATTTATGGATGATTCTTCCATGTGGATATTAACTCATTCCATCTAGCTTTTGCTTACATGTTACTTCTCCTTTAAACGATAACACATTACTTCCTTGATGCTATATGCCACTCTGTTCTTTCTTTTTTCTCGAACTTAGCTTACTTGGCTCTTATTTTAAATTTTAAATCCACCATATATGCTTTTGTTACTTAAAATAACCACACCTGTTGCTCACTTTGAGTTTGTCTATTCCTGTTAGTTGAAGTAGGGTTGGGCACAAAGGATGAAGTTGGATGTGTTATAAAATATATGCCAAGGCTAAACATCTAATTTACATTGACACGGTCCGTATTCGACGCAGATACGAAGTGTCTGACACAGCGAAATATAAAAAAAGCCCGTCACAAACACATAAATACGTTTCCGACATGGATTATATTTGAAATATGGCGTGTCCATGTAACACAGCTAAATATAGATGCATAACAGTAGTATAATCATCAACTAGTACATCAATGAGTACTAACCAATGTGCAATGACTTTTACCTTCATACAAAAGCCATTGTGTAATGTCGTAATGCGATTGATTTGCATGGAAACCAATATGTGAACAGTAAATAATCCATCTTGTGGAGAAGTTTTCCATACTGAATAATGAAGAGTTTGGCTCCTTTTATAACATGACCGTCTTTTCCTTATTTACTACTTTTCAAACTATTTTTCAGTCTTGCTGTATCACCTTAATATATGGACCGTCTAATTAATTTTTCACTTGTTGAGTTCTGAACAGTGTCAATGTCTCACTCGGTGAGAATGAAGAGCGGTTGATGATGACTGGAATGCACACTGTTGCTGATGTATTTTGTGTTGGATGTGGATCAAATGTGGGGTGGAAATATGTAAGATCGCGAAGCAGATGTTTCATATGAATTTATGAATATACGGAAATTTGTACTAAGATGGTTCTCTTTCAGGAAGCTGCCCATGAGAAGGCCCAGAAGTACAAAGAAGGGAAATTTGTCCTTGAAAAGGTAGTCAGTGTACCAAAGATGTAGAAATACTTCTGAATGGAAAATGGTTATATTGTACTCAGAATCAATTTGAGTTGAGCGTATATTTTTGAGCAGGTTTAAGATCTCAGGTTCTGATGGGAGCAACTACTGGGTCACTAATGAAACTCGTGTTGTGGCTAGTGATGCGGATGATGCTTGATTAACCTACCGCTTTATATAATGCATTGCCTGTGCAATTGTACATACTTTTGGATCCGTAACGCTTGTATTTACTCATTTACGCAGTCGACCCAACTGGCTCAATAATATATAGACAACATGCATTTTCCAATGTTTGTAATCTAGTTTATTTACTAGTACTAGCATAAGTGTCACGTAGATGGCAAAAGAAGCTTATGCCACTATACACCCAAAAAGCATACATTCCAAAATAAATTTGCTAGGATCTATTTTAAACGTGTTTAAGTTGCATATAAATAAGTAAACAAACATTAGGAGACGTACACCAACTCAGTAAATCTGAGGAGTTTTTAGCTTGCTAAAATGTAAATATTAAAATTATTAAACTCTATGTAATAGAACTGAAAGTTAAGGGGCAATACATTCAAATTACAAAAAAACACCACGTAAAATCAATACAAAAGCGGTGGAATCTGGTACGTCATCTCCATGTCTTAGTAACAATCCATGACCTGCAACACAATTAATATGAATTAGATGGAGTATGAAGTGAGATAAACATGGTAGTAACATTGATACAATATAAAAACGTGCATATTAATTCAGAGACACGGTACAATTCAACTAATTTTCAGCAGCACATGTTTCATAAGTTAGTAAAAAAAATAATGCAATCACTATTTGACCACACCCCACCAACAATTGAGATTAACCAAAACTCACCAATGTACTTAACCGAGATTAATTGGTCTATATAGAAGCTTTCAATAGACTGTAGTTGTCCAAGAGTTTACACTACCATGAACATTGGAAAATGTCTTAAAGACATGATGAAGACGACGCGTAATCTCTGTATCATTTAAAATTAAAATCTTTCACTCCTCCCACAGGTTCATATGTGAAATTTCAAGTTACATCATTTTTGTAAATGCTATTACAACCATCTAAAAATCAACATAAGGAGAAGAGATAAAGACCTAAAAATCCACGAAAAGGTACACCTGCATAGTCCCACTTCCTCGTTGCAAAAACATTGGCCGTTGCAACCACTCTTGCATGTCTTTCCACCTATTCTCTATAAACAGAGCCAGTGGGTTTAAGTAAGAGATAAGGTGGGAAGCGATTTTAATCATATCCACAACTCTACAATAAGTGCAAATGCAAAAATTTCAATAAGGGAAAACAAACATGGGAAAATGAAGCTATGAAATGTGGCATTGTCATTACCACGTAATGGTAAACTTCAATTTATTAAAAATATAGGTATGAAATGAAATTGGCTACAGTGGATCATTAAAAATACTAGAAAGATGCACGTGCTATGCACGCGATGTCAAACAAAACTTACCAAAGAGTGTAAAATTCCAATGTTTTAAACAGCTTTAAGAGGCAACCTAAACCCTAATGTTTTATGTTATAGAATTCTCAAGGATTCAAAGTATGTTTGTTCCATGAATGAATGATTACTACCTACAAAACAATTTGGTGCAAAAAAATAGATGAGAAACAACTTTAAATTCAAGAAATATGCAATTATGCACTACACCACCATCTAATATGGCAGTGGAATAAATGTCTTCATTATGGGAAGTTGCTTGGTTGCAATATTCTGAAAATGTGCATAACACATTCAAATTTTTAAGCTCCTAAATATTATGCATGCCTTCAAGTGTTATATTGCTACACACACACACAAAATATACAGCTTGATTGAAGCAAATATCATATTCTACTCACTCAATCGATTGTGCATCATCTGGTCATGTGCATAAAGTAAATGACTAAATTTATGGGATATCTCAATAGCTTCGACCAAAGTATGTAAGGCTTCATCATCGGTTCCCAAGGAGAGATGAGCTGTAAGACGGGTTGATGTTAGCGGAATTGGCCATGTTATTATGTACTATGTGACTATTTAACCAAAGCATGAATCATCCTGGTAAACAAAGAAAATGCCAAACTCCGACAACATTAACATTAAGTGCAAATTATTAATATTCCATTGTAATTTTTTGGGTGCGCCCATTGAATTGATATACCCAATTGTCATACTCCAGCACCAATGGAAATGGCCAACAGACCAAGTACTCAATTACTATGGAACTTAAGGTTCTCTCAATGGGCTTCCCACATTATTCTCGCCAAGGATTGATTAACACGATTTAATGTTGTGAAGTAACAGTGAGACACTAAACCATTGTACTAAGCATTCAATTAAGCCCAAAAAATAAATAAATAAAGCTTACTCTCTGATAAATGAATCGCTATTCTAGCACAAATCCACTCGCTCCAGGTTTGCATTATGATATAACCAACTGCAACACTGTTGCAAATATCAAAAACCCATCTCAATAAAACCATATATCCAATATAATAATAACACAAAAAAGGAGGGGTGAAGTAAATCAATAATGGTAACTACATGCCTTCAAGTGTTATATTGCTACTTGCATGTCATTTTTTTCATGACTGAGGAGTACGCTGTACGCCAACTTATGCAACGCCATAGCACAAGCCCTTATAGAGTTATAGGTATTTCATGGCTAGTGATACTATCCTTTCCCCCTAGCCCATTCTTGTAAAATGCATAGTATGAATGTGTCAGTGCAGCAGAGGCAACAACTATTCTTTTGTTCTATATATTCGCCATTAACAACCTATGGTAATTCAATTGAGTCCCTTGTGTCACCGCAGATCTAGGGGTTGCTGGAACTCTGCGTACTGGAGATTCAAGAGGGGTTCATGGAGTAGAATCTATCAGTTCACATGATTATGAAACACTCAATGCTCCATAACCTATTTAGACTCCCATTAAGAAATAGAGGTCAGGTTTTATAGTCTAACCTATGTAGATATCAAACCTATTTAGACTCCCATTTAGATTTTACGCAAGAGCAAGCATAATATATTAAATGTATTTCAAAAATAGGTTGTAAAGGTTCTTATGAGAATAGTTTTCATTACAAATAGCAAGCATAGATCAATATGGGATAGGATGCTATAAAGTTGAATGTTGTATATAAAAGAAAAAGAAAACAATAGTGAAGCTTAGAAAAAGAGTACCTATAATAGGCTTAATAGCGCAAAATTTGTTGCCCCCAAATGGAAGGAAACCTGCAAGGCTGCAATAAAAGTACATTGAATCAAGTAAAGAATCAACATGATCACCAACAAAAGGGTAGTGTTTATTGCAAGCTCAAAAGAGAACTCTGTGAAATTTGAAGAAAAAATGAATGAAACGTTCCAACCATATTCCAACAATATTAGAAACTTAATAACATTTGCAGGTAAGTAAATATTGATTTTTTTAGTTACTGGTTTACAACACAAACAACAACAATCATATTCCATGCCCAAGAAAAATAATTCCTAATCAAGAAATGAGAAGCGAACGGCCATATCAGATAGAAAACATGAAAAAATATTTCATAATATAATTCAAAAACATAAAGTCTAGAAGAAAAAAAAAACTGAAAGCCACTTTAGTTCCTACTTCTTAATTCAATCCCAAAACCCAATTTCAAAAACTACATGTTGTAAGCAATACCCAAAACTCAATTTTAGAAACTAAACGTATAAATCAAATCCCAAATTCAAAAAGGATCTCATCAAATCCCCAAATCGACTTCTTTAAAAAGGATACCAACACTAAGTTAACTGAAACATCTAAAATTGAAGTCAAAGGGATTACAATTACGCACTCTTACCTGATTCTTAAGTTGGTGGATTACCTGATTACAATCTACGACCAACCCTGTTTCATATTTCAAATAACTTTTGAGCAGTGAATTAATCCAAGCAAAGATGAATTCATAATAATTTTTTTTTCATCAATTCATCAAATAATTAGTACTCAAATGAAACAATCAACCAATCAAGATCTCAAAAAAATAAAAATTTGAAGAATTGATGAATAAAAGGGAATTCGCATGATTTAGAGAATTGAAAGTAACAATCAAACCTGATTTAGAGAAATAGGCTGATGGTTTTCTTATCCAGGTCATTTAATTTTTTTAATTATGAGAAGAGATTTGAGAGAGAGAGAGAGAGAGAGAGAGAAAGAGAAGCGATGTAAACTTAAAAGAGAGATCGAGATAAGACTAAATATTTGTATTAATTAGCATGCAATGAAGGGACTAAATAATTCTAATCCCTAATCAACATAGCAAAACAACTATAGGAACTATAATAACCACACCGATCCTTTGTAAATGCAAGAGCGAGAACTTGTCTTCATTGCCACCAAACCGAAGAAACCGATAAGCAACACAACATATTGAGGTACAATAAAAATCCTATGCATTCACTTGGTGTCCAGGTCTTCGGCACCATCCTCAGATTGTAGTCATAATAACTAAATGTAGAAAATCAACCAAAAAAATTCATATAGACTTTGCTCAGGGAGTACAAATTAAATAATGCTATAGCTAAAAAAAATCTCAATATGAACTCACAGACCACCCATTCGAAGGATGATATGTTCATAAGCGAATTGAAAACAAAAAATGAGCGCCATTTACGATTATTGGATTTTTGTGTTACATATTATAAACAAAAAATCGCCAAATATCACCTTATATGCATTTTTCTACAATCCCAAATACAGATTTAATCTTGCTTCCTTTTGTTCCCACAAATGCTCTTAGATAAGACGTAAGAGTATATTGATGCAAGATTATCAGAATTTCGAAGCATTACATTACCAAGGCGGCGGAAAAGTTAAAGGAGTTTCATCGGCACTATGTTCCGCTTTGGTCTGAAGCAAGGGGGTTCTGGGTAATTCATGTGTACTACTCTTTAAGATTCTCGTATATACATTACCTTGAACTTCTTACTTTATTCCAAAAACGGGAAACCACAGTATATAGATCTTCTCTGATTAGTATATTGCGAGAAGATAGCTGGACACAAAACGTAAGATAACGGTCATGAGACAGAATCTTCAAATAAAACCTATACATCATACAAACATCAAAGAGGAAACTATATATTCAAAATTTCCTCTTTCATGATTCAAAATAGATGTAAACTTAAAACAGATGAACCGGTTATAGAATGCACTCAGCCACTCAAGTACACCACCCTGGAATATTAATAAGCTAATATAAGACCCTTCAATCACACCAATGAAATACAAAAGATAGAGAAGGTGGAACACTAAATAATAATAAAAAAAAATAGCCGGCCAATTAATTTGATCTCACAATATTTGAACTACATATCTTTTACCTCTGCAACTTGTGTATGCAAAACTGGACAGTAACCATTATATATCTCTTGGTATTACTCCATATCAACATCAATCTGATTACTTTATTTGTTTTCTACTTAGTTTCAATAACAACTTTCTGTAGAAAGGCTATGGTGTTGGTGTTGTCTGCCTCCATAAAATGTCTTTGGATGCCTACCTTCAAGTCATTCAATAGCTTCCATCCTAAGGAATACTTGTGCATGCCTCGGTTCCTGAATATCCTTGCAGCTGTCTTCTCCCAAATAGTAGCTAAAACTGCAAACACAAATGTTTTAAGTACTTCAATTCAAATGTTCTTAATCTTGCTCGTTCGATGCATACTAAGTAATTCCTCTTTGCATCAGCTACTGAGCAACATAGACATTGTCAAAGTATGGTAAATTTCAATTTCAACCCTTACAAAAAGCTCAAGATACATATCAGGGAAGGATCTTCTTTAGTCACACTATCCATAATCAAACAATCGAGAAAATTTCTTGAGTCGTAACTCTTGCTGCCTATATATATATCCTTTACATATGTGCTGGACTTGAGCGATATTACGTTTCAAAATGTGGTGGCAATATCATGACAATATAATATTTCTTCTAGTTCAAACTAATAGCAGATACCATATTTGATCCAGTATATGTGGCATAAGTTTTGTTGATACAATGGCATTCCTCATGGTAGTACTCCCATATGAGTTAACTAACCCCGATTGGAGGTTTTCAAGAGCATAATTTAGACCCCACTTTATCCTCACGTATGCTACAACCCATAGAAAATACTTACTGCCATAAATAAAAGGCATTTGACATCCAACTAAACATTTAGATGTACCATTGACAAAAAAGCTTTATCCTTACTGTTTGGTGTCTCAGCGGAACTATTTTGTCTTTAATAATTCTTGTAGTTTCAAGACGCCAGCAAAATGAAGTGAATGCTATTTTGCTATTCAACTCTTACTGAACCCTTACATTGAAGAAATTCATCTTCAGAGTACTCTCTACAGCTACCATGAGACAATAGCTTACAAATTAATAATTCATCGCAGACATGTGACATTAGATTTCATACATTGAAAGATTTGAAATCAATATAACAAAATAAATTTAGAAACTGATAGTTTTTAAAGATTTACTTCTCTTTGCGTTAACTGAATGTTCTTCTTCTAATGGTTCTCAATGACGGCTTCTATAAATTAAGAGCCAAGTAATCTTACCTTCTATCAATTGAGTAGACGATCTATAGCCCAGAGAAGAAAACTGTAGTTCAAATTTGAGAGCATGTGATTGGCGTGCCACTAACCTTCATACTGTATAGTGTATATGATGCATGAGCAGGAGAAAATATGAATTTTTTTCATTTGGTTATCTTTTACTGTTGGAAAAAGAAAGTGGGAGAGACGTGGAGTGGAGATTGAGAGGGAGACGGAAAATGAAAGGGCTCTGTGTATTTATGGTAATTAATGACACCGTAATTAATATTAAGTGGGTATTTATTGTGTGCGTACAATTCAAAATGGCGTGGATTTGGTTTTTTAATTAACCACCTCATGAAATGACCGATTACCCTTATTAAACAGTGTTAAACAACACTTTAATTGAAGGATAATATCAGTGTCTCGCCAATCACAGGCTCTATCCTTGACTTAACTTCCCGTGTTTGGAGTGTTTGATCAAGACTTTGATATCTACCCTCTCGTATCTTAAGCAGTAGGCAGTATATGTGGTCATAAACCACAAAAGCGGTGTAGTTATGAAAAAAAAGGAGAAGGGTGTCAGAAGGGACTCACAGATCTTAAGGAAACCTTTAGGCCTAATGGAGAGGCTTCTTTCAATTTCTTGACCGTTGATATGCACCATTCATCGTTCGTTCGAGCTGCTTCATTTTCCTGAGAAAATACAAGTGCTTTATGTTAAGAGAGCATGGGACATACTTAATTTCCAGCAACTGACAATTTCACAAAATCACAAGCGTCGGACTTTTTCTGATTTTCTAGTTATCATCTCGGGTGAAGTTGGGGATAAAAGTGTACATCGGCTTTAAAAATATTATCATTATAAACAAAATGATATATATCATTGGGAGGGAATAGTTTATTTTTATTTTTATTTTTTTGTAAATCGATTTATCAACGACAGCTATGGTGGGCATTTGGCAACGAAGAAAATGATTGCAAAAGAAACGTCTCACTTGACATTCAAGTTGAGTTGTAAAGAAACTATTCCCTCCCAGTTCCCCAAAGGCTCTTATCGAAACTGAGATACCACGTTTGAATTGCAACATTGGGCAGTAAAAAAAAATTGACGGCCCAAGTAATTTGACAACAAAACTAACATAAAGAGAAGGACATGGCCAGCATTTTCAAAATGCCAAGTGGACATAACTTTCAAAATGCCAAGTGAACAATACTTAAGACCATATTGTTCGCAATTTTAACAATGCAAGTTGTCACTCACAATAGCATCAAGTATTTCCTCCACTGTGCCATGGCAAAACAGGGCAAAAAGAAAGAGAGAGCACCTACAAATGCGTCATTTTCAAGATCTGGAAAACCAAACAATAGGAGAAGAGTTGGTTTGGGGAGTCGGAAGAGCGGGGAGATTTGGGGATAAAGCAGGATAGAAATAGAAATAGATAGAAAGATGAAGTACCTCATTTGAACAAAAACAACGACAAACATGACCAGAATCCAAAAGCTTCTTGGCATAATGGTTGTATAAAGAGTTGCGTCAAGACTGTCGATATGGACCATAATCTCCACCAATACCAGGACCTGCATAGCTAGGGTAAATTTGATGATCTACCACATTCAACAATAAATTAGAAAAAATTGATTAAAAAATCGACCTTCATCCCAATCCCAATCAAGGCCAAGCCATGAAAGATGTTGTAGGAAAGCATTCTTAGATTCCTTTGTAGATCTCTCCAAATCTGTGTCTTCTATCCGATAATACGTGCCTTTATGATGTTGTACAAATCAAACATCATATAAGATGTTGATAACCTGAAGACTGGATTCTACAAGCATCTGGTATATAACTGATAAGGACCCAATATCATCAACTGAAGACCACCGATCATATACTTGTAACCAACAATCTACAGCTGTCCAATTGTCAACATGCTCACATACAAGTGTACATAGTTAGGTAGCAACCACCCGTCCTTCAAACATCCTATACTCGGGAGACAATGTAAGAATTGCCTGAACATCGCATAAGGTAGCTCAGTAGTCCTCTAGTGCCAGATAGAAACAAAACCGGAGTTCTAAGCATTCCAATGCAAGCTTGAAACCAAGAACACAGTTTATTTCTGCCAGAGCAGCTTCAACACTTTGCTTCCTCATCAGGCATGCAGCTCGATACATGTTAGGTAGTTAAGTGTTGGATCTAATTCTGTTGCCTTCTCAAGATTATCACACTTCTTCTCGCCTTCACAGTATAGTGCTCTCTCCTGATACATCCATCCAAGAGGGTTAAAGGAGGAAATCACAGAGCTGAGTTTGTCACAAGACCGTTGTTTCCATCCCTTGATAAAATCCAGTCTAGCCAAGCCAGCAACAGAATAAACATGGACTCCTGACACAGCAGCCTCAAATAATCATTCAGCTTCGTCATATTCTTTCCTCAGAAGCCAGGTGCTTCTAGCTGACGAAAAGACAACTGCCACTGACTGAAGATTCAACTAACTGTTCCAAGAAGTAAGCTGTAATATCTGAACAGGGATCTCGGGCCATGGCAACCTCACTTAGCAAACAGTATAGCGAGAATGAAGCAGACCCAACCATGATTGCTCTATGTTGTCTATTAGCATCTCTGAATATCATAACTACCCGATCATCACTCAAACAATTGGGAAGATCATGAAGGAACACTTGCAGACATGAAGCAGCAAGGACATTGGAGTTTTCTGCAAGAGCATATTCCATAAGGTCCACTGCTTCTTCTCTTGAAGTAACAAAAGATGAAAGTTTCCTGTCACAGGCATCTTTGAGCCTTTCACAGCAGAATTTATTGGAAAATATCAATAATTCCAAGCAAAGATCAGGATAAATTTCATTTAGACTCCCAGTCTCACTAAAACCCCTGATTGCCCTCATACCCGATGGAGAAATGCCATGTTTGGAAAAATCTATGTCTTCTTGAAGTGATTAAGTAAAATCCCCATTAAGCATTGCATTAAATGCAGCTGATAGGGCGGCAATCTTCTGCCGGTCACAGGCTATTGTCTCATCTTCAATTTGAAATGAGACAGTTCTAGGATATACTACTAGTAGAGATAAATGGTATTTGAGTGTTTGGATTTAATTATTTATTCAGGGGCATTATGTGTCAGAAAAAAGCCCAGATGAATTTAAGAGGCCAGGATCATTATAGGATATACTACTAGTAGAGATTCCAAGTGAAGGAAACAAAAATCCGATAAAGAAGTGCATAGTTAAGTAGTAGCTACTTAAATACCTTACAAACTTTGACTTGGCAATGAGATTCAGAGAAAATTCAAACAACATGACAATTATAAATTAAAAATAAAAAGCGCAAAAATAAAAATAAAACGGTAAATAATAGCTAAGACAGTTTGAGTGGGTGATAACTAACGCCCACACCGTAATCCTTCACAAATCCTCCAAAGAGAAGAAAAAAAACAGCGTTGAGATGATATCATATTAGAACGTTAGAACGATAAAACATACTAACGAAGCAACCTAATGCAGCAAGTATTATATAAATTAAAAACATGTGTCTTATGTTTGAACTTTAAGATTACAACTTTAAGTGCTACCAACAACAACGTATTTGGCGTATGCACGGTCCACATTTCTATTAGAAATGACAATGCTCCATATAATATGTGATTATTATCTCAATATTAATTACCTGTTTCATTGAGAAGTTCTGATGGAGTCACTGCTTCCAGAATCTATCCAGCTGCCACCTAGACTTGATCAACCACTAATGATATGCTTAGATATGAAATCACGAAGAACACTGGAATGAATATCATGGTCTTTCATAACCCATAATACAAATAAAATTTAATTGCCAGCTGGGAAAAATTACTCCATCAGTTACTCCAACCCTTACTAAACATGCAAATTTGATAGTGGATAAGTGAAACATATATGATGTTAAAAAGTTGGTGGTTAGATCAATTAATATTTTGTGTAGTAAAAGTTGAAATTTGATGCAATTCGAGTCAAGATGCAAAAAAAGTTTATTTTAAAATAAATAAATTAATTAAAAAATAAGACATCGTCTATTTTGAATTAATTTCAAAACTTAGATCACAACTTGGTCCATCAACATAAATAAAGGGAAATTAACTAAAACTTTTTGCAAAATAAGCAAGTGAATCATATAACGGGTTTAGTTATAAACATAGCTTATTGAGCATCATATCCCTCTCAGTGTTCAAAGTATGAAATGAACCCTTCTAAGTTGTTGTTCTAAGAGGTTGCCAAAATAGTGTATTGATACAGGTTATACAACACCATAGCCTTTTCTTTGTAGAGTTGCATACCGGGTTGAATATAGATGAAGCGATCACTCAATCAAAACTTAAAATTCTGATAGAAACTAAAACTAACTCAATGCATATAAGAATCATACAAAAAAAGAATTTTTGGGATTGAAGTAGGTAAATAGGAACATGCAGGTATTTTGTCTGTTTCACCGCATATCCAGTTTAGTATCTTAGATTCCTAACTTTTTACGCTTACCTTTCATAACAACAGTCCTCTTAACGAAAAGCTCACTACTATTGGTGGAGGCATACAGAACCGAGTTTCAATTCACAACTGTAGCTTGCATGTTTGGCACCTTAAGTCCCACCGACGATACTTTCTTGAATTGTCCTTTATTGAAGCCACGTGTCCCCTACTGCAGTGGACTCATACATGCCATACCCCTGGAAAAATATAATGATTTGATATTAAGATTGTATGCAACGATCAGTCGCTTATAAATTTCCAATGGAATCGCATCTTAGGTAAAAAAACATTCACAGATAAATAAAACTTAATTTGAGCGCCAAGTAGAATCCCAATTCATATATAAGCATAGATTGAAAAAAGAACTACTGGAAGCTTTTAATTCAAAAAGAACTACTGAAAGCTTTTGAATTGTTTATAATGAAAATGATGTCAACTATGTTGGCGCACAAAGATGGAACCTGACAACCAAAGTCCTGAAAGTATTTTACTAACATCTAAGGCTCTAACTCATACATATTGTTTGTAAAATTTTGAGTGATTCAAGCTTATCAAAAGTATAGTGTATTCAGATGTGTTGCAAACCACCATTTGTTTTAACTCTAACCCTTTTTATGTTACCTAATTAACATAGCATCGAAGTAACAGAATATTTGTTCTACATTATGCAAGAGAGAAGGAAACATAATTTGCAGCAAAAATTAGAGTAATAGGTATTTGAAAGAGGAAACTGGCATTGACATGTGTATGATGAAATGTACCAACTAATGCATGTACCTCGCACCAATATTTTTTCTTGAAAACATTCATATGATTAGGAGTAAACTTCTAAAGGATTGAATTTTGTGCTAGGCTAATATGGAGGTTACCCATTGAAATTAAAAACAAAATAACATATTTCCCACGCCTAAGGCAATTTGGATTTATCACTATTATCATTTTAAAACTTCAATCATTAGATTGATCAAGGTAGACCCTTGTCAATGGTAAATAAAAAATAATAATAATAATAATAAATAAATAAATAAAACGTAATAATAAATAGTGTAAATCTATATAAATTTGAATTAGCAATTTTTTTCGCTGTATTAAAGCGATATTAAAAAAAATAAAATATTAGGTTATACAGGTTTCTAAGAGAACAATTTTTACAATATTTTGCCAACCTTCCAGAACTTAATTAACACTAAATGATAAGAAATGAGAGTAAGTTGCATCACCGAAAAACCTTTGAGGAAGACAATGAAGAAGCTGTACTGAGTGGTTTCATAAAATGGGACCCTTAAAATCAATACGAAGAAGACATGATGTAACAGATAATCAAATTGGAGTGGATGTGACTATACTTTATTTGACAATCAAAAGGAATTTAGGGAGGCAAATAGCAATCTCAAAGTTACATTGAAGCGAAGTGAGCAGTGGTAGTCTATGTCCGGCAGGCGACTTGAGATAAAAGGGAAGAAAAACTACAGGTTCAACTACTTGTCATGTGGGGGCGAAAGGTAAGATTTGCATAGAATAGAAATATCATTACTGGTTGGGGTGGAACCTTGCTTAATAAGATAAGACTGTTCCTATGGTTTTAGTAGAGTAAGATTGATCCTAATGAAAATATTAGCACTGCAAGGGTAGGGACATTAATAGTAAACATTATTAATACTATTAAGACTTTGTATTTATACTATAATAATATAAAGATGAAACTTTACAGCAAAGTACCCTTGCAACTAAGAAAGTAAGTAAAGTGATTGACTATGATTCGTACATAGCTGGTACACAGGACCGTTGTTTGTGCAACGAAAGTGGCACAGGACAAGCATTCTTCTAATGAGAATCCATTGAAACTGATTGGGCAGGAGACCTAGATGAGCGTAAGTCTACCACGGGGATATTGGTTTACAAAAGCAAAGAAAGGGAACAACGCCTAGCAACAGAGACCACAAAACAACCCGGTAAAAGGAGTTTCGAATAACTATTCTCACTTTCATATACGATTGAAAGGCCTTCCTTGTTAATTAACAGATAGTTTTCCTTTTCCTCGAAAGGAGAAAGAAGATGGTACACTCGAATTGTATTATTTAAGGGTTTATTGCTTGCCAAAGATCCTTCTTATAGAATTGGTAGGTCACCAAGTTGTTCAAATAAGTCGTGTTTTCCGTCTAACCTTTTCACCCCTCGGCTCTTCGAAACCCCAACACACTATTTGGTTTGTTCAATGGACACATCTAATATGATCTAGCAAACACGCTTACATGCTCTACGGCTTCTCAGCTCGAATGCGAATACCAGGATCACATTTACTCGTCAGCTAGCTAGCCACTTAGCATGTTCACCTAAACATCGTACCTATTTGAGGGAAATTAAAGATCTGTTCCAATAAACTTTTGAGTACCTTCACACCTAAGCCTTCGACTACGAATCCTGAAAAATGAAGCACCAATATATCCATTCAATGGAGAACAACCTTCCAACCAGATAACTGAAAACACACAACTTTCTCCACAGATTCAGCTTAAGCATTCATGTACTTCTTTGGCTCAACCAAAATAGTCAGATGCAATGACAAAATGAAAAACCCACGTGCTACAAAATGACAACCCAAAACCATTATCACTCATGAACCCCTAACCACTTAGAAAGTCCATATCCACAGTACAAACAACTCTACAGCTACCGATGGAAGAAGGATTAAAAAGTTAACCTTGCATCAAACTTGTGAATACTCTAGAACTGGCAACTCTGTATTCTAATTACCCTGATGTAAGCACAGCAAGGACAGGACACCCTAACGACAAAGACGAAATCCTCACATGTTAGGATGTGGTAAGAGAGCAGTTGCTCGATTTGCCGTGAAGTGGGTTTCAAAACCAACAGCAAAAAGAATTGCCGATTCTGTTGGTCATATGAAAAAGCTGACATTTCTATCACTCAATCTTAATAGACTGTCCGGAATGGTTCAAAATGAAGAAAAAAAAAGAAAACTAACATTCCAACAAACATCAAATAATGAATCAAATAAGAACACAACAATAAACAATGAAAGAAACAGTCTTCTTACCTGTTATTATTGCTTTATTCTTATGCTTATTTTGTAATTTAAAAAGAACAAATTTGTAGTGGTCATATTCATGACCTAAGAGGTTAGTGGTGACAAGTGGACCGGATGCGGTATAGTATGGGGGAACATGCTGCATGGGATCATATCCACGGTATCCTAACCGCTTTGGAACTAGTGCGAGACGTGGGAAGAGGGAGCGGAATCCTAACTGCAAGATAACTACTGCGATACGTGGAGAGAGAAGGGACACTAGATGAAAAGGAGATCGACGACCGAGAGAAAAAGGGAGGTTAGAGGAGAGAAAAGAAGATAAAAGGAGAGGAGGTTGGAGAGAGAGAGAGGGACGAGAAGGAGAAAAGAGAAAAAAGAGAGAAGAGCAAGAGCTTGTTACTAGTAATCTTATAGGTTGTAAGGATAGTTTATATATTTGGCGTCGTCTGTGGGGACATGAAGGAAAATGCCCACCGTAGCGAAAAGAGGAGTGGGAAGACCTAAGAAAATTGCAGTTAGAAAAACGGTCGAGGAAGTAGAGAGCGCTCCGATGGAAGGGGTAGGAGAGGAAGAAATATCAGATGGGGCGCCAGACGCTACCAAACTTCTGCAGGAGGAGATAGTTAGGCTGCGAAATGAGAATGACAAGTTGAGAAAGGAGAGGGAGACTACACATGGAGAAACGGAGCGAGGGGAGCCTCAAGGCAGCAAAGTGGAGGGGGAAAATGAGGAGAGGGAGAAAGAGGAGTACCCGCCACCAGACGCAGAACTAACGGCGGGCATCACTTTGGAGATGGTACATGTTATGATTGAGAAAGATAGGGAATTGAACCTCGTAGCAGAAAGAGCGAACTAGAGCGCTGCATAGAAGGAGGTTGCGAGCCTCAATAAAAATCCGTTGGTAGATTCGATATGGAATTCTGAGGTGCCCAAGAGGTTCTCCCAACCCATATTTGAGAGATATGATGGGAAAGGAGATCCTACTGATCATTTGCACCATTTTCGGCAACAGATGCGGTTATGGCAGGAGAGCAAGTATGATGGACTCCGCTGCATGATGTTCCCCGCCAGTCTTAAGGGGGGAGCATCTGATTGGTACTACAAATTGGCTTCGCGGAGCATTAAAGAGTTTGAAGAGTTGGAGCGCGCTTTCGTTGATCACTTCATACACCAGAAAAGAAGGGTGGTTGATATCACGGCTCTGTTCAACATCAAACAAAGGTCCGCAGAATCATTAAGGGAGTTTTTGTGCAGATTCAAGGAGGAGACCCTGAGGGTGGAAAATCTGGATGAACATACAGCAGTCATAGCCTTCCAGCATGGCTTGAAATCGGAAACTAGAGTGCATGAGTCGGTTTCCAAAATCGAAATCACTACTTTGCACGCTCTGTACCCAAAAGTAGAAAAATACATACGATATGAGGATATATATAATGCAAAGGACTGCGAAGGAACAGAAGAGATCAGGGAAGGCAGTGCAGGTTGTCGATGGAGATGACCGAAAGGGTAAGGGCAGGATAGAAGAGAGAGAGAGAGAGGATCGTACAGAAGAGAAAACCGAGGTCCAGAGAGGACGGGGGATCGAGGTAGAAGGGATATCCGAGAGAGGAAGCCATACCGCGAAATAGAATAGACTCCTCTCAACAGGCCCTCATCGAAAATATTGCCTTTAATTAAGGGGCAACAATATTATGAGGGGGGTACACCAGGTGAGATAGAGGGGAAACCATTCTACGCATATCATCAAATTAAGAATCATGCCACTAATGAATGTTATGCCTTGAAGTGGTTAGTGGATAGAATGATTGAAAAGGGGATGCTCAGGGAGTTTATCGCGAAGGTTCATCAGGTAGAGAGAGTGCCAGCGCCGGTTATAATTTTAGGCACTATCAATGTCATCTTTAGTGGAGAAATCCTGGGAAAGAATGCGCACAGAGATAAGATAAGAAAAACAGCGAGTTTACAACAGGTGAATGAGGTGGTGAGCACACCGCGGCCGGTTTGTGGAACCACGGTGGGGGAGGAAAACATAATGTTCACCCCAAAAGACTTAGAGTCAGTGATTTCACCACATGAGGACACATTGGTGATTACTATAGCGATGAGAAATTATCTGGTAAAGAGAGTGTTGATAGACTGCGGCAGTTCAGTGGATTTGCTATTCAAAGGGGCAATGGAAGAGATGAACATCGGTAGAGATCAGTTAAAAGCTCCTCAGACCAATTTGTATGGGTTCAACAGCAGTATGACAGAGCCTATGGGGGAGTTGGTGTTACCAGTAACAGCAGGTCCGACGACTGTATTCACTCGGTTCATGGTGGTGGATACTAGCTCCCAATATAATGCAATTCTGGGAAGAAGATGGATCCACAAAATGAAAGCTATTCCGTCGACATTTTACCAGGTGATCCGCTTCCCCACTACTGGGGGGACGTATGAAATAAGGGGGGATCAAGTGGCCGCACAGAACATCCATCAGGTAACTGTCAAGGGAATGGTATGAGGAAAGAAAGGGGTGGGGTCATCACCCGAACAAGAATCAGCATAGCAATTACAGGAGGCGGCAGTGACAGAAGTTTACAAGCCCCCGCTGGGACCAAAAACTTTGGATGAGATTGAGATAGTGAACCTGGGGGTGGGAGAGGAGGAAAAGTTTACATCAGTCGGGGCAGACTTGCCAGAGGAATGGAAAAGTAAATTAGTGCAATTCTTGATAGAAAATACAGATATATTTGCATGGGTGATTGAGGATATCATGGGTTTAGACCCAAAGTATGCCTGTCATCACTTGCATATGAATAAGTCGGTAAGGCAAAAGATGAGAAGTGTAAGACCTAAGTACGTGGATCGAATTCACAAAGAGGTTATAAGATTGAAAGGGGCTGGAATAATAAGGGAGGTAGAGGTTATAGAATGGCTATCCAATGTGGTCGCGGTACCTAAAAAGAACGGCAAGGTTAGGATGTGTGTCGACTTCACAGATTTGAACAAGGAGTGCCCGAAAGATTGTTACCTTATGCCCCGGGTGGATGAGCTAGTAGACAGAACTGCTGGTTACAAAGTGTTTTCCTTCATGGATGCGTCCATAGGGTACAATCAGGTCGCAATGTGGAGAAGACAACCTTTATGGTGGAGGGCGGCACCTATTGTTACACAAGGATGCCATTTGGTTTAAAAAATGCTGGGGCTACCTTCCAGCGGTTGGGCAAAAAGATGTTCAAAGGGAAGATTCGAAAAGGAATTGAAATCTACATTGACGACATGGTGGAAAAGAGCATGTCGGAAGAGGAACACTTAGAAGGCTTACAGGAAACTTTTAGCATACTGTGGACGCACAAGCTGAAACTCAATCCCGAGAAATGCACATTTGGGGTAACTTCAGGAAAGTTTCTGGGGTACATAGTCACCCACCCCGGAATAGAGGCGAACCCGGAGCAGATTCGGTCATTAATTGAGATGCCGTCCCCGCAGAATGTGAAAGAAGTACAAAGGTTGGCCGGCAGGGTCGCAACACTCAATAGATTCATTTCCAAGTTGTCGGACAAATGCCGTCCTCTATATCGTTTGCTGAGAAAAACACCAGATTTCTATTGGACCGCGGAGTGTGAAGCGGCCTTCTAGGAGTTGAAGACTTATCTAGCAAGGAGAAAAGTTGTATTTGTACCTGGGAGTTACTGAGTACGCGATAAGTTCAGTCCTGGTCAGGGTGATCGATAAGATAGAGAAGCCAGTTTACTTTCAGAGCAAAACCTTGCTGGATGCCGAGACCCGGTATAGTAGGATTGAAAAGTATGCTTTGGCCTTGATATTTTCAGCTCTTAAGTTGAAGCCTTATTTTGAAGCACATTCAGTGATGGTAGTTACAAATTTGCCTCTCAAGCAAGCGTTAACGGCTGAGAAGTCAGGAAGAATGTTAAAATGGGCAGTGATGCTCAGTTCTTGTGAGATCCACTACCAAATTAGAACAGTAGAAAAAGCACAAGCCATGGCGGAGTTTCTGGCCGAATTTTCGGCAGAGGACCCCACTTGGGGAGAGGACATGGTAATGGAATCGGAAAGGGAGGTTAGTCACGACCCTTTGGATCCTTGGGATAATCGCAATGGGTGGAGAGTTTTCGCGGATAGTTCAGCTACTGACACAGGAAATGGAATTGGGGTCGTGTTAGTGACTCCAGAGAACAATCGTCTAGAGTTATCCATGAAACTGGGATTCGCGGCTTCAAACAATGAGTCTGAATATGAGGCGGTGATAGCTGGATTCGATTTGGCCAGAGATCTGGGGGTGAGCGAGTTATCTGTGTTTTCAGATTCTAATTTGGTAATTTGTCAGGTGAATGGAGGGTTTGCAGCACGCTGCCCACGGATGACGAGATACCTGGAGATCCTACAACGAAAAGCAAGCAGGTTCAGCAAGATAAAGTTTGCACATTTAGGCCATGGAGAAAATAGACACGCCGATGCCTTGGCTTATGTGGCAGCGGTTCTTCCTGGAACAGAGGGTGATCTATTGAAGTGAGGGTGTTAAACAAGCCAAGTACATAAGAGGAGGAAGGGGTATGGTTAACCACTGAGACTGATCAGGGATGGATGGAACCCATAAAAACTTTCTTGAAAGGGGTGGAAATAGAAAATCAGCATGAAAAGCGCATAATGGAACAACTAAGTCAGAGATATACATTACTAAAGGGAGACTTATATAGGAGAAATTTTAGCGGACCATTGCTAAAGTGTATAGGTCCGCGACAATCCCAAAAAATGTTGGCAGAGGTTCACGACGGTGATTACGGAAGTCATTCCGCTGGACGGACAACAACCAACAGGTTGCTATCACAAGGATATTTTTGGCCCCATATGAAGAGAGATGCCATAGAGTATGCCAAGAAGTGTGATAAATGTCAAAGATTTGCACCATTCATACATTCACCAGCTGAGCCATTGCATAATGTGTTCAGCCCATGGCCATTCACCATGTGGGGACTGGATATTGTAGGACCTCTACCCATGGCAAGCGGTAAAAGGAGATTTATGTTGGCCGCTACTGATTATTTTACCAAATGGGTGGAAGGCGTGGCATTGCAACAGGTTAAGGAAGAGAACGTGACGAAGTTTTTGTGGGAGAATATCATATGTAGGTTCGGGCTGCCACATAAGGTCATCGCGGATAATGGAACTCAGTTTACAGGGGGAAAAGTGCGAGAATTTCTCCAGGCATTTAAGGTGAAGCAGGGGTTCTCAGCCCCCTACAATCCTGAAGGGAATGGACAGGCAGAGGCATCTAACAAAATCATCATGGATAATTTAAAGCGGAAGTTGGAGGAGCAGAAGGGTGCATGGGCAGACGAATTAAACCACGTGCTATGGGCATATCGTACCACACCGCGGACATCCACTAATGAATCACCATTCGCGATGGCTTACGGAGTAGAGGCCGTCATACCAATGGAAATGATAGAATCCACGACTAGAACCCAGGCTGTTGAAAGCGGACTGAATGAAAGAATTTTAACTGCGGATTTGAATCTCATCGAAGAAAGAAGAGAACTAGCACGCATTTGGTTGGAGGAATATCATCGGGCACTACAGAGACAGTATGATAAATGTGTAAAACCACGAAGTTTCATGGTGGGTGACTATGTGCTGCGACGGGTTACCCCTGCCACCAAGAAAGAAAATGAAGGAAAGCAAGGTCCAAACTGGGAAGGACCCTATGTAATCAGTAAGAAGGGTACATCTAGAACTTATGGATTGTAGACTACGATAGGGGAAAAGATAGAGAAGTCGTGGAACATCAGAATATTGAAAAAGTTCCATGTTTAGAGTCTTTGCTTAGTCTACATATGGAACATTTTAGATAGAGCTATGCGATAGAGGACTATTGTGTATTGAATATTATTATGGCTATGAAATAAACATACACTTCCTTCAATTATGTCATGCAATAGCTAATGGATAATCAAGCTTGGGGGAAAATATAGTTGTCTCAAAATGCTTCACAGCGAACTAAAAACACAATAGGGGATATCCCTTCACGAACTGTATGCCCGAATATACATGGGGGCAACCCTAAATAGCTTCACAGTTGATCAAAGAGAGCGGGGGGGATGAGCCCTTCACGGACTGTATGTCCGAATCGACTTGGGGGCAACCCTAACAAGCTTCACAGTTAATCAAAGAGAGCGGGGGGGATGAGCCCTTCACGGACTTTATGTCCGAATCAACTTGGGGGCAACCCTGACAAGCTTCACAGCTAATCACAGAGTGGGGGAGATGAGCCCTTCATGGACAGATGTTCGAATTGACTTAAGGGCAACCTCGACAAGCTTCACGGCCTAATCAAAGAGAGCTGGGGATGAGCCCTTCACAGAATTTATGTCCGAATCAACTTGGGGGCAACCCTGACAAGCTTCACATCTAATCACAGAGAGCGGGGGGGATGAGCCCTTCGTGGACTGTATGTCCGAATCAACGTAAGGGCAACCCTGACAAGCTTCACAGCTAATCAAAGAGAGCGGGGATGAGCCCTTCGCGGACTTTGTGCCCTAATCAACTCGGGTGCAACCCTAAATAGCTTCACAGCTGATCAAAGAGAGCATGGGGGGAGGAGCCCTTCGCAGACTTTATGCCCGAATATACTTGGGGGCAACCCTAAATAGCTTCACAACTGATCAAAGAGAGCGAAGGGGATGTACCCTTCGCGGTCTCTGAGGCCGAATCACCTTTGAGGAAAATTAAAATTTGGAAGAAAAAAAAAATGGAGAATCATCTTTGAGGCAAATGGGGAATCCAGCTTAAAATTTCTAGTAGAGTAAATGGCTTCAAGACGTATATATTTGAAAGAATTACGAAGTCTGAAATTATAACATGCAGATTAGAATGCAAATTGAAAGATAATCAGTTTCGATTAACACCTACTACTCAAACATATGTGTTCAGAGAGATATTTGTTCAACACAAGAAAAAGATATTTGTTCAACAAAAGATTACAAATCTAAGAGTCGACTTCAAAGAAAGAAAGCCAACAAATGTTACTGCTGCTGCTCAATGTTCACTTCATCCTGAGGGAGATTTACCTCCTCATCAACAGCGGTGTTGTTATCTTCGTCCAATTCAGCTGGGGATTTGTCAGCGCTAGGAGTGGAAAGTGGCAGATCAGTTATAGTAGTCTCAGTAGCCTCAGGAATTGCAGTCGATGAAACTATGCCTGGCGTATCAGGTATTGGAGGCAGCGGGGGAAGAAGCGGGCCTGCTACGGTAAGCTGATCAAGTTGATGCTGTAATTCACGAGCTATCTTCTTCGCAGCTAGGCTTCGGAACTGCTCTGCGGCTTCTTTCATAGCGTTGTCTAAGGCAGCTTGAGAGGCAAGTTTCTTCGCCTCTTTCAGGCTTTCTAGTTTGGAAGTGATCCCCGCTACGTAGTCGCGGTGCTTGTCCTCGGCAATTTGGAGTTCTTTTTGGGACTTTAGAGCCAAAGTCCGCGAATCGTCCCTTTCCTTCTCCAATCTAGCATTCTTAGCTTTCCAGCCGTCAGGGCCATGAATCTCCTGCTTCGCGGCATCCAGAGAATCCACAGTACTGGTTAAGCCGCGCAACACATAGCCAATATCTAGGCTCAGCTGCAGAGACATATTTGTTATCAAATGTAGTAGGAAAGAAAATGAAGAGGAAAAATTACTATGCACTAACCTTTTCCCAACCAGTATAAATGGAAGCCCTATGTGAAGCGACCGTGCCAGAGTCTCCATAGGCTTGGTCCCGAGGGAGATGAGAGCTGAAAAACAAAGATGCCGCGACTGCTGGGTTCTCCAAGGCTGAGTCACGAGTGGTAACATCACGATCTCTGGCCCTGAATTTAGGATGCCAGACTTCGATCGGGCCGGATGTTAGGGGACCCGCCAGAATAGAGTCCTGTCGAGGGCGGCGTGCGGGAGCAATTGGCCGAGAAGTCTCAGCCTGGGTACCAGTGCTGGGATGAGAACTAGTCTTGGCCTTTTTCGCGGGAGGACTCTTATCTGAAACTTCTACAGGCGCATCGCTATCAGAGTCGCTGTCCCAAAGCTTGAATTTGTTAACATTCATATCTGCGGTAGTGAGAGGAGAGGAAGTGTTGGCAAAATCGTCCTCCCACTCAGCTACACAAGAATACGAAGGAAGAGGTGGGTCAGCAGTAGTAGTTTGCACCTTGGAGGCAGCGACACGTTGGGCAACAGCTCGTGAATGAGAAATTTTGGTGGTATACTTGAAGGACTTATGAGATTGACGTTTCCTTTTTCGAGGTGAGGAACGTTTTGGCTTTCTTTCTTTGGGGGGCGGCAGCGATAGAGCGGGCCTTGGTATTTGCCGATGTCTTTTAGAGAAGGGTCAAGTAAGAGAGGATTGGCTTGGTCTGGATCAATGCCGAGGACTTCACACTGGGCACTCCCCAAGTCGAGAAGGGATTGGAAAATCTCTGAAGAAATGCCGGTGTATATCTGTGATCGCGAATCGGGTTTCCAACCTGGATCACCAAAAATAAAGACAAGTTACAAACAAGTTAGACAGAAGCACTGCGACTCGAAATGTCTTACTTACCACTTGTAAGGAAATGGAGATGCCTCAGAGAAACTTCCGAAGGGAGGTCCGCGGACAAAAAACTCCCAGACACATACAACGGATAATGGTGCCACACCTTGTCAGAAGTGGTGATGTGGAGAATAAAAGACTTCTTTCACGGACGAGTACAAAAGGATTGATATCCCACACTCCCAAGTTTAATACTTTTCTTTATATAAAAATGAGAAATTATATCGCGGAGTTGGATTTTAGGGGTGTGGGTTTCGTTGTAATGGTTGGCAGCGTACATAACGCGCCAGAAGTTACCTATGCCTTGACATGGTGGAATGTTGAAATGGTTACATACATCGACGTCAAGAAGAGTTAAGGGAAAACGTAAACCAGCTGCTATCTATCCTACAGTAGCGACAAGATAACCAGGTCGTGGTGTTACCAAGTGAGGGAAGTGGGTGACACCAGACACGTGTTCTAGAACCACGTCATTGGGTATGCCATAAGCAGCTTTAACGACATCTAAGTTAGGTCTGCGGTAGTAAGATGGTGGGGAAGGAAGAGAAGATTTCCTTCCAGAGGTAGATGGAACAGCGACTGGACTAGTGGAGCCAAAAGCCGGGGAGTCAGATTGTTTCAGCGGAATGGTCGCTAGATCTAGGGGTAGAGGATTCAGATTTATCGGATTTGGTGGTGGAGGTAGCCACCGATTCCGATCTTGACATAATGGATTCAGCGCTAAGATGGAATTTTTACACAACGGGGGATAGTGCAGCTTAAGAAAGGAAGAAAGAAGGTGGAAAACAAACCTGAGATAATAGCCAAGGCGATGGAGGAAGGGTGGAAACACGAACGGTGCTGGAGAGATCCACCGGAGGGAAGAACAGTTAAAGGAAATTGAGGAGGTTTTGAAGGGATAGAAGTTGAAGAGGAAAGTGAGGGTTTTGGGTTTTGAGAGAAGAGAGAATTTTGAGCAGGATTTGAAGGGGCAGGGGCAAAAAGGGATTTGACGAGAAAGGGACCAGGGGAAAGGAGACACGTGGAATCTCTAAATTCGAAGAGGCAAGTTCTGATGCGCATACGTCGTATTTCCACGTGGCAATAAAGGGGGAGCACGTGCTTTGAAAGAGAAAATGTGAGGACAGAGTAAAATAATAGGTAATGGCAGTGTAAAAGAAGAGAAAGATGCTGCGAATGGTATATGGAATGAGGAAAGGATAGTTCTCGGCCCCATTGCTGTCCGCGGATCATCAATAACACCGAGAGAGGGCATCTGTAGTGGTCATATTCATGACCTAAGAGGTTAGTGGTGACAAGTGGACCGGATGCGGTATAGTATGGGGGAACATGCTGCATGGGATCATATCCACGGTATCCTAACCGCTTTGGAATTGGTGCAAGACGTGGGAAGAGGGAGCGGAATCCTAACTGCAAGATAACTACCGCGATATGTGGAGAGAGAAGGGACACTAGATGAAAAAGAGATCGATGACCGAGAGAAAAAAGGGAGGTTAGAGGAGAGAAAAGAAGATAAAAGGAGAGGAGGTTGGAGAGAGAGAGAGGGACGAGAAGGATAAAAGAAAAAAAAGAGAGAAGAGCAAGAGCTTGTTACTAGTAATCTTATAGGTTGTAAGGATAGTTTATACAAAATTGCTATTGATGTTACAACTTCCGTACAAATTCGATCGATACAGAATGGATAGGTTTGCATTTGCATTTATCGCACAAAAATCATAAATCTAAACAAAATAAACAGAGCACCCAAGTTGTAAAATCTGATCTTCTTTGTTCTTCAAAGAAATCCAACAAAGAGTAAAACAACAAAAAAAGCTCCACTTAGCTATAGTGCAGCAACCTGTTGAACAAAAAAAAAATAGTAGGCGATCAATCCATCGACAATGGAGTTTTGGTAATTTGGGTTTAGCAAGGAAAGAGGTTTGCAGGAAGAGTGGAGGATATTTGTCGGTTTCGTGAGAAGAGAAGAATAGTTGATTTTTTTTTTGGGTTTTTTGAGTTTAGCGAGAAAAGAGATTTGGTTCCTATCTTATATTACGACTAGTTGATGCCCGTGCCAGCCGGCACTCAAGCCACAATGTTTTTGCTTGTACATCTTTTTCGTGGAATAACTCATTTGCATAGTAAACGATTTTGATTTTGTAATGGTAAATGTAGTAAAAGTAAGTGTAGCAGATCAAGTCACTGGACTTGTGCTTTTCTGTTAAGAATGCCTACTTTTTAGTATGTACCAAGCCTTAAGCTTACGCAGGTTAGGCATACAGGAAGATGGAGCAGACAAAAAGGTTAAAATATCAGGGTGAAAAGGTTTAATTGTCCAGCTACTTCCCCAGCATGCAGACCTGACATATCTTTCCAGGCGTTAGAATATGAAATATTGTGAAGAAAATTAATGGAAATATAATCAACTGATAAAGCAACTAATTAAGCTCAAACCCAATTCATTAATATTTTTTTTGACTCCCAGGATGTTCTATAAGAAAGCTTCAATGAATACGTATAATCTTTCAATGTTCACTTTAATAACCCAAGACTTAAAAAGAAGTTCAAATGATAAAAAGAGTCTTCTCCATTCCAGTTTGATGCAGCTAACCTGCATAGAATTTATCGCCACAAATAAAAACCTTAAGCATAATGTAGGCACCCTCATATTCAACGACACACTAAATACACAAAACTACCTGAAACTTGCTACTTGCATGTAGTTTTTGAGCAAGGAAGCTAGGATTTCTTTCCTAGTTTGCTTGTGAGCGAGTAGTGTCCAGTTGTACAGATGAAAAAATGAATGAAGTTTATTCCTAACAATCACACAAACTTTCTGCATGGTCTCAGGTTTGGCCTACCAATCAACCTAATATAGGCATATGCGGTTTTATTAGACAAACTGTTCCTTGTGAACATCAAATTAAGGAAGAAAAATTACAAAGTAAATTATTTACCGAGCAAGACACAGATACCAGTGCACCTTAGAGAAGGAAAACTCTTACTTTTCCAACCTGCATGACTAAGCTTTACAGTGGATGTCCTCACATTTACCTGGACACATTTTCAGGTTCACGACTTCATTATGTTGTCTTCCATGCATTTTTAGGTTTAGAACTTGAGACATATTTCAAAAGCTATATTCAAACAGACATTTTGTGCATAATTTTGGCTCAAGATAATGTGCGGTACCACGTGAAAACAAAAAAAGAGTGAGTAAGTACAAAGTAGTAAGTAACTTGCTTTCTTGAAATCATTATCTATCTAATGCATATTATCGTTCTTGAAACATTATGGAAATAAATAAAACAATTTTGTCAAAAGTAAATTTTTTAACTTGCTGAACCTTCTTTATAAGCTGCAAACCTATCACTTTAAGCGTTTCTATTAGAATTTATTTTTCTTATCTGTAAACCCCTCTCTAGCAATTCTTATCAACCAAAAACCTTAGTATGGTGAGCAACTGAGATCCTATGCTAGATTGCTAGTTGATAAACATAAAAAGAATATAGTCTACCTATGAAATGAACGATGAACTCAAAACGTAAGTAAACTAAAACTTAAAAGAAGGAGAGTTTGTTTATCAAGTTTATTCTACTCTCAAGTCAATTGACCAGAGTTGGAATAGAAGATTCGTTCCACTCCTAGTTCTCTAGCATGGATTGGTTTCTAGTCTAATTAGTCGGTCTTAAGTCTAATGAGAGCTTTACGAAGGGTGTTATACTACGATGCAACTAAAAGGAGTTTATGTTGAATTTAACTATGAATACTATGGAAATACGATTGTTTGAATCTAGATAAAGAAATAAAGGGGAATTGAATCCACCTCGAATCCAACTTAATAACCTAGCATAGATTGTTGTATCTCGATTCTTACGTTCTTACGGCAAGAATTCCGAGTTCTAATCCCTAATGTTCATGGCATTTCTACCAATTACCAACTAGCATGTGAGGTCGTCCACCCATTCTCATGGCGAATCACAACCTTCTAGAGTGGAATAGATTCTACAATGCTTCTACACTATACAACTAAGTTTTCATCAAGGCTTCATCAACCCCTTCTAATGGAGGTTTTAGCCTTGAGTCATCAACCCATCATTTCCCATATTATTATAACTAGACATCATATCAAAATTCTAATTTGACTAATTTAACTAACAATACTTCAATCTAATTAAACAACTACGGAATGATAATCAACAAGAAATGAACTAGATCTATAAATTGAAATTGACAGAAATCGAAATTGACAAAACAACTTATTTTATTTATCTAACCAATCAAGAATAATGATTCAAAGACTTAATCTAAAACAAGAAGTGAAATGGAACTAAACTTAATTAATCTAATGAAAACTAGATCTAGAATTAATCCCTATTTTTAAGTCTAACTAGCTACCCTTAACAAAGAGCTAAGTTTTTGTTTTTATATGTTTTAAGATCCAAAAATCGTGCATGGGCTTGGAGCCATGTTTTGGGCCAGAGAATCAGGCCCAAAACCCAATTCTTTCAGTCCAGAAAGGGCTCTTCAGTTGCAGTTGGCTTTGACAGATGTTTCGTCCACTTCTGCTCCTCTGATTGGGTCAAGGCTTGGACCATTGGAAAGCTCTTTCCGATTCGGTTGTTTTGACATAAAGTAGGCCCAATTCCGAGGTCTGAGTCCAAAGATACGGCCTTCGGAAGTTCTGCTGACTTTGTGTGCTGTTTCTGCTCGCGTTGACTTTGACTTTTCAGCTTTGACCGGGCTTTGGAAAGGCTTTGTCTTCTTGAATCTTGGCCTTTAATCACAAAACTTCTTAACAACCGACCTTTGCTCCGTTATCTCATCAAAGTGGCACATTTCTGCACATAATTGACTTTGAAACCTGAAATGCATAAAAACACGTAATCAGTATTAACTCTTAATTATTACTCACATAATTGGTCTAAAAGTATGACTGTTACAGGGTTAAAACTACAGTTTTGGGCTCTTATCACTAGCGTGTCGCCAGGTTCACACTACTGCTACTACTTATTAGTTTCTCTTAACGCTAACAATGAAACTAAACAAATAGCATAAAAAGAGTAATATCTAACCATTACACAGTTGGTTCTCAACAATACCTGACATCGCCTGGATAGTATGCACTTCGACGGTGGAGCACAGAAGATAACATACGGAAACTTCCGAATTCCTTCATTTCCTTTCAATGATGGATTAATCCCAACTTGAATCAATTCTTCAAGATGATCTATAGTCACAATCCGCCCACTTTCAACTCAACAACATTACATTAGTAAATAGCCATCCTACTTGTAAACATCCGGTCAGTACATAGTCAAGAGTTTTTATAATAGTCCAACGTTTCACCAAACATCTTGGCCATTCTTGAAAAAGTATATAGACACTCTACCAAACACTATTGGTGCACTACATATTCATCCTACTTATCACCATACAGAGTTTTAATAATAGTTCAACATTTGACAAAACATCTTTGCCTTCCTAGAAAAAAGCACGATGCAAAATATCCCTACAATATATAAGCGAAATCCTCCATTCCTACAGAAATTTTTCTAGGTGGATCTCTGTAAGATATACTTTTGTCACTTTCTTCTTTGGAATGAATAATGTGGAAAGGGGTACAAAACCACAAATTGAAAGGAAATGGATAAATGGAGAAACTCATGCCTCCATTTTCCACTGAAATAAATTTGAAAAGAAGAAAAAATTTAAAAGGGTTTATTGATAGATAACACAATATTACCACATAACGCTTGTCCCAAATTGTAATTGAAAAGCACACTATAACATGATGAGTGTAAATAGAATGTAATAAATTTGAGATAAGGAAGAAATAGAAATTCGAAATAAATAGAATGGACTTCAAGCAGAAAATGAAGTGTATATATATACGTTATTAGAGAGTTCCAGCAAAGACCTTATATGATGTCTTAAGATGGTATACTTTGGTAACATTTTAGGCATTTAAAGAGAAACTGATGATCATATCGAACTATGGTGCATTTTGTGGAATATATATACCATAAGGCAAATTATTGTTGGGGTATTGGATTTCATACGTAGAATATACCTTTCGTGCATATTCTACGTATCTTTTCAATTACTATGAATAAATTCCATGTAAACTTACGTAATGAAATCGAAATTACAAATTGCATTAGTTTTTATGTATTAAGGAAGACATACTCGAAATAAATAGGGTGACCAAAGAAAAACTAACTGAATCCAATCGAAGAAATGGAGAAAAAGAGGTAGTAGTCATATCAGTTGAAGAATCTAGCCAAAACTTAAATCAAAGTTAAAATATTGCAACCCATGAGAAACCCAAATTGGAGAAAAAAACAGAAATTTATGGAATTAAACTTTGAGTATATACCTTGAGCGAGAAGATAGGCTATTGAACTTTGAGATTTGCAGAATGGCGACCATGGTGTAAAGTGTAAACACCGAAACTTTTAGCAAACACCTAAATCTAATGTTTCTTGGGCTCGAACCCGCGACTTGATGGAAACAAAGCCCATTAATAACAATGTCCCGATTCTTACAATTAAAATCAGCGCACCACAACCGTTTGATCTTGCTCAAAATGATCTGGGCCGTCCTTTATGTGTTATTTTGTCTTGTAGTGCAAAAAAAAAACCCTATCTTATTAGATAGATGATTAAAAGCAGAAGATAAGAATAGCGTAGAGCAACGACTTCCAGGCTAAGAGAAAACGTGTTGCATTCCGGTAGGATAGGACACACGGAATCACAACCGAAAGGCTTAGAAGACTAAAAAGCACAAATGTTCAAAAGTGGTAAGATGGTACGGTGGTGGAAGGGCAGCTCGTGAAAGCCTCTATGTCGTAGCGGCTAAAGCCAGACTTAACAGCTTGGGAAAGGGGTTTAGATATCCTAGCTATACTAGATAACTGCTAAGCAGTGGGGGTGTGAGCGGAGGGTGGAGAAGAGAGAGGGAGAGATGGGTTTGTGGGTGGGGGAGAGAGAGAGAGTTAGGGTTTGGTTGAGAGGGAGAGGGAGAGGGAGACGAAGGAGGAAAAGAGAGAGGGAGAGAAATAGAAACCTACCCAACACCCTTTTGTGCCACGTACCCTCCACTACTCCCAAGATGCTCACAGAGATATAAAAAAAAACATTTGTCTTTTCACATGTTTAGGAATTAAAATAACCAATTATACGCCCAATTTGAATTGTGGGTAATTAAGTAATTAACAACCCAAAAAAAACAAAACAACCTTTGTGCAACACATAGCGACAACATCTCTCCAATCTTTTTGAAGAATATCAAGAAAAAGACATCGCCCTAATAATAATAAAAAAAGGATTTTGATTCGTGAGTATTTGAGACTAGCTATGAAAGAAGTTATTCGAGTTAAGAATTCGAGTGATGGTTTTAGTGAAACATGCTTGCTAATAATTAATGGGGCATTCCCAATTTCGCATTGAACCTACAACATGGAGTGGGCAACTTATAGGTATTTATCATTAAATACGTTTCCTTTCTTATTTTAATTGCTTATTTTTATTTTGTTTTTGACTCATCCCTCATCAATTTTGGTTTTCCTTAGAAGTTTTTTTGATGGAAAAATCAACTTTTAAATGGCGGTGGTCTATGTAAACCACCCTTTTTCACTATTAACAAATTGAGTCGTTTGGATTTTTGAAAATTCAAAAGAGTGTCCTTGAAATTGTACATGAGGATTTGAATTAGTGGCACCTTATAGAAGCTATCCACGATATGAATTATTAATTTTTTTTTTGAAAGAGTTTGCCTTAGAATACCAAATCTTTTTTACAGATGCTATACAATAGAATGCGGTCACTAGATATGGAACATTCTCATGTGCTAATCACCAAAGAAGCTTAGCAATAATTTTGTTGAAAGAATAAGCAATTTTGGTTTGAGTTAATATACTGCATTGCATTAACTACCTCTTTTCTGACTTTTCTTGATTTTAAGTATGATTGATCTCATACATTTATGCTACTGAACTCTTTGCTTTTGCCGATAGTATATTTTGTTACTATATACAGTAAAAAAAATGTATTGTATACTGTGGTTTTGAAGCTCAAGATTCAAATGATGAACACTTTATGGAACTAAGAAATCTTTCTGTTAGTTAAATTGAAAATTATTTACTGGTGGTGAATGATTGTTTCTGAAAGTAATACCGAGGATCTATCATTTTTTTAGTTTTAAATATCACTTTCTTGTTTTAGTTTTTGGTCTCACTTAAGTTAGAAAAAAATGATTGACTTAGACGAAACTATGCAAATAAACGATTAATTTTCTATCGATTAATTATGTTCGTTAAAAATTCACTCCAAAACACAGTAAATTTAGGCATTGAGTTCAACTCATTAGAACCTTGAGCCTTTGTGTTCTAAACATTACAACTCTAAGATATTAGGTTCTAACCATTAGACTTCCATTAGAGTTCGAGGCATAATGGTGTTTTCCCCAGAAAATGCAGAATTGGATCACTTGCCATTGGTCCCTTTTCTCTTCCAATCTATTTTTTCTTTCATTCTTTCTTTGGGTTTTAAAGGTAGTAAATTTCTTTAGGTATGACAAACCTTGAGTGCGCCATTGATGACCAAATGATAAAACTAACTTTCAGGTGTATATAATTAAGTGATATTAGATCATCACCAGCAGTTGACTTTAATTGAACTTTTGCGAGAAGCCGATGAGAAATAGATATATGATTCCTTTTAATGCTTAGAGTTGATAGTTCATCTAGATAATTTATGACCTTAACTTAACAAGATATTCGATGAGCAATATAAATAGTTTTCTTTAAATAAAATTTTGATGTTTCAGGGGCTTGATCGCAATCTCAAGTGATATAATGGGTGATGTTTTACGGTTTTGCAATGATCTCAGGTAAGAAGTCAAACTAAAAAATTATCATGAGCATTATGAAGCTCTTTATGACATTGGATTCATTACAAAAGTCCATCTGAATACTTTCTGGCACCCTTGATAGATTTCTTTATGTTTTATTTTCTACTTTAAGATATATGTGTGTTGTTATGCTTCAGTTAAACCATTATTGAAATTCTTATTCATCTGTGAAACATATCTTTGGTGCTAAACTTTAGAACAAAAGGGCAACATGTTCAATCTTAGAGGAACTCCTTATCATGGTTACTGTTAACATGTAGTACGGAAGGATACATTCGTATATATGTACTTATGAGCTTAGACTTCTGATGTGAATGCAGAATAATTTTATATTTTTTGTATATAATCACTGCAGTGGATTGTGGAAGTGTCTTATTTGGGACACTGCTAAACTAAAGACTTTTAATTTTATTGCCGCATTAATGTGCTTTAGAACAATGTTCTTTAGGGATTACACAGCTGAAATGATTGGTATTTTACCATGCCCAATATGTAATGAACAATGTCTATTTTTTAAATGTGGTAGTGCTTGATATCAGTATATTATGAGTTCTCTTTCTTACAGATATTGCACAAATTAGCCAGTCGTGTCAATAGAATAATGTTGAGTTATTCAGAGATAAAGCCTTCTATTTCAGTTTTCTTTTATTTTCGAGACTAATCTGGAGTTCTGCTTGAAAGGAACTATGTCATAATGTTCTCAATTGTTTCGGAGTTCATGTTTGTGATAAAAAACAGAAGAGTAAAATTTTATATTCATGTTGCCTCAAATGTCAAATCATAACACATGAACATGGATGCGCCTAAAAGATATGATATGATCAAGTCTAAGCAAGGGCGTTGCTCTCTTGAAACTTAAGTATGTATGTCATTTTATCAGTGTTCCAAACTCTCTAACTCTATTCTATTGAAGTCGATTGAGTTCTTATATTCACTTGGTGTCAAAGCAAATAATGTTAGAATAATAGAAGATTAGAATGCATGGTAGGTGATCATGAGATACAGAAGTAAGAGTTGCTTCATATACATAGTGATGTAGCTTTGGATTGAATTTCATTTTTCATGGCTATAAGCAGACTGCCGACTTTCTAACGTTAGTACTTATTTTTGTCATGACATTGGCGTTATCTTTGGAAGGTACATCTCAATCTCCAACAAAGGCATCACCTTATCAGAAATGTTTGCACATAACCGTTTATTGTTCATTGTTCATGACCATTTAAATATCTCATTCGTTGTTTATGTTAATGTCTGTAATGCATCATGAGAACCTCAAGGCATTATTTCTGTGGAATCTGACAACTACCATGAACTCTCATCCATGCAAAATGTATGTTTTGACACCAATGTTCTAATTTGTGGTATAAATATTTCAGGGATTTAGCAGTGTCTTTGAAAAATATTATGCGTTACAAATGATCTTATTATACCGCACATGAAAAGAGGAAGAGAATGAACCTCTAGCATTATCGATATTTTATAGCCTATTGCATTTGGTAATGGTGGCCATTGTTTGTAAATATGGTGTTTCAATGTCCTTGAATCATTTGGCATTCAATTAAGCAGTAAACTCCTTTTAAGCTTCACTACTTAGATCAACTTTAGCGGAAAAATATATATATATATCTAAACTTTATTTTTGTCTATCTTTTGACTTTTGTGCGACTGTTTATTTATTAGTCTAGGAATTGTATTTGCTCATTTTACATAGCTTTATGTATTCTTTGAGAGGAAAAACAAAAGAAAAGAAAAAGAAACTTATGATACTTAAGCAACTAAACATTATTTGGAAGTAAGTTAAGTAAAATTACTGTAGATATTTAAAATCTTAGTGAAGGAAAATTTGACATTTCCCATTTGTACAGTGACATGCATGTATGAGTAGTGTTACACCTTATGTGATGATATACAATTAAGTGTCTAACATTACATCAAACATTCATTATTATCTTTACATGATTTCTGTGCTGATGTTCAATATTATAATAAGGTTTTAATAGAGTGTTTAGCTACTTGATAGACCGTTAAGACTGCACAATGCTCATTGGATTGTGTGATAGCTTTTACCATCTTGAAACAGGTTATTATTCTGACTATGCAGTTTCTAGCTTAACAGTATGCAAACCAAACTCTTCTTTCTTTACGTGCAAGTTTGTTTCTTGACTACTCTTATTATCTGTTAATCTTTGTATCGAATCGACTGAGTTGAAGTTAATCCTTTGTTGTTGTTACATTTTGCAGGACTATGATTATTATGGTGGTAGAGTTCAAGGATCGAAAAGTATAGGAATATGCAAAGCAATAATGGAGGAATTCAGTTTTTTATGCATCAATATAAATGTTCGTCATAATGTTTTGTTTTTGTTTTTTCCTTTTATTTTGACTGTAGTGATTTCTCACTGATGTTTATGTTATGCAGGTTTTGGGTTCTTTACAGAGCAAAGCAAAATGGTCCCTTGATCTTGGGAAGCTTCCTTAGTTTGTTATCGCCCACTTATGCTTTCTTTTTACTTTTGCTTGTTGGGGTTGAGTTGTTCTTATATGGTGCTTTTGTTCATAAGGGTGGTAACATCCTTGAGAGGGTCATGGTGATTACACATATGGGCATGAACATGGACATGACATGACCATTGGTGCTTCGTCTACGGTCATAATATGTGACTTCTAATGGGTTCGATTTCAAAAGAGCATCTATGGTTCCATTATTAGAAAAAAGATATATCAAAGAAAAACATATCTGTAGAAAAACTTTCATCTGTAAAACCACTAAGGCTGGGTTTGTTTTTTAGCTAAATCTTTTATTTTTGTTTTTTCAGGCTTCCCACTGGATTTTGGATTTTCTAAAAACTGCGAGTAGTGGTTGTATCTAAAAGCTACAGCAGTGTGTCTTTCTTCTTTGTATTAGTGTGATCTTGGACCCGCATTTTCTTTTTATCATAATAAACTTGGTTACAAACCTGAAGCTTTATTTGTTTTTCATGAACCATGCCCAACTTGTGATTTGTTATACAAGTCGAAGATGTTTATTTATCAGTCTATACAATATCTGTCTTGCATTATGGTTTAGACACACATTGAACGAATTAAAGCATATATTCTTTTATATGCATGGGGTTACGCACTGTGCATTCAATGTGCTACTAGAATATGATATGAGAGTGAGACTATAGCTTTGGGGAATCAACTATACGGAAATGAGTTTTAGACCTCTTGGACTGCAGTTTTGGATAATGACTCAAGTAGTAAGAATAATGTCTACCGCCAAATATTATTGGGGTCTTCCACTTATAGATTAAAAAGTTTAGCACTAGCCCATGTATTATTAGATATTTTTTCTGACTTTTTTGAGAGGCCAAACTATTGTTGTTTCAAGTTTTCAGCTTATGCTCGGCAATAAGCACGAAAGTAGCAGAAAGGTGTTCGGGAAGAAAGATTGGACAAAGAGTAGAAAAAACCGCTAAAGGAAATACTATTGCAATCAAACAACAATATAGAGAGAGATGAACAAGTGTAGTCTGAGTGTCTGACAATATGTCTAGAGAGAGAGAGAGAGAGTTGTAATAAACAACACAATCAATAGGTATGTCTGAGAGACTGAATGAATAGGTTAATATATATATATATATATATATATATATATATATATATATATATATATATATATATATATATATTATTGGATGGTGTTGTATTCATATTTTTCTCTTTGTTTTGTATTCAATGTGTTTTGATGGGTGGTCCACCACTATATATATAGAGGTTTGTTTGAGTACCACACCACTGATTGTTTCATTTGTTTTCTTCAATATATGTATTATTTCAATATAGGTGAGCATCCAATGTCCTGACTTATCTTATATATAGTTTTTTCCTCTGAAATTTGCAGCTTGGTTGTATTACCTTACATTCAACAATTTAATAGAATTGACATATCTAGCAATTTTTTAACAGGATTGGACTGACATCTTACGAAGTGGAAAAAGACGTTTGTTGTAGGTTGAAGTGTTAAACCAAGTAGCGCCTTTTGGTGTTTTCTGTTTTAGTGTTTGAGATTTTGACATATTCGAATCAAAATTTATTTCACATTTCTTAATATTTCTTATCGCTTCTTTCTTATCAGTATAAATATAGTCAACATGTCCAAAAGAACAGTACATGTGGCATCGATAATAAAATAGCAACAGTACATGTGGCGTCAATAATAAATTAGCTAAGGAGAGTTACAAAATTAGTAGTACACATTGATAAGGAATTAGGTTCCCATGTAGTAGTTCCTCAAAATGTCAAGCTCGCAGTGCTAACGACCAAAGATGAGTTTAAATGGAGCAAAGCTGTAGAGGTTTAGTGTTTAGAGGACAACGACCTGATGATCTGTTTGATAGGGAATGGCTACACTCTTCTTGGGATAAGAGTTGCCTACGTATCAAGTTTCTTGAGGTAAACTTGAATCAAGCCTTACGTAGTTCATCTCTATCTACTTATAGATGTTTGAGCTGACTTTCCTTATTTGCTCCAGGCCGTTATGAAGTGTAGATCCACCTTATGTGCTATCTTGATGATTCACCATTACTCTGATGTTACAAAGTAAATGTCTCCTTGATTGTTGCGTTGACTGAGCTCCAGGATTGTGCTAGTTGATTTGCTTCCATAAATGGCTGTAATTGATGCTGGGGATGACCTGGGTTTGGGTCGTTGGTACGCTCTGACGGATAGGTACGAGTTGATGGATTGGTACGACCTGGTGTGTGGACACATTAAGTATAGTGCAAAACGGAGGGTACTTACACAGCCCCTTTTATTTTATCCGTTCTTTGGATAGCTGTGGTGTAAAAAAAAAAGGAAGGGTAAAATAAAGCTTTAAAACACGTGTCGGACAGCTGGTTGGTGTAATTAGCTTTTGAAAAATGTGCGGGAACTGTTCGGCTGTATTCGTGGGCCCAAAATCGCAGCGGTTTGTGGGCGAGTTATCATTGTATTTGTGGGAATATGAAAAGGTTTTGTTTTTCTCGAGGTTTGCGCAGCCAAAGGGTTTTCATGTGGGAAAGGCCTTTCAGTTCTTAATTCTACCAATTCACGCAAAGAAAAAGCAGAGAGAAAAAAAGGAAAAACAAACCAACCTTTCTCGTATTTTTGTTTTTCAGGTGCGTTTCTTTGAAAAACTTGATCTTTGTTTCTTTTTTATTTCATAATGTCTATGACCAGTGATAGTTTGAGTGGGGAAGTGGAGGTAGATCAGTGGAGAGAGAGAATGGTAAGTGAGTTGGGGCTTCATCGTCTTCTTCAGTGGAGATGATGGCTGAGGAGTTGGGGCCTAGGTCGCTTTATGCTGATCTGAAGGAGGAGTTTGGTTGGGTAAATGCCGACCTGGCCATGTATGACCTGAGTGGAGAGAGGAGGTTGTATAACAGTGACTATGTTCCTCTGGATGGGGGAGTGGTGATTTGTTATGGGCAGTTGAAGGTTGGGATGAGGTTGCCATTTTCCCGTCTTACTGTTGAGGTTTTGAATTTCTGTGGAAAAGCCCCTTGTCAGTTCGTAGGGAATAGTTGGAGGGTGTTCCATGTGTTAGATTTATTGAATGAGAGGGGCTATAACATCCACTTAGGGGATGTGTTGGAGCATTTCTCTGTGAAGAGATCGTTTGCACTGAATTTTAGTTTGCAGGTCGTAAGGGGGAAGTCTACTGTGATTGTGGGGGTGAGTAAAGAGGACTGGGGGCATAGGCCATTATTGGTTGTGGGTAATTACACCCCCTCTAGGTGTGAGTTGAGTACCCGCTCTGTAAAGTGGGCTGGTAGGTAGCTATTTTGTAGGTCGTATGTAAGTATTGTGTTTGATATGTTGTACGTTCTGATATTTTTGTTTCCTTTTGTGCAAAGGTTTCCATTCGGGGTCATCCTCAACTTGACGTTATAGAAAAGTTTGCTTGTTTGAGTTGGGAGGAGAAATGAGCTATCTTGGGGGAGGTTGCCTACTACTTTAAGAAGCGTGGAGGGGAGAAGATCAACCGGAAGAAGGTGGAGCAAAAGAAGAGGGCTCGTAAGCTTGTTTTTGACATCTCTGATTCTAGCTCGGACGCTGAGATGGAGAGGGAAAGCCAGAAGGTACGACCTATTTCTGGAGTGAGAACGCCTGGAGGATCTGCTGATAGCCATTTTGCTCCTAGACGTTTGGAGGGAGGTGATGGTGGTTATACTAGTGGAAGTGGTGGGGGAGTTGGTGATGCTCCTACACCTTTCCTGAGGCCTCAACTGAAGAGGCGCTCCGAGGTGGCTGAGCCTGAGGGGGAGAAGAGGTCCCAAACTGAGTATGAGGAATGACCTAGTACTGGGGAAGGTCGTACTTCTTCAGGTCGGGCTCCTTTGAAGAGGATGAATCTGAAGGAGCTGGAGGTTGATGTGGGGGTGATGTGGGGGTAGCTGAAGCCCGGGGCAAGAAGATGGCTGGTGAGACTGAGCCAGCTACCCAGAAATGCAAGGGGTCAGGGAGTGTGGCCCCATGTGACAAGAGTGGTGATGATATCCTGGATAGGCTTGTCACCTATGAGGGCCCGATGAGTAGGCTGAGGAAGTTTGTGAAGAATAGAGACTGTAGTTTTAATAACTCCTTGGTTGCTAGAAGGCTGCTGGAAAGCATTGCCTTGGATGGAGATAGGCACCAGCTGGAGACAGGGAAGGACTTGGGGGTGAACCTGAGAGATATGGATCGCTCTATGTGCTTTGTAAGTGTCTATCCGACCTGAGCCTTATCTTGTTCTTTGATGTTACTGCTTTCTAATTTGCTTGTTGTCAGGTCTTGGCTATGTATAGGAAGTTGAAAGAGAAGGCCCTTATCTCTGACCTATACAAGAAGGAGCTGGATGCTGCCAAGGAGGCCTATGACAAGCTTCTAGCTGTGCAACAAGTGGAGAGGGCTGAAGTTGTAGGGTTAAGGGCTCAGGTGCACGAGTTGGCTGGGAATGTGGCCCTATTGCAACCATCTCTTGATACTTCAAAGATGGAGGTTCAGCATTGGGTTGGTGAATGCAAAAAAGTGCAAGGCATTGCTAAATGAGCCCAAGCTGAATATAACGACCTGGTTGACTTGGTAGAGAGCGGGGATACTTATGTTCTGGTGGATGACTTCATGGATCTAGAACGTAAGTACAAAACCCTGAAGAGGTCCGTTGAAAGTGGGGCTGCAACAGTAGCTATGGATAGTGCTGTTGTAGATGCTAGTAGACGACCTGATCTACCATCCGACCTTGGTGCTGCTCCAGCCGTTCAGCCAACTGAAGAGGTCTCCACAGAAGCTGCAAATGCAAGTGGTGATCCAGCTGGTGGCTCTGTTGGTGAAGAGGGTGGACCACTGGAGCTTTTGAATGTGGAGAATCTTTCTTGTGTTAATTGATCCTCTTGTCTTTGTTAGCCATTTTGATGATGGATGAAATGTTTGAACAATATTCTATTTCTTGCTGTTGATGGGGGTACTGAGGTCGTTTTCTCAGGATAACCTGGGGGCCTTAGCATCTAACCAAATTTTGTAAGTAGTAAAATATTTAAATTACTTACCTGTTCTTCATTGATATTATCTTTGAATTTTCTTTGAATGTGATTGTATGACGACCTGTGCTGTATAGTGACAGTTTGGTTCATGACCTGATTAGATGAGCTTAATCGTCACCTAGGTGTCCTTGTGTGTGTTGATTGGGTCGTTCCTTTTGGGGGAACTCCTATCACTACAACAAATATGGCATATGACATCACTAATTTTACATCACTAAGACATCACTTTTCTCAGCATGTGATGTAATAATTCTGATTTTCTAGCTTTACCCCCAGAACTTAGGCCAATTAGCTTTACCCCCCAGTTCTTTCATCTAGAGGTTTACCCCCCCAAGATCACACCACATCCAAGTCAAATGTTATCTTTTTGGTCAATGCATGTAAAAAGACTTCATTGCCCTTTGCCCTTTTAATAGTTTTCTAGCTTTACCCCCGAACTTAGACCAATTAGCTTTATCCCCCCAATTCTTTCATCTAGAGGTTTACCCTCCCAGAACTTAGGCCAATTAGCTTTACCCCCTAGTTCTTTTTCATCTAGAGGTTTACCTCTGATACAACACATCCAAGTCAATTGAGTTTGACCGTGATGTTTTTGGTTAAGACAAATGAAAAGACTCTAATGCCCTTTTCTAGGTATAATTACATAAATGCCCTGTGACTTTGGCAAATACAAAATTGGAATTCAAATCATCTATGACACATGTCATGATCTTCTGAACTTTATCCGACAGCTACCACCAATCCTTATCAAATGACATCTACACCCTTAACATTATGAAATTACATAATTAACCTCACGCTTGTTAAAAGCTACATGTATGCTAGGAGAAAACCAATCGTGAAAGGGCAATGAAGTCTTTTTAAATGGTAGTGGTGTATGGCTTGGAGAAGATAATGTTACAGTGATGGTAGTGATGGTGTATGGCCGTCGGATAGAGTTCACAAGATCATGACATGTGTCCTAGATGATTTGAATTTCAATTTTGTCTTCGCCAAAGTCACAGGATATTTATGTAATTATACCTAGAAAAGGGCATTAGAGTCGTTTCATTTGTCTTGACCAAAAACATTACGATCAAACTCAGTTGACTTGGATGTGTTGTGGTTTTGGGGGGGTAAACCTCTAGATGAAAGAACTAGGGGGTAAAGCTAATTAGCTTAAGTTCTAGGGGGTAAACCTCTAGATGAAAGAACTGGGGGGATAAAGCTAATTGGCCTAAGTTCTGGGGGGTAAAGCTAGAAAACTATTAAAATGGCAAAGGGTAGTGAAGTCTTTTTACATGCATTGACCAAAAAGATAACAGTTGACTTGGATGTGGTGTGATCTTTGGGGTAAAGCTAATTGGCCTAAGTTCTGGGGGGTAAAGCTAGAAAACTGTAATAATTATCACAATTATTTTTTAACATCACTTATTTCAGAAGCTGATGTAGTAGAGTTGTACAACATCATTTTAATAAGTGATGTCGTGATAGTGATATAGTAACACTTTTTTAGGTCATTCGGCGTGTCACTTTTCTCAGCATGTGATGTAATAATTATCACAATTGTTTTTTAACATCACTTATTTCAGAAGCTGATGTAGTAGAGTTGTACAACATCATTTTAATAAGTGATGTCGTGATAGTGATGTAGTAACACTTTTTTACGTCATTCGCTGTGTCACTTATAAAGTGATGTAATATCTATGTATTCAACATCACTTTAAAAGTGTTGTCACCCACCATGTCATTTATAAAGTGATGTAATATCTATGTATTATTGAACATCACTTTAAAAGTGACTTTGCCAAGTTTTCGAAATCACTTATAATGTGACTTCCAAAAGTGTTATTATTAATATACATCTTAATTAAGTTAATTAGTTAGAAAAAGACCATCAAAAAACTAGGTTATATAGAAATGAAGCAGGGGCGCGGCTTGGTTTGCTAGACTAGCCTCCCTTAAACGAAAATTAGAAAATAAAAAATCGAGACTTTTTCTGCTGAATATATTTTGGTTTCCCTAGTTAGAATTGAAAGACCATATAATACCATTAAAAAAATACCATATACTAAACCAAAAAAGAGAAAAAGCAGTCAAGGGCCCTATTTTTCCCTGACTTATACTTCGAACAAATGGTTTTCTTTTTCATCTTCTTATTTTTCAGTCGTTTAACTAGAAAAAAAAAAAGTAAGTTTTTCTCCTGGAAACCTATGTTCTCTTCTTCGTCCTATCCAAATGTCTCCATTTCCTTATCTGAAATTTAGGACATCTCAATGAATCTTTTTTTGCCTCTCATCTGGCCAAGGAGAAAAGGCGCCTCCTTTTCTCTCAAATTTTGGTTTTAATTGGTTATTATAATTGAGTTTTTGTTTGGATTTTTGACATATTGAAACAATTGCAGTGGAAGGCTTTGGATTGATCAAGGTATGCCTCTATATGTGTCTTAATTTCTGTAACCCTTTTCATTTTGTTTCTAGCTAATTGGCGTGAGTTTTTCCACCTTTAATGAATTTAGCTTTACTGACCGTAAATTTGAAAATAAAACAAGTTTGGTGGTTTTGTTTTTTTGGGGACGTGGTGATTGTTTTAGAGTTAGTAGATAGATGTGGTTCTTATTTGTTTGTTTTTTAAGTTGTAATTGAATCAGTGGTTATTTGTTTTTATTCAGAGAAGTAGTTTCAAGTTGGTGGATTTCTAGCTTCAATGGTTTCTACACCGTCTATCGATGAAGAGGAGAGAAATAGAGGGAGTATGTGGGTGTTGAACCAAAAACTTGATCAGCCTATGGACGGGAAGCTGGGAGGCTAAGAAATATGTACATGGAAAAGGTTAGATATATACTCTACATCTGTATGGCACCATCTTCATTCATTTTCACTCATTGCAGTCACCCTCAATCAATAGAATCATGTTTGACCTTGTTTAGCAATAAAGTTTGTTTAGGTTCTATGTTGTAGACTGTAGTCATATCTTCTTTGAAGTTATTGATCCAATTATCTTCGTTTTTCAAGTCATAAAACCTTTACTTCTCTGACAATTTAGTATTTAATTATTTATATCCTGTTTCATTGTCAAAGACGATCAATTAACTATCGGTTGGTATTCAGATGTGGATTATGAGTCAACTTGGTTATCACTCTCTCAATCTATCATCAGGTTCGAATTAAGCCAGTGTGTTTTTATTTCAATCCGCAGCTTTGATTTCTAAAAGGTCTTCATGAAAATGAATGCGGACTGTTTGATTAAATTTCTGAAAGAAATTTATCTTTTAAAGGCTTGGTCACAAGATCACAAGAAAAAAGGGGCGAAAGCCTGAAGTATGTAGACAAGAGGAGTGTGACAGCGAAGACAAATTAGAAGTTTGGTAAAAAGATCGCAAACTTGAAGCTCTCGAAGAGTTACAAGTTCTTCCAGATGAAATCATCTGCTCTGCATTCGAAGTCTTGTCTCCTCGTAACGTTACTTGTCTTTCTTGCATCAGCAGGTTTCGATGTCATTTTCTTTTTAATTATTGTATTTGCTAAATCTAGTGGGCCAATTTTGGATATAGTTTCGAACTCTATTTTAATAGTCGCAAATATGTAATGAATTTATGTCTTGAATCTGCAGTGTGATATACATATTGTGCAATAAAGAACCATTATGGATGATATTATGCCTTAGGAGTGTTACTAGTCAATTGCATGTGCTAGATGTGTGGGGTTATTAACTGGGTTAGTACTTGAAAAATGGTTGGATGCATGCTCTGCTAAAGGTACTGTTATTTCTCTGTAAGTAGTCTTGCTATATATTTATTGTTTCTTGGAATGAATATATATTGATGGTTGACTGTAGCATTTTTTATTTGTGGAGAAATGGCTAGTACAATTAATTAATTGGAGTTTTTGCTGTAGATAAATGGCTAGTATGTGTAGTTTGCACACTTTCACCAGGTATGGTGATCTGACTCACCTTCAAATGATGTGAGTCCTTGTTGTAGTTGCTCATAATGGGTCTCTCTTATAATCTAATATTCTTTTTGTTACTGATCCAGATGGCTTCTTCTTTTTTCTGAGCAATGGTGATTTTTCGTGTAACCATAGGTCACTTCTAATAAGCTTATTTGGTTATGTTCCCCATTTTCTTTCTCAAACATTTAGGTATGTACTTATTGAAAGAGCTGCTTCAAATCCTTGCTCAACTTTGACGGGCTTAATTCTTCTTCGAGTAAATAACTATTGGAGCTGATGGAAGTCTACAAAATTCATTGTGATTTTCTTTCTGTAAGTATGCATTCTAAACAGGTTGCTATGTGATTTGTTATTTGGTGAACTGCCTAGCTTTACTAGTAGGAATGATTAAGTTGTAGTATGAAGAATCAAGAGATAAAGATCGATACTTATAATTTTCATATGATTGTAATCCATTCAAGCTAATAATTGCTTATATATACCATGTGAGCTGAAAACCATTTTTTTTTTTCAGGCTTCATCAAGTCAAAAGAAATTCCAATGATAATGGAAGTAACTAGGTTGATTAAACTACAAAGCCAAAGGTATAAGGAAGGTACGTATGGTACATTTTATGCTGGAGATGACTTGTGGCTATAAGGAAGGTATCTAATTATTTTAAACATTGGAGGAGACTTGTGGGCTTGTTTAGAAATTCTTGGACTTGTTAGTAGTTTTTTTTGCTAAAGGTAATTGTATTAATAAAAAAGGTTACAAAGTAAAAAAAAATGGATAGGAATGATAGTAACCACTATCTCATAGCTGTTAAGCTCAGCTTACAAATCTATAGTACGTGGCGTGCATATCCTCAATTCTATGCAAGAATGTCGGCCTGCCGTCCCACCATTTCTTCTCACCCTTTGCCAGGTTAGCTGCTTCTTTGGAACAAATGTCGGCGCCAAAGTTGACCTCCCGCCAGGTGTTGGTAACTATTATCCAGTCCGCTAGCCCTTTCACTTTGTCCCAAGCTGCCCGAACACGCCAATGGACCTGGTTATTCTGAAAAGATTTGACTGCCGCAGTAGAGTCAGATTCTACCCAGATTAGTTTCCATCCCAGTTCCACCGCTTTTGCGATGCCCTCCACTATCGCAAAACTCTCAGCTATAAAGTTTGTTGCAATACCCAGACCTCCAATGTATGCGCCAATAACATCTCCATTACTATCTCTAAGAAGCGTGCCCCAACCAGAGTTTCCAGGATTACCTCTAGAGCAACCGTCAGCATTCACTTTTATCATGTTACTTGGCGGAGCCACCCAATAACATTCAAAAGTGTGTGGAGCCTTCCTTAACTTGGGCGGTAGCTTCCAAGCCTTCAAGACTGCCAAGTCTCTAGTAGTGTTGTTCATGGGCTTCTTCGATCGATCATAAGCTCTCTTAACTGCTCCACGGACTTGGTACATTATGGAACTTATGCTCGACTTCTTGCTGCCATAGATGACTCCATTTCTATTCCTCCAAATCGCGACCAAGCAAGAAATAGAAACTGCTTTCCACAAATCCTGTAAGAGGGGGCTATCATGTCTACACTTTATAAGCATCTCTTCCCGATTAGTAATCCTCATATGATGATGCATCCTATGAGCTATGAGTTCCCAGCATCTCTGCGCAAAACTACACTCAAATAGAATGTGATCTTGTGTTTCCTCTGCCCCCGTACATATGCAACATCGAGACGCCATCTTGAAGTTCTTCCCCCTTAATTTCTCATCTGTATGGATGGCGCCGTGTAGAATTTTCCAGCCTGTCCCAAGGGTCCTTGGCAGCACCTCTGCTGACCAGAGAAACTTTGCCCACGGCAGCACATTCTCCTTTCTCTAATCGCGTCATAGGCCAATCCCACTGTGAACAAGCCATCAGTAGATTGATGCCACACTCTGCTGTCATCTCTCTGCTGGTCTGGTCTCCAACTTGCTGATATCCACCTCTAGGTTGCATAGAATCTGTTTCATAGGTTCCGAGAAAGTCCACTGGTTCCCCTGGATGCAAGCGCTGAGTGGGGCTTTAAGTTTTTGCAGGAGTCTTTTGTCCTGTATAGAGTTGCCAATGATCACGTCCCCTATCCAGTTATCCCTCCATAAACTGATATTCTCTCCTGTACCAATGATCCACCCTTGATGAGTCTCCATCTCTCTGAGCTCCCATTGTATCCCGGTCCACACTGTAGAACTCTTTTGGCTAGCCCAACCCGGCCCCTTCTTTGTTTCTGTATTTTCTGTTCATAAACTCTGACCAATCCGAGTTCCCATTCAGTAAATTCCAAGCTAGTTTCATGAGCATCGCTAGGTTTATGTCTTTGAGCTTTCCGTAGTTCGAGACCTCCCTCTTCCTCTGGAAGACACACCTTTTGCCATTTCACTGTGATGAATTTCCGCTCCGCTGGGTTATGATAAAATAAATTTTGCTAGTCTTACCTACGCATACAAGATGAAGCATAAACGCAAGTAAAACTAGAACTTCTTGGGTGCTATGTTTATCAAAGATCTACTCTCTATCTATTGAACATAGTTGAGTAGGAAGTTCTTTCCACTCCTAGTCCTTTCGCATGTTGTGTTTTCTAAGTCTAATTACTATATTCTAAAGTCAAGTGAGAGATTTACGATGGTGGTTTAGACTACGATGCAACTACCCACAAGATGTAACTAGTCAACTAAATAAACAACTATGGAAATACTACGTTGATTATGTGATAAGGAATTAGAGGGGGATTGATTCCACCTTAACTCAACTTAATTCACTAACGACGACTCGTCGTAATCCGAATTGAACTGCTACGCAGAACAATTGGTTCTTCCTAATCCCTAATTACACATGGCATTTCTACCAATTCGTAACTAGCGTGTGAACGATTAACCCCATTCTCATGGTGAAGTAATCGTTTCTAGAGTGGAATGGGCAATTACGACGATTCTACGATAATCGGAATCAAGCGTTCATCAAGGCTTCTCAACCCCCTCTAATGGAGGTTTAGCCGAGAATCATTCCGCAATCATTTCCGTATGAATTACAACTAGACATAATATAAATAATTGAAATTTACTAATCTTAACTAAACAATAATTGAAATCTAATTAATAACTAAGAAATGATAAACAAACAATAATTGAAACTAGATCTAGAAATGTAAATGACCAAATCAAATTTATCAAGAATAAACTATTTTTATTTATCTAATTAAATGAAGAACAATCATTCAGTACTAATATCTAAAACAAGAATGAAAACTAATTAATTAATCTAAAACTAATTAAAACTAGATATCAAGAATACTAATTTATTAATCTAATCAAAGAACAACAATGATTTAGTACTGAATTTAAAACAAGAATAAAACTAATTAATTAATGTAAACTAATCTATATCTAATCTAAGTCTAATTATCTACCATTAACAAAAGCTTCCTAACCTAACTACCATTACAAAAGCTTCCTAACCTAACTACCATTACAAAAGAGTTCAACTTTTGTTTTTATACTTTCAGATCCAAAAATCATGCATAGGCTTGGAGCCATGTTTTGGGCCAGAGAATCAGGCCCGAAACCCAATTCCTTCAGTCCACAGACCCCTTTTCAGCTGGATTCGGCTTCAACAGACTTTTCGTCCATTTTTACTCCTCTGATTGGGACAACGCTTGGACCATTGGAAAGCTCTTTCCGAGCCGGTCGTTTTGACATAAGATAGGCCCAAATCCGAGGTCTGAGTCCAAAGATACGGTCTTTGGAAGTTCTGCTGACTTTAAGCACTGTTTCTGCCCGCGTGGACTTTGACTTTCCATCTTTTGACCGGGCTTTACAAAGGCTTTGTCTTCTTGAATCTTGGCCTTTAATCACAGACATCCTTAGCAACCAACCATTGCTCCTTTATCTCATCAAAGTGGCACATTTCTGCACATAATTGACTTTGAAGCCTGAAACGTATAAAAACACGTAATCAGTATTAACTCTTACTTATTACTCACATAATTGGTCTAAAAGTATGATTGTTAAGGGGTTAAAACTACAGTTTTGGGCTCTTATCAAACCTATGAGGTTCCTTCGCATCCTGCCATGCGATGGTAATTTGCTAGGCTTCACGCCATTTATCATCTATGGTTGCTAACCTATTAAGTGCCACTTGGTCTGATGGGGTGTAAGGTGCAATCTGATGTGGCTGTATCCGCCACCCTTGCCAAGTCATTGCACGACAAGATCGAATGATCTTATTGGTGGGTCGCACAGTGTCGACCATAATCCAATCCGTGAAACGTGTACAAAAAATAGGAAAGAAACATAGCATAATACGGCAAATTAGAACAGGCATAAGAATGTACTTATGCCTCATGCTATGGGCTCGAGCTAAACTAGACATCAAGGTCCTGGGAAGATCATAGAACACGCGTCCCGTGGCATCATTCACAGAAGAAAAACGCCATTCCCCTAAAATGTTTAACATGATCCAAAACATAATAGTTCCTATGTTCATAGACAGGCTACCAAAGGCGACGTTATAGTCCCCTTGGTCCTCAATACGGAAAATGCCTGCCCCATAAGCCTCATGCAAAAACTCGTATGTGTAGACATACATATTATCTACCCAATAGCACCATGGGTCTTGTATTTCAGTTGGCATAGCAAGTCCAAGAACAAATGCTAGCAAAAACCTGGTAATTTCCATTGGTTCATCGTTAATGTTGATGGAGAACACTTGTTCTCCATCCGGTCTCTCAAAGAACATGCAATTATCATAAAAATACGATGCAAGCGATGGAGAATAATGTTCATCAGGTCTTACCATTAGCGGTTCCCAGCTTACGTACGTGATCACCTCTCGAAACCAAGCACCATAAGTAGTGCTTTGGAACAAATCTTCGAAAGATTGTTCTGGTATGATTGTAGGAGATGTCATCTCAAAACGACCCTCTAGAACAGTTGCAACTATCCTGAAACACCCCACGAAAAAAATTGGAAATTTTCGTCTATCGGGTCTCGGTGGCGAGTCGCTTCCACTTGAAGCAGGTGCTTTCGGGTGTTTTGGATTTACAGTGTTTTGGGGGCCAGTCACACTCAATTTGGGCGCAAAGTGCTCGACTAAAATTTCGACAGAGAGGGCGCTCCGAGGTGCTAAAGGTTGAAATTTGAGAAGAAAAGTGGGAAACGTGGGAGTGAAAGGTGAGTGATATAAGTTAGGTGTAGTGTGGGTTGTGAGTGTAGAATGAATGAAGTTTTTATAAGTTTTAAGTTGCTAAAACGGATCGGGAAGTTGCCAAAAAGCTTTTACGGCATTTTCCGGAAATACTAAAATTTCCAAACCCGAAAATGGAAACAACTCATATTTTTTATTCTAACACAACCCTAATATCTTTTAGGTGAAATTTAGGATAGAAACTACCTATCTTATCGATATTTCATCCTACCAAAAGATCTATTCATAGATATGCCCATATCGGCAATATTCTAAACCTAACTCCAAAACAACTTCAGAAATTACTGATAATCTCAAAATCATGCACTGATTTAAATCAAACCACCCCCAAACAATTTTACTAGGTAGATCTATTGGAGATTTCTATTTAACAGAGAAATGAGTAAATATTATTGAAACTATAGAGTAACTCTATTATTCAAAGCATTAACATTTGCAAAAATTAGATACTTTTAGGATGTAAATTACGCACTTTTATTTATAAAATGTTAAAAATTATAAAAATTAGTTAGTTACATAATTTAATTGTGCTATTGAATTGTTTCATGAACCCCCTTCTCCCAAATTGTTTGGGGGTGGTATAGAAACACGATGTAAATGTATAAGCACATATTAGGTTGTATATTACGTATTTTTTGTCTTATAAAAATTAGAAAATTCAAAAATATAAATAAAAAGTTTATGCTATACACTTAGGAATATTGGTATTGTTTCTTTCTCTATGCTGATCTTAATAATCTAGAAGTCTCACATAGCTTTTGCATTAGAATAGTTTTTAGAAACTTAGGTTAATATGTAGGTAATAATCTTTGCATCTATCTATAAATATATTACATGAGTATCTATGATTGTTTGGCAGTAAGTTTCTAAAATCTAGGCTAGAGTACTTATTCTACAAATCCTGTGAGAATATAGCCTAAAGCCTTATATGAGTGAAACATTTGAGAAATGACACAAGGGAGAAGTATATTCCGAATAGAGAAATCACACGTCCACTTGCTTGACCACTATACCATATCCTAAGCGAGAATTTAGGCCCTCTTTGGATCGATATAGCCAGAAGTTCAAACCTATGAATTATTTTCTGCTAGTCGCCCCTCTGAGCCTTTCTTTAGCCTTCCATAAACCACAATTCCTTTACCCTGTTACAAAAACAAAACAAAATAAAAAAATCAACCTACCCAATTTAGAATAAGTCTGAGAATAGAATGAGGAAGAAAGAAGAAGAGAAAAACCTGTGTAAACAAAAATTAGTTAGTTGCTTCAGAAAATAAAAGAAAAGAAGTTTCCATCCAAAGAAAAGAAAAGAAAAGAAAAAGAAAAATAGAAATAAAATGAAAACTCGAAAAATAGAATAAAAGGAGTCAAAAAGCCAAAATAAAAAGGCTAAGGATGGAAACAAATTGTAGAAGCTAAAGTAAATAACAAGGTTTTCTCTAGTTACATAATATGAAGACTCTATTATCTCAGACTTGTCCTTTTTGGAATATCCATTTCCTTCCTTCTTAAACCATCTCCTAATCCCCGCAACACCTAATAAAGACCTCTAGCTCAATTAGGAATAGGTTAGTGTGATAGTAAGTGGCAGATGTGTTTGATCGACTCCGGCTTCCTTGTGTGTCATTGAGATTGTAAGGTAAAGTGTGCCCACTACACACTGGAGTAGCGAAACTTGAGCGGAAAAATCAGAGTGGTTTTTGTCTTGACATTTATGTGAGGACCTACTTAAGGACGCTATTCCGAGTTTTCATAAACGAACCTGCTAGGCATTTCATAGTATTACTCATAGTAGATATATTTGTATCATAGATGATTGATTATTATATATATATTAGCTTAGGTTTTGACTTGGTTATTCTTATTCATTTGCTAGTGATATGTATAGTTAGTTGAGAGCATAAATAAAGAAACCATAGTTTTATTTCTTAGTCATTGTAGTATAGATGAAGTTTGTGAGTACCTTCACTGGAAAACTCTCACGAGGTTATAACTCGTCCACTAGGGAATTCCTAGTGGTTTAAGGCCTTATTGCATATGGTAAATGCAATCGCACTCAGCGAAATGAGAATAGTTAGAACTCCATTTTTGGTCACTTATTCTAATTTCTCATATTTGCTTGAGGACAAGCAAAATGCTGTTTGGGGGTGGTTTGATAAGAGCCCAAGACTGTAGTTTTAACCCCTTAATAATCGTACTTTTAGACCAATTATGCGAGTAATAGATAAGAGTTAATACTGATTACGTGTTTTTATGTATTTCAGGCATGAAAGTCAATTATGTGCAGAATTGTACCACTTTGGTGATATAAAGGAGCAAGGGTTGGTTGCTAAGAAGTTCTGTGACTAAAGGCCAAGATTCCAGAAGACAAAGCCTTTGCGCAAGTAGCAGAACTTCCGAATACCATATCTTTGGACTCAGACGTCGGAATTGAACCTACCTTATGTCAAAACGACCGGCTCGAAGAGAGCTTTCCAACGGTTTAAGCCCTTACTCAATCAGAGAGGCAAAAGTGGACGAAAATGTTGTTGAAGCTGAATCCAGCTGAAGAGGCCTCTGTGGACTGAAGAAATCGGGCTTTGGGCTCGATTTTCTGGCCCAAACCATGGCTCCTCAGCCCATGCACAAAAATGTGGATCTGGTATCCTCCTTTACATAAAACAAGACTTAGCTCTTAAGAAAGGAGGAGAGGTAGCTTAGGATAGAAGGTAGCCATTAGAATAGATGTAGATCTAGTTTTTTTTACATTGAATTAGTTAGTTTAGAATCATATTTAGTTTTAGAATAAAGTATTAGTTCTTCATTTCAATTTAGATTATTGATTCAATTCTTGGTTATATTTAGTTGTTTCAAATTCAATTTAAATTCATTTTGAATCATTGTTCTTATTGTTCATTAGATAAATAAGTAGTTGTTATTCATTCAATCATGTCTTGTTCTTATTGTTCTATTAGATTTATAAAGTTAATTTCTTATTCAAATCATTACTCTCACCATTGTTCTTTGTGTTTGTTCAATTGAATTTGTTTAAGTCTTGAGAGTTTAAGAGTGGAACGAATCCTTACTCCTTGTATTGCATGATTATGTTTTGAGAGTAAGAAGAATTGATTTAAATGTAAGAATGGTAGGATTACGTATTAGTGTTCTTTTAACATTAATATTTAAGATTTTATTGTTTTTACATATATCAATATTGTTTTTACATATATCACAATCCCCCTCTATTGTTCTTTCCACTTACTCTTAAGAAAACTATGTTAAGAAAACTGTGTTTCGTGGTTATTTGATTGTTTTGATTGTTTTATTAGTTTGGTTTTTAATTCAGTAGTTAAATTTGAATATTTATTGTTTTATGTAGTTTTGGATTAAATTTTTAATATAATTAGGTTATTTTCGAATTGTGCGTTGCTTTATCATTAAATCCCACCTTCCCAAATTGTTTGGGGGTGGTAATATTTATACCAAGCATAATTCGTTATATGATCATCTTCTGTAAAATTGTCTTGGAGTAAAGGTTGAGAATTTGGCCGATATCGGCATATCTATGATTATATGTGGTGGTAGCATGAAATCTATAAAAATTTAGAAGTTACTATTCTAAATACAGTATAAAAGATACCAGGGTTGTTCCAGGATTTTTGCAGCTGTTCCAGAGAGTAGTGGAGATGACATCTCCTATAGTCATACCTGAACAGTCTTTCGAAGACTTGTTGGGAACCGAGACCTATGGACATTGGTTCCGCAATAGGATCTTGCAGTTAGGATGGCGCCATCTACTGGTAAGTAATGATGATTAATATTCAGCACAGCTATTATATAGATAACTCACTATATTAGATTGCTACTCGAATAGAATCCCCACAAATATAGTACAGTTGAACCACTAACTAGCATGTGAGGTCGCCCTATAGTTATAGTGAGTTTAGAGTTCGATTAGCTACTTACAACTAGAGTTATCGAATAAATTTAATTGTTATTCTCTAGCTAATCCTTACAAATAGAACGTAATTTTTATAGATTTGATGAATAAAGCTACTCGAACTCTAAACGCTAGTAAAACTAGGCTTACAATTGGGAAGGGTCTTTATCAAAAATCTACTCTCTTTCTATTGAGATAGTGTGGAGTAGGAAGTTCTTTCCACTCCTAGTCATTCGCATGCAATGTTCTCGTTTCTAATTACTCTCTCTAAGGTCTAGAGAGATTTACGAGGGGAATTATACTAACAAGACGCGTTAATGTAAATAACAAGATATAATATAAACTAGACTTAAACTACGAATGCTACGGAAATACGATTGTATTTGAATCTAGATAAAGAATTAGAGGGGAATCGAATCCACCTCGAATCCAACTTAACAACCTAGCATAGAATGTTGTAAACCAATCCTTACGTTCTTACAGCAAGAATTTCGCGTTCTAATCCCTAGTGTTCATGGCATTTCTACCAAATACTAACTAGCATGTGAGGTTACCCACCCATTCTCATGGCGCAAACGACCTTCTAGAGTGGAATAGACTCTACAACAATTCTACGCTATACAACTAAGTTTTCATCAAGGCTTCATCAACCCCTCTAATGGAGGTTTTAGCCTTGATTCATCAAACCAACATTTCCCATTGAATTAACCATATACATAATCTAAATAATTGAACTTACTTAATTAAACAATGATTAAATCTAAATTAATCACTAACATGAAATAAGAACAAGAATTGAATTTAGATCTAGAATTTGAAATGACAAAAATCGAATTTGATAAAAATAACTACTTTATTGATCTAAAGAAATGAAGAACAAGAATTCAAATGTTTAATCTAATACCAGAATTAAAACTAATTAATTAAAACTAATTTATTCTAGATCTACAAGCTATTCTAATGGCTACTTTCTATATCTTATTTTCTAATTATGGGGCAAATAATTATGGGGGATAACTCACTATATTATGTCTGTTAAAGGTCTAATTCTCCCTTGCGTAAGTTTGCAAATATTTAAAATTTCAACAATAGAGTAACTCCTAGTCATTAGTGAAACACAGTATTAGTTATGTAAAGGAGGAGTGGAAGGAACTTCCTACTCAACTATGTTCAATAGATAGAGAGTAGATCTTTGATAAACGTACCTTCCCCAATTAATAGTTTTGTTTTACTTACCTATGCTTAATTGTATTCGTAGGTAAAACAACAAAAGAAATTTTACCATTATCAAATGCCGCCGCTGCCAAGGATAAAAACATGGCATATTACCCCAAAGAGGCCTAGTTTTACTTACGTGTAGAGTTCATCGTCTATGTATGGGTAAGACTAGCAAAATTCATATTATCAAATGGCGCCGCTGCCATCTTAGTTCCTTTTCATATGGTTTTCGTAGTACAATTACTCTCTATAAAGTCCCATTTCACCCACCCACCCTTGTTTGAATCTAACTGTGGTCGTCCATTTAAAAAATTAAACTTCCTCGAAAAAAATTGCACGGAGCGACATTGCCCAAAGAGAGAGCGACCAGCTAATATCGCTGGAATTTGAGCACGCCCCTTTCCAAAGTGGAGCGACCAGCTAATTCACCTGGAATTTAAAGTGACCCAGCTCAAAAAACACCGAACGCGAGGTTTACACCGAGCGACACCGCAAACCAAAGTGGCCTTTCAGCGCTCTAAGCTGAATTTTGCCGAATTTCCACAGGTTTGTTTCGAACTTCATTTTTTTCAAAGTTTTTCAGTGTTCTAACTTGTTACATACGCTGAACACGCGTGAACAAGACGCTATTCATAAGCGAAGCAAGGACGCAATCAGGTATTCCTTTCTTCCGCACCTCGCATCTTTTGTTAGAGGTTTTCTACTAGCATATCAGAATTGTTTGGAGTGTTGCATGTTTAGTTAAGTTTGGTCTTAGTCTTGTATGAGAGTAAGGTCAGGTCGAACAAAAACACCTAACGTACTCAACCGGCAATGTTAACAAACAAGTCTATCTAGTATACCACCACACCTGATATAATGGCTGAAGAAAGAGAGACTCCTCACTCTGACTTCTACAAAGCCTTGAGCGATAGCCCTAAATCTTGCATCGTTCTAGGAGACCCAGTGGGGGATTTCCAAATCCCCCCAAATATATTTAATTTGTTACATGTTTTTCATGGTTTAGACCATGAAAAACCTTATCAACACATGCGTAGGATTGAACAAGTCCTAACAACATTCCACCATCCTATGGTTGGTGCGAAACAAATTAAACTGAGGGTATTCCCTTTCACCTTAGCCCGATAAAAGGCGCTTGGTTAACATGGCAAGCCTAATTCTGTGGACTCGTGGGCCAAACTTGTTTAGCTGTTTATGGAACATTTTTACCCACCCCTAAAGACGGATGAGATGCTTTCCAAGATTCATTTCTTTCAACAAAATACTCATGAATCATTTTCAGAGGCTTGGAATCGTTTCACCGATCTCCTTATAGAGTGTCCACACCATCACCTAGCAAAAGACACGTTAGTTCGTGCCTTTTTCAAAGGACTTCTACACCATCATAAAGAAGTCCTAGACATAATGAATGGGGGTAGTTTCCTAAGTAAAGGAGCCTCGGAGGCTTATAAATTTTTAGAGGATCAAACTAAGCGAAATAACAACTGGGGGGGGGGGGAGTGGGTAGTGACGATATCCACCGCTCCGCTAGTTCTTCTAATACAGTTAAGGCCGCCAGTATGTTTGAGATGAAACCCGATCTTGAGCTTAAAACTCTAATCGAATCTCTCACGAAAAAGGTAGAGGCCATTTCTATACAACAAAAGCCTATCCTCGTCATGAATGTAAATTCCAATCCATGTAATTACTGTTGGAGTCCTGAGCATCCTGACTTCCACTGTCCTCTAGCCTATGAACATGCTTGTTCCATTAATAGTGAACCTAACGCCCCTTGGAGACAAAATCCCAACTCCGGTTGGAGATATAATCAACAAGTTACACCTCCAGGGTATAATAATTAATATGTTAGGCCAATGCACAATTACAACCAAGCTCCACCACGACAAGGACAGGGTCAGGGTAATTATAATAATTATAACAACCAAGCGCAACCACGACAAGGTCAAGACCAAGGTCAAGGTAGTTATAATAATTATAATGCTAATAGAGGCATCGTTCCGGTAAATAATAACTACCACAATCCACCAATAAATAATCAACGCGAGATAGTTCCAGTCACACCACACGTGACCACTACTCCTCCACAACCGGATCGTCTTGAGGCCTTCATACAGGTGAGCCAACAACTATTCCAATCCATGGCCCAAACTAACAAAAATCTGTTACAATCTATTAATCATTTAACATAACAGTTAGGCCAAGAGAAAGCCCAAACCAAAGGTGTGTTTTCAGGTCAAGCGATACCTAAGCCTAAAACAACAAACACAGCCTTTGAGGTAACCGGTAATACTAGTAATGAAAAGAGTGGTTGATAACAAAGTAACTATGCCTATAGTTACCCCACCAGTACTACCTACACCTGCTACTTTACTAGATACCGAAATAGAAACTGAAGAGCCTACCACTGTAGAGGTACCAGTTACACCACAACCTAAGAAACAGAAAACCAAGGTTAAACATCCTGTTGATACATGTGCTAAATATAAAGAGAAACCACCGTTTCCCCAAAAATTAACCATGTTAATGATAAATGCTCAAAAAGTGCTATTTAACCCTCGATTATGTCTCTTGTTTAGCTATCTTAGTGGCCTAATAGTGTTTATAAGTTGTGTTTTAAGATTCTACAGGTGAAAAAGAGAGTTTTGTAGAATATTAGAGAAAATGGGGTAAAATGGAGCAATTCGGAGCATTAAGGATCACATGGGAGGCCCGTGGACAATCATGGAGAAGGCCAAGGAATTGGAGCTATTAAAGATGCAACTTGGACCTATTTTAAAGCCTATTTGGAAGCCCAAGGCCAAAAGATTTGTTGCTTGGACCAAAGCCCGCAAAAGAGGATAGAAGGATAGAGCAAAAGAGGGAAAATAGACTTCTGAGTCTGAGACTCATGGATCATGAGTCTGGACTCAATGCTCGCATCTGGGACGCATAGATCATGAGTCCAGACGCATTGCTTGAGTCTGAGACGCATGGATAATGAGTCCAGATGCATGAATCGACACTGTAGCCAATTCCTTCTCAGTTTTGGACATGAAGTTGGACTCTAAAAGAAGTCTATTTGTATTAGGAAACAAATGACGGTTTGGAATGCTTCTAGAGCTCATTGTAACCCCTATAAATAGAGGACCTAAGTGCCTCATGTAATCTGCCAATTCACTTATATTCTTGTCTCCATAACTTGAGGCAGAGAGTCTTAATAAATTATTCTTTCTAGTCTTATGTTCTTCAACTCTTCTTCTTCTTGTTCTTCCTTCTATATGGAAGGCTAATCTTCTCCTTCAAGGGAGGAGATGAAGCCGGTGCTTAAGGTTTAATGATTCTTCTGGTTCATGGTGTTCTTCAATCAGGTTAGTTCTTTATGTTTTTAGTTATTAGTTCCATTGCCCACACCAGGGGATGGAAGTATAGATAAAGTTTTTATTTATTACAATTGAATATCATGCTAGTTTAGGGTTTTATTTATTACAATTGAATATTTTAGTAACATGCTTTTATTTATTGCAATTGAATATAATGCTAGAATAGGATTTTATTTATTGTAATTGAATATTATACTATTATTCTCTACTTTTCTTCTAGTTGTGTACTGTTTTAGAGTAAGGGAAGTATTCCTTGTGTTTGCCTTCGATGGTGATTCATTGAATAGCTGCCTAAGCTCACATAAAAGGAAAGAAGATACTAGTAACATGAACATAGGAACAACCTTAAGTAGAGTTAATTGTTAATGATGTTTCATCCAAGAGGGCATCGGCACTCGCTCGATTGCCCGATTGTAGTCTACTTGGAGAACAACATGAAGCAAAAGGTCATTGAATCAAAAGCATTGGTGGATTTGAATCTCTTGAATCTATCTCTCTTATATTCTCTCTCTATTTCCAATTCTTAGCTTTAGTATAAGTTTAGTTAGTTTAGTTTAGCATTAGAATCTACTATATCTATAATCATAGTTTTTAATCCCTCAAACCCCCTTTCCAATCCTGTCCTTCATATAAACATACACTTAAAAGTGGAACGATACCCTACTCATCCTTTACTTATTGAGGGATAATTAGGTTTTGATACGCTTCTCTTTTGTTCAATGAGCCAATTCACTTATATTCTTGTCTCCAGAACTTGAGGTAGAGAGTTTTAATAAATTATTCTTTCTAGTCTTATGTTCTTCAACTCTTCTTCTTCTTGTTCTTCCTTCTATATGGAAGGCCAGATATTATTTTTGGGATGATCCATACTTATTCAAGAAGTGTTCGGATCAGATTATTCGAAGATGCATCCCAGAATTGGAACAGGAATCCATTCTATCATTCTGTCATGATCAGCCTTGCGGAGGACACTTTGGCCCGCAACGTACTGCAGACAAGGTATTACAAGCTGGATTTTATTGGCCTACTTTTTTAAAGATGCAAATGTTTATTGCAAAGCATGTTCGAGATGCCAATTTTTGGGCAAGACCTCGAAAAGGTTCGAGTGGCCTCAACAACCAATCCTTATCTCATAAATCTTTGATGTATGGGGTATAGACTTCATGGGACCATTTCCTCCTTCTTTTGGTTACACCTACATTCTACTGGCTGTGGACTATGTTTCAAAGTGGATTGAAGCAGTTCCTACAAAGACCGCCGATCATAAAGTCATCGTGGACTTTCTGAAGAAGAACATTCTACCAAGATTTGGAACACCGAGAGCCATCATCAGTGATAACGGTTCTCACTTCTGTAACCGTATATTTGGGAATCTTGTGGCAAAGTATGGAGTAATTCATAAGCTAGCTTTACCATATCATCCTCAGACTAATGGTCAAGCAGAAGTATCGAATAGGAAATCAAGAGTATTCGGAGAAGACAGTAAATCCATCTAGGAAAGATCGGTCTCTTAGACTCCAAGATGCACTATGGGCATCTGAGCAAACATTCAAAACACCCATAGGGATGTCGCCCTATCGCTTGGTATATGGAAAGGCATGTCATCTACCTGTTGAGTTAGAACATAAAGCCTACTAGGCAGTGAAAGAGATGAATTTCAGCCTAGATCAAGCAGGAGAAAGGAGGAAGCTTCAGATCAGTGAATTAGAGGAATTAAGAAGTGATGCTTATGATAAGTCAAGGATTTACAAGGATAAGACTAAAGCATTACATGACGTAAGAATTACGAAGAGAGAATTTGAACACGACGAGAAGGTTCTGGTCTACAACTCTCGTCTAGAAATTTTCCCTGGAACGCTAAGATCTAGATGGACGGGACCGTTTATAGTAAGACATGTCACACCTTTTGGAGCTATTGAAGTAGAAGACATAAAGAGAAGGACTCGTTTCAAAGTCAATGCTCATCGACTGAAGCCTTTTCTAGAGTTACATTCTACTGGAGACGTGGAGGCTATTTTTCTCAAGGATCCGGTTTATCAGACCATTGTTGAAGCGGAAAATTGGGGTAAGTTACCTACACACCTTAAAGATTACATTTTATGTCTTGCTGAACCTGTTACTCTGGCTAGTTTAAGTTTTTTACATGAGGAAGCCAAGCGTCGTAAGCTTGACTCCTTAGGATCTCATTAGTGTAAGTGCCACTGATAGCCGGGCCCTCAGATTTTCATAACTTTATCCTTTACTGAGAGGAGTTGCAAGCGCCGGAGTCAAAGTCTCATAACTCTAGTAGACCGAGTATAAAATGTCTATAGGAAGTAAGCATGTTGTTGAGAGATCAGTTTTGGAGTGGGAATACTAGTCTTGAGGATCTGACTATAAAGGACTCAAAAGTCTTGAGGATCTGACTTTAAAAGACTCACATTATGTCTTGAGGATCTGACTTTAAAAGACTCACATTACGTCTTGGGGATCGACGTAAAAAGACCTAAAAATTTGTTTCTTGAACTAATTCTCGATATTCGCATCAATGGTAATATCCTACCTTTTTTCTCATTCATTTCATTTACTTCTTTATACATTGAGGTCAATGCATGCATAAAGTAGGGGAGGGTGTACTTGAGAAATGAATTTGAAAATTAGTTTTTCAAAACAAAAATATTTTTGTTTCTATAACATTAGCATGAGAAAAATGAATTTTAATGATGAGTCCGGGATATATATTCTATCTTCGCTTAGTGTTGAGTTTGATAGATAGTTGATATTATTGATTTCATTACCGCTTTTTAGACTATTTATTATGCTCGGACATAGTTCTTATTGATAGAATTCTTTATCAAGGCACCACCATAATACTTGGTGGTCAGTTTGTGTACTTTTGCTAGAAGAGAGATTTAAACCCCTAGTAAACTGGAAGTAGATTTTTTAGACTTAGCCCGTGAGACTTGAGCTTTATACCCATTCTTTGGAGAGTTCTTACGAAAAATCCGAGTCTTAGTGACTCAACATCTTTCAGTTCTTTATGTCGTTGTAATATAGTCTCATTATTTGTTGATTTGGTTAATCACGAAGTGACATCAACTGGGGAGATAGCCATTAGGTCTTGTAGTCTATTCGAAACAGAGTATCATACTGATAAGTCAAGTAGTGAACCCATTCAGCCTTTATCCCACCTAGTAGGACCATCATGTTAAACCATTTTGAGCCTTACAATAAGCCATTTTCTTCCAAAACCCTTTATCATTTACCCAACTCCAGATAAGGAGTATAGCCAAAATCTTTATCAGCCATACCCATATGTTTCTGAGAATACGAGGGGCACAAGGAAGAAGAAAGACCACAAAAGGAAGATTACAAGGAAATATCAGAGAGAAACAATTAAGTCTATCATTCTATTCAAAGTGAAAGAAGCTAGTGGAAAACAAGCATATCCAATACTAATCAAGGATATACCACTGAGCTTTAAAAAAAAAAAAAAAAAAAAAAAAAAAAAAAAAAAAAAAAAAAAAAAGTTGAACAGAAGAACAGAATGGATGGAAAAGCTAAGACAAAGGAAGAATTTTCTCTGCAATACAGAATTTGAAGAAATCTTCCAAAGAAAAGAAGCAAAACCCTTAGTGTTTTCAGAAACAACCTTAGAATCCTTTTTACCTTTCTTTCATAAACCAATACCCAAGCCAAGTTACAACCCATGACTTATCACTACAGTATGGTACGAAGTCTAGAATAGGTGAGAGGATGCTAAAGTGAAGGACCCGACACTTCATATGTGATTGACATTCTTTCCATGAGACTACTTTTATTCAGAAGTCTGTTTTTCAAGGTAGCATGTGGGATGTTCGTATGCATTATTCTTTTCCCCACATACATGAGGTAAAATAGTAGACCATCTTCTGAGAGATTCTTTGTTGAGAGTATGACTAGTGAGGATTGAAAGTCGAGATTATTTGTCTAAAGGTAAACTAGGGATTCCGTTTCTTAGATAGGAGAGTATATGAGATTGACTAAGTACAAACATAAGCCTTGATTGAGAATTTTGTCAATTTTTACTATCTCCTATCATAATCTATGAGTCTTTGCAGCAATGTAGTTAGCAATGGATACCATTTGTTGGAGTAAGCACTAAGTGGGTAAGGAATTTCTTTCTCTGAAAAATACTATCATACTTGAACATGCTATTGATTGATTTTGTGGGTATATCACCTGAAAACCCTCACGAGACTATAACTCGTCCTTTTTGGGGAACTTAAAGGTTTAAAGCCTTGTTGCATATGGTAAATGCAATCGCGATGCCTACGAAAATGAGTTAGGATTTTATTTTTGTTATTAGGATGTGATTTTGATCACTTATCTATTTTTTATCTTATTTGCTAAGAGACTAGCAAAAGGCTAGTTGGGAGTTGTGATAAGTGCTCAAAAAGTGCTATTTAACCCTCGATTATGCCTCTTGTTTAGCCATCTTAGTGGACTAATAGTGCTTGTAAGTTATGTTTTAAGATTCTACAGGTGAAAAAGAGAGTTTTGTAGAATATTAGAGAAAATGGGGTAAAACGAAGCAATTCGGAGCATTAATGATCACATGGGAAGTCCATGGACAATCATGAAGAAGGCCAAGGAATTGGAGCTATTAAAGATGTGACTTGGACCTATTTTAAAGTCTATTTGGAAGCCCAAGGCCAAAGGATTCGTTGCTTGGACCAAAGCCCGCAAAAGAGGATAGAAGGATAGAGCAGAAGAGAGAAAATCGGGCGATCGTCCGGGGACGATGGATCGAAAGGCCCAGACGCATTGATTGCGTCTGGGACACATAGATCGAGCGTCCAGATGCATTGATTAAGTCTGGGACGCATGGATAATGCATCCAGACGCATGAATCGACACTGTGGCCAATTCCTTCTCAGTTTTGAAGACGAAGTCGGACTCTGGAAGAAGTTTATTTGTATTAGGAAACAAATGACGGTTTGGGATGCTTCTAGAGCTCATTGTAACCCCTATAAATAGAGGACCTAAGTGCCTCATGTAAAGAGGCCAATTCACTTATATTCTTGTCTCCAGAACTTGAGGGAGAGAGTCTTAATAAATTATTCTTTCTAGTCTTATGTTCTTCAACTCTTCTTCTTTTTGTTCTTCCTTCTATATGGAAGGCTAATCTTCTCCTTCAAGGGAGGAGATGAAGCCGGTGCTTAAGGTTTAATGATTCTTCTGGTTCATGGTGTTCTTCAATCAGGTTAGTTCTTTATGTTTTTAGTTATTAGTTCCATTGCCCACACCAGGGGATGGAAGTATAGAATAGGGTTTATGTTTTGCAATATTAATATCATGCTAGTGTTCTTCACTTTTCTTCTAGTAGTGTAATTCTTTAGAGTTAGGGAAGTATTCTTTGTGTTGCCTTAGAAGGGGTAGCTCAGGGAGTGGCTGCCTAGGGGAAGTATTCTTTGTGTTTGCCTTAAGTGGTGATTCATTGAATGGCCGCCCTATTAGGAAGTACTCCTTGATGTTGCTCTTGGTAATACATTGAATGGCTGCCCGAGCTTACATAAAAGGAAAGAAGATATTAATAGCATAAACATAGGAACAACCTTAAGTAGAGTTAATTGTTAACGATGTTTCGTCCAAGAGGGCATCGGCACTCGCTCGATTGCCCAATTGTAGTCTACTTGTAAGAACAACCATGAAGCAGAAGGTCGTAGATCAAAAGTATTGGTGGATTCTAATCTCTTGAATTCCCTCTCTTATAAATTCTCAATAGTTTAGTTAATTAGTTTAGTTTAGCATTCTACAATCTCTACAATATTAGTTTTTAATCCCTCAAACCCCCTTTCCAATCTTGTTCTTCATATAAACATACACTTAAAAGTGGAACGATACCCTACTCATCCTTTACTCGTTGAGGGATAATTAGGTTTTGATACACTTCTTTTTGTTCAACGACCATCATCTATATACCATCTAATAACACAAAAAGGAGAGAGTGTTAAATGATATGCTTGTTTTCCACTAGCTTCTTTCACTTTGAACAGAATGATGGGATTCATTGTATCTCTCTGGTATTTCCTTGTAATCTTCCTTTTGTGGTCTTTCTTCCTCCTTGTGCCCCTCATATTCTCAGAAACATATGGGTATGGATGATAAAGATTTTGGCTATACTCCTTGTCTGGAGTTGGGTAAAGGGTAGAGGGTTTTATGAAAGAAAATGTCTTATTATAAGGCGCAAAAGGGTTTAACATGATGGTCCTACTAGGTGGGATAAAGGCTGAATGGGTTCACTACTTGACTTATCGATGATGATACTCGTTTGAATAGACTACAAGACCTAATGGCTATCTCCCCAGTTGATGTCACTTCGTGATTAACCAAATCAACGAATAATGAGACTATATTACAACGACATAAAGAACTGAAAGATGTTGAGTCACTAAGACTCAGATTTTTCGTAAGAACTCTCCAAAGAATGGGTATAACGCTCAAGTCTCACGGGCTAAGTCTAAAAATTCTACTTCCAGTTTACTAGGGGTTTAAATCTCTCTTCTAGCAAAAGTACACAAAACTGACCAAGTATTATGGTGGTGCCTTGATAAAGAATTCTATCAATAAAAACTTTGTCCGAGCATAATAAATAGTCTAAGCGGTAATGAAATCAATAATATCAACTATCTATCAAACTCACACTAAGCGTTAAAGATATAATCTATATCCCGGACTCATCATTAAAATTCATTTTTCTCATGTCACGATATAGAAACAAAAATATTTTAGTTTTTGAAAACTAATTTTCAAATTCATTTCTCAAGTACACCCTCCCTACTTATCCATGCATTGACCTCAATGTATAAAGAAGTAAATGAAATGGATGAGAAAAAGGTAGGATATTACCATTGATGCCGAATTTTTTAGGTCTTTTACGTCCGATCCCTAAGACGTAATGTGAGTCTTTTTAAAGTCAGATTCTCAAGACTTTATATCATGCATTATCAATTTGGAGTGAGGAGATCAGATTTTCTCACCCAAATAATCGATTTTAATGTTTGGAGGACGAGGAGGTCTCACCTTGTGGGTTGTTAAAAATACTCCTTGATATGCTGGAAAGATTACTGGTGAAGTTGCTTCTCTACCTTGAACTATTTCAGGTCTGATGATTGTGTGATAGGCCTTGTGGTTCCCCTGTGTAGAAGATTGACGAAAATCTTTCTTCCTAATAGGACAATAGTATCTGATGTGCCTTTTACCACCACAGTAATGATAATGGATGTCTGGCTGACTGTGCTCAAGGTGGGTGGTAGACTGGTTCACATAATTCTCTTGTTCAGATAATGATGGTGTAGAAGAAGCTTCAGTAGTGCAATGCTTCTTATCAATATGGTTCACTTTTCGCTTCGAAGACTTTTTCAGTTTCTAGATTCTATTGTTTTTCCAAAACTTCTTTAAAGCCGATTCTCTAGTAACCGATTTTTTGGGCGTAGTATGTTGTTCATCCTGAAATGTAGAGTTCATCTTCTCAAGATATGATACTCTCTCAATTTTTTCCATTATGCTCACTTAAATCCTGAATTTTCTGCATAGATTCTAAGAACATGGCTAGCAACGCCTCTGTGGTGGGGTTCTCAGGTTCATCACAATTTTCTGTAGATTGAGCACTCTCAATTGTATCTTCGAATGGGAAGGATTCTTGTATCATGCTTCCAAATCATGGAGGTGTTTTGGACACCAATAATCCTGAAGCTATCCCACCCATGCAAGCACAACAGAGGAAGAAGCTGAGCGATTTCTATTCGCCAATCATTGGAGACCCGCCCAGCAGTATTGTTTTTCCAGAGACAGAAGCTAACCAGTTTGAACTTAGAGCATCAGTAATCTCTATGCTTCCAAAGTTCAATGGTTCAGACAATGTTCAGCCTTATGTTCACATGAACAAATTTCTATCAGTCCTCAGAACTTTCAAGAACCAGAATATCAGGGATGAGAGTATCAAGTTAATTCTTTTTCCACTCTCACTCGAAGGTAAAGCATCCGAATGGTTAACTGCACAACCGATCAATTCAATCAACAACTGGGAGAAGTTGAGAACAAAGTTTATGAACAAGTTCTACCCACCCCGAAGAGCGGATGCCATGCGCAAGCCATCGCAATTTCAAAGGGAAGGTGGTGAAGAATATCATCAAAGTTGGGAGAAATTCAATAATCTACTAGTCTCATGTCCACATCACGGTTATGATAAGAGCACTGCTTGGCTCATTTTTCTTTTCGAGGACTTTCTACTATGAACAAGCGGATGATACAATAAATGCATCAAGGTAAGTTTACATCATTGGATGGAGAGGAAGCCTACAACTTTCGAGAATTTAGTCGAAGACACTCAACAATGGAGTACTAGCAACGAGGACGTAGCTAGAGTGGAGGGAGTGCCGAAGCAATTTGGCAACCAAATTCAAGAAGACCCAAATCAAGCGATGCTATCAATTATGGCAAGCCTATCAACAGGACTTGAAAATCTGAACAAGAAGTTTGATCAGTTCTCCATGAATCCTCCAAAACCAAACAATTTCCAAGCTAAACCTCAGCCATCCAAGCCTTGTTATACAATTTGTGAGCTATGTTCTGATGAAAGCCACACCATTGAAGAGTGTTCGTACTATCTGGATACTAATGCAGAGGCATGTAGTATCAACTCTTTAGGAAGAAATAACCAGTTCAATCAGGGACGAATTATTGGAAGCCACAAAATACAAATCGAGGAATTTTCCTCCGTGATTCCGAATCATCCAAATCGGTTCGAATAACCAAGATCGGTTCCAAAACCGCCAGCAACCATACAGAAATCAACAATCATACCAGAACCAGCAATACCAAGCCAACACAAACAGAGAGTTAGTACCAGATCTTATGAGTGGATATATTGCCCCTACCAAGCCGAGCAAAGCGCTTATTCCACATCTGGAAGATGCTATCACAACCATTGTCAATGAGCTGAAACAGACAAATCAAAGAACCCAGAAGTTGGAGAATAACTTTAGTGTCATTCAAGGCCAGATAGGGCAAATTGCTGCCGCCTTGACAGAGAGATCAAAAAGAGCATTACCAAGCCAGCCGGAGCCAAATCCGAAAGGAAGAGGTGTCCTGCAGGTGGATAACCTGGAGATTACTCAGTCAAATGCCCAAGTTAATTATGTCACCACTTTGAGGTCAGGCAAGAAAGTTGATAACAAGATTGTCTATGAACCAGGAAAAGATTCTGCGGAACCTAAGGTAACTTATGTCCCCACCATCCCACCCAGTTCTAATATTCCGTGATATATCTAGTGTCAGGCAACCCTGAAGAAACTGTTGCAAAAGAAGTTGAAGGAACTACTGTGGAAGTAAGTAAGAAGAAGCCATCACGAGTGACTCCACCTGTCACTCCACTATATGTTACCAAGCCAACGGAAGCCGAAAGAAGAGAACCGATATTGAAGAATCCACAAAGACCGTTTCCTTCAAACTAGTGAATAATACCGGAAAGGATGACCAAGACAAAGGAGATTTGCGATGTATTTCAAAATTTACAAATTAATATCCCATTTCTGACTGCCATCAAGCAAGTTCCCTCATATGCCAAGTTCCTGAAAGATCTAGTAAAGAAGAAGACCAACATTCCGAAAGAAGCTTTTATCGCTCAAAGATGTTCATCATACCTACAGAATCTATCGGTTGTGAAACTGAAAGATCCTGGAAGTCCAACTGTTACATGCAGAATCGGAGATTCTTTGGAGGAACAAGCTTTATTAGATTTGGGTGCTAGTGTGAATCTTCTACCATATTTTGTCTACGAGAAGTTGGGCTTGAAGGATCTAAAACCGACTGATGTTACTTTACAGTTGGCAGATAGATCAGTGAAAATACCTAGAGGACTCATTGAAGACGTCATAGTCAAGATCGAAGATTTCTATTATCCGGTTGATTTCATAGTACTTTCGATTACGTAACCTACATCCGGTAGGCGATACCAATCATTCTAGGCGCACCATTCTTGGCCACCGCAAATGCACTCATCAACCGTCGAAATGGTAATATGACGTTATCCTTTGGTAATATGAAAGTCGAGACCAATGTTTTCCATATGTTACAAAGAACCACGAGAGGTGTGTGGCGTGAACGGCGAATGTATGCATAATTGAAGCGTTAGCACACGGATTATCGACCCATTCATATCCTGGCCGACGAAGTTATTGAAAGCTCGACTGGGACTCGACTGCGGAGGAACTTAGTGTTGAGTCAATCAATGCGATTTTGGATTCATCACCTGTCATGGATGACAACAAGTTCAAAGAAAAGCTTGAATCGCCTATGCCTGATGAACCATCTAAAGAACTTAAGGAGCCACCTAAGCTAGAATTGAAACCTTTACCGTCTACACTCAAGTATGTTTTCTTGGGAGATTTGGGAACCTACCCAGTAGTCATTGCATCGATTTGGTGAGGAGCAGGAATCGAGGTTAGTAGCACTTTTAAAGGAACACAAGTCAGCTATAGGTTGGACAATTGATGATATCAAGGGGATCAGCCCTATGATAGTTCAACATAGGATTCATCTGGAAGAGGATTCCAAGACTTCTAAGCAACCACAGAGGAGGCTTAATCCGAAAATGAAGAAAGTAGTTAGAGAAGAGGTCATCAAACTCCTCGACGCCGGCATTATCTACCCTATTTCTTATAGTCAATGGGTTAGTCCAGTTCAAGTTGTGCCGAAGAAGTCTGGAACCACAGTGATCGAGAACGAGAACAATGAGTTAATTCCAACTAGGATTCAGACTGGATGGAGAGTTTGCATTGATTACAGGAAGCTGAATAGCGCATGAAGGAAAGACCATTTTCCATTGCCATTCATCGATCAGATGTTAGAAAGATTAGCTGGACAAGCTTACTACTGCTTTCTTGATGGTTACTCAGGATATTTTCAAATCCATATTCACCCTGAGGACCAAGATAAGACCACTTTCACATGTCCGTTCGGAACATTCGCCTACCGTCGTATGCCATTTGGTCTATGCAATGCACCGACCACTTTTTCAATGATGCATGATGAGTATTTTGACGACATGGTGGAGAAATACATGGAAGTTTTATGGATGATTTTTCAGTTTTGGATCATCTTTTGAGGATTGCCTACACCATCTCTCCTTAGTCCTTAAACGTTGTTGCGATACCAACTTAGTTCGAACGGGAAAAGTGTCACTTCATGGTAAAAGGAAGGGATAGTCTTTGGGTCACCAAGTTTCAAAGGAAGGAATTCTAGTAGATCGAAAGCAAAGATTGATATTATAAAGGATCTACCCAAAACCGAGAAATGTCAAAAGATATCCGTGCCTTCCTAGGTCACGGGATTCTACCGCCGATTTATCAAGGATTTTCAGAATTGCAAGACCGGCCACATCTGTTAGGGAAAGATATTGCCTTTGATTTTGATACATCATGTGTTGAAGCTTTTATGAAGTTAAAGGAAGCACTCACATCAGCACCAATCATTCGCGGCGCGCCGATTGATCGACCATTTGAGATCATGTGTGATGCATCTGATTATGCTATAGGAGCCGTTCTAGGACAAAGAGACAAGAAAGTGCCATACGCAATCTATTATGCTAGCAAGACTCTAAATGGAGCTCAGATTAATTATTCTACCACTGAGAAGGAACTTTTAGCTGTCGTTTATTCTCTTGACAAATTTTGACAATATCTGATAGGTTCAAAGGTGATTGTCTATACTGACCATGCTGCCTTGCGTCATTTACTCGCTAAGCAGGATGCCAAGCCAAGATTGATCCGATGGATACTACTTTTACAAGAATTTGATTTGGAGATATGCGTGATAAGAAAGGAACCGAGAATGTCGCTGGTTTGATCACCTTTCTAGATTGCTAGTGGAGAATACGGAAGACAATTTACAAATCTGTGAGACTTTTCCTCATGAACAGTTGTTCAGTATATCAGAAGTGCCATGGTACAGCCACATTGCAAATTATCTTGTGACCGACAAGGTACCATCACATTGGAGCCAATTCACTTATATTCTTGTCTCCAGAACTTGAGGCAGAGAGTCTTAATAAATTATTCTTTCTAGTCTTATGTTCTTCAACTCTTCTTCTTCTTGTTCTTCCTTCTATATGGAAGGCTAATCTTCTCCATTTGACACTCTCTCCTTTTTGTGTTTTTAGATGGTATATGGATGATGTAGATAGATGATGGTCGTTGAACAAAAAGAAGCGTATCAAAACCTAATTATCCCTCAACGAGTAAAGGATGAGTAGGGTATCGTTCCACTTTTAAGTGTATGTTATGTGAAGGACAGGACTGGAAAGGGGGTTTGAGGGATTAAAAACTAATATTGTAGAGATTGTAGAATGCTAAACTAAACTAATTAACTAAACTATTGAGAATTTATAAGAGAGGGAATTCAAGAGATTAGAATCCACCAATACTTTTGATCTACGACCTTCTGCTTCATGGTTGTTCTTACAAGTAGACTACAATTGGGCAATCGAGCGAGTGTCGATGCCCTCTTGGACGAAACATCGCTAACAATTAACTCTACTTAAGGTTGTTCCTATGTTTATGCTATTAATATCTTCTTTCCTTTTATGTAAGCTCGGGCAGCCATTCAATGTATTACCAAGAGCAACATCAAGGAGTACTTCCTAATGTATGCCATTCAATGAATCACCACTTAAGGCAAACACAAAGAATACTTCCCCTAGGCAGCCACCCCCGAGCTACCCCTTCTAAGGCAACACAAAGAATACTTCCCTAACTCTAAAGAATTACACTACTAGAAGAAAAGTGAAGAACACTAGCATGATATTAATATTGCAAAACATAAACCCTATTCTATACTTTCATCCCCTGGTGTGGGCAATGGAACTAATAACTAAAAACATAAAGAACTAACCTGATTGAAGAACACCATGAACCAGAAGAATCATTAAACCTTAAGCACCGGCTTCATCTCCTCCCTTGAAGGAGAAGATTAGCCTTCCATATAGAAGGAAGAACAAGAAGAAGAAGAGTTGAAGAACATAAGACTAGAAAGAATAATTTATTAAGACTCTCTGCCTCAAGTTCTGGAGACAAGAATATAAGTGAATTGGCCTCTTTACATGAGGCACTTAGGTCCTCTATTTATAGGGGTTACAATGAGCTCTAGAAGCATCCCAAACCGTCATTTGTTTCCTAATACAAATAAACTTCTTCCAGAGTCCGACTTCGTCTTCAAAACTGAGAAGGAATTGGCCACAGTGTCGATTCATGCGTCTGGACGCATTATCCATGCGTCCCAGACTTAATCAATGCATATGGACGCTCGATCTATGCGTCCCAGATGCAATCAATGCGTCTGGATGCTTGATCCATGCGTCCCAGACGCATACGCCGATTTTCTCTCTTCTGCTCTATCCTTCTATCCTCTTTTGCGGGCTTTGGTCCAAGCAACGAATCCTTTGTCCTTGGGCTTCCAAATAGACTTTAAAATAGGTCCAAGTCGCATCTTTAATAGCTCCAATTCCTTGGCCTTCTTCATGATTATCCACGGACTTCCCATGTGATCATTAATGCTCCGAATTGCTTCGTTTTACCCCATTTTCTCTAATATTCTACAAAACTCTCTTTTTCACCAGTAGAATCTTAAAACATAACTTACAAGCACTATTAGTCTACTAAGATGGCTAAACAAGAGGCATAATCGAGGGTTAAATAGCACTTTTTGAGCACTTATCACAACTCCCAACTAGCCTTTTGCTAGTCTCTTAGCAAATAAGATAAAAAAAAACAGATAAGTGATCAAAATCACATCCTAATAACAAAAATAAAATCCTAACTCATTTTCGCAGGCATCGAATTGCATTTACCATATGCAACAAGGCTTTAAACCTTTAAGTTCCCCAAAAAGGACGAGTTATAGTCTCGTGAGGGTTTTCAGGTGATATACCCACAAAATCAATCAATAGCATGTTCAAGTATGATAGTATTTTTCAGAGAGAGAAATTCCTTACCCACTTAGTGCTTACTCCAACAGATGGTATCCATTGCTAACTACATTGCTGCAAAGACTCATAGATTATGATGGGAGATAGTAAAAATTGACAAAATTCTCAATAAAGGCTTATGTGTGTACTTAGTCAATCTCCTATACTCTCCTATCCAAGAAACGGAATCCCTAGTTTACCTTTAGACAAATAATCTCGACTTTCAATCCTCACTAGTCATACTCTCAACAAAGAATCTCTCAGAAGATGGTCTACTATTTTACCTCATGTATGTGGGGAAAAGAATAATGCATACGAACATCCCACATACTACCTTGAAAAACAGACTTCTGAATAAAAGTAGTCTCATGGAAAGAATGTCAATCACATATGAAGTGTCGGGTCCTTCACTTTAGCATCCTCTCACCTATTCTAGACTTCGCACTCATACCATCTTGTAGTGATAAGTCATGGGTTGTAACTTGGCTTGGGTATTGGTTTATGAAGGAAAGGTAAAAAGGATTCTAAGGTTGTTTCTGAAAACACTAAGGGTTTTGCTTCTTTTCTTTGGAAGATTTCTTCAAATTCTGTATTGCAGAGAAAATTCTTCCTTTGTCTTAGCTTTTCCATCCATTCATTCGTTTCTTTCCGCTTTTTTTTTTTTTTTTTTTTTTTTTTTTTTTTTTTTCTCGAGTGGTATATCCTTGATTAGTCTTTGGATATGCTTGTTTTCCACTAGCTTCTTTCACTTTGAAACGAGAATGATAGACTTAATTGTTTTCTCTCGATATTTCCTTGTAATCGCCCTTTTGTGGTCTTTCTTCCTCCTTGTGCCCTTGTAGATTCTCGTAAACATATGGGTATGGCTGATAAAGATTTTGGCTATACTCCTTTGTCCGGAGTCAGTGACGGGTAAAAGGTTTTATGAAAGAAAATGGCTTATTGTAAAGGCTAAAAGGGTTTAACATGATGGTCCTACTAGGTGGGATAAAGGCTGAATGGGTTCACTACTTGACTTATCAGTATGATACTCTGTTTTGAATAGACTACAAGACCTAATGGCTATCTCCCCAATTGATGTCACTTCGTGATTAACCAAATCAACAAATAATGAGACTATATTACAACGACATAAAGAACTAAAAGATGATGAGTCACTAAGACTCGGATTTTTCGTAAGAACTCTCCAAAGAATGAGTATAAAGCTCAAGTCTCACGGGCTAAGTCTAAAAATTCTACTTCCAGTTTACTAGGGGTTTAAATCTCTCTTCTAGCAAAAGTACACAAAACTGACCAAGTATTATGGTGGTGCCTTGATAAAGAATTCTATCAATAAGAACTATGTCCGAGCATAATAAATAGTCTAAGCGGTAATGAAATCAATAATATCAACTATCTATCAAACTCACACTAAGCAGTATAGAATCTATATCCCAGACTCATCATTAAAATTCATTTTTCTCATGCTACTGATATAGAAACAAAAATATTTTTGTTTTTAAAAACAAATTTTCGAAATTCATTTCTCAAGTACACCCTCCCCCTACTTATGCATGCATTGACCTCAATGTATAAAGAAGTAAATGAAATGAATGAGAAAAAGGTAGGATATTACCATTGATGCCGAATATCAGAATTAGTTCAAGAAACAAATTTTTAGGTCTTTTTACGTCAGATCCCCAAGACGTAATGTGAGTCTTTTAAAGTCAGATCCTCAAGACATAATGTGAGTCTTTTAAAGTCAGATCCTCAAGACTTTTGAGTCATTTATAGTCAGATCCTCAAGACTAGTACTCCCACCCACTCGGTTCCACTTTGTAGGAATTCTTCTGATCTCTCTCAACATGTGATTGACAAAAGTATACCTTGTACCAACAATTTTCTCTTAATGGTTGTAACCCAGGACAAGTTTCAGAATGGCAATTCTTACAGCAACCTAGCTTACGCACTCTCCTCTTATGTGCAAATGGACTTTTATCAAACCCTATACTAGCCATAGAAATAATCTTCCTTTGAAGGTCAACAGGGAGTAAATCCCATAAACTAACAGGTGGGGAATACTTAGGTTTCCATCTCAAAACTGATCTTTCGACAACATGCTTACTTCGTGTAGACATTTTCGCTCGATCTACTAGAATTCCTTCCAGTAATATCCCTTCCTTTAACATGAAGTGACACTTTTCCCAATTCAGAACTAAGTTGGTATCGCAACAACGTTTAAGGATTAAGGAGAGATGATGCAGACAATCCTCAAAAGGACATGTGAATGTCTTCTCTTGGTTCTCAGGGTGAATATGGATCTAAAAGTATCCTGAGTAACCATCAAGAAAGTAGTAGTAAGCTTGTCCAGCTAATCTTCCTAATATCTGATCGATGAAAGGCAATGGAAAATGATCTTTCCTCGATGCGCTATTCAACTTCCCGTAATCGATGCAAACTCTCCATCCGGTCGAATCCTGGTTGGAATCAACTCATTGTTCTTATTCTCGACATCGTGGTTCCGGACTTCTTCGGCATATCTTGAACTGGACTAACCCATTGACTATCAGAAATAGGGTATATAATGTTGGCGTCAAGGAGTTTGACAACCTCTTGCTTAGAAGTCTTGGAATCCTCTTCTAGATGAATCCTATGTTGAACTATCATAGGGCTGATCCCCTTGATATCATCAATTGTCCAACCTATAGTTGACTTGTGTTCCTTTAAAAGTGCTACTAACCTGGATTCCTGCTCCTCAGTCAAATCTGATGAAATAACTACTGGGTAGGTTCCCAAATCTCCCAAGAAAACATACTTGAGTGTAGACGGCAAAGGCTTCAATTTTAGCTTAGGCGGCTCCTTCTTAAGCTCTTTATATGGTCCATCAGGCATTGCCTCAACACTAAGTTCCTCACAGTCTAAGTCTGTCAGAGCTTTCGACAACTTGTCAGCGGGATATGAATGAGTCAGATAATCCTTTGCTAATGCTTCAATCATACTACCTCGTTCACAGCACACACCTCCTGTGGTTGCTGTAACATATGGAAGATATTGGTTTCGACTTTCATATTACCAAAGGATAACGTCATATTACCATTTCGACAGTTAATGAGTGCATTTGCAGTGGCCAAGAATGGTCTGCCTAGAATGATTGGTATTTGCCTACAAGATGTAGGTTCTGTGTCTAGTACTATGAAATCAACTAGATAATAGAAATCTTCGATCTTGACTATGACGTCTTCAATGAGTCCTCTAGGTATCTTCACTGATCTATCTGCCAACTGTAAAGTAACATCAGTCGGTTTTAGATCCTTCAAGCCCAACTTCGTGAGGCGAAATATGGTAGAAGATTCACACCGGCACCCAAATCTAATAAAGCTTGTTCCTCCAAAGAATCTCCAATTCTGCATGTAGCAGTTGGACTTCCGGGATCTTTCGGTGGGCCACAATCGATAGATTCTCAGTAGTACGATGAACATCTTTGAGCGATAAAAGCTTCTTTCGGAATGTTGGTCTTCTTTCTTTACTAGATCTTTCGGGAACTTGGCATATGAGGGAACTTGCTTGATGGCGGTCAGAAATGGGATATTAATCTGTAAATTCTGAAATACATCGCAAATCTCCTTGTACTGGTCATCCTTTCTGGTATTCACTAGTTTCGAAGGAAACGGTGCTGGCGGATTCTTCAATATCGGTTCTCTTCTTTCGGCTTCCGTTGGCTTGGTAACATATAGTGGAGTGACAGGTGGAGTCACTCGTGATGGCTTCTTCTTACTTAGTTCCACAGTAGTTCCTTCAACTTCTTTTGCAACAGTTTCTTCAGTAAGCGGCACAACACTAGATATATCTGGAATGTTAGAACTGGGTGGGATGGTGGGGACATAAGTTACCTTAGGTTCCGCAGAATCTTTTCCTGGTTCATAGACAATCTTGTTATCAACTTTCTTGCCTGACCTCAGAGTGGTGACAGAATTAACTTGGGCATTCGACTGAGTAATCTCCAGGTTATCCACCTGCAGGACACCTCTTCCTTTCGGATTTGGCTCTAGGCTGGCTTGGTAATGCTCCTTTTGATCTCTCTGTCAAGGCGGCAGCGATTTGCCCTATCTGGCCTTGAATGACACTAAAGTTATTCTCCAACTTCTGGGTTCTTTGATTTGTCTGTTTTAGCTCATTGACAATGGTGGTGATAGCTTCTTCCATATGTGGGATAACTGCTTTGCTCGACTGAGGCGTAGGGGCAATATATCCACTCATAAGATCTGGTACTAACTCTCTGTTTGTGTTGGCTTGGTATTGCTGGTTCTGGTATGACTGTTGATTTATGTATGGTTCTTTGGCGGTTTTGGACCCGATCTTCGGGTTATTTTGAAACCGGTTTTGATCGGAATCTCGAATCCCTAAGAAATGGCCATTTGACACTCTCCTCTTTTTGTGTTATTAGATGGTATATGGTCGTTGAACAAAAGAGAAGCGTATCAAAACCTAATTATCCCTCAATAAGTAAAGGATGAGTAGGGTATCGTTCCACTTTTAAGTGTATGTTTATATGAAGGACAAGATTGGAAAGGGGGTTTGAGGGATTAAAAACTATGATTATAGATATAGTAGATTCTAATGCTAAACTAAACTAACTAAACTTATACTAAAGCTAAGAATTGAAAAGAGAGAGAATATAAAGAGATAGATTCAAGAGATTCAAATCCACCAATGCTTTTGATTCAATGACCTTTTGCTTCATGTTGTTCTCCAAGTAGACTACAATCGGGCAATCGAGCGAGTGCCGATGCCCTCTTGGATGAAACATCGTTAACAATTAACTCTACTTAAGGTTGTTCCTATGTTCATGTTACTAGTATCTTCTTTCCTTTTATGTGAGCTTAGGAAGCTATTCAATGAATCACCATCGAAGGCAAACACAAAGAATACTTCCCTTACTCTAAAACAGTATACAACTAGAAGAAAAGTAGAGAATAATAGTATAATATTCAATTACAATAAATAAAATCCTATTCTAGCATTATATTCAATTGCAATAAATAAAAGCATGTTACTACAAATATTCAATTGCAATAAATAAAACCCTAAACTAGCATGATATTCAATTGTAATAAATAAAAACCTTAATCTATACTTCCATCCCCTGGTGTGGGCAATGGAACTAATAACTAAAAACATAAAGAACTAACCTGATTGAAGAACACCATGAACCAGAAGAATCATTAAACCTTAAGCACCGGCTTCATCTCCTCCCTTGAAGGAGAAGATTAGCCTTCCATATAGAAGGAAGAACAAGAAGAATAAGAGTTGAAGAACATAAGACTAGAAAGAATAATTTATTAAGACTCTCTGCCTCAAGTTCTGGAGACAAGAATATAAGTGACTCTAGTGTTTCTTGTCTGAATCTTGACAAATAGACTATCGTCTGTGGGACGTGGTATTTAAGCAATCCAAGTGATTCACCATAACCCTAGAAGAGACAGCTTTAGACAACGGGCGAGATACTAGCTGCAAAGCCCAACCAAGTTGAAGAAAAGTAGTTTTGCATATTAGTATAATTTAGAATAGTTGCATATTAGTTTAATTGCATTCAAGCATAGTAGGATAGTTTTTCATCATCTTCGCATATTAAGAATACTAGACAAGATTGATACAATGGCCGCACGCAATGATGGAGGTGTTTTGGACACCAATAATCCTGAAGCTATCCTACCCATGCAAGCACAACAGAGGAAGAAGTTGAGCGATTTCTATTCGCCAATCATTGGAGACCCACCCAGCAGTATTGTTTTTCCAGAGGCAGAATCTAACCAGTTTGAACTTAGAGTATCGGTAATCTCTATGCTTCCAAAGTTCAATGGTTCAGACAATGTTCAGCCATATGTTCACATGAACAAATTTCTATCAGTCCTCAGAACTTTCAAGAACCAGAATATCAAAGATGAGAGTATGAAGTTGATTCTTTTTCCGCTCTCACTCGAAGGTAAAGTGATAAGAGCCCAAAACTGTAGTTTTAACCCCTTAATAATTGATAAGAGCCCAAAACTGTAGTTTTAACCCCTTAATAATCATACTGTTAGACCAATTATGTGAATAATAAGTAAGAGTTAGTACTGATTACGTGTTTTTATGCATTTCAGGCTTCAAAGTCCATTATGTGCAGAAATATGCCACTTAAGCGAGATAAAGGAGCAAAAGTCAGCAGAACTTCCGAATGTCATATCTTTGGACTCAGATCTCGGAATTGGGCCTACCTTATGTCAAAACGACCGGCTCGGAAAGAGATTTGCAATGGTCCAAGCCTTGACCCAATCAGAGGAGCAAAAGTGGACGAAAAGTCTATGGAAGCCAACTGCAGCTGAAGAGGCCTTTTGGATTTGAAAGATGGGTTTTTTGGGCCTGATTCTCTGGCCCAAACCATGGCTCCAAGCCCATGCACGATTTTTGGATCTGGATGTATAAAAACAAAAGCTTAACTCTTTGATAATGGTAGATAGCTTATAATAGAAAGTAGCCATTATAATAGAATTCTAGATCTAGTTTTCATTAGATTAATTAAGTTTAATTTCATTTCAAATCTTGTTTTAGATTAAACTCTCAAATTAATGTTCTTGATTGATTAGATAATAAAAATAGTTATTTTGTCAATTTCGATTTATAGATCTAAATTCCATTATTGTTTGTTATCATTTCATAGTTATTAATTAGATTTCGATTATTGTTTAGTGAAATCGCATAAAGTTAGAATCTTTGTAATATGTTGTATTCAATTTCAATGGGAAATGTTAGTTTGATGAATCAAGGCTAAAACCTCCATTAGAGGGGTTGATGAAGCCTTGATGAAAACTTAGTTGTTAGTGTAGAATTGTTAGTAGATTCTATTCCACTCTAGAAGGTCGTGTTTCTCCATGAGAATGGGTGGACGACCTCACATGCTAGTTAGTACGTGGTAGAAATGCCATGAACACTAGGGATTAGACTCGAAATTCTTGCCGTGAAAACGTAAGAGTCGAGATACGACAATCTATACTAGGTTATTAAGTTGGATTCGAGGTGGATTCAATTCCCCTCTAATCATTATCTAGATTCAAAACAATCATATTTCCATAGCATTCAATTCGTAGTTTAAATTCAACATCTTGTTTTTTTCATATTGCTTCGTAGTATAATTTCCCCTTCGTAAAACTCTCGTAGACTTAAAAACGACTAGTTAGATTAGAAAACATCCATGCTAAGGGAACTAGGAGTGGAACGAACTTCATTACTCCATTCTATTTCGATAGATTCGAGAGTAGAAGATTTGATAAACAATTGAGACTAAAAAATCAGTTTTAGTTTACTTACGTTGTGAATTCATCGTTCATTTCGTAGGTAAACTATTCATTTTACGTTTATCAATAATCATACTGTTAGACCAATTATGTGAATAATAAGTAAGAGTTAATACTGATTACGTGTTTTTATGCATTTTAGGCTTCAAAGTCCATTATGTGCAGAAATGTGCCACTTTAGCGAGATAAAGGAGTAAAAGTCAGCAGAACTTCCGAATGCCATATCTTTGGACTCAGACCTCGGAATTGGGCCTCCCTTATGTCAAAACGACCAGCTCGGAAAGAGCTTTGCAATGGTCCAAGCCTTGACCCAATCAGAGGAGTAGAAGTGGACGAAAAGTCTGCTGAAGCCAACTGCAGCTGAAGAGGCCTTTTTGGACTGAAAGAATTGAGTTTTGGGCCTGATTCTCTGGCCCAAAACATGGCTCCAAGCCCATGCACGATTTTTGGATCTGGATGTATAAAAACAAAAGCTTAGCTCTTTGTTAATGGTAGTCATATGCCCTGATAGTCATATGCCCAAAATTCTTTCCTTTGGAAAGTCAGACTCCAACATTTCCATTCCTACACTAGTCGATACACATATTATTGATGAGGACGGGATAGATGACTTTCTCAAAGATGTAGAGGACTACCATAGTAATGTGGATATGACCAATCTAGATGAGGAATTCGATGAGTTTCTTCGAGTAGGTGCCAATTCACCCTATCAAGAACTAACTTGCACAACATCCACCTCGATTCCCCTCCTTCCACCCTTTCAAAGGAATCTCGAGTTTGCACTCGATCCTCTTGTTTCTCCAGGCTTCATAAATTTTTAAATCCTCCTAGCAAACGAGATACTTCAGGAAGGACAAACTATTTGACACCTTCATTTTCAGAGTTGAGACAGACCACTTACACACACAATGAATGAGTTCGGTGCTAAAACCACATCCTCATCAGGTAATGCTGTCGTCTTTCTACAACTTTTCCATATCCACCATATTCTCCACAACCATTCACTTTTCCACACTTATTTACTAAAACACCCACGATTCAAAAATTAAAAAGAAGGTGCATGTTAGGTTACACAATAGGGTTATCCGACTTCGTTTGGATTCCAGCACTAGGTTGCGTCCAGAGGAAATCTTGGTGTTTGATTGTGTTTGGATATGTTTTTGTGATATTTATTTATGGAATGATCCACAACTATTTCGGTTGTTGATATATGATCAACTGCATGTTCATACATATGTTTTAGATAAAGTCTTGAGTATCTGACTATAAACGACTCAATTTCTGTGCTTGGTGCACTTCCTTTCACTTCAATATATTGGTGAGTGCACCATTAAGGTAACCGGGCCCTCCCTATGGAGTGTGTGGCTGTAAGTACCGGATCCTAAGTCCACGGTTCACATAGTTCACGTTTTCCACTCTTGCATGTTTTTCTCGGATTTTTTAGTCATGTTTCTCTATGGTGTGAATTATGTCTTTATTGCTTATTGTTTTTCCTTCTAAAAATAAAATAAAAAATAAAAAATAACAATAAACATAGTAATCTAGGAAGTCTCGGGAATCTGACTTTAAAAGACCCACTGCTAAAAACAAATTTTCTAAGCTTCGTTGTAAAAAATTTGTTTGGGGGGTGTTCGTGGTTAATGTTTCATACTACAATGTTTTATGTCCCATTAGAGTTGCTTAGGCCGTTTTATTGTATTACGATTCGGATCGACATAATCTATTAATTTAGAGTTCATTCGTTCACATAACTTACGTCATGCACGCACTTCGAGGCATTTTCCACTATCTCGTATGTCATCTGAAGTCGGAATAAAGTGTTTTATGGATCATTGGATAGGAAATTCTCTCCTGATCATTTTCATATCTCATTCGCAAAAATCGGACCGGTAACGAAGCGGAAATTTTGATTTGAAGTTCGCGAAAAAATCAAAAATTTCGATTTTGGGCTTGGGCCCAACCGACGCTTTACCTTACCTTCTTTTACCTTCTCACGAACAGTTCATCGTTTTTCATCTTCCACCGCCATTAACAAAGCTTCAAACCTAAAAAGAAAATAAAAATAAAAAGAAAACTAAAAATAACCCACGCCCAAAATCAAATCCTAACCCCAAATCTTCTCTAAAACAAAACCACCACAACCCCCACCGATTTAAATCACTAAAAACCACCGAAATTTACAAATTTTTGTGCTGCGCCGCCACCACTCCACCACCACCACTGTTCTCTCAGTCGGTCAAGTTAAACCACCACCACCACATCATATTTAAGCCCCCACTCCATTCCAAACACTAGATGGCTCAACAACGCCGAATTATACCGGAGCAAGTTTTCACTGCCGACCACTTCGTGCCGTTTTACGGTGACGAAATGGCCCGGTAGAGACTGGAGTAGTTCTGGTATTTTTCGACGAAGCCTTCTACCACGAAGACTTGGTCTGACGGTTCTACAACACAGGGGAGTTGGAGGAGAGTAGGATTTTGTGATGGTAAAGAAGAAGAGGAGGGAGTTGACCATCGGATTTGTTGGCGGGGATTCTAGGCATTCCGCCTAGAATCCATCCGATGCCACTTTACAGAGCCCGGTTTGAAGGGGTGGAGCCGTTGATGGATCGCCATCAATGGGAGCTACAATACAAACTCCCATTGTGTTCGCCAGCATCTCAGGACCAACCAACCGGCTACGATTGGATCGGGTGGTGAATGTCATGGGGAAGGACAAGGTCAGTGACATCGGTCTGACCTGCCTCCACGTCTTATGGGTACTCCAGGAGCGGAAGTACGATTTCTGTATCTTGGAGTTTTTGCTGAGCATGATTAGGGGGGTAGGAAAGTCTTTGGCACCTCTTCCTGTGTTAATTACCAAGATCATGCTGAGGATGAAAGCAACTCCGGCGTCTGACAGGATTTACATTACCCTGCACCGTAACCCGCGTATCTATAGGGAGTGTGTCCAACAAGTCTGGGAATTGCTCGAGGATAGGGAACAGGAGGAGGTAGAGGAGCCGGGTGAGGATGATTCGGAGGAGGATGAGGAGGACGTCACTTGCTTTGATACGGACACCTTCCAAAGGTGTTGGCTCAGATGCCGAACGCATGGCTATGCTTCATAGGGGCATGCGTTCACTAAACACTATCTGTACAGACCTCCGGACTCGACAGGCGACTATTCATTGCAACTTCGAGCTCCGCGACGAGAGAGAGGATGAGAGATGGGAACAGGAGGGGTGAGATGGAAGCCAGCGCCCGGTTTAGAGTGGATATGCTTGCACGCTTTCCTCACCTCATACATACACTCGCCTCGAGGACACAAACACGAGGCATGAGCGCCGCCGACGGAAGGACGATCGCTGCTGGACCTTCGGAGCCCGTGAGCCACCACTAGAGATCAGCCCTCCCCTCCGCCACTAGTGGCGCAGGTGTTTAGACCGTGAGGATTGATAGTGGTTGTTGTTTTATTTACTTTTGTTGTTTTTACTGTAATGTAACTTTTATTTCCGTAATTTGAATTTTGTAGTGGTACTCCGAATGAAATTTTAATTTAAGGGCTTATTTTCATTATGCATGGTTGTTTCATTTTGACCCCACCTTCCCAACTTGTTTGGGGGTGGTTTTATCAATTCAAGCATTATTTTTGTATAACCCTCGTATTAGAATTAATTGCGGAGTCAAGGTGAAAATATGGTTGTTTAGGCAGAAATATGATTGAGTATCATTGTAGGATGAAATCTAGATTAAATAGGTACATTCAATCATAAAATCCACCTAAGAGATACTGGGTTTGAATTAGAATCCAGGATATGAGTTGTTTCCGTTTTCGAGTTTGGAAATTTTAGGATTTCCGGAAACTGCCGTAATTAGTTTTGGCAACTTTCCGATCCATTTTAGTAGCTTTAAACCTATATAAACTTGATACAATCTATCCTCACAACTCACACTACACCTAAACTCCATCACTCACCCTTCACACCAGCGATTCCCACGTTTCGTCTCCATTTTCACAAAATCAGAACTCGGAGCGCCCGCATTCCCTGAGGAGGCCTCCGCTCTACACTTCCGACGAGAAAATTTTGCTCAGAAGCCCAGCGCTTCAAGTCAAGCGACTTCGGCTCAAACACTGGACTTCCAAAATACAAAGAGCGATTTCTTCTAGTTCTAGTTGAGCGCCAGCTGACTTCCGTGGACCAGAAATTTTCCAATTTTTCGCGTGAAGTAGTATCCATATCATTCGCAGCTATTCCAAAGCGTAATTTTGAGATGACATCTCCAACATTGATACCGAACAATCTTTCAAGATTTGTTCCAAAGCACTACTTACGGTGCTTGGTTTCATGAGGTGATCACATACGTTGGCTGGGAACCTCTTATGGTAAGACCGGGTTGAACTTTATTCTCCAAAGACTTGCATCTTATTTTTATAATAACCGCATTTTCTTTGAGAGACCGGATGGAGAACAAGTGTTCTCCATCAACATTGACGATGAACCAATAGAAATTACCGTGTTCTTGCTAGCATTTGTTCTTGGACTTGCTATGCCATTTGAGATACAAGACCCATGGTGCTATTGGGTCGATAATATGCATGTCTACACTTACGAAGTCTTTGCACGAGGCTTATGGGGCAGGCATTTTCCAGATTGAGGACAAAGGGGACTATAACGTTGCCCTTGGTAGCTGGGTCCATGAACATAGGAACTGTTATGTTTTGGATTATGCTAAACATTTTAGGGGAATGGCGCTTTTTTCTTACGTGAATGACGCCACTTGCAGCGCTTTCCTTGCTTTTTAGCCAATGGACGGTTCTATGACCTTCCCTTAACTTTGATGTCTAGTTTAGCTCGATCCCATAGCATGAGGCATAAGTATCTTCTTATGCCCGCTCTAGTTTCCGTATTATGCTATGTTTCTTTTCCTGTTTTTTGTACACGCTTCACGGATTGGATTAGGGTAGACACGGTGCGACCCACCAATAGTATTATTCGATCTTTCCGCAAATGACTTGGCACGGGTGGCGGATACAACCTCACCAAAGTTGCACCCCATCGCACCAAGTGGCACTTAATAGGTTAGCAACCATAGATGATAAATGGCGTGAAGCCTGGCAAATTATCATAGCATGGCAGATCGCTAAGGAGAGCCCCACTTCTTTATAGAAGTAGAGGATGACCTAAGATGACGACATTAACAAATGGGAGTGGAGGTAAGTTTTAGTTTTCAAGTAGTGTCCGCTATGTCCCAAGCAATTTAATTCTGTTAACCCCATAATGGGTGGAACTCTTTATAGAGTTCAAGTCGGCTTTTATTTTCTATATTAGTACGTTTCTAACTTTGTTTTAGAGATATTTCTGAATTTCACGCCACTTCAATGGTATTTTTCCTACCCTTTATTTAAATGCTTTGAGGACAAAGCATGCTTCTTGTTGGGGGGGCATAGAAACACGCGGTAATTAAGACATCCGCTAGGATATAAATAGATATATATGCATTTGTTTTCTAGTTAAAAATTTCAAAAATTTAAAAATATAAATAAATAAGTTATGCTATACACTTAGGAATATTGGTATTGTTTCTTTCTCCATGCTTTTAACAATCTAGAAGTCTCAATTGCCAGATCGTAATAATTGTTAGAAACTTAGGTTAATATGTAGGTAATAATCTTTGCATCTATCTATAAATATATTACATGAGTATCTATGATTGTTAGCAAGAAGTTTCTGAAATCTAGGCTAGAGTACTTATTCTTTTAATCCCTGGAGAATATAGCCTAAAGCCTCATACGAAATAAACATTTGAGAAATGACACAAGTGGAGAAGTAAAACCGGATAGAGAAATCACACGCCCACTTGCTTTGATCACTAAACCATATCCTAAGCGAGAATTTAGGCCCTCTTTGGATCGATATAGCCAGAAATTCAAACCTAAGTATATTTTTCGCTAGTGCCTTAATCGAGCCCTTCAAGCCTTCCATAAACCACAATTCCTTTACCCCGTTAAAAACAAAACAAAATAAAAAAAATAAATAATAATCAACCTACCCAATTTAGAATAAGTCCGAGAATAGAATGATGAAAGAAGAAGAGAAAACCTATGTAAAACAAAAATTAGTTAGTTGTTTTTAAAAATAAAGAAAAGTTAAGTTTCCATCCAAAGAAAGGAAAATAAAAATAGAAATAAAAACTCCAAAAATAGAATAAAAAGGGAGTCAAAAGCCAAAGAAAAAAAAAAATATGGCTAAGGATTCAAAAAGAAAATAACAAGGTTTTTCTAAGTTACATAATATGAAGACTCTATTATCTCAGACTTGTCCTTTGAATATCCATTTCCTTCCTTCTTAAACCATCTCCTAATCCCTCGTAACACCTAATAAAGACCTCTAGCTCAATTAGGAATAGGTTAGTGTGATAGTAAGTGGCAGATGTGTTTGATCGCATGCTTCTTGTTGTCATTGAGATTGTAAAGGTAAAGTGTGCCCACCTGCATTAATCGGAGTAGCTTAAACTTGAGTGGAAAAAATCGAGTGTTGTTTCTTGACTATTATTGTGAGAACCTTTAAACGCTTATTCCGAAGTTCTCGAAACTAACCCTCGCTAAACATTTGATAGCACTACTCATTGTATATATGTTTATTGTAGATGATTGATTATTTGCATATATTAACTTAGGTTTCTCGACTTGGTTATTCTTATTCAATTGCTAGAGAGATGTATAGATAGTCGAGCATGAATAAGGAAACAATAGTTTTATTTTCTTAGTCGTTGTAAGATAGATGAAGTTGTGAGTACCTTCATCGGAAAACTCTCTTTAGGTTATAACTCGTCCACTAGGAATTCCTAGTGGTTTAAGGCCTTGTTGCATATGGTCAATGCAATCGACTATTAGTTAGAACTCCATTTTTGGTCACTTATTCTAATTTCTCATCTTTGCTTGGGACAAGCAAAATGTCGCATTTTGGGTGGTTTGATAAGAGCCCAAACTGTAGTTTTAACCCCTTAATAATCATACCGTTAGACCAATTATGTGAATAATAAGTAAGAGTTAGTACCGATTACGTGTTTTATGCATTAAAGCTTCAAAGTCCATTATGTGCGAAATGTGCCACTTGCTTATAGATTCTATTCGAATTGGGCCTACCTTATGTCAAAACGACCGCTTCGGAAAGAGATTTGCAATGGTCCAAGCCTTGACCCAATCAGAGGAGCAAAAATCGACGAAAAGTCTGTGGAAGCCAACTGCAGCTGAAGAGGCTTTGATCGAAAATTCTTCGCCCAAACCATGGCTCCAAGCCCATGCACGATTTTTGGATCTGGATGTATAAAAACAAAAGCTTAGCTCTTTGATAATGGTAGATAGATAATGGTAGATAGCTTATAATAGAAAGTAGCCATTAGAATAGAATTCTAGATCTAGTTTTCGTTAGATTAATTAAGTTTAATTTCATTTCAAATCTTGTTTTAGATTAAACTCTCAAATTATTGTTCTTGATTGATTAGATAATAAAAATAGTTATTTTGTCAATTTTAGGATTTATAGATCTAAATTCCATTATTGTTTGTTATCATTTCATAGTTATTAATTAGATTTGATTATTGTTTAGTGAAATCGCGATAAAGTTAGAATCTTTGTAATATGTTGTATTCAATTTCAATGGGAAATGTTAGTTTGATGAATCAAGGCTAAAACCTCCATTAGAGGGGTTGATGAAGCCTTGATGAAAACTTAGTTATTAGTGTAGAATTGTTAGTAGATTCTATTCCACTCTAGAAGGTCGTGTTTCGCCATGAGAATGGGTGGACGACCTCACATGCTAGTTAGTACGCGTGGTAGAAATGCCATGAACACTAGGATTAGACTCGAAATTCTTGTCGTGAAAACGTAAGAGTCGAGATACGACAATCTATACTAGGTTATTAAGTTGGATTCGAGGTGGATTCAATTCCCCTCTAATCCTTATCTAGATTCAAAACAATCATATTTCCATAGCATTCAATTCGTAGTTTAAATTCAACATCTTGTTTTTTTCATATTGCATCGTAGTATAATTTCCCCTTCGTAAAACTCTCGTAGACTTAAAAACGACTAGTTAGATTAGAAAACATCCATGCTAAGGGAACTAGGAGTGGAACGAACTTCATTACTCCATTCTATTTCGATAGATTCGAGAGTAGAAGATTTGATAAACAATTGAGACTAAAAAATCAGTTTTAGTTTACTTACATTGTGAATTCATCGTTCATTTCGTAGGTAAACTATTCATTTTACGTTTATCAATAATCATACTGTTAGACTAATTATGTGAATAATAAGTAAGAGTTAATACTGATTACGTGTTTTTATGCATTTTAGGCTTCAAAGTCCATTATGTGCAGAAATGTGCCACTTTAGCGAGATAAAGGAGCAAAAGTCAGCAGAACTTCCGAATGCCATATCTTTGGACTCAAACCTCGGAATTGGGCCTACCTTATGTCAAAACGACCGGCTCGGAAAGAGCTTTGCAATGGTCCAAGCCTTGACCCAATCAGAGGAGTAGAAGTGGACGAAAAGTCTGCTGAAGCCAACTGCAGCTGAAGAGGCCTTTTGGATCGAAGACTGAAGTTTTGGGCCTGATTCTCTGGCCCAAAACATGGCTCCAAGCCCATGCACGATTTTTGGATCTGGATGTATAAAAACAAAAGCTTAGCTCTTTGTTAATGGTAGCTAGTTAGACCTAATTTAAGATATAGAATTCTAGATCTAGTTTTATTAATTAATTAAGTTTTAGTTCCATTTCAATTCTTGTTTTAGATTAAATCCTTGAATGATTGTTCTTGATTGAGTAGATAAATAAAGTAGTATTTTTATCAATTTCGAATTTTGTCATTTCCATTCTAGATCTAATTTCAATTCTTGTTCTTATTCCATTCTAGCCATTAAATTAGATTCATTATTGTTTAATTAAGTAAATCTCAATTTCTTACATTATGTTTAGTTTAGATTCGATGGGAAATGTTAGTGTGATGAATCAAGGCTAAACCCTCCATTAGAGGGGTTGATGAAGCCTTAATGAAAACTTAGTGGTTAGTATAGAATTGGTTGTAAAATCTATTCCACTCTAGAAGGTCGTGTTTCGCCATGAGAATGGGTGGACGACCTCACATGCTAGTTAGTATCCGGTAGAAATGCCATGAACACTAGGGATTAGAACTCAAATTCTCACCAGAAGAACGCGAGAGAATTGAGACGCAACATTCTACACTAGGTTGTTAAGTTGGATTCGAGGTGGATTCAATTCCTTTCTAATCCCTTTATCTAGATTCAAACAATAGTATTTCCATAGCATTTGTAGTTAAATTCAAGTAATCAATTCAGTAAGTATCATAGCATAACATTTCGTAAAGCTCTCATTGACTTAAGACTGATTTCTTAGACTTAGAAAACAATCCATGCTAGGGAACTAGGAGTGGAACGAATTTCCTACTCCACTTAGTGCAATTCACATTGAGAGTAGAAGACTTGATAATTGAGAGTAAAAGATTAGTTTTAGTTTACTTACGTTTTGAATTAATCGTTCATTTCGTAGTTAAACTACTCATTTTAAGGTTATCAAATGGCGCCACTGCCGTCTTAGTTGCACTTTAGCATTGTTTTCTTTGTAGAAGTAGTTATTTTTAAGTCCCATTAAACCCACCCACCCTTGGTTGTTTCATACTGTGGTTGCCCATTTCAGCTTTGACAAATTCACAGAAAAATACACGCGAGGCCGCCGCTTCAAGAGAGCGAATTCGCTTAAGTTACATCGGAATTTCGTTCTACCAGGCAGCCGCCATACATAAAAGCGAATTCGCTCAAACATCGAACTCGACTTTTTAATCGAGCCCGACGCCGCAGGGCGCAGCGCCAGCGCTTTAAATGAAATTTCGGATTTCCCACAGGTTTGATTCAACTTCGAGTTGTCAAGTTTTCAGTGTTCTAATCTCTTATATACATCGAACACGCGCACACAAGACGCTTATTCATAAGCTTAAGCAAGGATTTTATCGTATTCCTTTCTTCCATACCTCGATTTCCAGTTAGAGGTTTTCTAATAGTATATCGTAATAATTGTTTGGAGTGTTGCATGTTTAGTTAAGCTCAACTTAGTCTTGCATGAGATTAAGGTCCGGGTCGAACAAAACAACAAACGTAATTACACCGCAACAAACAAGTCTATCTAGTACACCACCCATTTACACCTCTAGCTACTATCACACACACCATACCCCGACATAATGGTCGAAGAAAGAGAGACTCCTCTCTCCGACTTTTACAAAGCCTCGGCGATATAGCCCTAAATCTTGCATCGTTCTAGTAGACTCCAATTGGGGATTTTGAATCCCCCAAACATATTTAATTTGTTACCCGCTTTTCATGGGTTAGACCATGAAAAACCTTATCACATTACATCGCGTAGGATTGAACAAGTCCTTACAACATTCCATCATCCTATGGTAGGTGCGGAACAAATTAAACCGGTGGTATTCCCTTTCACATTAGCCGATAAGGGCGTTTTGGTTAACCGCCCAAGCCTAATTCTTGTGGACTCGTGGGCTAAACTTGTTCAAATTGTTTATGGAACATTTTTACCCACCCCTAAAGACGGATGAGATGCTTTCCAAGATTCATTTTTCCTACGTAATCCTCATGAATCATTTTTCGAGGCATGGAATCGCTTTCACCGATCTCCTTATAGAGTGTCCACACCATAACCTAGCAAAAGACACGTTAGTTCGCGGCCTTTTCAAAGGACTTCAACATCACCATAAAGAAGTCCTTGACATAATGAATGGGGGTAGTTTCCTAAGTAAAGGAGCCTCTGAGGCTTACAAATTTTAGAAGACCAAACTAAACGGAATAATAATTGGGGGTAGTGATGATATCCCCGCCGCCTAGTTCTTCTTCAACAATCAAGGTCACGGTATGTTTGAGAAGAAACCGATCCGTAACTTAAAAATTTACTCGAATCTCTAACTAAAAAGTAGAGGCTATTTTCGCCAACAAAAGCCTATCCCCGCCATGAATGTAAACTCCAACCCATGTAATTTCTGTTTGAGTCCAGAGCACCTCGACGATTATTGTCCTCTAGCTTATGAACAACAACCACCGTAACAAGATAATGTTTACTCTATTAATAACTATCCTATTCCTAACTGAGACAACATCCCAAACGGTTTGAGAAATAATCAACAAGTAACACCTCCGTGGTACAATAATCAAAACGTTAGGCAAGCAAACAATTATAACCAAGCTCCACCTAGGCAAGGACAAGGACAAGGTCAAGGGAATTATAATAATTATAACAACCAAGCCTAAAACCACGACAAGGTCAAGCACAAGGTCAGAATAATTATAATAATTATAATACCAATAGAGGTATCGTTAGGCTAATACTAATAACTATCACAACCCACCCATAAATAATCAACGAGAGATAGTTCGGCCGCACCACCCGTGACTACTACACCTACACAACCGATCAGATCGACGCCTTTATACAAGTTACCCAACAACTTTTCCGCATAATGACTCAATCAAACCAACAGATTTTTACAATCCATAAATCGGGGCATACAACAGTTAGCCCAAGCGAATCGCTTAACTAAAAAGGCGTGTTTCCGTGACAAGCGATACCAAACCCTAAAACAAAGAACACGGCCTTTGAGGTAAACGGTAAATCTAGTAATGGAAACTACAATCGTAGGGTGACTTAAATGCCATCACCACTCTCCGCTCCGGAAGAGTGGTTGATAACAAAGTAACTACGCCTATAGTTACCCCATCAAGTACTCCTACACTAGATATCGAACTAGATACCGCGAATAGAAACCGAAGGAGCCTACCACGGTAGAGGTACCAGTTAAATCACAACCAAAGAAACCGAAAAGCCAAGGTTACACAGCAAGTAGAGCCATATGCTAAATATAGTATTTAAAACCACCGTTCCTCAAAAATTAGCCATGCTAACCCGGGGATACAAACTTTGAGGAAATTAGGAACGTTTTCAAGAATCTAACGATAAACCTTCCTTTTCTCGGCTATTAAAAGCTACCTAACCACGCTTAAGTTTCTTAAAGAGTCAGGCACTACTAGGCGAAGACCAACATACCTAAAGACGCCTTTTAACCGAACGACCCCAACTTTATCCGAATTGTTAAGTACAAGGACCCGGTCGCCCTATGTAAAATGCACCTTAGGAGATTCCTACACGACGCACCGCCTTTATTAGACCTGGGGGCGAAAGTGTTAACTTACTCCCCGTGATACTTGTATAAACAAATAGGTCTACGTGAAATGCAACCTACAAAAAATAACGCTGCAATTAGCGGATTGTGTCAATTAAGTATCCTAAAGGTGTAGTGGAAAACGGCTTGTTAAGGTTCGTGGATTTCTACTATATCCGCTGATTTTGTTATCCTCGATACGTAAGTCGCTAATGACTGTACCAATCATCTTAGGATGCCCCTTCTTGGCAACCGCCAATGCACTTATAAATTGTCGCGATGGAAAGATGTCCTTATCTTTTGGCCATTTTTCCGCCGAGGTAAATGTTTTAAAATGATGAAACAGCTTAATGATTCGCCTAGATGGGGAGGTTAGCATGATCGGAGAGTTTAGCTCAAGATTATTTTAACAACACGCTTCCCGAAAACAATATGTACAAATTCATTTCTTTTGGAACTTCAGATTTTGTAAATGACTCCTACTTAGAGGAAGTCAACACCATTCTCGAGTCCACACCAATTGTAGACCCGCCGGTTGCTCCATATATCGATTACTTAAGACTTGCTACCTAAGCAAGTCTTCATTACGCAATAAAAGAACACGATGAAACATCAACGGACTTTTCGTCCCCACAATTAAGCTTAAACCTCTTTCCCCGAGTTAAAATATATTCAACTTGATCCGATGGTAGTCACCCTATAATTATATCTTCTCTCGCTAACTAAGGATGAAGAGACATGTTTAATAAGGGTGATTAGGGAACATCGGTCTCGCGATTGGTTGGTCCCTAGCCGACATTAAGGAATTGACCCTAATGTTTGCACTCATCGTGATCCATTTGGAGGATAACGCGAAGACTTTCGCTGAACCTCGCCGCTTGAACCCCGCCATGAAAGAGGTGGTTAGGGAAGAAGTCTTGCGATTACTCGATCGCGGGTATTATATACCCAATCTCCGATAGCGAATGGGTAAGTCCCATTCATGTAGTTCCTAAGAAATCGGGAGTTACCATGGTATCGAAACGGAAGGGTGACTATGTTGTCACCAAGGTCCTATGAAATGGAGAATCAGATTGATTACGTGACGCTTAAATGCTATGACACGAAAGGATCACTTTCCCTTACCATTTATAGATCGATGCTAGAACGCCTAGTCGGGTCATGCCTTTTATTGTTTTCCGGATGGCTACTCTAGCTATTTTCAGATTATTATTGATATTGATGACCAAGAAAAGACAACCTTCACATGTCCCTTCGGAACCTATGCCTATACACGAATGCCTTTTGGCCTTTGTAATGCCCCTGGTACCTTCCAAATGATGTATGCTTCATATATTTAGTGACATGGTAGAGAGCTTTATGGAAGTGTTCATGGATGATTTTTCTATCTATGGAGACTCCTTTACAGAACGCTTGTCTAACCCGTCTAAGGTCTTGACACGGTGTGAAGAAAAGAGCCTCGCTTTTAAATTGGGAAAAGTGTCATTTCATGGTCAAAAGGGCATAGTATTAGGTCATATTGTATCTAGTGATGGCATCAAGTAGATAAAGCCAAACTAGATAAGATAGCTTAATTCTACCTAAACCACGGATCGTCCGCGGAGATTAGAGCCTTTCTAGGCCATGCAGTGGTTTTATAGCGTTTCATTAAAGATTTTTCAAAATAGCTAGGCCTTTAACTAACCCGCTTTTGAAGGATGCAATCTTTGATTTTAATTTTAATCAGAAACAGGCTTTTGAAACCTTAAAAGTCACTCTAACCATCGCGACCTATTATACAGCCTCCTAATTGGTCTAAACCTTTCAACTCATGTGTGATGCTAGTGACTATGCAGCTTGGTGCCGCCTTTGGGACGTAAAATAGATAATAAGTCCACTGTTATTTATTATGCTAGTAAAACATTAAATGACGCCAACGGAATTATATAACTACTGAAAAAATTTTAGCTGTCATTTATGCTTTAGATAAGTTTTCGCCCTTATTTGGTTGGTTTTAAAACTTTAGTTTACACGGACCATGCAGTTTTTAGGTACCTTCTTGCAAAGAAGGATGCTAAGCGTAGATTAATCCGATGGATTCTCTTCCCCGCAAGAGTTCACATTAGAAATAAAGGACAAAAAGAGGGGTCGAAAACGAAGTTGCCGCCACCACTTATCTAGACTTACAAATGACGATAGTAGTGACTCGACGAGTCCATACCGGATTCTTTTCCCCGATGAGCATCTCAGATGCTATTTTTTCATCACCATGGTATTCGGACATCGTGAAATTATTTAGCGGCTGATGTTATGCCTTATAATTGGTCAAGAAATGAACGTAAGAAGTTCTTGGCCGAGTCAAGTTATACTCATGGATGAGCCCTACCTTTTAAATATTGTGCGGATCGATTATTCGCCGTTGCATTCCCCAATGGGAATATAATGAAGTTCTATCATTCCGCCATGACAAAGAGTGTGTGGGGCACTTTAGTGGAATGAAAACAGCCTCTAAAAGTTCTTCAATGTGGATTTTATTGGCCTACCCTTTTAAGGATGCCCAAGTGCATTGCAAGACGGTATTCGTTGCCAACAACTTGGGCTTAATCACAAAGCGTAATATGATGCCATTAAATCCAATCTTAATAGTAGAAATTTTTGATGTTTGGGGTATTGATTTCATGGGCCCTTTCCCCTGTTTCCCACGGTTATATTTATATTCTAGTTGCCGTGGACTACGGTCTAAATGGATAGAGGCCCTAGCTTGCCGTAGCAATGACCATAAGACCGTTGTATTTTTATTAAAGAATATATTTTCTCGTCGGTTTGGCATTCCTAAAGCCATCATTAGTGATGGTGGAACACATTTTGCAACAGAGTTGTTGCATCCCTAGTTAAAAAGTATGGAGTTACACACAAAATAGCAACTCCTTATCATCCACAAACTAGCGGACAAGTAGAAGTTTCTAATAGGGAAATCAAAAAGATTTTAGAAACAACAAGAAACCCCGATAGGAAAGATCGGGTCAAGCGCCTATCGGATGCCTTATGGGCATATAGAACTGCTTTCAAAACTCCTATAGGTATGTCTCCCTTTAGACTTGTATTTGGGAAACCATGTCATTTGCCCGTTGAATTAGAGCACCGCGGCTCGTGGGCTATAAAAGCCTTAACTTCAATATTGATGAGGCGGTGTCAAACGCAGTTACAATTAAATGAGCTTGAAGAAAACCAGCGATTCTTACGATCTCAGAAAGGATTATAAAGCCAACATGAAACGTGTTCATGATAAGCATATCTTTGGCGCGAAAGAGTTTGTGGTTGGACAAAAGGTTTTGCTTTACAACTCCCCCGTCTACATATTTTCCTGTGGAAACTAAAACCCGTTGGTCCGGTCCTTTTCTCGTTATCAAGTCACCCCTTACGGGCAATTACCTTGGTAAATCCCAAGGACAACAGTACCTTTCAAGTTAATGGTCAACGGTTAAAACATTTTCACTTAACTTCCCCCCCTCGATGTGGAGGAAGTCCTTTTACAGACCTCGCTCTATGAGGATCGACCCTTGTCATTTGGTGTACTTACTTGCATTTCCATATACCGATAAGTACACCATTCAGGTAACCGGCCCTCCCTATGGAGTGTGTGGCTATAAGTACCGGATCCTAAGTCCACAGTTCACATAATTCACGTTTTCCACTTTCGCATGTTTTTCGCTTTTTTGAGTCATGTTCCTCTATGGAGTGAATTATGTATTTATTGTTTTTCGTGGTTTCTTATAATAAACAAATAAAAATAAATTAAAAATTTTAAAAATCATAGACATAGCAACCCAACAAGTCTTGGGAATCGACTTTAAACGACTGACGCGTTGCAAAACAAATTTTGTGTTTAAAAATTTGTTTGGGGGGGCAAGTCGATCCTTGCATCCGGATTGCTCGAACCTTCCTTTCGCGTTGCTTTGCTTAGGTCCATTAGTATAGTTCATTGGGGTTGACGCCATCTAATTTAGTGTTCTTTTCGTTCAAGATAACTTACGCCATGCACGCGACTTCGAGGCATTTTCCACTATCTTATATGTCAACCACGGTCGGAATAGAGTAGTTTATGGATCAATGGATTGGAAATTCTCTCTTGATCATTTCCATATCTCATTCGAGAAAATCGGACCGATAACGGCAGAAAAAATTTAGTTTGAAGTTGCGCTTAAAAATCGATTTTAAAGTCGAAAAATCGAATTGGGCTTGGGCCCAACTCGCGCTCACCTACAGCTATCCTTTCCAAAACCCAATCGCGAGCTCATCTTCTCCAACCGCTTGTCACAAATTTAAATTCAAACCCTAGCAACCAAAATAAAAAATAAATAAAAATAATAGAATATATCAAAATAGAAACACCACCCACGCCCATTGTGAAACACCAACACAATCTCCAACCGTTTCCACCAAGAAAACACCCACCAATTCAAGTCTTCAAACCTGCCACCGTACCTACCATAACCACCACCGTTGTGTTTAGTTAGTTTTCATCAAACTCGTCTCCTCCACCTTTTACAAACCTAAAAACAAAAACTTCATGGCGCTACGACGTAGAATTCTCGCCGAAAACGCCGCTTTGTTCTCGATAGGTTTAGCCATTTTATGACGCTGGAGATGTTTAAGAGACATTGGAACGGACGGTGGTATTCGATGAGGAGTTCTATCACTTTGATTTGGTAGAACAGTTTTATAAGAAACGAAAATTGAGGGAACTAGGATTTTCATTAGGATAGCAGAACGAGGAGGAAGTAACGAGACGCTTGTTGGTCGAGCTATTAGGAATCACCAGAAACCAACCTAGATATGACCATTCGTGAATCCCAAAGATACCGGAGTTCCTGTTTTGATGAAAGATACGGTCATAGAGGGTGAATACAATACGATATCTCATTGCGTTTCGCCAGACGACGACTCGAGAACCAATCAACCGGGTCAGAGCTCGGTGGATTGGTAAGAACGCCCCTGAAAGACAAAGTCACGACATCGGACTTCAAGATGGTTCCGTGACGTTCTCGGATTTTGCAAACGAATGAGTGTAATTTCTGCATCCTCGATTTAATTTTGAATGTGATTAGAGGAGAGGGAAAGAGCATGGCCTCTTCCCGTGATTGATCACTAAGATTATGCTCTCATTTAGAGCCGCCGCTAAATCTGCTCCTATTAAGATCAAATTGCATTCTAATGCAAGTATTTATAAGGAATGCATCCAAGAGACTTGGCCGTTGTCTGCAGAGAAGGAAGTTGAGTCGGATAATGAAAGGGAAGATATGACATGGTTGGTTGAGGATAATTTCGATAGTCATACTTCTCATTTAGAACTAATGATAATGCCGCAAACCGGTTTATGCGCGGTTATCGATCCGTGAAGATATCCGACATAGACAAATTATACTTCGAAATAAGCAAACGAACTTTCGACGAGAGTTGAAATGCTCGAAAAGGGGTCGAAGATATCTTGTCCAACTTGGAGATTATCCACCGTAATCACCAAGCCCAAGATGCAGAGACTCAAGATCGAGATGGAAGCACGGCTTTGTTCGGGATAGAGATGCTACGACGCGATGCCACTCGTGGATGAGTCCGAGAGGCATGAGCGCCGTCGCCAGCAGCCGATGCCTCAAGCCATTCTTCACCACGTAACCGATCTCCATCTCGGTGGACCATCTTCGTCCACGCGCCTAGGTGTTCACCATCGGTTATGTCCCCGTCATTTCATTGTTTTTTATTGTTTTTGTTAGTGGAATTTTATTTCAGTAGTTAGATTTAAATATTAAGTTGTTTGTTTTAGATTGCTTGGATTTCATATTATTTTAATATAATTTATTTTGATCATCTTTCGTAAGGTTGTCTTGGAGTAAATGTTGAAAATTAGGCCGATATCGGCATATCTATGTTTTTTTGTAGTGGTAGCATGATATGTAGGAGAGTTTAGAAATTACTATTCTAAACCAAGTTTAAAAGATACCAGGGTTGTTAGGAAATCAAAACTATGGTTAGTTTCCGCTGGTTTGGCAGTTTTCTATTTCCGAAATTGCCTTAAAACAATTTGGCAACTTGCCGATTCGCTTTGGAAACCCAGAACCTATTTAAACTTCCATCATTCTACACTCACAACCCACACTACACCCCACAATCATCTCTCACCTTTCACTCCAACCTTTTTCTTCTTGTTTTTCTTGTAAACTCGATTTCGATTTACGCGCGCCGCTTACGGCCAAGCAGACTGCGACTTCGCCTACAACAATCAGAATCGAAAAATCTTCACGAAGCGCCGCTTCAGCGCAAGCAGAGCGACTTCGACCCTATAACATGTAAATCGAAAAATTCCACGAAGCGCGGCCCAAGCTTCAAGCAGCAGAGCGACCACGCCAAAACGTAATTCCAAATTCCAAAACTCCTACGAGCGCCTCCTCCTCCCATAAAGCACGTGAAATTCGAATTTCGAGGTTTCTTCAGTGTTTTCGCAGCTGTTCTACAGAGTAGTTTTGAGATGACACCACCTATAGTGATTCCCCGAACAGTCATTTGAAGACTTGATGGGAACCGATACCTATGGAGCATCATTTCACGCCGGATCGCGATTAGGATGGCGGCATCTTCCGTAAGTGATGACGATTGTTTTTCACCTAAGCTTAACTGAATTCTTCTATAATAATATTACTTTTTTTTTGTACCCAAGAAGGAGAACAAAAAATTTTCCCTTGCTATTGATGGCACGACTATGGAATTCAAGTAAGCAATTGATAGCTTTGGTTTCGGATTGCCATTACCCGACCCTATGCACACGGGGATATATATGATGATAACTCATACCTATATGAATATGCCTATTTCCATGAGTATTATGGGGGAGGGGTGTTTCGTATCATGGACCAAGACCAATATAACATCGCCCTGAGTAGCCTATCGCTGAATGTAGGCACAACCATGTTGTTCATCATGATGAACATTCTAGGGGAACGGCAGTTTACTTCTGCCAATAATACCGCTGGTGACGTTTTCCTTGCTTTAGCTGAGGGACGTCGTCGGTATGACATTCCCCGAGTTTTAGTTGCTACTCGAAGTGAGGCCATACCTTGAGGCATAAGTACCTTCTTCGCTTTGCCTTGGTTTGCCGATTACGCGCGGCGCTTTCCTACCCATATTCTGCAGTACGCATTACAGATCGGGGAAAGGGTCGAAACCATGAGACCCACCAATCGTGTGGTAAGATCATTCCGAGCCATGACTTGGCCGGGATGGCAGGTGCAACCACATTTGGTTGCCCCTTACACCCCATCAGACCAAGTAACACTAGAGAGGTTAGCACTAGTTGATGATACATACCACGGAAGGTGGCAAGTTGTTATGGCATGGCAGATTCGAAAGAACCTCATATATAGAAGAGGAGGATGACGAGTAAATCTTTGGGGTGCAGGTAAGTTTTTAGTTAAGTAAGTGTCTGCTTATGTCCCAAGCAATTTAATTCTGTTAACCCCATAATGGGTGGAACTCTTATAGAGTTGCGTCAGTTTTTATTTCCTATATTAGTACGTTCTAACCTTGTTTTGCAGATGTTTCTGAATTTCACGCGCTTCAATGGTATTTTTCTTACCCTCTTTATTTAAATGCTTTGAGGACAAAGCATGCTTCTTGTTTGGGGGGGGCATAGAAACTCGTGTAATTAAGACATCTGTTAGGATATAGATATGTATAATGTGCACTTGTTTTCTAGTGAAAATTTCAAAAATTCAAAAATATAAATAAAAAAATTATGCTATACACTTAGGAATATTGGTATTGTTTTCTTTCCCTATGCTCTTAACAATCTAGAAGTCTCACATAGCTTTTGCATCAGAATAATTGTTAGAAACTTAGGTTAATATGTAGGTAATAATCTTTGCATCTATCTATAAATTTATTACATGAGTATCTATGATTGTTAGCGAAGAAGTTTCTCAAATCTAGGCTAGAGTACTTATTCTACAAATCCTGTGAGAATATAGCCTAAAGCCTTATATGAGTGAAACATTTGAGAAATGACACAAGGGAGAAGTATAATCCGGATAGAGAAATCACACGTCCACTTGCTTGATCACTATGACATATCCTAAGCGAGAATTTAGGCCCTCTTTGGATCGATATAGCCAAAAATTCAAACCTAGGAATTATTTTCCGCTAGTCGCCCCTCCGAGCCTTTCCTTAGCCTTCCATAAACCACAATTCCTTTACCCTGTTACAAAAACAAAACAAAATAAAAAAAATTCAACTTACCCAATCTAGAATAAGTCTGAGAATTGAATGAGTGAAGAAAGAAGAAGAGAAAAACCTGTGTAAACAAAAATTAGTTAGTTGCTTCTGAAAAAGAAAAGAAGTTTCCATCCAAGGAAAAAAATAAATAAATAAATAAAAACTCCAAAAATAGAATAAAAGGGAGTCAAAAGCCAAAGAAAAGAAAAAGAAAAATATGGCTAAGGATGGAAACAAAGTATAGAAGCAAAAGAAAATAACAAGGTGTTCTCTACGTTACATAATATGAAGACTCTATTATCTCAGACTTGTCCTTTTGAATATCCATTTCCTTCCTTCTTAAACCATCTCCTAATCCCCGCAACACCTAATAAAGACCTCTAGCTCAATTAGGAATAGGTTAGTGTGATAGTAAATGGCAGATGTGTTTGATCGACTCTGGCTTCCTTGTTGTCTTTGAGATTGTAAGGTAAAGTGTGCCCACTGCACACTGGAGTAGCGAAACTTGAGTGGAAAATTCAGAGTGGTTTTTGTCTTGACATTTATGTGAGGACCTACTTAAGGACGCTTATTCGAAGTTTTCGTGAACGGACCGCTATTACATTTCATAGTATTACTCATTATTATATGTTTATTTTAGATGATTGATTATTATGCATATATTAGCTTAGGGTTCTGACTGGGTTATTCTTATGTAATTGCTAGAGAGATGTATAGATAGTTGAGCATGAATAAGGAAACAATAATTTTATTCTTTGAGTCGCCAGAAGTATAGATGAAGTTTGTGAAAGTACCTTCATCGAAAACTCTCACGAGGCTATAACTTCGCCCACTAGGGAATTCCTAGTGGTTTAAGGCCTTGTTGCATATGGTCAATGCAATCGCACTCAGCGAAACGAGAGTAGTTAGAACTCCATTTTTGGTCACTTATTCTAATTTCTCATCTTTGCTTGAGGACAAGCAAAATGCTGTTTGGGGGTGGTTTGATAAGAGCCCAAAACTGTAGTTTTAACCCCTTAATAATCATCCTGTTAGACCAATTATGTGAATAATAAGTAAGAGTTAATACTGATTATGTGTTTTTATGCATTTCAGGCTTCAAAGTCCATTATGTGCATAAATGTGCCACTTTAGCGAGATAAAGGAGCAAAAGTCAGCAGAACTTCCGAATGTCATATCTTTGGACTCAGACCTCGTAATTGGGCCTACCTTATGTCAAAACGACCAGCTCAGAAAGATCTTTGCAATGGTCTAAGCCTTGACCCAATCAGAGGAGTAGAAGTGGATGAAAAGTCTGCTGAAGCCAACTGCAGCTGAAGAGGCCTTTTTGGACTGAAAGAATTGAGTTTTGGGCCTGATTCTCTGGCCCAAAATATGGCTCCAAGCCCATGCACGATTTTTGGATCTGGATGTATAAAAACAAAAGCTTAGCTCTTTGTTAATGGTAGCTAGTTAGACCTAATTTAAGATATAGAATTCTAGATCTAGTTTTATTAATTAATTAAGTTTTAGTTCCATTTCAATTCTTGTTTTAGATTAAATCCTTGAATGATTGTTCTTGATTGAGTAGATAAATAAAGTAGTATTTTTATCAATTTCGAATTTTGTCATTTCCATTCTAGATCTAATTTCAATTCTTGTTCTTATTCCATTCCAGCCATTAAATTAGATTCATTATTGTTTAATTAAGTAAATCTCAATTTCTTACATTATGTTTAGTTTAGATTCGATGGGAAATGTTAGTGTGATGAATCAAGGCTAAACCCTCCATTAGAGGGGTTGATGAAGCCTTGATGAAAACTTAGTGGTTAGTATAGAATTGGTTGTAAAATCTATTCCACTCTAGAAGGTCGTGTTTCGCCATGAGAATGGGTGGACGACCTCACATGCTAGTTAGTATCCGGTAGAAATGCCATGAACACTAGGGATTAGAACTCGAAATTCTCGCCGTAAGAACGTGAGAATTGAGACGCAACATTCTACACTAGGTTGTTAAGTTGGATTCGAGGTGGATTCAATTCCCTTCTAATCCCTTTATCTAGATTCAAACAATAGTATTTCCATAGCATTTGTAGTTAAATTCAAGTAATCAATTCAGTAAGTATCGTAGGATAACATTTCGTAAAGCTCTCATTGACTTAAGACTGATTTCTTAGACTTAGAAAACAATCCATGCTAGGGAACTAGGAGTGGAACGAATTTCCTACTCCACTTAGTGCAATTCGCATTGAGAGTAGAAGACTTGATAATTGAGAGTAAAAGATTAGTTTTAGTTTACTTACGTTTTGAATTAATCGTTCATTTCGTAGTTAAACTACTCATTTTAAGGTTATCATAAACCATCTGAATGGTTAACTGCACAGCCGATCAATTCAATAGACAACTGGGAGAAGTTGAGAACAAAGTTTATGAACAAGTTCTACCCACCCCAGAAGACAGATGCCATGCAACAAGCTATCAGCAATTTCAAAGGAAAGGCGACTAAAGAATATCATTGTAGTTGGGAGAAATTCAATAATCTGCTAGTCTCATGTCCACATCATGGATACGACAAGAGCACACTGGCTCATTTTTTCTATCGAGGACTCTCGATGATGAACAAGCAGATGATACAATCAATGCATAAAGGCAAGTTTACATCAATGGATGGAGAGGAAGCTTACAACTTTCTCTAGAATTTAGCTGAAGAAACACAACAATGGACTACTAGCAACGAGGATGTCGCTAGCATGGAGGGGGAGCCAAAGCAATTTGGCTACCAAGCACATGAACAAGCGAGATCAAGAATCGAAGTCTACATTGGCGGCCGCCACCAAAGATTGAAACTTTAAGTAAGAAATTCAATCGAGTTCTCCATGAATCCCTCCAAGATCAACAAGTCTCAAGCTAAATCTTTCCCAGTCATGCAAGCTAACCAATGCTGTGAAGTCTGTTCGGACACTTCTCATGCAACTCTAGAATGTCCCATTTTACTATCAACATGCATCGCTTAGAGAGTACAATATTAACTCATTTCAGAGGCCCAACCAAGGTGGTAATAACTTTCAAGGCAATTATGGAGACGAGCGGCTGGACCCCGTGTTCTCAAGATCAAAGTTATATTCCACAGACAAGTCAAGCTTCACAGTTGGTTCCTCAAGAACAATTGTACTCTCAGCAGAATTCCAATACAAGTGGAGAGTTAGTGCCTGATCCTAGGAGAAATTATGCTGCACCTGCCAACCTAGAGAATGCTATTACTTTGCTATCACAGAAAAATCAGAAGTTTGAAAGTGTTCTAGAGCTTATTGCACAGTCTCAGCTCAATCTCCAGCAATCTCAGACAAGTCAATGTTCTAGAATGGAGTCTTTAGAGGCTAAAGTTGACAAACTCACTACTGCTTTAAAGACACAAGCCACTCAACCTAGCTTATTGGAACCAATATTGAGGAGTGAAGATGTATGCCACATTGGGACAACTTCTAGTACTAATCACCTCCATGATCATGTCAGCTCAGTTACTACTCTCAGATCAGGATTGAAGATAGACAACAAGGTTGATTTACGTTCTCATGATGACATTGCTACAGAGCAATCGGTCAAGATTTCAAATGAAGTTCGAAAGGAAGTGGGAGAAATCCTTTCAACTCCCATTTGTCAAGACAACCAAGACAACATATGCAAGAATGCCAAAAAAGAAGAAGAACGGGACACATCTTCGATGTGTTTGTACCAAAGGCACCTTTTCCTATATTTTTGCTCAAAGCAAAAAGGACAAGCAATTTTAGAGATGAAGGAGGCATTTGAGAAAGATAACATCAATATCCCCTTTCTCAAAGCGATCAAGCAGTTGCCATCATATGCCAAATTCTTGAAAGATGCATGTAACATAAAGAGAAGTACTCATGTTCCAAAGCAAGCGTTTCTAGCTGGACAAACAACATCTATTATCCATCAGCAAGCTCCAGTAAAGCTCAAAGATCCAGGAAGTCCTACAATATCATGCAAGATAGGAGAAAAATTCATAGGTAATGCTCTTTTAGACCTTGGTGCTAGTGTTAATCTCTTGCCATATCATGTGTACCAAGCGTTGGGCTTGGAGAACCTAAAGCCTACAAAAGTCAAATTGAAGTTAGCTGACCGCTCTACCAAGATTCCCAGAGGTATAGTTGAGGATGTTCTTGTTCAAGTAGCTGATTTCTACTATCCAGTGGATTTCATTGTAATAGACACCAATGAGGCCTTTGATAAAATTCCAATTATTCTAGGCCGACCTTTCCTCGCTACCGCAAAAGCTTTGATAAATTGTCACAACGGTGAAATGAAGATTAACTTTGGTAAGATGTCAATGGACATAAATATCTTTCACCTATTGCATAAGGATTGTGATGACACCGAAGGGGGAGAGGTGTACTTCCTTGATAGCATGATACAAGAATCCTTCCCATTCGAAGATACAATTGAGAGTGCTCAATCTACGAAAACCTGTGATGAACCTGAGAACCCCACCACAGAGGCGTTGCTAGCCATGTTCTTAGAATCTATGCAGAAAATTCAGGATTTAAGTGAGCATAATGGAAAATTGACAGAGAGAGTATCATATCTTGAGAAGATGAACTCTACATTTCAGGATGAACAACATACTTCTGCCCAAAAAAATCAGTTACTAGAGAATCAGCTTAAAGAAGTTTTGGAAAAACAACAGAATCTAGAAACTGAAATGAGTCTTCTGAAGCAGAAAGTGAACCATATTGATAAGAAGCATTGCACTACTGAAGCTTCTTCAACACCATCATTATCTGAACAAGAGAATTATGTGAACCAGTCTACCACCCACCTTGAGCACAGTCAGCCAGACAGACATCCATTATCATTACTATGGTGGTAAAAGGCACATCAGATACTATTGTCCTATTAGGAAGAAAGATTTTCATCAATCTTCTACACAGGGGAACCACAAGGCCTATCACACAATCATCAGACCTGAAATAGTTCAAGGTAGAGAAGCAACTTCACCAGTAATCTTTCCAGCATATCAAGGAGTATTTTTAACAACCCACAAGATGAGACCTCCTCGTCCTCCAAACATTCGTCAGATTTGGGTGAGAAAATCTGATCTCCTCACTCCAAATTGATAATGCATGATATAAAGTCTTGAGAATCTGACTTTAAAAGACTCACATTACGTCTTAGGGATCTGACGTAAAAAGACCTAAAAATTCGGCATCAATGGTAATATCCTACCTTTTTCTCATCCATTTCATTTACTTCTTTATACATTGAGGTCAATGCATGCATAAGTAGGGGGAGGGTGTACTTGAGAAATGAATTTCAAAAATTAGTTTTCAAAAAACTAAAATATTTTTGTTTCTATATCGCAAACATGAGAAAAATGAATTTTAATAATGAGTGCGGGATATAGATTCTATAATCGCTTAGTGTGAGTTTGATAGATAGTTGATATTATTGATTTCATTACCGCTTAGACTATTTATTATGCTCGGACATAGTTTTTATTGATAGAATTCTTTATCAAGGCACCACCATAATACTTTGGTCGGTTTTGTGTACTTTTGCTAGAAGAGAGATTTAAACCCCTAGTAAACTGGAAGTAGAATTTTTAGACTTAATTTCGTGAGACTTGGCGTTATACCCATTCTTTGGAGAGTTCTTATTTAAAAATCTGAGTCTTAGTGACTCAACATCTTTCAGTTTTTATGTCGTTGTAATATAGTCTCATTATTCGTTGATTTGGTTAATCACTTAAGTGACATCAACCGGGAGATAGCCATTAGGTCTTGTAGTCTATTCAAACAGAGTATCATCTTCGATAAGTCAAGTAGTGAACCCATTCAGCCTTTATCCCACCTAGTGGGGACCATCATGTTAAACCCTTTTGCGCCTTATAATAAGACATTTTCTTTCATAAAACCCTCTACCCTTTACCCAACTCCAGATAAGGAGTATAGCCAAAATCTTTATCATCCATACCCATATGTTTCTGAGAATACGAGGGGCACAAGGAGGAAGAAAGACCACAAAAGGAAGATTACAAGGAAATACCAGAGAGATACAATGAATCCCATCATTCTCATTTCAAAGTGAAAGAAGCTAGTGGAAAACAAGCATATCCAAGACTAATCAAGGATATACCACCGAAAAAAAAAAAAAAAAAAAAAAAAAAAAAAAAAAAAAGTTGAAAGAATGGATGGAAAAGCTAAGAGAAAGGAAGAATTTTTCTGCGCAATACGTAATTTGAAGAAATCTTCCAAAGAAAGAAGCAAAACCCTTAGAGTTTTTCAGAAACAACCTTAGAATCCTTTTTACCTTTCCTTCATAAACCAATACCCAAGCCAAGTTACAACCCATGACTTATCACTACAGTATGGTACGAAGTCTAGAATAGGTGAGAGGATGCTAAAGTGAAGGACCCGACACTTCATATGTGATTGACATTCTTTCCATGAGACTACTTTTATTTAGAAGTCTGTCTTTCAAGGTAGTATGTGGGATGTTCGTATGTATTATTTTTTCCCCACATACATGAGGTAAAATAGTAGACCATCTTCTGAGAGATTCTTTTCTGAGAGTATGACCGGTGAGGATTGAAAGTCAAGATTATCTACCTATGGTAAACTAGGGATTCCATTTCTTGGATAGGAGAGTATAGGAGATTGACTAAGTACACACATAAGCCTTGATTGAGAATTTTGTCAATTTTTACTATCTCCCATCATAATCTATGAGTCTTTGCAGCAATGTAGTTAACAATGGATACCGTCTATTGGAGTAAGCACTAAGTGGGTAAGGAATTTCCCTCTCTGAAAAATACTATCATTCTTGAGCATGCTATTGATTGATTTTGTGGGTATATCACCTGAAAACCCTCAAGACTATAACTCGTCCTTTTTGGGGAACTTAAAAATTTAAAGCCTTGTTGCATATGGTAAATGCAATCGCGATGCCTGCGAAAGTGAGTTAGGATTTTATTTTTGTTATTAGGATATGATTTTGATCACTTATCTATTGTTTATCCTATTTGCTAAGAGACTAGCAAAAGGCTAGTTGGGACTTGTGATAAGTGCTTAAAAAGTGCTATTTAACCCTCGATTATGTCTCTTGTTTAGCTATCTTAGTGGCCTAATAGTGTTTATAAGTTGTGTTTTAAGATTCTACAGGTGAAAAAGAGAGTTTTGTAGAATATTAGAGAAAATGGGGTAAAATGGAGCAATTCGGAGCATTAAGGATCACATGGGAGGCCCGTGGACAATCATGGAGAAGGCCAAGGAATTGGAGCTATTAAAGATGCAACTTGGACCTATTTTAAAGCCAATTTGGAAGCCCAAGGCCAAAAGATTCGTTGCTTGGACCAAAGCCCGCAAAAGAGGATAGAAGGATGGAGCAAAAGAGGGAAAATAGACTTTTGAGTCTGAGACTCATGGATCATGAGTCTGGACTCAATGCTCGCGTCTGGGACGCATAGATCGTGAGTCCAGACGCATTGCTTGAGTCTGAGATGCATGGATAATGAGTCCAGACGCATGAATCGACACTGTAGCCAATTCCTTCTCAGTTTTGGACATGAAGTTGGACTCTGAAAGAAGTCTATTTGTATTAGGAAACAAATGACGGTTTGGAATGCTTCTAGAGCTCATTGTAACCCCTATAAATAGAGTACCTAAGTGCCTCATGTAATCTGCCAATTCACTTATATTCTTGTCTCCATAACTTGAGGCAGAGAGTCTTAATAAATTATTCTTTCTAGTCTTATGTTCTTCAACTCTTCTTCTTCTTGTTCTTCCTTCTATATGGAAGGCTAATCTTCTCCTTCAAGGGAGGAGATGAAGCCCGTGCTTAAGGTTTAATGATTCTTCCGGTTCATGGTGTTCTTCAATCAAAGTTAGTTCTTTATGTTTTTAGTTATTAGTTCCATTGCCCACACAGGGGGATGGAAGTATAGATTAAGGTTTTATTTATTACAATTGAATATCATGCTAGTTTAGGGTTTTATTTATTGCAATTGAATATTTGTAGTAACATGCTTTTATTTATTGCAATTGAATATAATGCTAGAATAGGATTTTATTTATTGTAATTGAATATTATACTATTATTCTCTACTTTTCTTCTAGTTGTATACTGTTTTAGAGTAAGGGACATATTCCTTGTGTTTGCCTTCGATGGTGATTCATTGAATAGCTGCCTAAGCTCACATAAAAGGAAAGAAGATACTAGTAACATGAACATAGGAACAACCTTAAGTAGAGTTAATTGTTAACGATGTTTCATCCAAGAGGGCATCGACACTCGATTGCCGGACAGAGTCTACTTGGAGAACAACATGAAGCAAAAGGTCATTGAATCAAAAGCATTGGTGGATTTGAATCTCTTGAATCTATCTCTCTTATATTCTCTCTCTATTTCCAATTCTTAGCTTTAGTATAAGTTTAGTTAGTTTAGTTTAGCATTAGAATCTACTATATCTATAATCATAGTTTTTAATCCCTCAAACCCCCTTTCCAATCCTGTCCTTCATATAAACATACACTTAAAAGTGGAACGATACCCTACTCATCCTTTACTTATTGAGGGATAATTAGGTTTTGATACGCTTCTCTTTTGTTCAACTACCATATACCATCTAATAACACAAAAAGAGGAGAGTGTCAGTTAACTAGGGATACAAATTATGAGGAGATTTGGAACGTTTTTAAAAATCTAACTATAAACCTTCCCTTTCTCGAAGCTATTAAAAAGCTACCACACCACGCTAAGTTTCTTAAAGAGTTGTGGTACTACTAGGTAAGACCAATATACCAAAAGACGCTTTTTAACGTAACAATTCCCAACTCTATCCGAACAAAATGGAATTGTTAAGTACAAGGACCCGGGTCGCCCCTCGCATAATGCACTTTAGGAGATTCTTATACGACGACCGCTTATTAGACACGGGGCTAGTGTTAACTTACTCCCCGCTTTTATTTGTATAAACAAATAGGTCTAGAGGAGATGCAACCTACTAAAATGATGTTGCAATTAGCTGATCGGTCTATTAAGTATCCTAAGGGTGTAGTGGATAACGTTCTGGTTAAGGTTCAGGATTTCTACTATCCGGCTGATTTCATCATTCTCGATACAGAAGTCGCTAATGACTCTATTCCGATCATCTTAGGGCGTCCTTTCCTGGCAACTACCAACGCACTTATAAATTGCCGTGATGGTTCGATGTCCTTATCTTTTGGCCATCTTTCTGTTGAAGTAAATGTTTTCAAAACAAAGACACATTTACCTGATTCGCCTATGGATGGACAGGTTAGCATGATCGAGAGCTTCGCTCGAGATTATTTCAACAACACGTTTCCTGATAATCAGATTCCCAAATTTCTTTCCTTTGGAAGTTCAGACTCCAACATTTTCATACCTACACTAGTCGATACACATATTATGGATGAGGACGAGATTGATGACTTTCTCAAAGATATAGAGGAATACCATAGTAATGTGGATATGACCAAGCTAGATGAGGAAGTCGATGAGTTTCTTAGAGCAGGTGATGATTCACCCTATCAAGAACTACCTTGCACACCATCCGCCTCGACTCCCCTCCTTCCACCCTTTCAAAGGAATCTCGAGTTTGCACTCGATCCTTGTGTTTCTCCTGTGCTTCATGAGTATTTAAATCCTCCTAGTAAACAAATACTTCCCAAGGATAAACCACTTGACACCTTCATTTTTAGACTTGAGACAGTCCCTACCTACACTATGAATGAGTTTTGTGCTAAACCCACATCCTCATTTTCTCCATGCTTTCCATCTATAACTTATCCATATCCACCATATCTTCCACAACCATTCACTTTTCCACACTTATTCACTAGGACACCCTCTCGTTCAAAGATGAAGAATAAGATGCATGCTCGATTACGTTATAGGTCTATCCAACTTCGCTTTAATTTCACTAGGCCGCGTCGTAGAAAATCTTGGTGCTTGATTGTGTTTGGATATGTTTTCAGTAATATTTATTTATGGAACGATCCACAACTATTTCGGTTGTTGATATATGATAAACTGCATATTCATACATATGTTTTAGATAAAGTCTCGAGTATCTGACTATAAACGACTCAATTTTTGTGTTTGGTGCACTTCCTTTCACTTCCATATATTGGCGAGTACACTATTAAGGTAACCGGGCCCTCCCTATGGAGTGTGTGGCTGTAAGTACCGGATCCTAAGTCCACGTTTAACATAATTCACGTTTTCCACTCTTGCATGTTTTCTCGGGTTTTGAGTCATGTTTCTCTGGGGGGTGAATTATGTCTTTATTGCTTATTGTTTTTCCATATATTAATTTGTATTTATAAAAAGAAAAAAAAAATATATATATATATATATATATATATATATTAAATAATAAAAATAGTAATGTAGGAAGTCTCGGGAATCTGACGTTAAAAGACCTACTGTAAAACAAATTTTCTAAACTCTGTTGTAAAAAATTTGTTTGGGGGTGGGGTGTTCGTGTTTCCGTCCTAGAATGTTTAACTGTCTATTTGTGTTACTTAGGCCGTTTAAGTGTATTCCGAGTTGGGTTGACATAAATTATGAATTGAGATTTCATTCGTTCGCATAACTTACGTTATACACTCACTTCAAGGCGTTTTCCATCTTCGTATATGTCACCCATAGTCAGAACAGAGTGTTTTCTATATCATTGGATTGGAAATTCTCTCCTGATCATTTCCATATCTCATTCGCAAAAATCGGACCGGTAACGAAGCGGCAATGTTAGTTTGAAGTTGCGCTAAAAATCGACAAAAGTCGAAAAATCGATTTGGGCTTGGGCCCAACACTCGCGCGGACGGCAGCGCACCTGCGCCCCTTACCTTCAACCAACAGTTCGCGTTTTTCATCTTCCACCACCGCCATTAACAAACCTTAAACCATAAACCAAAAAAAAAAAAAAAAAAAACTAAATACGCCCACGCCCACATCCAAATCAAGTTCAAATCTTCTCCAAATCCACACCACCACCACCTCCACCAATTTAAATCATCAAAAAACCACCAAAAAATAAAAATAAAAATTCAAGCTGCCGCGCCACCGCACCGCCACCACCATCGTTTTTTTTAGTGAGGTTGTCCCTCATTGCTTCTCCCTACCTTATTTAAACCCCCAAATCAGTATCAAAACTCCAATGGCTCAAAGACGCCGGATTTTGCCAGAGCAAGCATTTACTGGCGACCACTTCGCGCCGTTTTACGGTGACGAAATGGTTAGTAAAGATTGGAATAGCTTGTGGTACACGACCGATAACTTTTACCACGAAGAGTTGGTCCGACGGTTCTACAACACGAGGGAGTTGGATGGGAGTAGAATTTTTGTTATGGTGGCAAAGAGGAGGAAAGAGGTATCTGTGGGGTTGTTGGCTGAGATTCTAGGCATTCCGCCTAGAATCCATGTCGATGCCACATTACAGGAGTCCCAATATACTGGGGTAAAGCCTTTGATGCACGACACTGTTTCGAAAGGGAACTACAATGCGAGCTCGCATTGTGTTCGCCAGACATCCCTCAGAACCAACCAGCTGGCTGCAGCCCAGTGGATTAGTAGAAATGTAATAGGGAAGGAGAAGGTCAGTGACATCGGTCTGACCTGCCTCCACCTTCTATGGATACTCTAGGAGCAGAAGTCGGAGTTCTGTATTTTGGAGTTTTTGCTTAGCATGATTAGGGGAGTGGGGAAGTCTATTGCACCTCTCCCTGTTCTGATAACCAAGATCATGCTGAAGTTGAGAGCGACTCCGACGTCTAATAGGATTTGCCTGACCCTACACCAGAATCCTCGTATTTATAAGGAGTGTATCCAACAAGTTTGGAGGTTGCCTGAGGATAGGGTAGAGTATGAGAATGAGGTGGAGGATGAGAATGACTCGGAGGATGAGGATGACATGGCATGCTTGGATGCCGATGCCTTGGAGATCGAGGTGTTGGTCAGATGCAGAACGCATGGCTGTGATTCATCGTGGTATGCGTTCCCTCAATACTATTTGCGAGGACATCCGGACTCGACAGGCTACCATGCATCATAACTTTGAGACTCATACCCAGCGCGAGTATGAGATGTGGGAACAGATGAGGGCTGAGATGGAATCTCAGCGCCAGTTCTGAGCCGATATGCTTGCTCGCTTCCCACCTCACGAAGGTTCTCCTTCAGAGGATACAGCTACGAGGCACGAGCGTCGTCGCCGAAGGACGGATGGCGCTGGCCCATCGGGAGCTCAGGAGCCATCTCTTGAACGTGTGCCCTCCGCTACCAGTAGCGACGTGTTTAGGGATTGTATAGGTTGATAATATTTTATTTGTAGTTTTATTTGTAGTGTTACTGTTTTTATTTCTGTTTTGATGTAATGTTTTTGAATTCAGTAGTTAAATTTGAATTTTGTAGTGAAATGTACTTTGAATGCTGATATTAATATAATGTGGTTCTTTCTAAATTATACGTGGTTGTTTATTGTTGATCCCACCTTCCCAAATTGTTTGGGGGTGGTTTTATTTAATCAAAGCATGATTTTTAGATTACCAGTAATTTTAGAAGTTATTTTGGAGTATGGGTTGAGAATATTGCTGATATGGGCATATATATGAATAAATATCATGGTAGGATGAAATCTCGATAAGATAGGTAGGTTATATCCTAAATTCAACCTAAAAGATATTAAGGTTGTTTTAGAATCAAGAAAATGAGTTGTTTCCGTTTCGGGTTTGGAAATTTTCTTATTTCCGAAAATTGCCGTAAAAGCTTTTTGGCAACTTCCCGATCCGGTTTAGCAACTTAAAACCTATAAAAACTTCATTCATTCTACACTCACAACCCACACTACACCTAACTTCCATCACTTACCTTTCACTCCCACGTTTCCCACTTTTCTTCTCAAATTTCAACCTTCAAGACTCGGAGCTCGCGCTTCAAGACTTTGATGAGAGCGACTCAGCGCTCTAGTCTCTGTTAGAAATTTTAGTCAAAGCGCACCTGCGCCCAAATCGAGCACGACTCGCACCCAAAACACTGTAAATCCAAAAACCCGAAGCACTGCGCCTAAGTGGAGAGCGACTCAGCTTAAACCCGATGGACGCGAAATTTCCGATTTTTTTCGTGGGGTGTTCCAGGATAGTTGCAGCTATTCTAGAGGGTCGTTTTGAGATGACATCTCCTACAATCATACCAGAACAATCTTTCGAAGATTTGTTCCAAAGCACTACTTATGGTGCTTGGTTTCGAGAGGTGATCACGTATGTAGGCTGGGAACCGCTAATGGTAAGACTGGATGAACTTTATTCTCCAGCACTTGCATCTTATTTTTATGATAATTGCATATTCTTTCAGAGACCAGATGGAGAACAAGTGCTCTCCATCAACATTGACGAGAAACTAATGGAAATTACCAGGTTTTTGCTAGCATTTGTTTTAGGACTTGCTATGCCAGCTGAAATACAAGGCCCATGGTGTTATGGGGTAGATAATATGTATGTCTATACATATGAGTATTTGCATGAGACGTATGGGGCAGGCATTTTCCGTATCGAGGACCAAGGGGAATATAACGTCGCCCTTGGTAGCCTGTCCATGAACATAGGAATTGTTATGTTTTGGATCATGCTAAACATTTTAGGGGAATGGTGTTTTTCTTTTGTGAATGACGCCACTTGCAGCGTTTTCATTGCTTTAGCCACGGGAAGCCGATTCTATGACATTCCCCGAACTTTAATTTCTAGTTTAGCTCGTGCCCATAGCATAAGGCATAAGTACCTTCTTATGCCTGTTCTAATTTGCCGTATTATGCTATGTTTCTTTCTTGTTTTTTGTACACGTTTCACGGATTGGATTAGGGTAGACACGGTGCAACCCACCAATAGTGTTATTCGATCTTTCCGTGCAATGACTTGGCAAGGGTGGCGGATACAACCTCATCAGGTTGCACCTTACACCCCATCAGACCAAGTGGCACTTAATAGGTTAGCAACCATAGATGATAAATGGCGTGAAGCCTAGCAAATTATCATAGCATGGCAGGACGCGAAGGAACTTCACTTCTTTATAGAAGGAGAGGATGAGGAGAATGATGAATAAAAGCAGGAGATAAGGTAAGTTTTTAATTTTAGTTAGTGTCTGCTTATGTCCCAAGCAATTTAATTTTAGTTAACCCCATAACGGGTGGAACTCTTATAGAGTTGCGTCAGTTTTATTTTCTATATTAGTATGTTATAACCTTGTTTTGCAGATGTTCCAGAATTTCACGCGCTTCCATGGCATTTTTTTACCCTCTGTATTTAAATGCTTTGAGGACAAAGCATGCTTCTTGTTTTTAGGGGGGGCGGGCATAGAAACACGTGTAATTAAGGCATCTGTTAGGATACAGATATGTATAATATGCACTTGTTTTCTAGTTAAAATTTCAAAAATATAAATAAATAAGTTTATGTTATACACTTAGGAATATTGGTATTGTTTTCTTTCTCTATGTTCGTAATAATCTAGAAGTCTCACGTAGTGTTTGCATCAGAATAATTGTTAGAAACTTAGGTTAATATGTAGGTAATAATCTTTGCATCTATCTATAAATATATTACATGAGTATCCGGATTGTTAGCAGTAAGTTTTCAAATCTAGGCTAGTAAGTACTTATTATACAAATCCTGGAGAATATAGCCTAAAGCCTTATATGAGCTAAACATTTGAGAAATGACACAAGGGAGAAGTAAAAACCGGATAGAGAAATCACACGTCCACTTGCTTGATCACTAAACCATATCCTAAGCGAGAATTTAGGCCCTCTTTGGATCGATATAGCCAGAAATTCAAACCTATGAATTATTTTCCGCTAGTCGCCCCTCTGAGCCTTTCATAAACCACAAATCCTTTACCCTGTTACAAAAACAAAACAAAACAAAAAAAAATAACCTACCCAATTTAGAATAAGTCTGAGAATAGAATGAGTGAAGGAAGAAGAAGAGAAAAACCTGTGTAAACAAAAAATTAGTTAGTTGCTTCAGAAAATAAAAGAAAAGAAGTTTCCATCCAAAGAAAAGAAAAAGAAAAATAGAAATAAAATAAGAACTCCAAAAATACAATAAAAGGGAGTCAAAAGCCAAAGAAAAGAAAAAGAAAAATATGGCTAAGGATGGAAACAAAGTGTAGAGGCAAAAGTAAATAACAAGGGTTTCTCTAGTTACATAATATGAAGACTCTATTATCTCAGACTTTTTCTTTTGAATATCCATTTCCTTCCTTCTTAAACCATCTCCTAATCCCCGCAACACCTAATAAAGACCTCTAGCTCAATTAGGAATAGGTTAGTGTGATAGTAAGTGGCAGATGTGTTTGATCGACTCCGGGTTCTTTGTGTGTCATTGAGAGTGTAAGGTAAAGTGTGCCCACTGCGCACTGGAGTAGCGAAACTCGAGTGGAAAAATCAGAGTGTTTGTATCTTGACTTTATTGTGAGAACCCACTTAAGGACACTATTCCGAGTTTCAGAAACGAACATGTTATTTCATAGTATTACTCATAGTAGATATATTTGTATCATAGATGATTGATTATTATGCATATATTAGCTTAAGTTTTGACTTGGTTATTCTTATTCATTGCTACTGAGATGTATAGATAGTTGAGACATGAATGAGGAAACGATAGTTTTATTTCTTAGTCGTTGTAGTATAGATGAAGTTTGTGAGTACCTTCACTGGAAAACTCTCACGAGGCTATAACTCGTCCACTAGGGAATTCCTAGTGGTTTAAGGCCTTATTGCATATGGTAAATGCAATCGCACTCAGCGAAACGAGAGTAGTTAGAACTCCATTTTGGTCGCTTATTCTAATTTCTCATATTTGCTTGAGGACAAGCAAAATGTTGTTTGGGGTTGGTTTGATAAGAGCCCAAAACTGTAGTTTTAACCCCTTAACAATCATACTTTTAGACCAATTATGTGAGTAATAAGTAAGAGTTAATACTGATTACGTGTTTTTATGCGTTCCAGGCTTTAAAGTTAATTATGTGCATAAATGTGCCACTTTGATGAGATAAAGGAGCAATGGTTGGTTGCTAAGGATGTCTGTGATTAAAGGCCAAGATTCAAGAAGACAAAGTCTTTGTAAAGCCCGGTCAAAAGATGGAAAGTCAAAGTCCACGCGGGCAGAAACAGTGCTTAAAGTCAGAAGAACTTCCGAAGACCGTATCTTTAGACTCAGACCTCGGATTTGGACCTATCTTATGTCAAAACGACCGGCTCGGAAAGAGTTTTCCAATGGTCCAAGCCTTGGCCCAGTCAAAGGAGTAGAAGTGGACGAAAAGTCTATTGACGTTGAATCCAACTGAAAAGGGGTCTGTGGACTGAAGGAATTGGGCTTTGGGCCTGATTCTCTGGCCCAAAACATGGCTCCAAGCCCATGCACGATTTTGGATCTGAAACATATAAAAACAAAGTGATGCTTAGCTCTGAAGGAATCTAGTTTTTGTGAGAAAAACTAGTTCATTGTTAATGGTAGTTAGGTTAGGAAGCTTTTGTTAATGGTAGATAATTAGACTTAGATTAGATATAGATTATTTTACATTAATTAATAAGTTTTATTCTTGTTTTAAATTCAGTACTAAATCATTGTTGTTCTTTGATTAGATTAATAAATTAGTATTCTTGATATCTAGTTTTAATTAGTTTTAGATTACTTAATTAGTTTTCATTCTTGTTTTAAATATTAGTATTGAATGATTGTTCTTCATTTAATTAGATAAATAAAAATAGTTTATTCTTGATAAATTCGATTTGGTCATTTACATTTCTAGATCTAGTTTCATTCATTGTTTGTTATTCATTTCTTAGTTATAGAAGTAGATTTAGATTATTGGTTAAATTAAGATTAGTAAATTTCAATTATTTATATTATGTCTAGTTGTAATTCATACAGAAATGATTGTGTAATGATTCTCGGCTAAACCTCCATTAGAGGGGGTTGAGAAGCCTTGATGAAAGCTTGATTCCGATTATCGTAGAGTCGTTGTAATTTCCTATTCCACTCTAGAAATGATTAATTCACCATGAGAATGGGGTTAATCGTTCACACGCTAGTTACGAATTGGTAGAAATGCCATGTGTAATTAGGAATTAGGAAGAACCAATCGTTCTGCGTCATGAAAGCAGTTCAATTCAGATTACGACGATTCGTCGCTAGTGAGTTAAGTTGAGTTAAGGTGGAATCAATCCCCCTCTAATTCCTTATCATAGAATCACGTAGCATTTCCATAGTCGTTTATTTAGTTGACTAGTTGCATCTTGTGGGTAGTTGCATCGTAGTCTAAACCACCTTCGTAAATCTCTCACTTGACTTTAGAGAGAGAGTAATTAGATACGAAAACACAACATGCGGAAGGACTAGGAGTGGAAAGAATTTCGCGTTCTAATCCCTAGTGTTCATGGCATTTCTACCAAATACTAACTAGCATGTGAGGTTGCCCACCCATTCTCATGGCGCAAACGACCTTCTAGAGTGGAATAGACTCTCCAACGATTCTACACTATACAACTAAGTTTTCATCAAGGCTTCATCAACCCCTCTAATGGAGGTTTTAGCCTTGATTCATCAAACCAACATTTCCCATTGAATTAACCATATACATAATCTAAATAATTGAACTTACTTAATTAAACAATGATTAAATCTAAATTAATCACTAACATGAAATAAGAACAAGAATTGAATTTAGATCTAGAATTTGAAATGACAAAAATCGAACTTGATAAAAATAACTACTTTATTGATCTAATGAAATGAAGAACAATAATTCAAAAGTTTAATCTAATACAAGAATTGAAACTAATTAAATTAAAACTAATTAATTCTAGATCTACAAGCTATTCTAATGGCTACTTTCTATATCTTATTTTCTAATTATTTTCTACCTAAAAGCTAATTATTTTCTTAACTTAAAACTAACTATTCTCTATATATCCTCTTTTCTTAAGAGCTAAGTCTTGCTTTGTGTGCAAAAGAGGAGACAAGATCCACATTTTCGTGCATGGGCTGAGGAGCCATGGTTTGGGGCGGAAAATCGAGCCCAAATCCCGATTTCTTCAGTCCACAGAGGCCTCTTCAGCTGGATTCGGCTTCAACAAACTTTTCGTCCACTTTTGCCCCTCTGATTGAGTCAAGGCTTGGATCATTGGAAAGCTCTCTTCGAGTCGGTCGTTTTGATGTAAGGTAGGCCTAATTCTGAGGTCTGAGCCTAAAGATATAGTCTTCGGAAGTTCTGCTACTTGCGCAAAGGCTTTGTCTTCTGGAATCTTGGCCTTTAGTCACGGAACTTCTTAGCAATCAACCCTTGCTCCTTTATATCACCAAAGTGATACAATTCTGCACATAATTGACTTTCATGCCTGAAATACATAAAAACACGTAATCAGCATTAACTCTTACTTATTACTCGCATAAATGGTCTAAAAGTACGATTGTTAAGGGGTTAAAACTACAGTTTTAGGCTTTTATCAAACCACCCCCAAACAGCATTTTGCTTGTCCTCAAGCAAATATGAGAAATTAGAATAAGTGATCAAAAATGGAGTTCTAACTACTCTCGTTTCGCTGAGTGCGATTGCATTTACCATATGCAATAAGGCCTTAAACCACTAGGAATTCCCTAGTGGACGAGTTATAGCCTCGTGAGAGTTTTCCAGTGAAGGTACTCACAAACTTCATCTATACTACAATGCCTAAGAAATAAAACTATTGTTTCTTTATTTATGCTCCCAACTATCTATACATCTCACTAGCAAATGAATAAGAATAACTAAGTCAAAACCTAAGCTAATATATGCATAATAATCAATCATCTATGATACGAATATATATACTATGAGTAATACTATGAAATGCATTACCAGGTCTGTTTCTAAAAACTCGGAATAGCGTCCTTAAGTAGGTCCTCACATAAATGTCAAGACAAAAACCACTCTGATTTTTCCGCTCAAGTTTCGCTACTCCAGTGTGCAGTGTTAAGGGGTTAAAACTACAGTTTTGGGCTCTTATCAGGTTACCACTCCAAACCTGATTATACCCTCGCATTCTTTGATCACCGACGGGCATTTATAAATTGCCATATTATGCACAGGTATACTATTAAGAACTTGCTTAGCCAAAACCACTCGGCCCTTGAAGGATAGCATCTTTCCAGCCCAGCTAGCTGCTCTTTTTCTAATCTTGTCGACCAGAGGAGCAAGAGTTGCTCTTGTAACCCTACCCACCGTTAAAGGAACCCCAAGATAGTTTTTCGGGAAAAAGCCCTCTTTTATGCCCACGATTTCCTCAATGACATGCTTTCTTCTGTGTGACATTGGGCTTAAGAAAATCTTACATTTTTCTTTGCTTATTAGCTGACCCGCAGCCAACTGATAGGAATCCAGAAGTTCCATGAGGTTAATAAGATGCCGCCTGCTTGCATTACAGAAAATGAAGATGTCGTCTGCGAACATAAGGTGTGTAGGGCTGGAATAGTTACTCTGACTCACCATTCTTTGTATTCTCTTGTTCACACACAGCCATTCCAATCTTTTACTCAGACAGTCCTCTGCAAAGGCAAAAAGTATCGGAGAGAGAGGATCTCCTTGCCTGAGACCCTCTCCGCTGTGAAGCAACCAATAGGCCCCCCATTAAAGAGAATGGAGATGGAATTATTTGCAACTGCTCCCTTTATCCATCCTATGAGTTTCCCATCAAAGCCCATTTTATGCATAACTGCCCAAAGGAAGTTCCAGTCTAGAGTATCGAAGGCCTATGATATATCCAGTTTAATGGCAATGTTCCTTCCTCTTTGCTTAACTTTCAGCTCATTAATGAGCTCAGAGGCCAACCCCACTGCTTGAGCAGAGTTTCGATTGGCAATAAACCCATATTGTTCCTTTGTGACAATCCTCTGAGCGAGGGTATTTAGCCGTGAAGCCAAGATTTTCGTAATGACTTTGAAGCTAAAGTTTGCCAGACATATTGGTCTATATCTACTCAGTTTTTTGGCGCCCTTTTCTTTTGGAATCAATACCAGGAAATTAGAATTAAAGTTGCTGGGAATGCGGCTTCTGATGAAGAAATATTGTACAGCTCTGACCATGTCTGAACCCACTATGTCCCAATAAGTCTGAAAGAAGTGGCCTGTGAACCCGTCCGGCCCTGGAGAGCTATCTGGATTCAAGTCAAAGAATGCCTTCTTGATTTACTCCAAAGGAGGCATCTTTATCAAGTTCTCATTATCCTCCTCTGTTACCGACCTTGGCATCAAATTAATAAGGTCAACATCAAGTTGCAGCTCAACTCTCCTCAGCTTCTTCGTAAACAACTGCACTATGTGTTCCCAAATTTCCTTTTGATCTGTGAGAGTCGCCCCTTCTGTGTTTTCCATTTTGATGATGTAAGATTTGTTCCTGTTCATATCGGCTAAAGCATGGAAAAACTTCGTGCTCTTGTCCAGCTCATTGTCCCATTTAACCTTGGACTTCTGCCTCCAGAAGGACTCTTCTTGTTCCAATAAGCCCTCTACTTTATTCTCTTGATTTATGATTTCGTTGGCCAAAACATCATTGTAATTCCTCTCCAAGTCTTTTTGCATACTCTCCAGCGCCGCAGACTCCTCTCTGACTTATATACCCAGTTTCCCAAAGACATTGCGATTCCAGGATTTCAGTGCGCCCTTCAGACGTTTGAGTTTCTGTGCAAACACAAATATTGAATGCCCTTCCATGGGCTCCAACCAACTTTGTTTCACCAGGTCCTCTAGGCTTGGGTGTGTGATCCACATCTTGAAAAACTTAAAAGGAACATTCCTGGGCCTTGGGATAGAGATCGACCAGCCAACAATGGGTGAGTGATCAGAACACAACTTGCTCAGAGCCTTATATCGCCATCCTGGGTGTAAGAGATTTCATTCATTATTTAAAAATGCTCTGTCCAGCTTCCCTACCACCTTGTCAACTCCCATCTGTTTATTCCATCACGAAAATTCAAACCCGGAGTGAGGCGCCTCCAACAGATGATTCTTGCTTACCATGTCTCTGAATTCTGTCATTGCCGCAGACAGGGGAGTTCTACCTCCTCTCTTTTTCCGTTGGGCTAAGGTAAGTGTTGAAATCTCCAAGAACGAGCCATGCTTTAGACTGCGCATTTGTGCTGTTCAAATCCTCCCAAAGCTGCCTTCTTCTCACATATATTGAGCTTGCATGGATGATGGTGATCCATCGATTCTGGGACTCTACAGTGAGATGCTGACTCGATTGACTATGCATAGTTGGAGCCATCATATCATTCTTCCAGAGCAACCATAGGTTAGGCACCCTATTGTCATTATTATTGTGGACTATTTGAGTGCATAGCCCCAACGAACAAAGATAAGCTGAAGAAAAGCTAGAGGGATCAGTCTTAGGTTCAGCTATTCCGATGATATCTGGCTCCCATTTTTCCACAAGCCTAGCTTGCATTTTATCATTCGAGATACCTCAAACATTCCAAAAGATGAACCTCATTATAAAAGGAGATGAGTTTATTTTCCATTAAGGCAAGCCTCAGTTCCTTTTTGCTGCCTTCACCCCAGACTGGAGCCTAGTCGTGGGTGGAGAAGTTGTCTGCAGTGACCATTGTGGCCTATATCCTTTTCTCTGTGATATGTTGTCCGCCTTGTCCGGTAGTAGTACTTCCTCAGCCATTTCAGCCCAGCTGATGGACGTTCTCTGTTCCACATTCTGCATACCCCCTGTACTTTACTGTGGAGGAGTACTATTTGCTGCACATATCAGACCTGAATCTACCTGTTAAGGACTTAGATTGCATAAGATGTTGTGCTCCCCATGTTTGGTGCCCTGATGGACTACCATGTTAAGGACCATGTCTGCCTCAAAATTTATGACCTTTCTCCCCGACTCCTCCGAAACTGGTAAGGTGGAGTGATTCACAATGTCACTGCTGCTGTCATGGATCACCATCTCGAGTGAGGGTCCATCCTTATCCACATCCACTGGTTCCTGGGCCACTTGTGGCTCTGTTGCATCAAAATAGACCTCCTTGGTGCCCCCTTCCGCCTCTTCATTGATTCCATTCAGCGTCTCAAATCTATTGTTCACCTATGGTCCCTTGTCCTTTCCTGAGGTACTGCCCTCCTTCACTTTCCAGACCTCTGTACTTGTTTCCCCATGTTCCCTCCTATTCCTGGATCCCATTTTTCCTCCGGGGATGCGTGGTGTCTGTGAGAGGAGGGGTTTCTCCTCAATTTGCATTGGGTGACCGACTCCACGTGCAATAGAGAGCAGAGTTTCTGGCACCCAGAATTCCTGTCCTAGTCCCGGCAGACGGATCCAAACTAAAGCATGAGATTGACGCTGTAAATCCGGGTTGAAGTTTGGGCTCCATTGACTTAGACGGAGAGGAACATCTTCCAAGTTCCAAGACCATTGCACCCAGACTCGATTCATGTCCTCTGCATTTGAAAACCGAATGAAGAGAAATCCCTTGCCTATGGGTGTGATGAGCCACTCCCCAGTTGGATGCCATTTCTCTTTTGCTATGATTCGAACCTTGTCTAGCGGCATCTTTGCCAGATCAATTCTCCCAATAAAGCAGAATTTGCAATACTCCATTCCTCTTTCATAAGCAGATGTCGAGATGGTAATAGAGGGGTAGTCCCCCATCTGTTCTGGAGGTGGAAGCTCGTTCATCACCACTTGTGGCAGCGCACTTAGTTTCATTGCATCTGCGTAAGACTTGGGGGGGTTTACTGTGTTTGCAGCAACACTCGAATTTCCCACCACCTCCATTGAGGTTGGGTTCTCCAGCTCGTAAAGGTTCATGCTTGCCGATTTTGTTCCAGAACTCTCACTGTGTCTCAATGAAGGATTTTACCTAGAAGAAATTGTGTCATGAATTTTGAGAGAAGAAACCTACTACACCAACCTTGTCAGAACTCTCACTGTTGATCAGTGGAGGATTTGACCCGACAAGTGGAAGAAAGATCCCTTTCCAGAACAAAGAGAATCCAAAAAATTTAATTCTCCTCTCCGAACTCAGCACAGTTCGTAGTGAAGGATTTCACCGGAGTGGATCAAAGCAAAGGAGTAAAGGAAAAGAAATAATTCCATTTTTGAACTCTACACTGTTGTCAACAGAGGGTTTTACCAAAAAAGGAATGAAACATGAGGTTTTGGAGAAGACAGGAGTTTGTACAGCCTTTTTTTAACCAAAGAAGGAAAAAATGGAGTACTAGATCATGGGCGCAACTTATGTTATATCCCTCCCAGTCGCCATAAGATTAGTCCCCATTGCTTACTTACAGTCGCCATAAGAATCATCAAATGCGATATATGGGGATGGATATGGGATCTCGTTAGGTTGGTGGTTAATTTAATCTTGTAGCATGTTCAAGTATCAGTTAGGTCTTAGTAGAGCACTTCCAATGTACTGATGCACTTATCAATGGTGGGATATGATTGAAAAAAATATTTTTAGCAAGGGCTTGTAGACAATTTATATCTTATTCCTTTCTCCTTCCTTACTAATGCACATGTTTCCTCAAGTTCTAATATGACCCTAATAACTTGGGACATACCTATTTAATAACTTCAATTAGTATATTTTTGACTAGTAGTAATTTTTGCCTTGGTGTTGGCATACATGTGTTAATATTTATGTTTTTAAGACTTCTGAAGGAGTTTGGGATATCGATGTTCCTTGGATCACTTATTATATTGGACAAGCAATGATAAACGACAAAAGGCGTAGCTGCAAGACTAGCATGCAGCTTGATGATTGCACAAATGGTGTCGCGATATGATTAGTTAAGATTTAGTTCTTTTATATTATAAGGTTTAGTTCTTTTGTACGCTGTCGCATTGTGTCAAGCTAGCTAGCTAGGTTTTGTAAACCTGATGATGGTGTATATGGATTAAGTTTCAATGTTGTAGACGTACTATTGTAAATAAATGTGTATTTTGGTGTTTCAAGCGTACACATTATATTAGTACTTGACAATATAATATATAATATATTTTTTCTATATTTACTGGGCGGTGGATACATCAATTAGGGTACCAATTGGCAAACGTAACAATTGATTATTTTTTTTTTAATTTTTGGTAAACATGACATCACTTTTAAAGTGACTTGAAGTGTATTTGAGATCACTTTTTAGGTGCTGTGTTATTATGTTTAAGTGATGTCTATGTTGCATTCTTATGTCACTTATAAAAGTGATGTGAAAATAACAACTACTATATCACCAAAAAAGTGATCTCTATTCAAATAATGTCACTTTGGGTCATCACTTCCTAAAGTGACGCATCTTTACCAGACCGCCTAACAAGTGACGTGGAATATCTATAAAATCACTTACTATCATCACCTAAAAAGTGACTTAAAAAACTCCTACTTTTCACGTCGCCACCATTTACATCACTTTCAAAAGTGACATCACATATTTTTGACATCACTTATATAGTGACTTTAAATGTCTTTTCTATTGTAGTGTATTGACTCATAACTAGCCTTTGATTGGTAGTTATAGTTGAGCTAAGCTTCACCCTTTTAAAAAGGTCTTAAGTTGGCCTTGGATCCTTTTGGAGGTCCCATATGTTTGAATTTGGCTGATAATTGCGTGAAATTTTCAGTTGAATCATGCTTAACCCTGGCGTTGGTGTTAAGTTGATTTAGGGTCTTTTTGGGGGACCTAGGGTTGGATTTGATTGGTAATTAACCACTGCGTGGTAATTATAGTTAAATCGTTCTTAACTCCGTCTTTGGTGTACGACCTGACATTATGATGTCTTAGGTCGAGTTGCTAATGCAAGATGCGTGGTATTCATGTAATGCAAAAGATGACATTTGTACTCGAACTGCTGATGAAATTTTATTCATATTGACTGATACATTTGGAGAAGGATTATTAGTAAAATCACTTGAGGAAAGTTGTGTTCCAAGGTCGGGGAAGCACATCACCGAGCTGAGTTTTAATCCAGTATGCTCCATTTCCAACGACTTTGTCAACAATATAGGGGTCTTCCCATGTTGGGTCAAGCTTGGCTGGAGCTAATGTCTTTTTGAGGACTAGGTCGCCAGCTTGGAAAGATCTTAGGACGACCTTCTTGTTGTAAGAACGTTGGATTGTTTGGTGGTACCGAGCTAGGGATATTGCAGCTGTTTCCCTTCGCTCTTCTAGGAGATTGACTTCTTTTGCCAAGATGTTGTCATTTTCTCCTGATTCGACGATGTCAGAACGAGTGGTTATGATTGTGAGTTCTGATGGTATGACTGCTTCTGTTCCGAAGCAAAGTGTGAAAGGAGACTCATTGGTACTGGCTCTGGCTGTTGTTCTGTATGCCCATAGAATGTTCTCGAGTTGTTCTGGCCATTGGCTTTTCTTGCTCTCCAACTTCTTTTGGAGATTTTCCTTGATTGCTTTGTTGGTAGCCTCTGCTTGACCATTGTTTTGTGCATATCTAGGTGTAGAAAATGCTTGAATGATGCCTTGACCTGTGAGCCAGCAAATTAAGTTTCGTTGTCCATGACAAGGGTGTGGGGTAGACCAAATCTTGTGATGATATTGGTCCATATGAAGTTGATGACGTGGACTTCTTTGACTTGAATTAGTGGGTTTGCTTAAACCCATTTGGTGAAGTAATCTGTGGCTGCTAGGACGTATTTGAGTCCTATTTTCTTTTGTGGGATGAATGGTCCCATGATGCTAGTCCCCACATATGAAAGGGCCATGGGCTGGCTATGTTGATCAATTCTCGTGCTGGACTTAGATAGTTGTGTCCAAATGTTTGACATTAGTGGTATCTGAGAACGTACTTCTTGGCCTCGATGTGCATGCCTGGCCAATAATACCCTTGGGCGATTGCTTTATGAGCTAGAGATCTTGCTCCTGCATGGTTGCCACTAGGGGTGATAAAAGGGCCGGGCCGGGCTAGCCCGCCCCTCAAACCATAAAAGCCCTCATGATTGAGGGCGGGTCGCCTCCAGCCCTATTTTGTATTGAGGGCCGGGTCGAGTAAGGTCAAGCATGAAAACTCAAGCCCTTAACCCGCCCCTCGACCCTCATTTTTTAGGGCCAAATGAGGGCCGGGTCGGGCCCGGTCTAATTATACTTTACTAGTTTAATTTTTTTTTTTGTGATTTTTTTTTTTTTTTTATCATAATTTGATTATGAATATCAATTTTAACTAAGTATATAAAACTAATTCTTATGTCTTTAAAAAAAAATAAAAAAATAGATAGAGATGGTGGAAGAGATGATATTCTTAAAACATCTACATTTTTCATACTTAATTATATTGTTAGGTTGGATTTGCCTTTATGTATGACTTATATACCTATCATTAAATCAATTACAAAAGCGCATATGTTATATTATGTTATAATTTATCCCCTATTGAAAACTAATTTAATGATTTTTTTTATACAATTTAAATAATTATAGTATAATACATAAATATAATGTAAAATAACAAAAAAAACGTATGAGGGCCAAGTGAGGGCTTGGAAGGGCCAAATGAGGGCCGAGCCCATGCTCCAGAACCTAGACCCTAGCCCGCCCCTAACAAGCATGAGGGCCGGGCCAGCCCGCCCCTCAAATCTGTGAGGGCCAACTTTTGAGGGTTTTGACATGCATTTTTGAGGGCCGGGTCGGGCCGGGTTGAGGGCCTGAGGGCCAAATTATCACCCCTAGTTGCCACAAAAACCTTTGTGAATTTCGTCGAAGATGAGTTAGCCTTCCCGTGAAGTTATACACCTTAGGTGGGGTTCTCCTGCGGATTTACGAAACAATCGTCCGTTGATTATGGTGTATCTGGGAGCTTGGAATTTTATCGCACGAGCGGTCTTTGCTTCTACTGGGAGGTCACCATATAAGAGAAATTACAGAAATGGGCCTATCCAAGATTGAGTGATCCTCTTCTTTAGATGAGGGCTAAAAGTCTGTGAGACTGTTGACACTTTCTTGCTAGTATGCGGGTCTCTTCAGGATGTCAATGTAGACTGTGGTTGGACATGTCTCTTGGGTCTTCGAGGCTAAGAAAGCCAAGCTGTCTGCATGCCTATTATCCTCTCGAGGAATGTGTTCCAAGGAGAATGTTTTGAACGAGTTGATGATGTTATTGATGATCTGAGTGTATTTGGCCAGATTTGCTCTTTTTGTTACATACTCTTTGGTGATCTGCTTGACGATTAGCTGTGAGTCACTGTGAGCTTTGAGTTTCTGGACTTGTAGTTGTTGTGCCATGCGGAGACCTGTGATTAATGCTTCATATTCCGCTTCGTTGTTAGATGTTGCAAAATCGATCTTGATTGACTTTTGTAGCTGTGTTCCTTCTGGTGAAGTTAACACAGCCCCCAGTCCACTACCGCTGTTGTTGCATGCTCCATCTGCGTAGAGGTGCTATGTGTCTGGGGTGGATGTTTGATGAAATGAAGTAATTGGCTCAGGTTCCCAGTTGATATCTTCGACGGGGAAGTCTGCCAAGAAATTAGCAACGACCTGACCTTTGCAAGATGTTCTAGAAACAAAGTCGATGTGATGTTCTCCGAGTTCTTCAGCCCATTTGGCCATGCGGGCTGTTTTGTTGCTTGAACTCAAGATTTGTTTGATGGGTACATCTGTGAAGACCTTGATGTTGTGAGCTTGGAAGTAAGGTCGGAACTTTTGAGCGGAGTACAGCAAAGCTAACATTGTTTTCTCCATCGGGGAGTAATGGTTTTCTGAGTCGGCCAATATCTTGTTGGTGAAGTAGACTGGCTTTTCGATTCCTTCATTTTCGCAAAAGGGAACCGAGCTGATAGCAAAGTCGGTAGTTACAAGGTAAAGCCCCAGTGTCTCTCCTTCAGTTGGTTTGGACAGGACGGGCGGAGTTGACAGGTAAGCTTTCAGGTTGTTGAAAGCTTTGTGGCATTCATCTGTCCATGTGAAGATTGCGCCTTCTTTAATATTTGAAGGAATGGTCTGCACTTGTCAGATGCACGTGAGATGAATCTGTTAAGTGCTGAAACCATGCCAGATAACTTGTAGATTTGTTGCTTGGAAGTTGGTTCTAGTATTTCGAGGAGAGCTCGTATCTATTCTGGGTTTGCTTCGATGCGCCTTTGTGAAACGAGGTATCCTAGGAATTTTCCTGAAGCTACCCCAAATACAAGGACCAAAATATCGCCGATATATCCTATATATCGTTTTTTTGGTACACCGACATCGATATATCCGATATATATCCACCGAATATAGAACCCTTTTTTTCCCATTTTTTAATATAAATATTTCCGATATATCCGATATATATCGGCAAGATATCTGATATTTCTGATATATATCCGATGATGAGACACAAAAACCTGATACTGATGATGATGATAGTGGTGGTGGTGGTGATGGTGACAACAATGGTGGTAGTGGTGGTGGTGGAGGTAATTTTAACGTTCAATTGCATGACTCAACTGGTGAGGAAACTCCATTGGACCCACAAGAATATGCGGTTGCACCCAGAAACAATAGTGGTAGAGGAGTTCTTAATGACAATTCCTAAAATCAAGACGAGGACACATAATGATTCTTCTAGTGGCTAATTTTCAATGATGAGTTCAGTGGACCGGTCATGACAATGAGAAGTATATGGTAGTGGTCATATGGTTCTTCATATGGATATTGGATGGGGGTTGATCAAAGCAACCTTATGGATATTGGATGGGGTTGATCAAAGAACTTTATGGCGCACACTGAACCAACATATGGACAACTCTATCCAAGTTATGAATCTGTTAGAACTGCACTGGATTTGTTTGCATTGCCTAATGTATACTTACACCAACACTCCTCGAATTGGAATCATGTTAGAATTTCCAACACAAAAATATGAGTGGCATGTTCGACAATTTCTCAACGGTGGGTATAACTCTGTATACACTTGGGTAGGGTATTGTGAAGCAGTTAGGATTCAAGAATCGGGTATGGAAGTTGACCAGCCACGTCACTCGTTTATGTATTGATGTAACTTATTTATCTTATTTTGTAATTTGAGACTTTGAGTACATTAGATTATGACATTGTGGTTAATTATTTGTCAATATTTTTTTGTGGTTTTCTTGATAAATAAATGTTGCTATTATGTCCTCCGATATATCCGATATTTCTGATATTTTAGATAGTTTGGACTGGTCACAAAAAAACTGGATATATCCAATATTTCTGATATATCCAATATATATCGGTTTTCGGGTACACCGATATATTCACCGAATTTGATACTTTGGTCCTTGCCCAAATACACATTTTGTTGGGTTGAGCTTCATTTTGTTTTGGCGCAGTCTTTCGAAGGCTTCCTGTAGGTGAGAAATGTGATCTTTAGCCTTTTCGCTTTTGACTACCATATCGTCTATGTAGACTTCCATAGTGTCACCCAGCAAGTCTTTGAACATCTTTGTGACCAGTCTTTGGTAGGTCGCGCCTGCGTTCTTCAAGCCAAATGGTAGGATGTTATAGCAGAACGTTCCCTGTTTGGTTATGAAGGACGTCTTTTCCTGGACTTCCTCTGCTAGTGGTATTTGATTGCATCCACTGTATGCGTCCATGAACAATAGGAGTTCGTGACTGCAAGTTTGATCTACCAGTATGTCAATTCTTGGCAGGGGGAAGCTGTCCTTGAGGCAGTGTTTGTTGACGTTGGTAAAGTCTATGCAGAGTCGTACCTGGCCATTCTTCTTGGGAACGACTACGATGTTAGCTAGCCAGGTCAGGTATTCGAGTTCTCTGATGAATCCAACATTTTTAAGCTTTTCTATCTCTTCATTGATAGTTTTTTGAAATTTGAGTGCTAGCTTCCTAGGTCGTTGTTTGATGGGCTTTACATTTGGATTGACATTCAATTTGTGGCAAGCGACCTGAGGGTCGATTCTTGGCATATCGATATACGACCAAACAAAAACATCTTTATTGAGAGATAAAAATTTGACGAGTTGCTCCTTGAGCTTGGGGTCTAAATCAGCCCCTACATAGATAAACTTTGGGTCATCATATGTGCCCAGATTGACTTTTTCTCCTAGTTCAATTTGTGCTTGTTTCCCTTTGAGCTTGTCTACTCCTGCTAGTGGAGGGCCAGGAGCTTGAAGATCTTACTTCTTTAGGACGTCTTTGCCTTCGACTACCTGAGGCTTGGGTGTGGTTGTTGTGCTGATGTGATTGTATCGGTGATCTTCTAGTTGGTTGCTTTTGAGCTCCATTATGCCTCGGGGTCTGGGGAATCACAGGACCTGGTGTAGGGTTGATGGAATTGCTTGGATCTTGTGAATCCATCGGCATCCTAGAATGGTAGTGTAGGACGACTTGACATCGATCACACTGAAGTGTGTTGAAGTTTTGACCATGTCCTCTTTTTCTCTAATGGAGACTGGTAGGATGACGTCTCCAATGGCATCTGTGCGTTCTCCGTTGAACCCATAGAGCGGTGCATTTGATTCTATCATCATCGAGTCTGGCAGGTGCATGTCCTTGTATGTTTGATAGAAAAGTATATCGCAAGAGCTGCCTGGATCGATGAGGACTCTTTTGACTGTCCACCCATTGATTTTGACGTGCACTACCAGGGCATCATTGTGGGCGTAGGCACACCTTGTCTAGATCGTCCTCTGTGAATGCTATGGAGGTCATTGACTAAGAGCTGGTAGGAGTGATGACTTCAGCTTTGTGGGAGAGGTGGTAGATTTCTTGTAGCGCGCCTACCCGTCTGCGCTTTTCCCGACTTGAGGTTTCGTCATTGGAGGTGTCTGTAATCGTGTTGATTACCTTTTCCTTGCTGTGGTCGGAAGAGTGCTATCTCCTGTTGTGCCTCGACCGACCTGGAGATTTAGATCATCGGACTGTTCTACTCCTGCTTATGTTGTTGGCAGGTCGTTCATGGCTGCGGCTCCTGTTTCTATGGCGTTTGGCATCCAGCTTATGCCTGAGGTCACTTTCTGGCATGAACTCTTTCAATTTGCCCTCCTCAACTAAGTCTTGGAGGTAGTGCTTGAGGCTCCAACATTCATTGGTGTCATGGTAGTGGAGCTTGTGAAAATGGCAGTATGGACGTTCTGGTATGGCGATCACCTTGTTGATGTTGGGTTTGAAGTATGGTGTTGTATATATCTTCTTCAGGATCTGGCTCAGCGTCCTGGAAAAGTTGGAGAATTCCCTTTTTGTGTAAGAGGGCTTGTGGGAGCTGGAGCCCTTGTTGTTGTTGTTGCTGCTGCCCGAGTAGTGATTGTTTCTTTTGGGCCCTCGCTTGTTGCCTACTGCGAGGACTTTTTTGCCCTTGCACTAGGCCAGCCATTCTTTGTACTTGATGTACTTATCAATTCTGTGATACAGGTCGTCTAAGCGTTCTGGTTTGTTCCGCATCAGAGATCCTGCTAGGTCAAAGTCATCCAGGAGAGCATTGGTGAATGCAGAAGTTGCAAAGCTATCCTTTAAGCCTGGCTCCATTGATAGGAGCTCTTTTTTGAAACGTCCTAGGAAAACGCGGATCGTCTTGCCATGTGCTTGCTTTAGTTGAAACAAGGAGTCCAGGTCGGCTTGCTTCTTTCTGTTGTGGACGAACTCTGCTGCGAACGTCTCAGCTAGCTTGTCGAAGTTGCTGATTGAGTCAGGAGTGAACGTGTAGAACCACTCTAAAGCTCCATCCTTCAGGCTGGCTTGAAAGAGCTTGCATTTCAGGTAGTCGTACTCTAGAAGTATTAGAGCGCTGTAGAGTGTGAGAGTCTGGCTGAAACGAGCTACGTGCTGGACTGCACACGAGCTACCGTCGTACAGCGGGAACTTTGGTTTGATGAACTCTGAAGGAGGTTGCTTGTCCCTGATTTCAGTTGTGAACGGTGACGCCTTGTACGTCTGGAGTATCTTCTTAGCGATCTGGATCGTGCTTGTCTTGTCGTTCGACTTCTCCAACCTTTGTATGAAGTCTTCTAACCTTTGATTGGTGGTGGTGGTGAGGGCTGTGACGGCGTTGTTCTCCACTGCGTTTGGAGTGTCGTTGTTAGCGTTGGAGGTAGCTTGCTTGCGCATCATTTGGTTTTCTTGTTGTAACGTGATGAAGGCCTTTTTGAGCGTTTTCATCTGATCTGCTAACATCTAAAGTGAGGGGTCCATGGTGGTTTTTCTTACCAGCTTCGTGGGCTTGAGAAAAGAGTGTGTCTTCTTTTCTTAAGGAAACAAACCGGCAGGCGGCGCCAATGTAGAGGTTTGGTGTTTAGGGGACAACAACCTGATGATCTGTTTGATAGGGAATGGCTGCACTCTTCTTGGGATAAGAGTTGCCTACGTATCAAGTTTCTTGGGGTAAACTTGAATCAAGCCTTATGTAGTTCATCTCTCTCTATTTATAGATGTTTGAGCTGACTTTCTTTATTTGCTCCAAGCCGTTATGAAGTGTAGATCCACCTTGTGTGCTATCTTGATGATTTGCCATTACTCTGATGTTACAAAGTAAATGTCTCCTCGATTGTTGCGTTGACTGAGCTCCAGGATTACGCTAGTTGATTTGCTTCCATAAATGGTCAGAATCTTTGCCGGGGACCCACTGGTTTTGTCGCGTTGGTGTGCTCTAACCGATAGGTAATGAAGCTGATGGATTGGTATGACCTGGTGTGTGGACACGTGTACTGTTGTGCAGAACGGAGGGTACTTACAAAAGCTAAGCACAAAGCCGATTAACTTGACGTCAAGCACACCCACATGATGTATGCCCATCACAATTCCAACACACAGACATTGCCCCCACCCCAGCTATAACTACTGTTACAACTAATCTAATCCATATGTAAAGTGCGAGATATTAAGGAATAATTATCTACATTTGTGAATGTTCTTGGTGTACTAAGTTATATATGATGCTGTAGTCGTATGAGTAAATTTAAATTTTAGAATTTCCCTTTGACAGTGGATTTGCTGAACCAAGTTTGATTTCACCCTCACATTGAAATGCACTTTGTTTGTTTTTGTAATTTGTTGTTTGACGTTTAGATTATTTTGATATCAGTAGTAGGTAGTAACATAAGTTTTAGAAACCATTCATTAATTCTTTTGATAAATATAGTTGCTCAGTCTATATAGTTTAAACATTCAAGGCACTATGAGTACATATGTGTTTCATAAATTTTAAGATGAATATTCTAATAGTGTACAAACAAGGGTATTATGAAAGTTTGAATGGACCCTATCATCCAAACCTTTTAAGCAAGTGATAGAAAAGCCTAAAAAAATTCATTTTGGCAGATATTTTTCAAAATTATGTTAATCACATTTTTCAACAAAGTTTACGTATTTCTTTTCCGTTTCCGTTTAAATCGAATGATTACTTGATGGTTGTTATAATATTTAATTTTCATATCAACTAAGAAGAAAAAAAATCAAATTAACAAGTATTTATGTAATAAGCCCGTCCCAGTGGCTTTTACCTATAGTTTGTTCGTGTGTTTATTTTTTATTTATACTAAATAGAGAAAAATAAAATAAAATAAAAAATAAAGATAGTAAGCCCGGCCATAGGACGGGCAGATTAGCCAGTATATACATATTTCTCTATGATACAGTTCTCGCTTATCTATTCAACGTTGTAATGAGGCGTAGGCGAGCCAGCCGAATGCGCCGGGGAAAATACCGTTCGCACACTTTTATTTGTTTGACACGTATTTTTTTTTAAATGGTGATCTCTGAAAAGTCAAACCCTTCGCACCACTTCTTTCACTTTTTGGTTTTGTGTTTTAAAAAAAACGAATACTTCAGCAATTCTTTTATTTTGTTCCGTTTTGTTTTTTTACTAGTATTTGCCGTCTTTGTGACGCAAGATGATACGCGTCTTCGGGGGCCCCGACTTGAATCCGCCCGTGACGGGCATAGCGGATACAGCGCGCCGGGCGCCCGATCAAGATCCACCTTCATGCGGCATAGATATCGTTTCGGGCCCCGACACACATCCACCCCCAATACGGCACAAATACACACGCCTTCGGCACCCCCGATGCACATCTCGCTGAGAGATACGGCACATATATGCGCGACTTCGGCGCATCCACGGCCCCCCTACTCATGTTTCCAGAGCCCAACAGCCCATAAAAGTTCAGCCCAAAAACAGTCCACACTTTTTTTGTGTGGGGTGGGTGAGGTGAGAAATTTTTTTTAAACTCACCCCAAAAAACTTGTTAACTCACCCCAGAAAAACAATCTAGTGGCTATGGTGAGGGGGTGGCACGACCAAATATCACCTTATGAGGTGGAATTTGTCGTCCCACTCCTCCCTTCTTTGTTATATAGATAAGCCCACGACCCACCTAAATACTACACTTCAGCAATTTGTTTTGTCATTTTTTCCTTCTGTTTTTTTTCCCCCTTAAATCGTGCGTAGCACGTGTAGAAATCTAGTGATTATAAAGTGTTGTAACCTGTATGGCTGTACAAGACAAGTGATCAGATTTGCTGGTTGTCGTGTCAGCCCCAGATGCTTTCTATTCAAGGCCAAGAAAAATGAGTAGTCCCAACTCCCAACGAACTAAACAAAGTGCAAGGTACAATGGGTCCAATCTTCCAAGCCCATGTAGAAGATTTGTTGGCCGAAGTATGAAAGCCCAACGATTTCTAGTTGTTGGTTAATTATAGGCATCCAGTTCCAGGCTTCCAGTAGAGAAACCGAGAAAGACTGGAAACGGCTAAACTAGTCTTCGGGTCAAATTGTTTGTTCATCTAGTGGTGGTACGTGTCCCCAACTCATCACACTATAAAATCGAATTTAAGCCCAGTCCAATTTCCAAACCCAACCTCTCTCCCTCCTCCGTTCCATTTTTTTTCTCTCTCTATAAATATATATATCATTCTTAACGTGTCAGGGTTTAGAAAATTACCAAAATGAATGAACCAAATTCTGGAATAACAGTTTTACCATTCGATTATTCCGTCGAGAATCATTTCAAAGCAATGAACACAATTCATAAACTCGTCTAACAAACGAGAGCGAGAACAAGAAAAATGATGACGTAACTCAAATATTACAACACTTTAATTCCCACGTCACTTTTTAAGGTAATATTCTTTAAAAAAAATTATTATTCAGTTTTATCCCTTTTCTTGATTTTATTTACTTAATGAATGAATAAATAAAATGTGTTTTATAGGGAATGGATCAAGGTATAATAATTATTACAAGCCAAGGGTAGTAAAGTTTAGTTGTCAAGTTAATGGGAAGAGAGGAAATGAGGTTGTTACTAATGAAGTTGACTTACCTCAATTCTCTTCTGCTACTGTTCCTAAGGTGAGTACTGAGTTGTAATAATAAACTGTACATTTTTTGTTTCTTATGTTAAGTTGTCTGTTCTTGTTTATGACTGTTTTGTTGTTGTTGTTTTTAAAGATTGAGAGTTCGTCAGGTGAGACAAGTTTTCCAGCAACTAGGTATGTTTTGTTGCATTGATTTGTTTTACGCTTATGATTATAGTTGTGAAGTATTGTAATAAGGATATGTATGAATGTATACTATGTCATTTTTCTTGTGATTGTCTGTGAAAACCCCCACCATCTACTCGTCAATGTCGTCTGCATAATCATTGTATTCTTCAGAGAAACTAAATATCTAATGATCGTCCTCCTAGCCTTCATTGCCAGAGTGTTCAAACACTTGATTGATTGAATGCATCTATTAGTGACGCTGCGATCTACCTCCCCGACGACGGCAGATATACACCCGCGCGGGCGCTCCGACGCGACATCCGCCCCATGCGACCCGGATATGCGCGACTTTTATCGCCTCTTAACGTGCATCCGCCCGCAGACAAGATCGATAAAGCGCACTTCGGCGCCTCGACGCTGCGATCCGCCCTCAGACGGCACAAATAAATATCACGCCTTCGGGCGCTTGACACACATCCGCTGATTCAAGACGCAAGCATATATATGCGCAGTGCCTTCGGCTTCGGCGCACCGACGCACATCCATCCCCCTCGATACACATCCGCCCAAAGATATAAAGACATATACCCCGCCTTTACCTTCGACGACATCCATCCCCCTACTCATGTTTCCAAAGTACGACAAATATATGCGGCTTCGGCGCTTTAATCGATCCACATCCCCCAAGATGCAGCATATTATATGGCGGCGCCTTTGGCGATCCAACCCTCTACTCATGTTTCCATAACCAAACAGCCCATAAAAGTTCAACCCAAAAAACTGTCCAAATTTTTTTTGGGTGGGGTGGGTGAGGTGAGTATTTTTTTTAAACTCATCCCAAAAAACTTATTAACTCACCCCAGGAAAACAATGTAGTGGCTATGGTGAGGGGGTGGCACGACCAAATATCACCTTATGAGGTGGAATTTGTCATCCCACTCCTCCCTTCTTTGTTATATAGATAAGCCCACGGCCCACCTAAATACTACACTTCAGCAATTTGTTTTGTCGTTTTTTCCTTCTGTTTTTTTTCCCCCTTAAATCATGCGTGCGTAGCACGTGCAGAAATCTAGTGATTATAAAAAGTCAGAATCGTACGGGCTGTCTGGGACAAGTGATCAGATTTGCTGGTTGTCGTGTCATCCCCAGATGCTTTCTATTCAAGGCCAAGAAAAATGAGTAGTCCCAACTGATAAGCACCCAAAAGTGCATTATGTTTTTAGTTTTGTAATATAGCTTGTAATAGTTTTAATGGAGAAAACCTTGTGTTCCTCTTGATAAATTCTCACTTCTTCATGCAAGTGAGTTATGATGTATTCAGTTAAAATTCATTTGATAACGTAATACTTGAGGAAATTACAGCATGCAATGATATTTAACAACTCATTGATCTAACAATATCACGTTAAAAGATCAATGAGTTGTGATGTATTCAGTTGCATGTTTTTGTACGTAATGTGTTTTTAATTTTTGTGTAGTAAAAATCTAAACAAGTATTAGAATTAATATAATCATATTTAACTTACTCACTAGTTCCCTAAGAGTAAAAACCAAATTGTAGTTTGTCCTAAACTTTAGGTTAGTTCGAATCTTTACTCCAACTTTACGAACACGAAGATCGTGAGTAAGGAAAAATCTTGATTTCGCATTTTCGACAAAGAAGAGATCAAATCTTTAAAGATCAAAAAGGCAAAGATCAAATGGCACCGCTTTGGGAACTAGTGATATTAGGTCAATTATTTAACTTACGAACACGAAGATCGTGAGTAAGGAAAAATCTTGATTTCGCATTTTCGACAAAGAAGAGATCAAATCTTTAAAGATCAAAAAGGCAAAGATCAAATGGCGCCGCTGCCGGGAACTAGTGATATTAGGTCAATTATTTAACTTACGAACACGAAGATCGTGAGTAAGGAAAAATCTTGATTTCGCATTTTCGACAAAGAAGAGATAAAATCTTTAAAGATAAACGTGCCTTGGCGCCCACAAGATCATCCCCAAGACGCGGCACAAATATCACCTTCTACGCCTTTGATTTAACATCCGCCACCAAGATGCGGCACATATATCGTGTGCCGCCAAATACCTAACGCACATCCACCCCTCATACACATCCGCCAGACAAAGACATATACCGCGCCTTCAGGGCATCCAAGCCCCCAGGTGCCTTCGGGCTTCAGCTACCCCGGCACGACATCCACCCCTACTCATGTTTCCGAGAATCGACCACAGATATGCATGCCTTCCCCGATACAGATCCGCCTCCCGGTAAGGCACATATACGCGCCTTTGGCATCCAAGCCCCTCTACTCATGTTTCAAGAACGAAACAGCCCATAAAAGTTCAACCCAAAAAACTGTCCAAACTTTTTTTGGGTGGGGTGGGTGAGGTGAGAATTTTTTTTAAACTCATCCCAAAAAAATTATTAACTAACCCCAGGAAAACAATCTAGTGGCTATGGTGAGGGGGTGGCACGACCAAATATCACCTTATGAGGTGGAATTTGTCATCCCACTCCTCCCTTCTTTGTTATATAGATAAGCCCACGACCCACCTAAATACTACACTTCAGCAATTTGTTTTGTCGTTTTTTCCTTATGTTTTTTTTTCCCCTTAAATCGTGCGCAGCACGTGCAGAAATCTAGTGATTATAAAGTGCTGTAACCTATACGGCTGTACAGGACAAGTGATCAGATTTGCTAGTTGTCGTGTCAGCCCCAGATGCTTTCTATTCAAGGCCAAGAAAAATGAGTATTCCCAACTCCCAACGAACTAAACAAAGTGCAAGGTACAATGGGTCCAATCTTCTAAGCCCATGTAGAAGATTTGTTGGCCGAAGTATGAAAGCCCAACGATTTCTAGTTGTTGGTTAATTATAGGCATCCAGTTCCAGGCTTCCAGTAGAGAAACCGAGAAAGACTGGAAATGGCTAAACTAGTCTACGGGTCAAAATGTTTGTTCATCTAGTGGTGGTACGTGTCCCCAACCCATCACACTATAAAATTGAATTTAAACCCAGTCCAATTTCCAAACCCATCCTCTCTCCCTCCTCCGTTCCATTTTTTTTCTCTCTATAAATATATATATCATTCTTAACGTGTCAGGGTTTAGAAAATTACCAAAATGAATGAACCAAATTCTGGAATAACAGTTTTACCATTCGATTATTCCATCGAGAATCATTTCAAAGCAATGAACACAATTCATAAACTCTGTCTAACAAACGAGACAGAACAAGAAAATGATGATGTAACTCAAATATTACAACACTTTAATCACCACGCCACTTTTTTAAGGCAATATTCTTTTTAAAAAAAATTATTCTAGTTTTATCCCTTTTCTTGATTTTATTTACTTAATGAATGAATAAATAAAATGTGTTTTATAGGGAATGGATGCAGTATAATAATTATTACAAGCCAAAGGGTAGTAAAGTTTAGTTGTCAAGTTAATGGGAAGAGAGGAAATGAGGTTGTTACTAATGAAGTTGACTTACCTCAATTCTCTTCTGCTACAGTTCCTAAGGTGAGTACTGAGTTGTAATAATAAACTGTACATTTTTTGTTTCTTATGTTAAGTTGTCTGTTCTTGTTTATGACTATTTTGTTGTTGTTGTTGTTGTTGTTAAAGATTGAGAGTTCGTCAGGTGAGACAAGTTTTCCAGCAACTAGGTATGTTTTGTTGCATTGATTTGTTTTACGCTTATGATTGTTGTTGTGAAGTATTGTAATAAGGATATGTATGAATGTATACTATGTCATTTATCTCGTGATTGAATTGGAAAACCCCCACCATCTACTCGTCAATGTCGTCTGCATAATCATTGTATTCTTCAGAGAAACTAAATATCTAATGATCGTCCTCCTGGTCTTCATTGCCAGAGTCCTCAAACACTTGATTGATTGAATGCATCTATTAGTGACGCGCATCTACCTCCCGTACGACAAAGATACACCCGCGCCCGGTCGATCCGACGACACATCCCCCAGATGCAGCCCGGATATCGCGCACCTTTATCGCCCCTAACGTGCATCCGCCCGATGCGCATCGACGATCATCGCGCACGCCGCGACCTTCGCCCTTAGCATCAAGATCCGCCGGGTATGGCACACATACGCGCGCCTTTGGGGTCCCTGACTCGCATCCGCCTCCCATACAGCAGCAGATACCGTGCCCGGCGCCCGACAGCGCATCCGATCCCTCGTGCGGCACAAATACGGCGCGCTTCGGGCCTTTGACGGCATTATCTCGCTGATGACGCATATATATCGTGTGCCTTCGGCTTCCCGACGACATCCACCCCGATATACATCCGCCCCATGTATAGCATATATATCATGCAGCGGGGCATCCAAGCCCCGTATTGCCGCCGGCTTCGGGGCTTCGACGCACATCTACCCCCTACTCATGTTTCAGAGTAACAACACGGATATCGTGCCGATACACGATACAGATCCGCCCCCCCCGGTAAAGGCACATATACGGCGCATTTGGCACATCCAAGCCCCCTACTCATGTTTCAAGAACCAAACAGCCCATAAAAGTTCAACCCAAAAAAATTGTCCACACTTTTTTTGGGTGGGGTGAGTGAGGTGAGAATTTTTTTTAAACTCATCCCAAAAAACTTATTAACTCACCCCAGGAAAACAATCTAGTGGCTATGGTGAGGGGGTGGCACGACCAAATATCACCTTATGAGGTGGAATTTGTTATCACACTCCTCCCTTCTTTGTTATATAGATAAGCCCACGACCCACCTAAATACTACACTTCAGCAATTTGTTTTGTCGTTTTTTCCTTCTGTTTTTTTTCCCCTTAAATCGTGCGTAGCACGTGCAGAAATCTAGTGATTATAAAGTGTTGTAACCTATACGGCTGTACATGACAAGTGATCAGATTTGCTAGTTGTCGTGTCAGCCCCAGATGCTTTCTATTCAAGGCCAAGAAAAATGAGTATTCCCAACTCCCAACGAACTAAACAAAGTGCAAGGTACAATGGGTCCAATCTTCTAAGCCCATGTAGAAGATTTGTTGGCTGAAGTATGAAAGCCCAACGATTTCTAGTTGTTGGTTAATTATAGGCATCCAGTTCCAGGCTTCTAGTAGAGAAACCGAGAAAGACTGGAAACGGCTAAACTAGTCTTTGGGTCAAATTGTTTGTTCATCTATTGGTGGTACGTGTCCCCAACCCATCACACTATAAAATCGAATTTAAGCCCAGTCCAATTTCCAAACCCATCCTCTCTCCCTCCTCCGTTCCATTTTTTTTCTCTCTCTATAAATATATATATCATTCTTAGCGATGTCGGGGTTTAGAAAATTACCAAAATGAATGAACCAAATTCTGGAATAATAGTTTTATCATTCGATTATTCCATCGAGAATCATTTCAAAGCAATGAACACAATTCATAAACTCTGTCTAACAAACGAGACAAAACAAGAAAATGATGACGTAACTCAAATATTACAACACTTTAATTCCCCGTCACTTTTTAAGGTAATATTCTTTAAAAAAAAAAATTATTATTCGTTTTATCCCTTTTCTTGATTTTATTTACTTAATGAATGAATAAATAAAATGTGTTTTATAGGAATGGATGCGAGATAATAATTATTACAAGCCAAGGGTAGTAAAGTTTAGTTGTCAAGTTAATGGGAAGAGAGGAAATGAGGTTGTTACTAATGAAGTTGACTTACCTCAATTCTCTTCTGCTGCTATTCCTAAGGTGAGTACTGAGTTGTAATAATAAACTGTACATTTTTTGTTTCTTATGTTAAGTTGTCATTCTTGTTTTATATTTGTTTGTTGTTGTTGTTGTTAAAGATTGAGAGTTCGTCAGGTGAGACAAGTTTTCCAGCAACTAGGTATGTTTTGTTACATTGATTTGTTTTACGCTTATGATTACAGTTGTGAAGTATTGTAATAAGGATATGTATGAATGTATACTATGTCATTTATCTCGTGATTGTATGTGAAAACCCCCACCATCTACTCGTCAATGTCGTCTGCATAATCATTGTATTCTTCAGAGAAACTAAGTATCTAATGATCGTCCTCCTGGTCTTCATTGCCAGAGTCCTCAAACACTTGATTGATTGAATGCATCTATTAGTGACACGCATCTACCTCCGTGCACGACGCGGATACACCCGCCGGTATCGACGACATCCGCCCCGTTGACGCCCGGATATCGCACCTTTATCGCGTGCATTAACGCATCCGATTCGTGACGCAAGATCGATACGCCACCTTCGGCGTCCCCGCATCCAAGATCCGGTCGTATGGCAACACATACGCCTTTGGGGTCCCTGACTCGCATCCGCCTCCGTGACAAAGACGGATACCGTTATCGCGGTTGCCCTCGCCGCGATCCCGCCTCCCAGATGACACAAATATGGCGCACGACCTTCTATGCGCCTTTGACGACATCATCCGCTTGATGCGACGGCACATATACATGTGCGCGCCAGCCTTCCGTGACGCACATCCACCCCTACTCATGTTTTCGAGTAACGACACGGATATCGCGGCGCGCCGATATACATCCATCCCCAGACAAAGACATATACCGCGCCTTCGGTGCATCCAAGCCCCTCCTGTGTGCTTTCGGCTTTAGCGCCCCCGACGCACATCCACCTCCTACTCATGTTTCCAGAGTACGACACAGATATGCGCGCCGTAGGCGCCCCTGATACACATCCGCCTAAGACGGCACATATATGGCGCCTTTGGCGCATCCAAGCCCCCCCCCCCTCTACTCATGTTTCCATAACCAAACAGCCCATAAAAGTTCAACCCAAAAAACTGTCCACACTTTTTTTTGGTGGGGTGGGTGAGGTGAGAATTTTTTTTAAACTCATCCCAAAAAACTTATTAACTCACCCCAGGAAAACAATCTAGTGGCTATGGTGAGGGGGTGGCACGACCAAATATCACCTTATGATAAGTGCTCAAAAAGTGCTATTTAACCCTCGATTATGCCTCTTGTTTAGCCATCTTAGTAGACTAATAGTGTTTGTAAGTTATGTTTTAAGATTCTACAGGTAAAAAAGAGTTTTGTAGAATATTAGAGAAAATGGGGTAAAACGGCAGTAATTGAACATTAAGGATCACATGGGAGGTCCGTGGACAATCATGGAGAAGGCCAAGGAATTGGAGCTATTAAAGATGCGACTTGGACCTATTTTAAAGTCTATTTGGAAGCCAAGGCAAAAGGATTCATTGCTTGGACCAAAGCCATAAAAGAGGATAGAAGGATAGAGCGTAAGAGAGAAAATTGGCTTATGCGTGGGACGATGGATCGGCGGCCCAGATGCATTGATTGCGTCTCGGACGATACATCAAGCATCCGACGCATTGATTAAGTTTGGGACGATGAATGAATATGCGTCCAGACGCATGAATCGACAATCGTAGCCAATTCCTTCTCGGTTTTGAAGGCGAAGTCGGACTCGGAAGAAGTCCAATTGTATTAGGAAACAAATGGACGGTTTGGAATGCTTCAGAGCTCATTGTAACCCCTATAAATAGAGGACCTAAGTGCCTCATGTAATTTGCCAATTCACTTATATTCTTGTCTCTCGAACTTGAAGAGAGAGATTAATAATAAAAGATCGGTTTTAACTAGGTGAGTCTTAATAAATTAGTCTTTCTAGTCTTATATTCTTCGACTCTTCTTTCTTCTCGTTCTTCGTGTTCTTCCTTCTATATGGAAGGCTAATCTTCTCCTTCAAGGGAGGAGATGAAGCCGGTGCTTAAGGTTTAATGATTCTTCCGGTTCATGGTGTTCTTCAATCAAGGTTAGTTCTTTATGTTTTTTTAGTTATTAGTTCCATTGCTTGCGCAAGGGGGATGGAAGTATATAATAGGGTTTATGTTTTGCAATATTAATATCATGCTAGTGTTCTTCACTTTTCTTCTAGTAGTGTAATTCTTTAGAGTTAGAGAAGTATTCTTTGTGTTGCCTTAGAAGGGGTAGCGAGGGGGGAGTTTTGCCTAGGGAAGTATTCTTTGTGTTTGCCTTTTAAGTGGTGATTCATTGAATGGGGCCTATTAGGAAGTACTCCTTGATGTTGCTCTTGGTAATACATTGAATGGCTGCCCGAGCTTACATAAAAGAAAAGAAGATATTAATAGCATAAACATAGGAACAACTTTAAGTAGAGTTAATTGTTAACGATGTTTAGATCAAGAGGGCATCGGCAGACTTGCTTCGATTGCCTAATTGTAGTCTACTTGTAAGAACAACCATGAAGCAGAAGGTCATAGATCAAAAGTATTGGTGGATTCTAATCTCTTGAATTCCCTCTCTTATTAATTCTCAATAGTTTAGTTAATTTAGTTTAGTTTAGCATTAGAATCTACAATCTCTACAATATTAGTTTTTAATCCCTCAAACCCCTTTCCCCTTTCCGGTCTGTCTTCACATAACATACACTTAAAAGTGAAACGATACCCTACTCATCCTTTACTCGTTGAGGGATAATTAGGTTTTGATACGCTTCTATTTGTTCAACGACCATCATCTATCTACATCATTCACATCTCATCTACACACACAAAAGGAGCGAGTGTCACCTTATGAGGTGGAATTTGTCATCCCACTGCTCCCTTCTTTGTTATATAGATAAGCCCACGGCCCACCTAAATACTACACTTCAGCAATTTGTTTTGTTGTTTTTTCCTTCTGTTTTTTTTTCCCCCTTAAATCCTGCATAGCACGTGCAGAAATCTAGTGATTATAAAGTGTTGTAACCTGTACGGCTGTACAAGACAAGTGATCAAATTTGCTGGTTGTCGTGTCAGCCCCAGATGCTTTCTATTCAAGGCCAAAAAAAATGAGTAGTCCCAACTCCCAACGAACTAAACAAAGTGCAAGGTACAATGGGTCCAATCTTCCAAGCCCATGTAGAAGATTTGTTGGCTGAAGTATGAAAGCCCAACGATTTCTAGTTGTTGGTTAATTATAGGCATCCGGTTCGGGCTTCGAGAGAGAAACCGAGAAAGACTGGAAATGGCTAAACTAGTCTTCGGGTCAAATTGTTTGTTCATCTAGTGGTGGTACGTGTCCCCAACCCATCACACTATAAAATCGAATTTAAGCCCAGTCCAATTTCCAAACCCATCCTCTCTCCCTCCTCCGTTCCATTTTTTTTTCTCTCTCTATAAATATATATATCATTCTTAATGTGTCAGGGTTTAGAAAATTACCAAAATGAATGAACCAAATTTTGGAATAACAGTTTTACCATTCGATTATTCCATCGAGAATCATTTCAAAGCAATGAACACAATTCATAAACTCGTCTAACAAGCGAGACGTAACAAAGAAAATGATGACGAACTCAAATATTACAACACTTTAATTCCCGTCGTCTTTTTAAGGTAATATTCTTTTAAAAAAAAATATTATTCCAGTTTTATCCCTTTTCTTGATTTTATTTACTTAATGAATGAATAAATAAAATGTGTTTTATAGGGAATGGATGCGATTATAATAATTATTACAAGCGAGGGTAGTAAAGTTTAGTTGTCAAGTTAATGGGAAGAGAGGAAATGAGGTTGTTACTAATGAAGTTGACTTACCTCAATTCTCTTACGCTCTTGTTCCTAAGGTGAGTCTTGAGTTGTAATAATAAACCGTACATTTTTGTTTCTTATGTTTAAGTTTATGCGATTCTTGTTTATGATTTGTTTTGTTGTTGTTGTTGTTAAAGATTGAGAGTTCGTTCGAGGTGAGACAAGTTTTCCAAAGAACTAGGTATGTTTTGTTGCATTAATTTGTTTTACGCTTATGATTACAGTTGTGAAGTATTGTAATAAGGATATGTATGAATGTATACTATGTCATTTATCTCGTGATTGTATGTGAAAACCCCCACCATCTACTCGTCAATGTCGTCTGCATAATCATTGTATTCTTCAGAGAAACTAAATATCTAATAATCGTCCTCCTGGTCTTCATTGCCAGAGTCCTCAAACACTTGATTGATTGAATGCATCTATTAGTGACGTAGCGATCTACCTCCCAGACGGCACGCGGATACACCGCGGCTTCACGGCCTCGACGCACATCCGCCCCGATGACCCGGATATCGCGACCTTTATCGCCCCTAACGTGAATCCGCCGATGCAGCAGCGATCTGGCGCGCTTCGGCGCTAGCGACGCGATCCGCCGGGTATGGCACACACATAGCCTTTGGGGTCCCTGACTCGCATCCGCCTCCCGACAAAGCCGCAGATACCGCGTTCGTGCCCCGACAGCAAGATCCGCCCTCAGATGCAGCACAAATAAGCACACCTTCGGCGCCCTTGACGCACATCCGCTGAAGACGGGCACATATATACGTGTGCGCCCGGCTTGGCGCCCGGCGCACATCCACCCTCGATACACATCCATCCCTCAGATAGCACATATACGGCGCCCGGGGCATCCAAGCCCCCGTGTGCCTTCGGCCGGCGCCCGGACTTCGACGGCTTCATTTGTAGAGCTTGGTCATTTTACTCTACAAATATGCTATTTGAGTTAAACGAGCCGAGCTTCATCAAGTTCATTTGTTACACGAGCTTTAATTTGAGCTCGAGCTCGGCTCATATAGTTAAACAAATGAAGCCGGAGCCGACGCAGCTTCGGCTCAAATTCCACCCTTAGTCCCAATTGGCCCAAAACTTACAAGAACTTCGACATATAGTATTCGTGATCATGGATCATGGACCATAGATTATATAGGAACAACTTATAGCAACTCTAACACGTGTAGTATTCGTGGATTATGGATCATGGACCATAGATTATATAGGAAAATAGTCTCATTTTACAATATCTAACGGCTTACAATATAACTCTAACACGGATCTAAATTGATAGCAAAAATATAATATTGATCGTTCTTGGTTGTGCTACAACTTATATCTGAGTCAAGCTTGAACATACTATAACTTAACTTGATCATGTCTTTAATTGAACTTCGGCTATCAAAGGTTACTTACTTAAATTAATTGAGGGTTGATTTCCAGGAGCTAGTCATTCCATAATTGAGTATGTCTAACTTTGCCAACACCTATTTCAAATTTTAAGAATCTCAGAGTGTGGATAATTCCATAGTTTACTAAATATTTTTTAACGATATTAGACATCTTCAAATGAATTGAATTCTTGTGAGGTTGATCTCTATGACGTGGAGAACATCTACACCAAAACTTCTAACTAATCATTTTTAGTTTTTTTGGAGTTCGTTTTCGTGCAGTTCTTATAACAATTACCTAATGAAAAAAGTGAAATATTATTATAGTTAATCAAGAAAAAAATTGAGGGAGAAAATAGGACGACTTAGTTATGTTTCAGCCCTTCCTCACACTTTTCTTATATAGGTGAGGAGGGGTTCCGTACCCCTTTTGTGACTGCTTACAAGAACTCTAAAAAAAAAAAAATAAGATTAGTGGTTCAGAGAAACGAGACAATTGGTAAAATAGAAATTCGAAACTATACTGACCTTCACTTGAATTTTACTAAATATCTCAGTGGATTTAAATAATATCAACTTTCGCTTAAAATTTTATAGTTATGTCAAATTTCCATAAAGAATATATACATTATATATTTCCATACAATTTCTATAATTTTTTTTTTTATAATTACATCAAATTTCTTTAATGAAAATATTGTCATAAACCTTATATCAATTTTTGATACTTACAAGCAGCTAAATATATTCAAGTCAATAAGTATACCCCTTAAACGCTTAAATCTTTGGTCAAGTCAAAATAGTTTCTTAAAAAAAAAGAGCAAAATATATCAAAATGTTAGCTAATACGTGGCTGATTTGCCTCCAAAAAAACGTGGATTGGTTTGCATCCACAAAAATGTGGGGTATTGGTTTTCCACTTTTCCTCCAACAATCAACTAAAGGTGGCTGATTTGCCCCACAACATGTAGCTTTAAAAATATCCAAAATATAACACCAATTGATGGTCCGGCAACAGCAAAAACTAGCCCAAAGTTGGGCAACTTTAGTCTGACCCAGTCTTAAATGGGATGATTTAAGACATCAAAAATTGATATCCTTAGGCACAACAGAAAATTATTTTTTTTAAGTACAACACCAAATTGATGTCCCTGCTACAGCAAAAGTTAGCCCAAAGTTGGGCCACTGTAGTCTGGCCCAGCCGGCCAGCCTTAAAATTAGATAAGTTAAGACAGCAAAAATTGATGTGCTTTGGCACAACAGAAAGTTTTTGTTTAAAGTCAAAACCACTTCTTCTTCATCAGGAAAGATCTCAAAACCAGGTGCTTGAACCTTGAAGTCATTAATGGAAACTTGAAGGAAACCTGAAGAGAAAGAAACCAAAGACAGATTATTAAAATAAAGGTATGTAACTGAAAACTCCACTTACAATTTCTAACTTCCCTCCTAATTTGACTATGAAAAAAGCTGTTTTTTTTTTCTCAAAGCCCTCCGACCACGTATCTGTGTCGTGTCGGTGTCGGTACGACACGACACGGGACACGGCGGAAGGAGAGGCGTACCCATGCAACACAGACGACTATTCATATAAGGGTGACAATGATTTGAGTGACATTTGACTTGATTCATTTGATAGTGGTTGTTGGATCACCCTTGAATGAGCGACGTGATTTAGACAGTTGATAAACATACTCTGTCACTTGCCTAATATTGAAGCTTTTCACTTTACAAACGTAATTTCTGAACTCTAGTACATTTTATATTGAGGTCAAGTGGTTAGTGAATTTATCAGGTCCTTGTTTATCAAAAGTGCTGATATTGTTTCAGGTTCTACTGGATTGACATGGTTTGTTAGCTTTGGTGTTAGTACCATTGAACTGTACATTTGTTAGCTTTGGTGTTACTACCGATGAATTGTTTGTGTTATTATTTTAGTGCTATTTGACTGTTATAGATGTCATATTTGAACATGATAGGTTCTATTATGGTAGGTAACGTACTTGCTAAAGTCTTAGGTTGATTGATAGTTTGATTCATGCGATTGATTTAGAAAAGTATATTTGTGAAACTGGGTATGTAGTTTTATTCAAGTAAGGATGGATTAACATGTCTCTGTCTGTTTGATCATTCAGGTTGATATTGTATCCATTTCAATGATGTCCGAACTATTTTTTTTTTCTTATTTATCTGTGATATTGTAGAGAATTGAGAACTCGCACCTTTATATATTTTTTCAACTAACTTGGGTTATACTCTTTGCGCCACTCGACCACTGAATTATTATGTTTTTAACTTTGAAAGAATGGAGAAAGAGACACAGAATGTTAAAGGCCAAAACAGTAAGAGGACGGTGTGGACGCCTCCAATGGATAAAATTTTTATGAAACTTATGGTGGCGCAAGTGCATGATGGACGATACCTTGATGGCCAATTTAGTAAACATGCTTGGAAGCATATAGTGGGGTAGTTCAAAACTAAATTTGGTCCCAATTATGATTGGAAATTTTAAAGAATCACTATAGAGCATTGAAGAAGAACCATAGTGCTATAAGAACTTTAATTGATCAAAGTGGATTTGGCTGGGATAATAATAGAGAAATGGTATATGCCGATGATGACCAGGTTTAGGATGATTATGTCAAGGTGATTTTCTCACTTTACTTTAAGAACTTTTTGTCTTCCAAAGAACTATAATTCATCACTAGAAAATTATGTCCACCATATGCAGGCACACCCGGATTTTGGAATTTGGAGAACTAAGTCTGTTACAGGATATGAGGACTTGTGCATAATATTTGGTGATGGTGGGACTAGTGGGAAATATAGTCGTGCGCCTAGTGAGAAAGTTTTGAACCATGAAAAACATATTCCGAAAAATGAAGAGGGGTCCCAAAGTCCACTTGTTGGTTCTGATGATTTGGGTAATAATACTCTAAAACCGATCAATTTGGACAGTGAGTTTGAAGCTTGTGCCCAACTCAAAAAGAGACGACCAAAGATGATGCCAAACCCTCATGAGACTAAAAAGTCGCGTCCTAAAAGCACTGTAGAGGGTATGGTAGATGTTATTCAAAGCATGGCAACAACATTTACTGAAATAGCAAACAATGCAGATTGATGTAATACTTTTGATTTTGCTTTAGATTTGTTTCATGTTAAGAATGAAATGACCGGTGATACTTGTTTCTAATTAAATATTTTGTGGAACTTTTTTTTTTGGTGAGAATATAGACATTTTGTATTTAAGTTATTATTTCTTTTTTGATTTATAATGTTCTATTATCTTTTCAAATATGTAACATGTTATCGATTGTAAGCAGATCTGATTGTGAACCAAACAATGGAGCCTTGTTGAACTTGTGATGAACGAGTGGCAGCCAAACAACTTCCAGGTTAACTTGCTTTAAGTTGCACATCTACAGAATTAGATCAGCTAATCCAGGTTGGCTACTACGAATTTTTCTACTGCCAAACAGAGCCGTAGAGAAACCGAGAAAGACTGGAAACGGCTAAACTAGTCTTCGGGTCAAATTGTTTGTTCATCTAGTGGTGGTACGTGTCCCTAACCCATCACACTATAAAATCGAATTTAAGCCCAGTCCAATTTCCAAACCCATCCTCTCTCCCTCCTCCGTTCCATTTTTTCTCTCTCTATAAATATATATATCATTCTTAACGTGTCAGGGTTTAGAAAATTACCAAAATGAATGAACCAAATTCTGGAATAACAGTTTTACCATTCGATTATTCCGCCGAGAATCATTTCAAAGCAATGAACACAATTCATAAACTCGTCTAACAAACGAGAGAACAAGAAAATGATGACGGAACTCAAATATTACAACACTTTAATTCCCACGTCACCTTTTAAGGTAATATTCTTTAAAAAAAATTATTATTCGGTTTATCCCTTTTCTTGATTTTATTTACTTAATGAATGAATAAATAAAATGTGTTTTATAGGGAATGGATGCGATTATAATAATTATTACAAGCCAAGGGTAGTAAAATTTAGTTGTCAAGTTAATGGGGAAGAGGAAATGAGGTTGTTACTAATGAAGTTGGCTTACCTCAATTCTCTTTCGCTCATCATTCCTAAGGTGAGTACTGAGTTGTAATAATAAATTGTACATTTTTTGTTTCTTATGTTAAGTTGTTTGTTCTTGTTTATGACTGTTTTGTTGTTGTTGTTGTTGTTAAAGATTGAGAGTTCGTCAGGTGAGACAAGTTTTCCAGCAACTAGGTATGTTTTGTTGCATTGATTTGTTTTACGCTTATGATTGTTGTTGTGAAGTATTGTAATAATGATATGTATGAATGTATACTATGTCATTTTTCTCGTGATTGTATGTGAAAACCCCCACCATCTACTCGTCAATGTCGTCTGCATAATCATTGTATTCTTCAGAGAAACTAAATATCTAATGATCGTCCTCCTGGTCTTCATTGCCAGAGTCCTCAAACACTTGATTGATTGAATGCATCTATTAGTGAGTTTGCATTAGAATGAATGCAAAATACTTGATTGATTGAATGCATCTACAAGTGAGATTGCATTAGAATGAATGCAAAACACTTTGATTGGTTGATTTAATGCATCTACAAGTTTAGGTCGATTAGGGGTGCCCCGACCTTTTCTTCCTCATCCTAGTTTAAATGCACTTATGACAAAATCATAGAAAGACTTGTGCCCAAGTGTTATATATAATATAAGTGTAAACAGGTGCTATATTGATGATATATCTTGAACAATCAAGAAAATTTGGTGAAGTTTGGAAACTGAAATAATAATGTGAATGGTGCTTTGTCACTGATGTGTTAAATTGTTTGAGGATGGAGTACTTGCCATGGAAATGAATGGGCAAGTCTTGCCTTTACCATAATCACAACCTCTTTCTGATCTAAATAATAATAAAAAAAAAACTATCATGTAGTTTAATCTTATTTTCAACCAGTTAGGTTGAATGTATGTTATTGAGTATGAGAAAAAGAAAGAAACACGGAGATATTGAGAAGAAAAGAGAAGAGAGTATACAACCTTAGTGAATTAAGGTGCTCTATATCCGTTATATATATGTATGTAGAAAAATAGTAAGCCTTTTAGACGCCCTCGAGGAATTGCCTCATATTAGAAAAGCACTTTAGCAATAACAATATGAATCATGGCGGAAATCAGTGGATATGATGTACTTCAAAGTAAAAGTCATCCCTTTTCTTTAAGATGGATAGTGGTTTACCACATGATTTTATGACTTGTATCTAGATTTTATTTAGTGTTATTAGTCTCCATGTAAAAAATTATCTACTGGTTTTTATTTGTATGAGTTGGATAAGGCTCTACTTTTCTGCAGGAAAGATTTTGTGCTTTATGTTGGAGGACATGTTTGGGCATTGGATTGGTGTGGTAGCGTATATCAACAGTCCGATTCTCATATAAAATGTGAGGTACTTGGGTGTACATTTAATTAGTTTATTTTCAATTCGACTAATCAGAATGGTAAAATTATGTTATTGCTAATGAAAAAGAAAGTTTATAGAGAAAGGATAGAGAAAAGAGAGTACGTCTGAATTAGTTTCGGCTTTCTCTCATGCTTCCTATATAGGAATATAGTTTGCTTACAATATGGAAAACCTCAAAAACAAACCCGGTTGTGGGGCCCCTTAATTCCCAATACCCCACGACCAATGGCACACTTCCCTACTATTCGGGTGAGCAAAGTGTCCTACCTATCTAATGACTCACGCAAAACTCTAACAATAATATTTTTTGCATCATAATAATCTGGTATTCAATTTCGTTCTTTGCATGTGCTTTTTGAGTTTGTTGATCTTTAAATAACTTTGCTCATCTTTCTTTGTATTTTTGAAAATCGTATGCTCTTGCTTATTCTATTTTATTGTGTTTGAAAGCCCCAAGATGAATTTAGTCTTGCAGTAAAACCCTTTCTATTTGGGTTGGTCGAAAGTAATTACATAGTTCTTTTCCTTTTATTGGGTATAACGATTTCATCCAATTAGATGCGTGTGTAGTTTTCAGTTACAATTTCATCACAAAAGTATGAGCTTTTGCAAAATGCAAAGACGCTTTAATATCCGGTGTGTTAGTTGCAAGGTTTTTGAGTCCAATTAAAGTTTGAAGTTGTATAACCCTAGCCTTCTAAGTGTGCAATTCCCAGCTGTCCAATCAAATAAGACCTGTTTTAACTCCAATCACCATAAGACTTGTTACATACTTTATGCTTGCAACAGTATTCATCGATTGGGTAAACAATTTATGATTGCAAATGTGTACAAAATGATCTTCCTTGGACTTACTTTATGCTCTTTCATATTTTCTTAAACATTGGGTAAACAATAAGAGAGAGAGGGAGGGAGGGAGAGTGATCCATTTAGAAGTACCTGGTAGGACAAAGCAAATAAAAGAATTGGAGGGAAAATATAAGAGGCAGAGCATCTTTCACTGTGTAACAATGAAGGCCAAAAATAGCGACCATCTTAAATGTGGTCCCCTTCACGTGCTGCCACTGCCCATAACAAAGTCGAACAATTACCTTGATGAATAGAATTACCTGAGGAAAAACCTGCAACTATGACATAAAATTCATTTGTTTCGCTCTTTGCTACTTGACATTTCACAGGACCCACAAACCCAGACTTCTTGCCTTAGACATGAAGTTAGTGTGATCAAACTTTGAATGAAACTCTGCTGCAGTATTTTTGTAGTTTTGAGTGAGTAATAGTTTTGTTTGACTTTTGTTGTTGTATGGCTTACTGTACCACGTTCTGGCTTTTGACAGAAAGTGAAAAAGTGGGACATGTGTTTTCGCTTGTTTGATTATGTGGTAAAACAAAACATGTAATTGGTTTACCATATATAGTTTAAAACAGACCACATGTTAGATTCAATTGGGGTTGCCCTTGTTGGTTTACAACTTTCAGGTTTGACCCTCACCCAATCAAAAAGAAGTTATTTATCCTACTTTTTCAGAAAGAAGTTACTTAACCACCTTTTTACCAAATCCTCCTCCTTTTTCCTATTATTCTCCAGATTTACATCAACAATCTACTTTCTCATTATCCTTGTGAAACGGTTGGTAAACAATTTTGGTGAAAACTGTTGCAATGAAAACGCATTACAATGGAAACTGTTTACAATGAAATTAAAGTTCAACCTAACCAACACGGCCTATATTCGTTGTTTTCAACTTTGTGGATGTAGATTGCATGGGTACTAGACTTCTCGAATAAAATATTGGAACTTCTCTCAAATTTTAAACATAGTCGCCTAAATGTATCTAACTACCGTTTTCTGGCTTTCAAATATCTTTCAGTATCTTGCAGTTGCTGCTCATCCTCCTGAAACTTCTTCTGAATCTTCTTATCACAAGATAGGTATGCCTTTGACAGGAAGAGGTGTTGTTCAGATATGGTGCCTATTACATGAAGTGAAAGAGGAGGTTTTACCACCTATACCAAAAAAGCAATGTGGGAGACCAAGAATGCAGGTTAGAAAAGTGGAACCCTTGGGTACTTTAGAAGCTGAAAACCAGGATCAAGCACTTTCTGTTCAATTAGATGATGCAAAAGCGAAAAAGATATGCTTCCATTAAAGAGGCCAAGAGGGAGGCCCAGAAAGCATGATAGAAAGGAATCTATTGGATGACTCAAATGGAGAAAACCAAATGGTTCAGGCAACTGGTGGTCAATTTGATATTGCAAAGAAGAGTCAGTTCCACTGAGGAAGACAAGAGGGAGACCTAAGTAAAAAAGAAAATAGAGGAATCGCTTGCTAATTTAGGTAAGGAATGCCATTTTGTTCCACCACTTGCTGTTGACGTCTCTCTAGAATCGCTATGTTCTTTAGGGAGTGAGAACCTGGGTCAAGCACTTGCTGTTCAATTAGATAATGCAGAGGAGAAAGATGTAGTTACTTTCAGGAGGTCAAGAGGGAGAACTAGAATAAAATCTTTAGATGATTCCAACAGAGAGAACCAAATGTTTCAAGCAACTGGTCAAATTGATCATCCAAAAGACAAAGAGTCACTTCCATTGAGGAAGGCGAAAGGAGAGAATTAGAAAGAAAAGGGAAATAAAGGAATTTTTACTTCGTTTAGACACAGAAAGCCAATTTGTTCCACCACTCGCTTTTGACATCTGTCAAGACCCATTAGGTGCTTTAGGAGGTGAGAGTCAGGGTCAAGCACCAGCTGCTCAATTAGTTAATGCAAATGAGAAAGATACACATCCATTCAGGAGGCCAAGACGGAGACCTGGAAAGAAAACTAGATGCAAAAGTAAAAGTGTTCAAGGAGCTGATGGCCAGTTAGATAATGTGAAAGAGAAAGACTCACTTCCGCTTAACAAGGCAAAAGGGAGACTTAGAAAGCAAAAGGATATAAAGGAAGGTTTGTTAGTAGACACAGAAAGCCAGGTTGTTCCACCCCTTGCTGTTGACATCTCTCAAGAAGCATTAGATAATATGAAAGAGAAAGATTCACTTCCACTGAAGAAGGCAGAAGGGGGACTTAGAAAGAAAAAGGACATAAAGGGTGGTTTGTTAGTAGACACAGAAAGCCAGTTTGTTCCACCCCTTGCTGTTGGCATCTCTCAAGAAGCATCTGGCTTTCTTGCTTTAACTGAAGCGACCAGGAGTACAGAGGAGCAAGCCATGGTAGAAAGCTGGGACACAGATGTTGGGTTAGAAACACAAGCACTTGATCAATGCAGATACAAATTAACCAAGCTGAAGAGGAAAAAGAAAGATAAGACATTGAGAGTTACTCATCATGTTACTACTTCATCGCTCACATTAGCGCAAGATAAGGATATGGATACTTCTTTTGATGTTCTGCATGGGAATAAAGGCTTTTGATCAAGATGCAATAGCATCGAAGTCTGAAAGTGGCTTAACAATGGATCCTTGGAAATCAGTTCCAATAGCTTTAATCCTCCCAAGGATGTTGCTTTACCTAGAGTTGTATTATGTCTAGCTCACAATGGAAAGGTTGCATGGGACGTCAAATGGCGGCCTCCTAACGTGTGTGATGTAGAAAACAAGCATCGCATGGGCTATCTTGCTGTCGCGTTAGGAAATGGTTCTCTAGAAGTGTATGCTCTCATCCTTTCAATTTTGAAATTCTGTTTTGCATCTATTTGTTGCCAAATCAATTGATATAACAAAATGATAAAAAGATCCTTATTGATTTGCTAAAGAATTCATAAAACAGGTGGAAGGGTAGTGATGTCTACATTATCTAAGTTGTCCTGCCGTCCCCTTAAAACACTCATCGTTTGCTTTCACCTAACAAGATACATAACCCTCGACAACTGTTTTCCTGCCCCGTAAACGTTTTAGCAAGAAACAATAAGCCTTAGATCCCTAATTTTTTTAACTATTGAACAGATCTAATATTGGGTACTAACTTTAACAAAAGAAATAAAATATTCAATATGGGTATGAGTGTCTGACCCTAATTGTGTGCATATACTTCTTTTGAGATTCATGGGCTAGGAAAATTCGATTGTACTTTGTTTCTTTACTGTCCTGATTGTTGCTCACAATTCAACCTCTTATGTGCAGTTGGGAAGTTCCTTTGCCAAGAGCTATAGAAGTTTTATTTTCTTCTTGTAAGAAAGAAGGTACAGATCCTCGTTTTGTGAAATTGGAGCCTGTTTTTAGATGCTCAAAGTTGATATCTGGAGATAGACACAGGTACATCTTTTTCTTGTTTTGCTGGGGCCTATTTGTGGTCACATTTGTTGCTCCAAATTGTGATAGTAATTTCTAAAAGACAGAAAATAGAGGAGCATCACCATAAAACTACCTGTTAGTCTGTTACTTTAGTGAATTTGTTATGTGGTTTTATAGTACTTTCTTACTTGCTTTCTTTTCTTCAAACAGCATTCCTCTTACGGTCGAGTGGTCAACTTCATCCCCTCATGATTTATTACTAGCTGGATGCCATGATGGAACAGTAATATCTGCAGCTCATCTCAGTCTATTTTATATTTTTTTTTTCGCTTTCTTCACAAATTAATAGAAGGGTGTTTTAAATTGGAGAGTGATATATCAATTCATCGACTTCCAAAGCTGCTTTGAAAAAAAGAACTATTATTATATTTATTTTATTTTTGATTTTTGATAAATGATATTACTTTGCTGTTGTTCTTATATTCTTTTATGTACCATTTACCGTGTATGATTTCTGAGTAGTGTTTTTCATATCTTATGTATCTAATGGACATGCTGTACTTAGTTTACTGGGATGAAAGTTGATACATTTCTGTTCACTCAGGTTGGCTTGTGGAAGTTCTCTGCAAGTGGTTCCTCTCAAGGTATTTTCTAACAGTGCCAGTGACTCAGTTATGTAGAATATGGTTTGGATAGTCGTTTCTCATTATGTTTATTTTAGAAAACAACTAAAAAAAAGAAAAAGTAGAGAAACATCTCCTTCAGCTAAACTTTTCGCTTTTATCAATTTTTTATGTGGAAGACGAGGAGGGAGATCAGGGCCATCCTTAATTATCTTTTCTTGAATTCTGTTTGCAGATATGAGGCCTTTGCTTTGCTTCAGTGCAGATACCTTTCCTATTAGAGCACTTGCTTGGAAGCCTAATGAAAGGTAAGTAATGTCCACTTATTGAGTTTTTGACCGATAAAAAATAATTCGTTAATTCTGGAACTAAGATCCTCGCCAAGATCCATAACCAAAATCTGTTCTTGGTGGAGGGGCCATATAATAATCTTTTTTTCTGCTCGGTGAACTTCTTAAGTTTCATCAAAGTCAAAGTAGTATGTCGATTTGTCAAGAATTCTTATGACAAAAGGGAAAGTATAGCCAAGTAGATCAGAACAAAATAAAATCTATTGTCCAAATGAAGCAGTTGGTACTCGGTTCCATCTCCCATTCAAATACTAGAACGGGTGATTATCTGGTTTCTAGACCACTCGATCAAAATAGAAACATGAAATTCGTAAAAATCCTTAAAAAATAGATATTTTGTAACTAACGTAAAAATACTAAAGTCACATTGACACGGGTAAGCGTGTCGGACGACGATCTGTATGAAAGTAGGATGCTGGGACACATCTGATTAAAAAGAAAACTATTACTATGCTTTAGTTACCAACTAATTCATGGGCTCAAGCGTCAAGACCTTCCAAACCTTTTATCACTTTGCAAATGGGAGGAGGAAAGTATTGATCGTATTCTTGTCAGTTGGCCACTTGAAAACGATGTTTGGAATGCTTTCTTATTCTCGTTCCATAAACCTTGGACTCTAGCATCAAATGTTAGAGAAGCCTTGGTGAAGGAATTGATTGTGGGTCTTTTTGTCTACCAAGTCAAAGTGGCTAGTGGATTGTTGGGGACGGAGATAAACTTGAGGATCTTCGAGCACAAGGAGAAAGAAATACACATGATTTTGAAAGAGGTCAAAAAAGTCTTGTTCCGTTGGGCTAGTGGGTGTCCAAGCTTCTGGGGAGCGGGTTATATATATTTTACTTGTAATTTGGACGCTCTTGTAGCTGAATGTAATGAGTGGTAAGATCGTGTCGCTTCTTGCTACTCAAATCACTACATGTAACTTTTTGAAATTGAATAAATTTGAGTTTTATTGAACAAAAAAAATGATATTTTTACCATTAGTGTAATGTGTGTATGACATGCTCATTACACTTGGATATGCAAAAGGGTTAATCTACCGTTATTCCATTAATGAAAAATAGGTGTTGTTGCATAGTTGTTGTCCGTTACATTTAGCATAACTTTTGACTATTAAAACAGTAGGGCCACCAAACATTGTCTGGAACCACGTCAGCCATGTACCTGAATGCAACCCTAACCCATAAGAAATTTGTATCGCTGAAGATGCAGGATAGGCTAACATTGTCCTTTCCCTGTGATCTTTATGTATGTTTTGTTTATGCCCCTTAATTTGAAATATGTGAAAAACAGTTTTGTTCTTTTCAGTGATAAGTTTGTCAATATAATAGACTACATCAATCTTTTCTTTCCTAAAGCTACACATCTTTTGTTTATGCCCCTTCTGAAAGATCTGTAAGGCAATATTGTTTTTTCAGTGATGAAGAGAGTGCAAATATAGTAGTCACTGCTGGACATGGAGGAGGCTTAAGATTTTGGGACATCCGTAAGGGCCACTTTTTTTTTCTTACTCCCAGTTATCTTAGAGACAAGGTTTTCACACTTACATTATACCTGTTCATCTTGCACTCACGGTTGCTATCTAATCAGTTCTCTCATGACTCTTAGCTTGCTTAGTTAAAAGTTAAAACTCTAACTGAATGTGTGATGCGAGACATATTCAATTGTGCTGATTTCTTGTGAGGATGATCTTTATGGGAGGTAGATTATCTCCATAAAATATCGGACCTAATTCATTTTAGGTATGCTTTTTATCTAGGAGTGTGTGTTTTTATATAAAATTTTTAATGAGCCGATTTTCTGTGGAGGATAATCAGTATGGGGATGAAATCTTATCCACAAAAATTTAGTTGGTGATGTAAGCTTTATCTTTCTCAATGGGAGAGATAAAGGATAGTTAGTAGCTATGCAGTCATAGGCACCAATAACGCCAAGGCGGCAATTTCTAGTAAAAATTGCAGGCTGTTGTCTATGGCCAAAAGGCGACTAACGCTCTTGGGAAACCTTGCCTTGCCTCACGAAGACATAGGTTAGTATCCTAATGGCCCATTTCCTTTCAAGAAAGATATTTGAATTGGAAAATTCAGTTGTTTGTATTGTATATCTTTATAGGGGAGTGAAGGTGGGAACAAGCAGGGGTAAAATTCAGGCTATACTGGATACCAGAAAGGAAAAAGTGCATCAAGTAACGGGTACAAGTGTACAACAGGCAAGGGCGGAGGAAACGTGATGAATCGAGGAAGAAGACTTTGATGACTTATTCGATTGTGAGGACGGGATGCAGGATTTATAAATGTCGGATGAGTACTATAGCAGGGAAGTGGTTGAGAAGACTAGGAGTGGGAATTGGAGATGAGGGGAGGAAGGCGAAGTTTAGGTTGGAGGGAATGGTGGTGGTTGAACACAAGAACAGTGAGGGTGTAGTGCCACCCCGGATCTGGCTATATCCTTGCCCAGATCCATATTTTTAATACAAAACCAGATCCGGATCCATACCAATGGATCCAAAATGTCATACCATGTGTGAACCATTTTTAAAATGGTATAATCAGATCCGACTGACCGACCAATTACAAACCATAAGTTCTCAATCACCCCTACGCTTGATAACAAGATGAGTTAACTACTGGCCCTCTCTCGGCTTTGATGCTCCACGCCTCTTAAGTCTAAGTCGGAACCGATCTTCTCTGTTCTGCAACGAATGTTAACTACACGAAGTTTCATATCTCGTTGCGTGATACCATATTCTCTACCGTTAGTTATCACTCTAATTTGGCAAAATTGCGACCAAGTTTTTACTCAATGATCTTCGTGTTCAGAAGTTCAAGTAAGGATTCAACCAACCTAAAGTCTAGACAAACTACAACCTGTTTTTACTCTAGAGAATTGAGTGGTGTTTAATATTAATACTAGGTTTCTTTTACTACACAAACATTAAAAAACATTAAGTTTCAAAATAATACAACTAAGACACAATAAAATTTTACAAAGCAGAGTTAATCCTCCTCATGTGAAGATAACTTTTGTTGTTGGTTTTAATAAGTTCATTTTATTCTTCCTAAACTCATGTAAGTCCACGAAAACTTGACCCTAACATGTATGGCTCACTCTCTAAGCTCATACATGTTAGTAAGGCTGAACCAAATCAATGACTTATCTCTAAGCTTATCACTTTGATTTTAACTAGACACTACAAACTATCATTTTGATAGGATGTAGGTCTAGTTGTTCTTCCCAAACAACAAACCAAACCAACAACAAACATTTTTTCCCTCACATGAGTTTTTATTAACTCCCCAAAAGTGAAGTTAGCTCATGATCCTCGGGATAAAGGATTTAAAACTAGAGAAACAAAGAAAGAGAGAAAAGGAAGAAGAAATAAACTATCAAACTCAATTTATTTATTTTCTAGAAGAAAACCAAGTTTCCATTAAAACCATACAAGCTTTCTTCTAAAACTAAAAACTAAAATAATTTTTTTCACTAAGGAACTAAAAATAATGCCATGTAAGGAAAAATAAGCGGAGTAAATGGAGGTCCCCCCTTTGTCTTGTTTTTCTTTCCATTTGAGAGAAATCTCATTTCCCAATGAAACATCAAACCACATTTATTCATTTTATCCACCACATTAAAACAAAGTGACACCTTTGCATTTTTTTCACTATTAACACCTAATCTAATTGATACATGCGTGTCAACTTTGTAACTAATAATTTGTCATTTTTGTCTTGATTACGCTCCATGATTGATGACTATCCAATCTTTTATGGCCCGTGATAAGTATCCTATGTATTTCAGTCCGAGCTACAACTCCTCACCTTTGAGTAGTTCATCACAACTTCCTAATGGTATTCGAGTCCCAACTTTAGGTAGAGCTGAATTGTCCGATGGATTTTACCTGGCCGTATACTGGAGTCCCGGTTCAAGAGGTTTAACCAATATTTAATGTTTATGCTCTTAATTCGGATTTTGAATAAAACATATTTATTTCTACTTAATTATTAAACAGATTTAAATAATTTATATGTCTCAATGTTTATAATAAGAATTTCCGGCTTATCAAATATGAAACAATATTTATTTCATGATTATTAAACACATAATTAACCAAAATTTATATGTCTCAAATGGGTTTCCATAATACACTTTTTGGTGCTTATCACACTACACCCAAAGACTTTGCTTGTCCTCAAGCAAAAAAGAGACATTAAAACATAAGTGGCCAAAATGTGTAGTCCCACTAATTCTCAAGCTGCAGCAGAGCGGTTGTATCAGAAAGTATACGCAACAGGTCTAAACCACCAGGAATTTCTACCGACGAAGTTATAGCCGCGGAGAGTTTCCCAGAAGATAATTCACAAACTTCATTTATAATTTTACAACACTCAATGACGGAAACTCGCTTTCCTAAATTAATCTTCGAATATCCAAACATCTCCTTAGTAGGGAACGGTGATTGATTTCTTTTGAAACTCGTTAATATGTATGTATTAAAACATCTACATATGATTATGCATGCAAGGCTTTTTATTGAAATGTACTGCGGTGGTTGTTTCTCGATCCTTGGATAACAGGTGGCCTAAATCGGTTCTCACAGGTATGTGTTGGAAACACCATTCCACTCAAAATTTTACCACTCGTGCCTTTGTTAACTCCAAAGATGCAGCTGGAACATGTTTCTTCACATCTCAATGACAAATGAGGAGCCGATGTCGATCAATCACGCCTACTACTTATTATCACACCACCATACCCTCCTAATCGAGCTAGAGGTCTTTATTAGGTATTGTGAGGCTTAGTGATATAAACAAGAAAATGGAAATGATAATCAAAATTTACGAAAGCTTGAGAGAATAGGCCTTCATATATTTACACTAGAGAAATCTTTGTTTTATTTCCTTCTTCTAACCGAAGTTTTTCCGAATTTGTTCTTAAGCCTCCGGATACCATGTTTTTTTTTTTAATTTAATTTTATATATATAAACTTAAGAACATGATTCTATTTTTCTTTTTATTTGGGACAGTCTTTCTTTATTCTTCCACATTTCATCCTATTCCCTCATACTCATCACTTAGGTAGGTTCTTTTATTTGGTGTAATGATGGGTAAGGAATTCGGTGAATATCAAAAGGTTTGATGAAAGGTTCAGTGGAGTGACTAGCGTAAAATTTGTAACAGTGTAAGAATTTTAGCCATGTCGATCCAAAGAAGGCCTAAATTCTCTTGTAGGTTCGTGGTGATCAAGTAAGTAGACGCTGATTTTCTCTAATCGGAAGAACTACCTCTACGTCATCACACATACAAATCACTCATGTTAAGGCTTTTGGTTAGATTCTCACAGGATTTATAGTTTAAGAACTAACCGCTGGTTCCAGAACTTATCGCCATGTACAATCGATGATACTCAAAGGTAAGGTGAATGTTCATGAAAAAGATGTATAAACTATTGCATATGTATTATCTTAAGTTTCTAAAAACAAATCCAATTCATATACTAATGTGAGATTTCTAGACAATTTTCATCATTGAAAAGGAAACAAGACTTTGTCACTATACAATTATTATCATGAAAATAAAAACTATATACATGCTTACAATATGCCAAATTTTGCTACAAAGTTAAAAGCACCCCTAAAACAGTAATGATGCTTTTAGTCCTCAAAGTATTAATAAATAAAAGAGAGAAAGTACCTAAGAACCGCGGAGCAATATTAGGGCTAGATTGCCGACAATGTTGGTTGGAGAACATAATATATTATCTCCGTAAAGAAACAATAAAATATTCAATAGCACACCTAAACATAATTATTTAGCTAGATATACGTAGCAATACCAAACATAAAATTTAGCATCCATATGTACAATGGATGCTGAAATTTACCACCCGATTTGAAAACCCCTTTTAAGAAAATGATTTCCTTAGCATCGCTCGGCTTCAAAAGATAATAGTCCGCCAAATTTCATTATTCGCTTCCCCTAATTTTCCTCAAATGTTTCTTCATATTTTCATCCTTTGGGTAACAACTAACATGTCTCCAACGACCGAAAGGGGACACTTCCATTGCCGTAAACCCTCAATGAATGAATTATTTTGTTTGCCGGGCACATAGAATCTACCTTGACCCACCATGAAAAGTAGTCGCAAACCGGTGGGAAATGTGCTTCATGATTAAACGCGTTGATCGGGTAAAGTATATAACGGGATCCCTCGAAAAGTACGAGCTTTCTGTGTCGGAGATAACACAACCTAAAATGTTAAATAATGTATGACCTTAAGCTAGGGTAATCAATAATGACGCAAGCGTTCTCATTGGCGAGAGAAAAATGCCAATCTCCCATAATGTTCAGAGTATAAACAACATCATGATCCCATGTTCATGGTCATGCTTGCTAATGGAATGGTGATGTCGCCATGGCACATGGCCATTTCCTTCGCTTAATCTCAAGACCATCACCATAAGAGTCGCTAAATGCTTCCACCGAAAGGAACGGTAAGAATTATGATAGATGTAATGCCATGATGCAGCGAGTTCATGGTATGGAAGATCCAAAGTTAGAGGCAAGTTGTTGTTCGAAAAAGATGTGAGGTGTGTCACCAACCAGGATTGTGAACCCGTCTAGAAGAAGAAACCATGCATGGTTGAATCAATGTCAATATCTTCCATATTAGCATAAAGTATGCAAACAAACTTCGAGAATAAGTTTGGTCGCTTGAAGAATTAGGGAAGACCAATCGATGTTTGTAATGTAGTCACCAAGAGATGGCCATAGGTATTGAATCCATCATAGATCGAAAGGATTGCTCGGGAATGAGTTTGGGAGATACCATGTTTGATGAAAATGCAATTGATGAAGATGCCATAGTGGATGAAGTAAAAAGAAATAGTTAACGACAAAGGCAACCGATGGATAAATGAGTATGTAAGAAAAATAGACCCTCCCGTAAGCACATACGTTAAAATTATATTAGTCACAACGAAATGATGATAATCCTACTAAGCATTTCATACAAAAGAAGACGAAAGATAAGACAAAAATTCATAATACGACGAAAAACGAATAACATATAATTATTTATTTATTGACTTAGTAATATTAGAAAATTATAGATTATTATGTTGATCTTGGAGACGATATCGCGGCACTAGATTGTTTAGTTCTTCCATTTGTTGGCCGAAATTGCATTTGAATGTCCCTTTGCGGGCAGAGAGTAGTTTGATTTTCCATAAGGAGAGCGTGATTTTGCAAGGATTGAGAATGATTTTCCAAGATTTCCTCCTGCTCAACATCATGTTTTGCTTGACATTCTTGGAAATCCTTAAGAGTTGTAATGATGATATTCGACGAGCGTGTAGTTCCCGTGATGCCTTGATGAAGAAATTGAATGCCTTCCATGGGATTAAAAAATTTAGCATGGCATTTTCATCAAAGAAATGTTCAGTGGTTTGAGCTTGGGTCGCTCGCTCATCCGGTCGAGTATCAAGAATCCAAAACCAATGGAGTAGTCCGGTTTTGGGAGTACACTAATATGTGCTCTTTGAAGTGGTGTTTTCGAGAAATTCATCGATAAACCCCTAACGATCATAATTTGGCGGACTAAAGTAGGTAGAGGTAGAGGTGCCGACTTTCTTGTTTTCCGGTGATCACGCTCGAGGTGTTGGATTAGACAAAAATCATCTCTTTGATTCTCGCAAAATCCAAAGCAGCGGAGTTGAAGCTTTGTGACTTCGATTGGTGAGATGTACCTATCACATTGTGTCCCAACCAGTGGAGCACAACTCGTTGATTATGTTTCAAAGAGCGTTGAAGAACAATGTGATGTCTATTTCCCACTTCACCATGAGATATGGTAGCTCTTGGTAAAGTTTTGATGAATCAAATGATGACTCGAAAAAGGAACTCCCGGTATTCATTGGTATTTGAAATATGTCCAAGATAATTTCCTAGTCAATTCCAATCATTCCATAAGCATTGAAGTAGAATTTTCCATTCTCGTGTCCTATAAATTGGTAGAACATCAAAACCAATTCTCGAGAATAACAAGTTGCTGAATGATATAGAAGAGGCATCCATCCCCGACATATTATTTCGGTGTCAAAATAAGGATAAAACCGGCCATCTTCTAAAACTTTTAGGTAGTCTTTCTTGGGCATTATTTTTCTTGGTTGATCCATTTGGTAGTATTACTGAGGGAAGGATAGTGAAAATTGTTTGAATGAGAATGGCTGAAAAAGAAGAGATTTATAGCCAATCTATGAGTTTGTACCAATCTAGATTCCAAGTGTAGTTAATGACCCATGTGGTTATGAATAGCAACAATGGGGATCCATAGTAAGTCTTGTCATGTCAGATTTCCAAAAACAATTAATGAGATGGTTCAATGTTAGAAAATACGGAGGAAAGTTTCACATGGTAGTTAGACTTACACGTAATTTCAGAAATGATGATCATACCGCAGTAATAGAATATGGATCAAGCTGCATGTGTGACAAGTGTTATGCGTACCTTGTAGCGTGCACGATCTTCTCTGAACACCATGAGTATCAATTAATTATTTTGGTGAGTTTTGGATGGTGTTTTTTTTTTTTAGAAAGGAAAAGACAACTAATATACACAAATATTTTATACGAAACTTCTCCATTTAATACGTAACCCGTACAAATGTGTGAGAATTATTTAACACACCATACTAATATACAAAACGCATTGCATTTAAAGAGAGATGGTTACATAGATCTATATGTGCCGGATCATGTTATGCATGAGTGACATGCAGAATAATAATAAACACCGCTATCACGAATATGGTGATAGCCTATTCGCTGCCCTTTTCCCATCTCTCGATTGATTCATTATGATCAAGAAAATGAGAATTTGTGAAGAGGAATTTGTGAAGAGTGAGAGAAGGGGATGAGTGAAAATGGAAAAGGAGAGTTGTATTTATAATTAGATTTCGACCATCAAGCATCCGACCATTTGATCACCGTTTGGTTCGACCGTTGGGGCTTTGAGAGTAGGCCCAATGCATCAAGGAACAAACTACTATATTATAAAGTACAATAATTGCATAACATAAATAATTTCTCATTCAAACCGTCGAGATACAAAATTATGAGAAATCAACCGATATATAATATTTTATCACAAGAAAACTAAAAATGCAATGTATAAGGGAAATAAATGACATAGTCATTTCTAGACCAAGAAATAAACCTCCTCCCGTTAGCGTAAGATGAACCCGGTTTCTACGCCGCCGGGCCACTTAATCGAACGAACCGGGCGAAATGACCGGTCCGAATGTGGCCTATAGATCAGAGCAATTGATCTTGAATTGCCGCCGATTTGCCATTATCATTCTCTGGAAACGGACTTGGCGATTGCGCATTTCTTGTTGGAAGTCATTTTGGGAAGTAAGCATCTCTTCCTGACGAAGAAACATCCTGCACATACTAGTGTTCATGTGTCTCAAGGCTTCCATGGGAGTGTTGATTCAGCCCATGGTAGCCTCATTAAAACAGTCGGGTGGTGAAGGGGGAGGAGGAGGTACGTTATCACACTCAATATCATCTCTAGCTACTGGGTCCCAGTGGTCTAGAACACAAGTCTCGAAAATTCCAAAATTCTCGAAAGACCTTGTTGGAATGAAAGGAGTAGCGGACTGGAACCCTAAGTTAAGCATAAGCCGAAAGTAACAAGTACAACAAAGAGGAGCTAACCTGTTTGACGCGGTCGTAAGAACATGGCCCAGGAAATGGACCATACAGAAAGTGTTCTTCTTCTCTTGGAGGATCCACAGCAGGTGCAAGAATGTCTTGTTCACGTCAGACGTCTTTGAAGTTCCAATGACGTTGTACGCCAGCCATTGAGTGACGGCTAATTGGTTTTGTCTGAGCGAGTGCTGGTACACGCAGTTCGAGCCATTATTGTACTCTCCCTAGAGAAGCGTGTCAAACATTAAGTCCCTCGTAGTCGGATACTCTGACAACAACAAGGTCGGACTATCGAGTTTATTGAATCAGGTCAGATTCGATATTAACTCCAAAGCGTGAGTTCACGCTCCAACCCATCCGCCGTAATCCAAAAATTCATCACCCCGAAACCTCCATTGTCGTAGAAAATTTCAACACCAAATCTTTGGAATAATCAGCTGGAATTTGATGCAAGAGATATTCCCACTCTCTACTAGCAATTTCCTCATCGAAAAATAGATGAAACATCCCAGAATTGAGAGATTTTCAAAATTTCTCTCAACTGTGATTCTCCTTCGTGCTGCCATAGCAAGGTCTAGATGAATTTCTGAGGGTGGAAATTGCTAGGAGTGATGGAGGAGATGGTGCTGGAGGAAGGGAGTTCGAATTGGTGGAGTTTAGCCCGCGTGCGCGGGTTGAATTCGGGTCTGTCTAGTCGCGTGCGCGAGGTGAGTGTGAGGGAGACCAAGATCCGGATTTTGAAGGGGAAGAAATGTGAGGGTTGGTCGTGGGGTGCCCGCGGTGGATTTTTGTAAACGGGTCCGTGATTTTGGGTCAGGTCTAATTTTTGGCCCAAACCCAAATGAATTCCAGAAATTCCCCTTATGTCCCGAAATGTTCCGAAATTTCAAACGTGGAATTTCGATTCGTTTAAACTCCAAATTGAAACAATGATATATCAAAACGATCGGCATTAAAAATGCCATTCACTGGAATATGACAAAATCACATTCAAACCTTTTTTTTTTTATTTTTTTTTTTAGTATTTATTTATTTACAATTTTTATATACAAATGTACAAGTCGAGGAACGGTCAACAACACCGGCAAATTCAAATAAAACAACAATCACAAGTTCACAACAAATTTTAACTCGAGCAACTTTCATGTCGGCTCGGGCTTAACCCAATCCAGCCAGACCGCGGGCTTAACCTTTATGTTTTGGGGCCTAGGGTTCGTGGATGGTACCATCCCTGACCAATGTGCAATGGTCTAATAATAATATTACCCTTAGTACACATGGTATGGCCTCAAACCGCCCCGAAATCAGTCACATAGAAAACCGATCGGGGTTGGGCTGGGTGGAATCCAATGCCCGCACGAATTTGGAAATGTCCGATATATATTGCATATCACGACTCTCTTTGGGCACCATGCTGGGTGCTAAGGGAAAAATAAAAAATAAATAAAAAAAACAAACGAGTATATACATATATGTTGAGTCTTTTTACGTCAGATCCTCAAGATGAATGTGAGTCTTTTAACGTCAGATCCTCAATACGAATGTGAGTCTTTTAACATCAGATCCTCAAGACGAATCCCAACCCGTGGGAATAATAGGGCGACGAACGGTTTATCCCCACCGCCGGTGTCGCATAAATAATATATCTTATACCGGCTCATCTCGGATAATAGATCAAGACCTGGACAGAAGCGTTGTTGACAATTCATACACAACCCCATCCTTCTAGCACGTCGCTTTTGAGCAAAAGTACTACGACCATTACCAATTCGAGATGGGTGAGATTTACACCAAATGATGAGTTGGAGTTTGCGAGGAAGAGAATAGAAAAGGGAGGAGAATGAAGGATTTGAAATTTTGGTATCCATTGTTTTCCAGCGCACGCTTGCTCGATTATCGTAAGACATTTATACTTCGGTTCTAAAGTAGAGTTTTTGTGGACTAAGGTTCCGCGGTGCAACCACACACTCTAGAGATTTGTAGAAAAGAAAATAGAAGAGGGCCCAGCTACCCTAATGGCGTACTTTTCTTGTTTAAGTCAATTGGAAAAGAAGTACACCAAATAATCTATTAGTCTGTGTAGACTGGATTATTGAGAAGAGTCTCTTCGACATCTGGAGAGCGCAACTCATGATAATGTTTAAGGCGTTGGCCATTTACTTGAAATTCGCTATCATCATTTACATTTTTCAAAGTGATAGCCCCATAAGGGGTGACAGCCAGAGACAAAGGAAAGGACCGCACCATCGAAGTTTTTAATTTTCCTGGAAAAATATGTAATCTTGAGTTGTACATCAAAACTTTTTGACCCACTTTGAAATTTTTCTCAATATGTGCTTGTCATGCACTCTTTTCATGTTGGCTTTATAGGATTTTGAGAGATCATAGGCATCACTCCGAATTTCTTCAAGCTCATTTAACTACAATTTTCTCTTCGCGCCTGCCGCGTTAGTATTATAATTGAGGCTTTTGATGGCCCATAGAGCACGGTGCTCAAGTTCAATCGGTCAGATGACAAGGTTTTCCAAAAACGAGGCAATAAGGAGACATCCCTATAGGTGTCTTAAAAGTTGTTCTGTATGCCCATACCATATCGCATCAGATAATCGTAGAGACCAATCTTTTTTAGATGGATTGACAATTTTTTCCAAAATGGATTTGATCTCTATATTAGAGACTTCTACTTGACCACTGGTTTGAGGATGATACGGAGTTGCCACTTTGTGCGTGACTCCATATTTCTTTACTAAAGATTCAAAAATTTTATTGCGTAAATGTTTTCCCCATCACTAATTATAGCTTTTGAACACCAAATCGAGAAAAAATATTTTTTTACTTAACAAAACGACCGCTTTATGATCATTAGCACGACATGCCAATGCCTCAATCCATTTTGACACATAGTCAACTGCTACTAGTATGTATAGGAAGCCATGTGAATTTGGAAATGGACCCATGAAGTCGATGCCCCATACATCAAAGATTTCCACAATTAAAATGGGATTTAAGGGCATCATATTGCGCTTGAGTAATACGTCCTAGCTCCGGCAAATATTGCATGCTTTGCAATGCTCATGTGCATCTCTAAACAAGGTTGGCCAATAGAATCCATATTGTAGGACCTTGGCGCAGTTTTCTTACCACTAAAATGACCACCACAAGATTGTTCATAGCGTAAGGATAACACATCATCATGTTCCCGGTCGGGAATGCAACGGGCGGATTAGTTGGTCGAACAATACTTGAAGAGGTAGGGATCATCCCGAAATAAAATTTCACAAAGGATAAGAACTTTTTCCGTCATTACTGAGACCAAGATGAAGGGACTTCTTTGGTAACTAAGTAATTTACTATGTCGCCGCTACCAAGGGGACGAAAAAATAGAGTACAAGTGTTCATCCGAAAGGAATCACGATAGGTTTGGTATCAGTATCAACATCACTGACAAGTCGTAATAAATGGTTTGCAACCACATTTTCGCAACCTTTTTTATCTATAATTTCTAGAGTAAACTCTTACAAAAGGAAAATCCATTGGATCAACCTTTGTTTTGCATCTTTTTTCGCTAATAGATAACGGCGTCGCACATGGTCGATGTAGATAATAGTTGGAGAACCCACTAGGTAAGGATCGAAACTTATCCAAAGCATATACAACGGCGAGAAACTTTTTCTCAGTGGTGGTATAGTTACGTTGAGCTTCATTAAAGGTTTTACTCGCGATAGTAAATGACAACCGGCTTATCTTCTCGGCGTTGCCCTAGTACTCTCCAATAGCATAGTCGCCAAACACACATTAATTCAAAAGGTTTAGACCAATCAAAGGTTGAAACCGGCAAAAAAAACGCATCTTTAAGCAGAGATTGGTTAAAGGTCGAGCAACCTTTGAGAAATCTTGAATAAATCTCCTATAGAAACCTCAAGGTCCTAAGAATGCGAATGTCTCGAACTGATTTTGGTATAGGAAGTGAAGCAATTTTTTCTATCTTAGCTTTGTCGACTTCGATTTCGTCCTTTGAAACGATATGTCATAAAACTATTCCTTTTGTAACCATGAAATGACATTTTTCCCAATTGAGAACAAGATTTTTCTCTTCACAACGTGTAAAGACCTTTTCAAGATTTGATAGACAACTATCGAAAGAATTTCCATATATTGAGAAGTCGTCCATGAATACTTACATAAAACGTTCAACCATATCACTGAAAATATGAAGCATGCAGCGTTGGAAAGTACCAGGTGCATTGCAAAGGGTGAAAGACATTCGTCTATATGCAAATGTACCAAATGGATAGGTGAACGTGGTCTTTTCTTGATCAGCAGGGTCTATGACTATCTGAAAATAACCTGAATAACCATCAAGAAAATAGTAATATGCATGACCGGCTAAGCGTTCGAGCATCTAATCGATGAATGGAAGTAGAAAGTGATCCTTACGAGTGACGGCATTACGTTTGCGATAGTTAATGCATATTCGCCATTTCACTGGGATACGAGCGGAAATGCATTCATCTTTATCATTTCGCACAACTGTAATGCCAGATTTCTTGGGAACCACGTGTACAGGACTCACCCAAACACTATAAAAAATAGGGTAAATAATACCCGCATCGAGTAATTTTAAAACTTCTTCTCGTACCACATCTTTCATGGTAGGGTTTAGTCAACGTTGCGGTTCACGCGACGTCTTAGCATTTTCTTGAAGGTGTATGCAATGGGTGCACACAGTAGGTTCAATGCCTTTAATGTCATCTAGGGACCATCCAATAGCAGAACGATGTTGTTGAATGACATTAATTAAACGAGCTTCCTAATCGTCAGTCAATTGTGAAGAAATGATAACTGGGTGACGACCATCCGGATCAAAATTATGCGTATTTTAATTCGAATGAAAGGGTTTTAAATCAGGGGTGGACGGAGTGGGTATTAAAGATTCTTGAGGAAAGTCATCATCTATGCAATAAACAGATTGATGTTCATCCAAATTACTGGATATCACAGTCGTAGGGTCAAATAATGGTATTGACTCTAATAACTCATTTACTTCTTGTGTATAATCATCGTCCTCAAACTCGGATTCGCTAAAGGAAAGAAATTGGTACACTTCATCTTCTGGAAAAGAGTTTGTTAAATACTTTTGCGTAATGCTGTGAACCCTGTTGACCTCACCATCAATGTCAGGCTCTGGAAGTTGTTTCATCAACTTGAACACATTCACCTCGACCGACAGATTTCTGAAGGACATGGTCATAGAACCATCCCTACAGTTAATAATAACATTAGCAGTTGCTAGGAACGGACGTCCTAAGATGATAGGAATGGAATCACATGCAACTTCTGTATCCAAAATAGCAAAGTCTACAGGATAGAAGAAGTCTTGGACTTTTACAAGGACGTTTTCCACAATTCCTTTTGGATACTTTATGGAACGATCGGCTAACTGTAGAGTCATGGTGGTAGGTTTGAGCTCATGAAGACCTAGTTGTTTAAATAAGTAATATGGAAGTAAGTTCACACTAGCTCCTAGGTCTAGTAAATAGAAGAGTTGTATATTTGTCACCTAAGGTGCATGGAACCGCCGCTCTACCGTGGTCCTTGTATTTGACTATACCATTGTGTTCGGTGATGGATGGAAACCGTTCGTGAGGAACGCTTGTTGAGGAACATTAGTTCTCCTTTTTTGTGGTGCACATATCTTTCGAAATTTTGAATGTTTTGGTAATAGTTTTAAGGCATCGAAAAGGTAAGTTGATTGTCAAATTTTGAAAAGTCTCTCGAATTTCAAAGAAAATTCTCATCGTTTTTATTCTTTGCCAAGCCGCAAGAAACGGTGCCTTAGGGCTGAATTTGGCAAAGGGTCTACTTGCTTGTTTCCTACATTCGATTTTGTTGACTTTGTTGGATCCGGGGAATCCTCCGTAGGTTCATTATTAGAAATAGATTCATTGGAACCTTCGTTCCTTTGGTTGATTATCCGCATACGATTTGATTGTCTACAGTTTTTCCAGATCGTAGAGTAGTGATTGCATGCACCTCACCTTGGTTGGGGTGCTTGTACCAGTGCATTGGTGAGTTCAAATGTCGTGTTTTTTGGTTTAGGGTTTGAACCGCTTGTTCGAAACACGCCTTTTCTCGACTTTTTTTTGCCAATTGTTGAAGTGATTGTTGGATAGACGTTAAAATTTGAGACTGTTGGTTCATGTAAGCCAAGAAAGTCTCGTTTTGTCCTATCCGTAACGGGTGGCGCAGTTGTTGCAATGTAGTAGTTCTCGATTATTGCTTAGAAGTTGCTGATTATAGTTGGGATCTGGATTAGCTGGAACAAGGCTGCGGTTGGTTTGATCATTAGCATTGGAATTATTTTGAAATTGACCTTGTGGGTATTGTTGATTATTTCCTTGGCGGTATGGAATAAAATTGTTGGTAGGTTGAACAGGTGGATTAGTGAAACCCGAGAGAGCCCCATTTGTTGGTTATTTTGGCACCAAGCTTAAATTCGATGTTGTCTCCACGGTGCATTAGGAATGTTGAATGCACATGCCTCCTCCGATTGTTGAGTAGGGAAGCATATAACAAGGGACAATATGCATCGGGACGGTCGACTAAGACAAAGGACACACGGGGAGGGGTGTCAACGCGTTTATGACCGGTTTTGGTAGTTGATCGTTTACTTGAACCGCAAGGGGCATCTACTTTTTAGTTAGGGATTCTATCAAATTTTTAATTCGGGATCGGGTTTTACCTCAAAAATAGATGTGGCCTTTGTAACATTGTCCTTTGATAACCTAGGACGACTTCGGTGTTACCCCATTGTACCTTTTTCACTTGTTTTTCAAGAAAAGTATAAGCTTCAGGTAGCTCCTTTGTCCATGAAGCAACCTCCATTCATTATATCAAGAGTTTCTTTTTTGATGATCATACGCACCATTAAAGAATGAACGAACAAGGACAACTTTGTCTAGTTGGTGGTGAGGACATTCTAACGTAAGATCGATTGAAACGACTCCATGCTTCCGTAAAGGATTCATGAGGATTTTCACGAAAAGAATTGAATTTTTGAAGCATTTCGTTGTTTTCTTCTGAATGTAAAATTGAAGCATGAAAGCTTGAACTAATTTATTCCATGTGTCTATGGATTGTGGCTGTTGTCCTGCTAGCCAAATTGACGCTTTCTCCGCTAAAGTGAATGGAAACAACTGAAGCAAGAGTTGTTCCTTAGAGACGGATGGATGGTGAAATGTTGTGGCCACTTGTTGAAGCCTCGCGAATATGATTATGCGGGTTTTTCGTGTTCCAAACCATGATATATAGGTAACAAACTAAAAACGTTTGGCGGATACTGAAAATCACCGACAATGTCCTCAAGTTTGATCGCGGGGAAGAAGGTCCTTCCCCGTAATGCAAGATAGAAGTCCGACCAGAGGCTTCTCAGCTGGTGGAGGATCGTCAGCCATAACGATAGAAGTTAATGGCGATGAAGGATCTTGATGAAGGTAATTAACAGAAGAAGAACAATTTTTAGGTGAGAACTTACGCAATTGCTTATCGTATTTTCTTCGACGATAGGTATGTTCAAATTCTTTAGTGGAACCAGACCGTAATCTCATGCATGCAAGCATAAAATTAGATCTAATTGATAGAAGAAACTTATTATTACTTGAATTTTATTATTATCTTTAAGCTGTAGAGTTGAACAACGTAGGCCTAAGCTACTGGTAACGTAGCAGTAAAGCTAGGAATATGTGTTCATAAACCAACAGCCAGGTCACAAGAGAGATATGAGGGAGGTTTTCCGTGCAAGCACGGTTCTAATTAAGTAACCTCAATCTTTCAAGTTTCTTAGACACCGTTGGAATATGATTATGAAAAAGATTTATGGAATTAAAATTTATGCAAGGGCTTAATTTATTAATTTATTTTTTTTAACTAAGATTTATGCAAGGGTGAAAATATAAACATGCAAATACGATCTACTCATACAATACTAGATGCAGTAGCATGTGAAGATACTCTACTCATACGTATAGCTATACGAATAGGCAAGGTTGTGTCATCGATAAATACTTCCATACGTATAGGCAAATATACATCAATAATACATATATGTACGCTAATTTGTAAGTCGATATTATGTAGGCGATATCAACAAGAATGTGCAAAATTTGAATCACTCATACGTATCGAAATACATTAGCATGTGAATATAGTATAATGCATACAGATAAATCGACAAAAAGTAAACATACAACGTATTATACATAAACTAAAATATTTACTCTTGTATTGCATAATAATTTGATTTCGCAATACTCATTGAGATTGCGAGTGTCATATAGAGAGCGACTTTTACCCCATAGGGTTTAGAAACAACTTATCCAACTCATATTTTAACCCTCGTTGGAATGTTCTCCTCTTTCTTGACAAAATCGACTTATTAGACAATACCGTGTACGTATACGTAGAGAAATACTAAACATGCAATAATAGACACTTATACATATAAATATAGATAACCATGCAAAACAGTACCATTGGTATGTACATATACATTAATATGCAATTCATACCCACTTAATCGCATATAAATATTTACGGACGTATTAACATGATTCATGCATATTTCTAGCCTAAGACGTAAATAATAATCCATAAACTATTACATTATACTACATACATGGCATTCATGCAAAAAACTAAAAATAAAAACAACACTAAAAATTTGGAACCTATAGCTTCCCGCTAGTCCGCCAAAGAAATGAAACAGACGTTTCAATCCGTCGACGTGATTAATCCCAAAAGATATTCGAAATTTCAGGTACAGGTCCAGAGAGTTAGGTCTGGATATGGATCAGGATTTAGCAGTGGATGTTGGGGCTATTAGATGAGCAGCAAATGAGCAAAGTCACCCGCGGACGCGAGTTACACTAGCGGACGCGAGTCCAGCCACGCACACATGTCAATTATGCCACAATGAGTTCAACTTTTCACAGAACTCTTATAATCGCCTGCAGTGTACTTTCCCAGTCCTAACTTTTGGTACCTGGAAGTACAACAAAAAATCCGTGAGTGATCAGGTCTTTTGCGAGACAAAATACGAAAATAAACCAAAAACATAAGAAAGAAACGAAAAGGAAGAAAAGAAGAGAGTGGGGGTTCCCCCTTGATGCAACTTCCAATCTGTAGCACAAGTCCTATGCCTTTAGAACAGTAGCAGCGCCATTTTGATATTCCTCTTTCTACCACGTTAGTTATTGACTCTCTAATTTGGCAAAAAATGCAAATTCAAAGTTTCCTTACTCACGATCTTCGTGTTCGTAAAGTTGAAGTAAGGATTCGAACCAACCTAAAGTCTAGGACAAACTACAACTTGGTTTTTACTCTTAGGGAACTAGTGAGTAAGTTTAATACTAATACTAGGTTTCTTTACTACACAAACATTAAAAAACATTAAGTTTCAAAATTATACAACTAAGACACAATAAAATTTACTAAAAGAAAAGGTGGAGAGTTAATCCTCCTCATGTGAAGATAACTTTTGTTGTTGATTTTAATAAGTTTATTTTATTCTTCCTAGAACTCATAGACAAGTCCTAATAGAAGAAAACTTGATCCCTAACATGTATGGCTCATCTCTAAGCTCATACATGCTAGCAAGTGGAACCAAATCAATAACTTATCTCTAAGCTCATCACTTTGATCCCTAACTAGACACTACACCAACTATCATTTTGGGATAGGATGTAGGTCGAGTTGTTCTTCCTAAACAACTTACCAAACCAACAACAAGCATTTTCCCTCACATGAGTTTTATTAACTCCCCAAAGAGGTAAGTTAGCTCATGATCCTTGGGATAAAGGATTACAAGTTAGAAAGTAACAAAAAGAGAGAGAGAAAAAGGAAGAAGAAAACTAACTATCTAAACTCACTTGCTTTTGATTTATTTCACTAGAAGAAAACCCAAGTTTCCTCCATTAAAACTATTACAAGCTATTTCTTACAAAACTCAAAACTAAATAATAAAAATGACTGAGGAACTAAAATAATACAAAGTAAGGAAAAGAAGTCAAGGGAGTAAATGGAGTGTCCCTCCCTTGTTTTGTTTTCTTCTCCATTTGAGAGAAATCTCATTTCCTCCCACGTGAAACATCAAACCACATTTACTTCATTTTTATCCACCACATTAAAACAAAGTGACACTTTGCCTTTTTTTCACTATTAACACCTAATCTAATTAATTACATGCAAGGTTTCAACTTTGCACCAATAATTTGTCATTTTTGTCTTGACATGCTCCATGATTGATGACTCATCCAATCTTATGGGCCCGCATAGTGGGTCCTATGTGCAGTCCAGTGGCGGTCCGGTCTTTGGCCAATTTTACAACTTTCCGCCTATGCGTAGAGTTCATCGCCCTGATTGTCTGAGTAGCTCACTTGTCGTATTCTGAGTCCTGGTTCAAGAGCTAGGAGCTTCGGAAGTTTGATGCTTCTGTGCGGATTTTGAAGAATTCATATATATGTCGTTCCTCGAGCTTTATCGCAGGTTTAAATAATATTTCCATGTTTACTGCGAATACCTGCAAAAGTATGAAAACATATTTATTTCATGATTATTAAACACATAATTAACCAAATTTATATGTCTCAATGGGGTTTTATAATACACTTTTGGGTGCTTATCATACACCTGCTGAATATCCTCATACGCTTTTCGAGTCTCATCATACGCACGTTGGGATTGCTGATATATATGAGAATATGCCTCCTCTATTTCTTGGCTATAATGATACACGACAGTCCTCATCCCATCAAACATACAAATCTGGTTCTCATATCTTTCCCGAACCTCAGCCTGAAAATTCAAGAAAATACATTGTGAGTACATATTATATATATAATGAATAAGAAAAATAAAACAACTAAACTCACCATGGTATACTGATCAATCTGCGGCTCTAACTCATAGCAGCGAGCACGAGGTACCTCAGGAATGGAAATGTAAGTAGCCTCCCCAACAGGTCTACACACGGCAAATATCTGAGGATTACTGGCAGACACAGGAGCTGGATGATATGCATTAAGAGGTTGTGGGTTGCAAATAGGCAGTGGCGGATGAGGAATACGTAGCTCACGTCTCATCCCTTCTAGGCCCAAAAACTCAAAGTTGCTAGCCTGACCAACATGGGGCAACAACGGACCCATGGAGACACGATTCCACCATCTATAATACGTATCAGTAGTTTGCTCAACAACAAAAGAAGACACATCTGGCCAATGACCACAACTGGCAGGAACTTCATGAACTTGAGTTATACTCCACGACTTAGCATCACTAACATCTGGTATGGGAGCACATAAAACTCCATAACCTCCAGTCATCTGTCTCCAACATCTGTTGCCACAGTACCAAACCTTACAGTCACGTGCGGCAAAAACAACTCTGTGACGTGACAACACACAAGCATGTTGCACAACTGGATCGTCAAAGGCAGTAGACAAACGCTAAGGTCTCCACTCAATAGATGACAATGATCTAATATCAATCTGAGCACGAGCAATACATACATTATTTCTAATATGCCCCCTGTTACGAGTCAAGTGAGGCCCTGATCAACTAGAAAATCTAGGGCGAGTATCAGCAATCATGTCTATGTTAGGACAAAGACAACGAAAGTACTCATAAAACTAAATCTCTAAAAGTCCTGTGAATCCTGCAATCTAAGGACTTCTACTTCCGAATGTTTGTGAAGATTTATCTAACGCCGATATCAATGTGGCAAAATACTGAGCTACCAAGGTCATAATCTCTCATATTATACAAATCAGAAACATAAGCATAATATCCAAGTCGTACCGTAGAATGACCATTTGAAAACATAACATGCCTAATAAAAAACATAAAAAAAGCCCTAACATACACATCAGTACCCTCACTATCAGGTAGAACAGTCAAATCAAACTCCGCTTGTATATCAGGATCTAAGAGGGGTTCCATATACAGTCTTAATATGAGATAGCTTAATACCAGAAGAATCATAAGCATCCACATCCAAGCGAGGAAAACTCATAAGCATACTACCCATATTCTCATAATTTGTATTAAAGGTATCGGTTGGCCTATACCGATACTCAACCTAGAAATCATGGTGAAGTTTAGTGGTGTGAACCCTAACTCCGCACAAAGAAAATGAAATGTATGATTTGTACTCCACTATCTTTCTACTAAAGCTATGACCACTGCCCAATCAGCCTTCTCATAATCTACATCAACCAAAAGACCCAAAGGTGTACACAGAATACTATCTCTAATATGTACAAACTCATCCAAACTCTTAATAACCTTCCACCAATCTTTAACACCAAGTAAAGCCGATCTAATTCGATAGTCAATAACTTGCTGATATTATGAAAAAAATAATAATGCATATAAGATAAATAATTAATTGGTCCAACTTAACTAATTAATGCATAATATTCAAAATATTTAATCAAAATTTATTAATTACCTAAGAATTAGCCACATCACTAGACACGTGTTTTGTATCACGTAGAAGACAGAACTTGCTATCAAGTGCTTCACCAAGATTAAATTGCCAATCGAAGTCGTTCATTTGATACTCAAGTACATAGGGATGTCTATCAGTCGGCGCGACATCCTCGACTTTTCTCCCCCACCGTCTTGTACTTCCTCGGGTTCTTGTACCTCTCCCCCATCGCCAATGTCGTTTGTGTATTGCCAATACACATCGTCATTATCGTCATCACCCTCGAAAGGTTCAAAAGGATCCATATAAAATTTCAAGAGTTTAGATAGTTTTTTTTTTTTTTTTTTTTTTTTAGTAAGGAGAGGGTTTATAATTGAGAGAAAAGTTGAAAGTGATTGAATCGCGCGGTTTTGGTCATCTTTATATAGAAATAGCACGCGGTGTTGAGAACACCGTGCGGTTTTCCCAAAACCGCATGGGCTTGGGCCTGTCAGATGGGCTTTAGTGGCGCGGTTTTGGGAAAACCTGCGTCATTTGTTGTCGAAAATTTGATGTTGCTCCTAAAGATAGTTGGTGTTTTTTTGGTTTGGTGTTTGGGTTGGTTCAAAATTTTGGTGTTTGGGTTGGTTCAAAATCTTTAGGAGTGATACTTTCCTTGCATCAAACACCAAATTTCCAACAATTTGGTGTTTTTTCAACTTCAGGAGAGTCACATGTTTTCAAATCAATCTGCGGCTCTAACTCATAGAAACGAGCACGAGGCACCTCAGGAATGGAAATGTAAGTAGCCTCCCCATCAGGTCCACACACGACAAACATCTGAGGATTACTAGCAGACACATGAGCTGGATGATATGCATTCAGAGGTTGTGGGTTGTAAACAGGCTATGGCGGATGAGGAATTCGTTGCTCACGTCTCATCCCTTCTAGGCCCAAAAACTCGAAGTTGCTAGCCCGACCAACATGGGGCAACAACGGACCCATGGAGACACGGTTCCACCATCTATAATACTGATCAGCAGTCTGCTCAACAACAAAAGAAGACGATCCGCCAAGGACCACAACCCGATGAACTTCATGAACTTGAGTTCTACTCCACCGACTTCTCAAGATCACTAACATCCGGCATGGGAGCACATGGAACTCCATAACGTCCCAAATATCCGTCTCTAACATTTGTCGCCCGCATTCCAAACCTTACAGTCATGTGCGGCAAAAACAACTCTGTGATGTGACAACACACAAGCATTCTGCACAACTGGATCGTCAAAAGCAGTAGACAAACGCCAAGGTCTCCACTCAATAGATGACAATGATCTAATATCAATCTGAGCACGAGCCATACATACATTATTTCTAATCTGCCCCTTGTTACGAGTCAAGTGAGGCCCTGACCAACTAGCAAATCTAGGGCGAGTATTAGTAATCATGTCTATGTTAGGACAAAGACATCGAAAGTACTCATAAAACCAAATCTCTAAAAGTCCTGTGAATCTTGCAATCTGAGGACTTCTACTTCCGAATGTCTGTGAAACTTTATCTAACGCCGATATCAATGTGGCATATACTGAGCTACCAAGGTCATAATCTCTCATATTATGCAAATTAGAAACATAAGCATAATATCCAAGTCGTACTGTAGACTGACCATTTAGAAACATAACATGCCTAAAAAAAAACATAAAAAAAGCCCTAACATACACATCAACACCCTCACTACTAGGTAGAACAGTCAAAGCAAACTCCGCTCGTGTATCAGGTTCCAAGAGGGGTTTCATATATGCAGTCTTAATATGAGATAACTTAATACCAGAAGAATCATAAGCATCCGCATCCAAGTGAGGAAAACTCATAAGCATACTACCCATATTCTCATAATTTGTATTAAAAGGTATCGGTTGGCCTATTCTGATACTCAACCCAAAAATCTTGGTGAAGTCTAGTGGTGTGAACACTAACTCCGCACAAGGAAAATAAAATGTATGAGTTGTACCCCACCATCTTTCTACTGAAGCTATGACCACTGCCCAATCAGCCTTCCCATAACCAACATCAACCAAAAGACCCAAAGGTGTACACAAAATACTATCTCTAATATGTACAAACTCATCCAAACTCTTAATAACCTTCCACCACTCTCTAACACCAAGTAAAGCTGATCTAACTAGGTAGTTAATAACATGCTGATACTATGGAAAAAAAAATGCGTATAAGATAAATAATTAATTGGTTCAACTCAACTAATTAATGCATAATATTCAAAATATTTAATCAAAACTAATTAATTACCTGAGTATTAGTCACTGCACTCGACACGTGTTTTGTATCACGTGTAGAAGACACAACTTGCATATCAAGTGCTTCACTGGGATTAAATTGCCAATCGAAGTCGTTCATCAGATACTCAAGTACATACGGATGTCTATCAGTCGGCGCGACATCCTCGGCTTCTTCTCCCCCACCATCTTGTACTTCCTCGGGTTCTTGTACTTCTCCCCCATCGCCAATGTCGTTTGTATACTGTCAATACACATCGTCATTATCATCATCATCCTCGAAAGGTTCAAAAGGATCCATATAAAATTTCAAGAGTTTAGGTAGGTTTTTGTTTTTTTTTGTTTTGGAGAGGGTTTATAATTGAGAGAAAAGTTGAAAGTGATTGAACCGCACGGTTTTGGTCATGTATATATAGAAATAGCACGTGGTGTTGAGAACACCGCCGTTTTCAAAAACCGCGTGGGCTTGGGATAGTCGGATGGGGTTTTAGTGGCGCAGTTTTGGGGAAAACCAGCGTGGGCTATATGGCGTGGTTTATCCAAAATCGCGTCATTTGATGTCGAAAATTTGATGTTGCTCCTAAAGATGGTTGGTGTATTTTGGTTTGGTGTTTGGTTTGGTTCAAAATTTTGGTGTTTTTGGTTGCTCTCATAAATATGCTTTATTATCTCAACCCAAGGCCAGCCAAAATATGTTAGATTGCTTTCGGCTTCTCCCAACAAATTAAGAATGAGCCCAGCCCAAATATTGAAGCCATCTATTCCCGCCAAAATCGTTGGCTTGAATCAAACGCTAATTGCCGACCCAGTCTCTATAAATAAAAGACTTGGGTCGGCACCAAGTCTCTATTTGCAAAGAAAGAAGAAGAAGATGATTCAAAAGGATCCATATAAAATTTCAAGAGTTTAGGTAGGTTTTTGGTTTTTTTAAAAAAAAAACTAAGGAGAGGGTTTATAATTGAGAGAAAAGTTGAAAGTGATTGAACCGCGCGGTTTTGGTTATGTATATATAGAAATAGCACGCAGTGTTCGCAAAATAGCACGCGGTGTTCGCAAAATCGCGTGGGCTTGGGCTAGTCAGATAGGCTATAGTGGCGCGGTTTTGGGAAAACTGCGTGGGCTATATGACGCGGTTTATCTAAAACCGCGTCATTTGATGTCGAAAATTTGATGTTGCTTTCCCAAAGATGGTTGGTGTTTTTTTGGTTTGGTTCAAAATTTTGGTGTTTTTTTTGTTGCTCTTCTAAAGATGCTTTATTATTCAACCCAAGCCCAACAAAATATCTTCGTGCTCACTTCTCCGGCAAATTAAGAATGAGCCCAGCCCAAATATTGAAGCCATCTATTCCCGCCAAAATCGAACCCAAGGGTTTTGCACAAAAGAAATGTTATGACATCGCTTGAAGCAGACGCTAATTGTGCCGACCCAAGTGTCTATAAATAAAAGACTTGGGTCGGCACCAAGTCTCTATTTTCAAAGAAAGAAGAAGAAGATGATTCCCTTAGGTTATAGGTTTCTTCCTACACAGGAAGAATTGATTAAATATCTAAAAGAAGCCTCTGAAGGAGGAGGTCTAGACGGGATCATGAGCAACGTTATAGTTACAAGAGACCTATATGGGAGCGAGGAGCCTGCAGAGATATTTAACGGGAGTTCGGCAACTGAGTTGTTCTTTTTTACTGTCCTCAAGAAGAAGTCTGATCATGGTGGTGGAACAAACATAGATAGAACAGTCGGTGCTAAAGGAAAGTGGAAGATGCAGGGACGTGGGAGGACAAAAGGAGGAGTCAGAGACGCGGCGATCTACGACCCTCAAGATAAATCTCTAATCATCGGGTATATGAAAACTCTGAATTTTTATGGTAATGATGAATCAAAGAAAGATATAAGTTGGATAATGCATGAGTACACTTTGAGTGTTTATCCTCCTGGTCAACAAGTATGGGCTCTTTGTAAGATCATCAAAAAGATCAATAACAAGGCATGTTCAAGTTCATCAGAAATAATCTCATCAGAGAAGAAGAATAATGGAAAGAGGGTTCAGGTGGATTATAACCCGCTTCCTTACATGCCAAACCCTAAACCTCCCCGAACATCTTACCAAGGTTCTCCTATTACGCCTTCAGTTTATCAGTAATCATATTCATGATTCAAGTTCAAGGTTGCCTGCTGCTTCTGTATGCGTACCACTACCAGATGTGAGCGTGCCTACTACTGATGTTGATATGTTTTCCAATCCAGACCATCAGTTATTCCCTTCTCAGGAAGAAGAGCCCAAATCTCCGTCTGATAATAACAATGACAACGACTGTGGTTTAGACGAGTTTACGACACAATTGGAATCGGAACTGGAACTGCAAGAAGAAGAAGAGGATGTTGACATAGCAGAATTATTGGAACTATTTGAATTAGAATCAGCAGACATTCTTAGTGAAGAGCCAAAGTCTCAGTCTGATGAGGATAATCAAATGGATCATCATGATATTCCAGCTCAAACTAATTGGGTCCCTTATAATGAGAAAGACATGGAACGGACTTACGCAGATCTTGACAACTCTAAGTTCTTACAGGAACTAGAAGCTATTGTGGGTACTGATAAGTATGATGAGTTGCAAGTAGATGATCCATTTTGTAAATCATTCATGGGGGAGATGGATGTCGCATCTGCAATGCCATTATGCCAGCCTTGAGCGTCTAAATAATTCAGCAACTGCCTGCTCAATAATGTGGTGCAATACTGATGGTGTGCCAAATAGCAAGTCCTGGGCATGTGAAAAAGCTTATGCCCGGTCATCTACATAGAAGAGAAGAAGAAGCTAGAAGAAAAAATGAAGAAAGGACATACAAAAGAAGAGTATAATCTATAGTCAATTGGTGGTGCACTACTGAGGGCTGTGTGCCGAGTAGCAAGCGATGGACATGTGAAGAAGCTTACATCATTATCTGTTGAACAGAGGAAGCAGGAAAAAGAAAGAAAAGATAATATGTCCTAATTGTATCTCCAGAGGCAATCCATGTATTATCAACCTTGAACTTAATGAAATGATTCTCGCTCCCTGTGGATGTAGGCACAATGCCGAACCACGTAAATCTTGTGTTGTCTTGATTTTTGTTTTTGCTTCTTTTTCAATTTCCTTATTAGCATAGCAGCTTCTCTAGCTACGCATACTCATAGTCAACGATATGCATATTTACCGCTATTCTTTCAATTTGTCCTTTCAAAGATATCTATTGCATAAATATCCTTTCAATTTGCACAATTACGGTATTCTCATCAATCTTTGCACGGTTACAGTGGATCATCTTGGAGCTTTTCTGCTTACCTTAGATATCTTTATCTTTGGTTTTAAATTTTTCTAGGAGCATCTGCTGAAGATGACTACTGAGCATTGTGCCCAAATGGCGTCAAAACGTGGAAAATCTTCATTTCCTGATAATGGTTTACAACAGGTTTCTTTTGTTTTGATGTTATCCTTCTACAAGCTCCGCCTTTCTTATAGTTGATTCTCTGACTATGATTCAGTTTAGTTGGGGCGTTTACATAGCTTTTAAGACAACAACCATATATGTCCAATGAACTTAATTAATTGCTTTCCCTGGGAATAAATTGTCATATACTTAATTGTATGAATAACCTCTGTGTGTGTGTGTGTGTGTGCGACTGTTTTTCTTTGGAGGTTATGAGCTCAATCACTTGCTACCTACTGATTTCTTCTTTTACAGAGGTTGAAAGTATCCTCATTGTTCTTTTCATGTCAGGCAACATAGAAATCAGTAGTTTTATATATTCCTTCTACATTTACACTTAAAAGAGTTGCGATAATAACAGGTCTGACCTAAATATTGATCATTATTAAAGTGTTAAGTCAAAATTTAATCCTCAAATCTTATCATTGGTTCGCCCTTCCTCTTATCTGTTTTCTACTTCAGCTACAAGCAAAAAAGGAGATTTGGGCAACCAACGACACATAGAGTCCTCGTCTTCAAGCCGAATAAGAAAAAAGGGAAATCCACAGGTTCTAACAAACTACAAGTTAGACATTCACAGTGAACTAGAGTAACACTGACATTTTGCAAAAACACTAGAGTAACCAAAAGCTAACTCTAACAGATTTCAAAAACTAACAAAAATGAGTGTATCTACAAGGAGTGTATCAACTAATTCTACAAATACCAAAAACTGCTGGCCCAAAACTGCCCGACAGTTTTGAAAATTCAGCAGCAGTACGGCAGCAAAAGGAAATCAGCTCTGAACTAATTGCTTTCCAGCAGCAGTAGCAGTCACTACAACACACCAGTCATCACCACACCAGTCCACTACTCCACACGCACTATCACGTTTGTCTCCTCGCATGCCTTCCACACTCAACACCATGTGGTACTGGCAGTTCACATACTTTACATAGAGGCAGAGTAATATTCAAAGCTATACATGATTGAGAGAGAATTTAGCCACCATAAAAAAGATTAAGGATCCTGGTGGATTTGAACCACCATCACCTGGGATATGTGAAGGTGCACTCCAACTCCCAAGGGCTCTCCCATTTGAGCTAAAGATCCATTATGTGTCTTCTAACTTAAGCACTCCTGAACCTCCCCAATGTACATTACCAACAAATAAAGCATTCTCCTCATTTGCAATCTCTTCATCTTAACCAAACTTACTACTTCATCAATCAACTGAAGAATTAATAGAGCAACTAAATTATGTTCAAAAGAACTAAGCAACATCCCTGTTATTATTCCTGATTAGGTTTTACGCATAGGTTTTGATCCACATTTTACACATCCAATCAAGTCGGCAATTTTGTTTCAACTTTTTCATGGTTACATAGAAGTCATAGACTGAAAATGCATCATGATTTGTTAATCTTCGTAAATAAACAAAATACAAATTAACTAGTTTAGGGCTATATCGTGAAACCTTTAAATAGACTTGTTAGCAGTGAACTTATAGCCTCAATCAGAAAATAATTTTATCTCAATGTAAAACAAAAATATTGAGAAAAACAAGGGAAGAACAAAAAATAACTTGTAACCAAAATGGTTCACAATCCCAAATTCTAAACGCCTACGCACAAAGGGAAATACCTAAAAACACAGATTCGTGGAAAAATCTCAAATAGAAAAAAAAGACTTACTTGAATCAACTAATGTGCCAATAGTATCATACGAAATAAGATTCTTTCAATGGGGACTCTCCTTAGGCGAACGGGAGTCACTTAAGATTCTTCTATTTCACGATCCTGTGCTCCGTATTCTTTCCTTTAGTAGCAAGTTTCTGGGTAGGATAGATACCCTTATCTGCTCTTCCCATGCTTTCCCCCCCTTTTTTTAGTAGCTTTCTTCTCTGCAACACTCACAATCTACTATATCTCGTTTTATCATGGCTGATCAATCAACCATCCCCCCCACCCCTGTAGAACCCTCTCTTGGTTCTCACAGACATCACAACCCCTCTTGGAGTTCTCTTTTCCCAAATGAAGCGAGCTCTTCATCTAATCCTGATATGCTGTTGCGTAGATTTTCTTATGAACTGGTGGAGGGAGTTGCTGAGATCCCTAACAACATAGTGCATCAAGGTGTCGACTTTTGGAGCGAATATGTGGTGGGTTTCTTCATTGGAAAAAGACTGCCATTTCTATTTGTAAAGAACACACTGAGCAAAATTTGGAAGCTTAAAGGGGATTTCTCTATTTCCACTGACAAAGAACTATATTACTTCAAGTTCAACGTGGAAGAAGATAGGAGAAAGGTTCTAGATGCAGAGCCAATATTTCTCGCAGGTAAATTGTTTGTTATAGCACAGTGGACCCAGGAAGTTGAAGCTCAAAAGAATGAAATAAAATCCCTTCCTATTTGGGTAAAACTAATGGATCTACCAAAAGAGTTGTGGACTGATGATAGTCTGGGGTTTGTGGCAAGCCTGGTGGGTGAGCCTAAGAGAATGGATGAGCAAACTAAACGGAAACAAAGGCTTAACTATGCAAAGGTTTGCGTGGTAGTTCCCATAGACTTTGATTTTAGAACTGAAGTTAAAGTTAAAATGCTGGGAAAAGAGGTAACTATAAAGCTGGAATATCGGTGGGTTCCTATTTCATGTGCTCTATGTAAAAAATATGGTCACAATGAGAACAAATGTCCGAAGAAACCCACCCAAGTTTGGGTAAGAAAGAGTACACCACAAGAAGTAAATAGAGGTTTGAATGTAGGTTTTACATCTAAGGAAATACCAAGTCTAGTGGAGGAAACACAAGTAGATCTGGAGGTTGAAGAGGGACAGGGGATTTTTCAGGAACAAGATAGAGCTACAGAGAATAGTCAGGCTATAGTGGTATGGAATAACAATGCCGTAAGGGAGAATCTTGAAGGTACTTGTAAAGTACGCATAACAACAAGCCCTGGTGAATGCACAGTGAATCACAGTCTTGAATGGACAGTAGTAAATAGCTCACCAAAGGTACAGAGAAAGGTAAGGGAAGAAGAAAAAGGGAATAGGATTACTTCTCTTCCCCAACTACCCAATAGCCGAAAGAAATATGTCACGAAGGGTTAGTTGTTGAAAATGAGGAGGTAGATGATATGGATGACCTATCGATTATAAGGAAGAAATGTTTAATGACCACTTGCCTAAAAACAGTCGAGGCATGAAACGTCTTTAGAGGATTGGTCAACTCAAAAAGCAAAAAGAAGCAAAATAATCCAAGAACGTTCTTCGAGAGAAATTGAGCCTACTGTCGCAATGATGAAAAAGGTAAAGTCACTAACCAAAAACAAAAAGAGGTATCTTGAAGATTATACAAAAGAGTTTTGGGACGACACTATGGGACTCATATATGTGTGTTGTGCTTGTGGGTGTTTTTTCTGTGACTATGAGAAAACGCAACTTCATCTTAGGAAAGATCATCCTAAGATAGTAAAGCAATTGAAGGCTAAAAAGTAGGAGATCAAATGAGATGATTTCTATGAATACTTGCTTGTAGTATGTGTAATGTCATTTGTGTGAGGGCTTCATGCCTGTTGTAGTCTTTGTATGCTCCCTTTGTCTTTGATTGGGGTTTGTGGATTGAAGGCAGATGGTCCCTCAGGCTATGGTTGATGGGGTTGCTGGTTGTGGTTTTATGCCAGTGTAGGGAGAAATCCCAAGTGTTTTAGGTTTGATGCCTTAGGTTATGTGTACCTCCTTCTAATGACCATACTCTTAGGAAGGGTATGTAATGCTTCTCTATGTGCAATAAACAGGTGGGGGTCTGCCTTAACCCCAGCAAACTCTTCAAAAAAAAAAATGTGCCAATACACATACATTTCTCATGATTCGTGACCAAAAGTTGAGCAACCCAAACATGACAAAATTTGCACAACAAACTAATAACTAGCTTTCGAACCTGTCCTACGAACTGGGTGCTTTTATATTAATTTATTCTAAAAAAATATTAGCAACTATGTATAGCTATGAGATATGAAAATTATATTAATCACTCATTCATATTTCTTGCACTACTCTCTATAAAAAGGAAGCACCAAATCTTGATAAAACCCATTGATTTCTTTTTGTTGTTAGGTTTAATAATATAAGTTTGATTGAAGTTTTGTGAGAATGCCAAATATGACGAAAATAATATTGAAACTACTTTAATAGTAAGACATTCCCAATCATAATAAAAGAATTATGATAAACACAACTTAAAATACAAAACTATATTTGTCGAGACATTTATTCCCCCTACATATAATACAAACATGTTTTAGGGTTATTAGTTCAATGCATTTGCATCAAGTTTCTAATTTTTTATTAATTATTCTTTAAGGTTAGTTCAATGTAGTATGTTGCACTACTCTCTATAAAAAGGAAGCACCAAATCTTGATAAAACCCATTGATTTCTTTTTGTTGTTAGGTTTAATAATATAAGTTTGATTGAAGTTTTGTGAGAATGCCAAATATGACGAAAATAATATTGAAACTACTTTAATAGTAAGACATTCCCAATCATAATAAAAGAATTATGATAAACACAACTTAAAATACAAAACTATATTTGTCGAGACATTTATTCCCCCTACATATAATACAAACATGTTTTAGGGTTATTAGTTCAATGCATTTGCATCAAGTTTCTAATTTTTTTTATTAATTATTCTTTAAGGTTAGTTCAATGTAGTATGTTCCATCCAGCTTCCAATTTCTCATTAATTATTCTTTGAGGTTCGTTCAATGCAATAATTACATCAAGTTTCCGATTTCCCGTTAATTATTATTTGAGGTTAGTTCAGTGTAATTGCATCCACCTTATGATTTCCCATTTGTTATTCATTAAGGTTAATTCAGTATAGTTGCATCCAGTTTTCGATGTTTTGTTAATTAGTCTTTGAGATTAGTTCATTGCATTTGCATCCAGGTTCCAATCTCCTATTAATTACTCTTTGAGGTTAGTTCAATATATTTGCATCGAGTTTTTTATTTCCTGTTAATTATTTTTCTAGATTAGTTCGATAGTTTACAATTTCTAGTTATTTATACTTTGAGGTCAGTGTGATACAATTACATCCGGCTTCCGTTTTTATGTTAATTGTTCTCTAAGGTTAGTTCAATATTTTTTTGCATAAAGTTTCTGATTTTCTGTTAATTATTTTTTGAGATTAGTTCAATACAGTTACTTCAAATTTATAATTTTCCGTTAATTATTCATTTATGTTAGCTCAGTGCAGTTTCATCTATTTTTCAATATTTTGTTAGTTAGTCTTTGAGATTAGTTCATTACATTTGCATCCAGTTTCCAATTTCTCGTTAATAACTCTTTAAGGTTAGTTCAATACATCTGTATCTAGTTTCTGATTATTTATGTTTTGAGGTTAGTTTGCTGCAATTACATCCGGTTTCTAATTTCGTGTTAATTATTCTTTGAGGTTATTTCAATGCATTTGCATTTAGTTTTTGATTTCCCACCAATTATTCTATGAGGTTAGTTCAATGCAGTTGCATTCGGTTTTTTATTTTTTGTTAATTATTTTTTGAGTTTAGTTCAATGCATTTGCATCCAGTTTCTAGTTTCCCATTAGTTATTATTTGAGGTTTGTTTGATGTATTTGCATACTATTTCCAATTTTCCGTTAAATATTTTTTAAGGATTTGCATCCAATTTCTAATTTTCCGTTAATTATTCTCTGACGTTAGTTTAATGCAATTGCATCCAATTTCCGATTTCTAGTTAATTACTTTTTGAGTTTAGTTTATTGCATTTGCATAAAGTTTCCAATTTCCCGTTAATTACTCTTTAAGCTCAGTTATGTATTTGAATCCAGTTTTTGATTTTCTTTTAATTATCTAATATGGTGTGTATAGTAATACCAACTTCTACTGATCCATCTGTAGTGTCCTTGCAAACATGACATAAAAAATAAATTATGCTTGATTTATTATGTGGGATCATCGAAGATTATCTCGTTCCCGATTTTCCATTAATTATTCATTAAATTATGCATGACTCACTATGTGGAATCTTCAAAGATTATCTACGAATGGGTGTTGTTATATTAATTATTCTGAAAATTATTTGCAAATATGCAGAACTATTATATATTAATATTATATTGATCACTCATCCAAATTTTTTATAATGTGAAAATCTCACTCTCCATTAAAAAAAAAACTCACATTTGATAAAACCCTTTAGTTTAACTTCATTTTGTTGTTTAATAATAGAAATTTGATTGAAGTTTTGTGAGATTGGCTAATAAGGCGAAATTCATATATATTGAAACTACTTGAATAATAAAGAATTTTCAATCATACGGAAAAAGATAAGATAAACACCATTTTAAATGTAAAACTGTACTTATAGAGACATTCCCACAACATATAACCCAACTATATTTTGAGGTTAGTTTAATGTATTTGCATCCAGTTTCTGATTTTCCATTATTTATATTTTGAGGTTAGTTCAATGCAGTTACATCCGATTTTCGATTTCCGTTATTTATTTTTTGAAGTTAGTTTAATGCAGTTGCATCCAGTTTCCGATTCCTCGTTAATTATTATTTGCGGTTAGTTCAATATATTTGCATCCAATTTCCAATTTTATATTAATTATTTCTTTGAGGTCAGTTCAATGCATTTGCATCCAGTTTCTGATTTTCCGTTAATTATTATGTGATATTAGTTTAATGCATTTGCATCCAGTTTTTGATTTTCCGTTAATTATTATGTGAGATTAGTTTAATGTATTTGTATCCAGTTTCTGATTTTCAATTTCTCTCGTTAATTATTTGATAAGGTTGCATTTGCATCTAGTTCCCGATTCCCCGTTAACTATTGTTTGAGGTTAGTTCAATGAATTTACATTCACTTTCCGATTTCCCGTTAATTATTTTTTGAGATTAGTTCAATGTATTTCCATCCAGTTTATTTTTTGAGATTAGTTCAGTGCAGTTGCATCCGGTTTTTGATTTTCCGTTAATTATTCTTTAAGATTAGTTCCACGCATTTGCATTATGTTTCCAATTTACAATTAATTTTTCTTTGAGGTTAATTCAATGGAGTTGCATCCAATTTCTGTTTTCCCATTAATTAAATCTTTGATAGTTAGTTCAATGCATTTGTATCTAATTTCCGATTTCCAGACAATTATTTTTTTATGTTAGTTTGATGTATTTGCATCCAAGTTTTGATTTTCCATTAATTATTCTTTGAGGTTAGTTTAATACAGTTGTATCCATATTCCGATTTTCTATTAATTATTTTTTAAGATTAGTTTAATGCTTGCATTTGCATCCAATTTTTGATTTCCGTTAAATATTATTTAAGGTTAGTTCGATGCATTTGAATCCAGTTTTTAGTTCCCCATTAATTGTTCTTTGACGTTAGTTTCATTCAGTATTATATATATTTTAAAATATTTGTCATTATTGTTTTGCCGTTATTATTATTATTTATTTTATATTATATATTTTGTGATGTTATTTTTTGTATAATTTAATTTTCCACATGTAATTTGTTTTGGTTTGGTATATAATTTATTTAAGTCAAATGTCCACTTTAACTGAATCTCGTTATTCCACCGAATATATAGCATTATAGAGTTGAAAATTTATATTATAGTGTTAAAAAATTATAAATTCATAAATTTAATTGGAATATGTCATAATTATTGTGGCTAGAATTGTGATTTTTGGAATTCTTAACTATGAATAAATGTTTAAATCCCACAGTGGATGACACATCAAATCAAAAGGGTTTTAGGAAAATCGTTTTCGGTATAAACTATTGTTTTTAGCAATTTAGTTTTTTGTCTCATATTTTTTTTTTGTAATTAGCTATATTGTTTAGGAAAAGTTGGAGACTCTGTGAAACTCTAGATAAGATTGTTTTTCCGTATTTAGCTATAGTGTTTAGGAAAAGTTGGAGACTCTGTAAAACTCTAAATGGATTGTTTTCTTATTTATATCATATTTTTCTTTTTATAATTAGTAATAGAGTTTAGAAAAAACTGGAGTCTCTCCGAGTGCTCCAAAAAATAGATTGGTGAGGGTATAACTATAATATATACTAGTGTGTAGGTCCGTGCATACACACCGGTTCTTTTGAAAACATTTAGATTTTTTTTTAGAAAATTTGAACTACCATTTTGGTGTGCTAACCCATTTTAATTTTCTAACAAATTGTTTTAAATTAAGTTTTAATTAAGTTTTAAAAACCCATTTTTTCAATTGGGAGAGAGAATTTGTTTTAATAGGAGAATGATTCCCGTTTTAATTAGATACGCAAGATTTTCCTTAATTTTCAATAGGGGAGGAATTCTCATTTTAATAGGAGAAGGATTCTCGCTTTAATTAGAAGTGTTATAATTTGTTTTAATAGGAAAATAATTCCCATTACAATAGGAGAGAAATTTCTGTTTTAGTAGGAGATAATGTGGAATTTTAATAGAGTTTGAAAAATACCCCTTGTAGGAGCTTTAATATTAAGATATAGATTTAAGAAATTGGAATATTCATAATTATTGTGGTAAGAATTATGATTTTTGGAATCCTTAACTATGAATAAATGTCTAAATCCCACAGTGGATGACGCATCAAATCGAAAGGGTTTTAGGAAAATTGTATTCGATGGAAACTATTGTTTTTAGCAATTTAGTTTTTTTTCTCCTATTTTTTTCAGTAATTAGCTATATTGTTTAGGAAAAGTTGGAGACTCTACGAAACTTTAGATGAGGTTGTATTTTTGTAATTAGCTATAATGTTTAGGAAAAGTTAGAGACTCTGTGAAACTCTAGATGGGATTGTTTCTATAGCTATAATATATATCTAAGGATAAAAATAAATATTTGTTTCCTATTTTATCTCATACTTTTTCTTAATTAGCCATGACACGTGGACACCCTATAAATGCTTCTTCAATTGAAGAGAGTAGAGCTATAATATATACTAGATTTTGAACCCAGGCATACACTCGGGATCTTTTAGGTATCTTTCGTTATGTAAAAGAAATACTTTATTATGATAGTTTTTATATTAAAAAAATGTATGGTCTAATTCAAGCACAAAATGTATATGATTCTTTCGCATAATACTCCTAAGAGTATAAGCAACTAACCCAACCAATGAGGGGCAGTGACCCACTACTAATTTTACTATCATCACTTGATGTTTCCAAGTTGAAGTAGAGTTTACAAAAAAAACTTTCAAAACCATTATGCTTATTCTTGTGACTTGCATTGCTTGGAAAGATAGTCTGCAACCAAATATGTCATCCCTCCAAACCCGAAAAACATTGCATGTATATATTGTTCCAATTGCAGTTTTGTAGTACTGCCAACTTGTTTCATATGTTTGAATTGAGACTATTAAGAGTTATATCATATTCAACTTACATATAAACCGACTTTAATAGCTGGCACTTTAATGGGTTTTGGGATTGGCTATTGTAATTGGTCCAAACTTAGTTGTTATTAGAGTGAAGAGTACATGTCTCTTGAGTTAGAGCATGCATGTGTCCTGGTGTCTCCTATTTCAACTTTTTTTTCGTGAAACTCGTTTCTAATTTTTTAGTTGAAACTTGAAACTGAGAATGAAGTTATTACTTCATTTCTCTTTGGATTAATTTGAAGTTATTATATTCTTTTTGGATTTTTAAATTCCTTTTATGTTCATCATCAGTTGCATTCGTCTCCTTCAATGGTTCTTCTTCGTTCTTGACAGTGTTATTGCAGGTATTTATTTGATATATTTGTTTTTAAATACATTTTTTAGTGCAATGAGTAAATCCATTCTAGAGAATTGGTAATTGATTAAATATGTAGTAATGTATAGTATATTGTTGAATTGTTTATTGTTGAATTGGAAATATACTACTTCGTTGACCATCCCACCTCAGCACCTATTTAACATGTCCAGTATTTTAGTCCATAGTAATATGATATAGGTAACGGTTCGGTTGTTGAATTGTTTAAGTAACACTGATGCTATGGGATGTTCTGAGAAGCCCATTCTTTTTTTGTTGAGATTTTTAAACTAATAGGCCAGATAATTTGTTTCTGTTCCTGTGTGGGCCTATTATATCAGGGGCGGATCTATTGTTGGACCAGGTAGGGCCTAGGCCCCCCTTCAATTCTGGATTAAAAAAATAGTAGTGTACAAAAGAAAAAGTAAAATGGCATAACTGCTAGTGTCCAACTTTAATGCCCAACGCAGCGCACCATCCCATGTTGTTAATTTAGTAACCCACAACTCACAAATACCTCTCTGGCTCTCTCGGTCTCTCCTCTCTCTCTCTCTCCTTTCGTCCTTGGTGCTGAGTTGTGGGGTGTACTGACTGGTAGATGAAGGTGAGTAACTCTGGTTTTGTAAATTTTGGGCTTTTGCAATGTGGGGTTTCTTATCACAAAATGCAATTGATTTTTGTGTCGATATGGACAAATTCCTCATAAGAAAGCCTATTCTTGATCAGTTACCCGTGGCTATGGTAGTAGAAGATACTCTTCCTAATCAAGTGCAACCTACGTTAAAGCGAAACCGTGTGGAGAATGATCATACAAATCTTCCTGCTGATCCGGGGTTACGCCCTCGAATTTCAGATTATCCTCCTAATGAGCAAGAGTTTGTTGGTCGATCATATCTACTAAAGGGTCCTTTTCAGCCTCGTGAGCACAAGTTTCCATTACAATAAACTACGAAGATTCAATGCTTCATGGTTCAATCCTTCAACGCTTCCAAAAGATGGGTCGTTCAGTTTCAGGGCATCCTTTCAACTCGCCGATGGCAATTGTGAAAGTTATTATGTTATTAGAGTTATATGAACTAATAATTTTTCTACCAAGTTATGTTTCCCTTTTTTATGACCGATTGGTTTTTTTTGTTAATGTTGTATTTATTATATATTTTGTTCGTTTTCATATTAAAAAAGCTATTACGATGTACTTATCGTCAGTAGTCACATTCTGCGGTGCCCTACCTGGATGAATTTTCTGGCTCCGCCACTGTATTATATTAGATAAGGAAAATTTTGTTCTCCAATCTTTATTGTACTTGGTCATGTGTAATTGTGTATCACTGTATTAGTGTATATCATTGCATATTTACATATATGTTGCTTTGAGTACTCAGTAAATAAGCTCTAGTTTCTACATCCAAAATAAGGTCAAATCATTAATGAGGTCTTATTCTCACATTTTTATGATTCAACTACATTATGTACATAATTTAGATATATATCTCAATCCCTGTCTAGATGTTGTTCTTAAAACCGCCACATACAATTAATTGCCCATGTGTGAAAACTATAATAGATTCATATGAATTTCCAACCTGAATTTCCTAGTACCTTGGAAATCATGGTGGCGGGACTTTATGATTTTGGCAAGTCTCGTGCCATTATTGGTATTAGATTTTTTTTTTTTTCAAAAAGTTGGGAGAGCTTTTGGAAGTTTCAAGTGTCCTTGCTGTTGTCAATCAGGTGGAATGCCACCCAGCTTGGCAACAATCTCAGTTGCGTGCCTTTTGCCAATTTAATGGAGTACACCTATCCGTGAGTTATAAGTTTTAAGGAACTTAAGCTTCTAACTTTAATATTATACCCCTCTTTGCAAAGCTTTTTTCCATATCTCATGGCCTTCACTTTGCAGGGATATTAACAATTAGGTTCCCCTAATTCAGCATGGCTAAAGAGTATTGTGCGTAAGCATCTAAGATTAAGTATGGTGTCAGAGAAAATGTTGAAGACTCCTGCACAAATTGATCTTAGTTGGGGACTCCAAATGGGTAACAGTGTGCTGCCTAAGAGGCATGGATGATGATGAATCTTTACTGTTTTGATTGGTCGATTCCTGAGGACTCTTTTGTGAAGTTATATGAAATTGAACAGGCAATAATTTATCTATTGTAATACTTTTCTGGAATTGTAGGTAGATTTTGTTCTTTGCTTGCTCTGACTACACTTAATCAATCGTTGCATGTTGTCCACTTATGCATCTAAAGCCATTTATTATTTCTTATTATTCAGAAAATAGGATCCCAATATGTTAATTATTAACTTGTGCTTATTGACTCGTCTTCTACTTGTTTGGTTGTGTTTTTGGTGGTGTTGTTCATAAAATTAATCTATAATTTTTAGACATCAAAATTACGTATGTCGTAGTAAGTAGTACTATTTATGTCTTGATGTGGTGGTCAAACACTATATATTAACTTTTTTTTTTGTTTCGAAGTAACTATAAACTTACCAAATGGTTGCATGACAATATTTTGATGTATTGAGTGAGAAGGTGTTGCAAAAGATTGGTTTGGGAATTGATACGCAAAGTAATATCCATATGGAGTCCAATTCAACAACCGACTTTATAACTTAGTTATCATTAAAAATGATTAAAAATTTGGCTTTTCGTGAACGATCTACCACGATCCTCGGTTGACTCTTCTTTAGTTTCCAGTTCTTCAAAATCATCAACCAATTTGTATAACTACCAAGTCAGGTTTTCTCCTACCCATATTGAATAGAACATGCTGAGCAAAATCTTCTTCATTTCATATAAAATGAGTAAAATCCGTAGTCATCTGTCTCCCTTGTTTGATTTCTTTTCTATTTTATTGCATTTCATATATTAGAGAACCTATATTTGTATTTAGTCCACTCAAAAATGTCTCTATCATTGATGTATCCGCAATTCAATATGGATGGATATATACCATATATATATATGCCTTTCTTACTTTTATTTTTCCTTATAATTTAATTTTTTATTACTTGAACGGTTTTTTTTTTTTTTTTTTCTTTGAAGTGGAAATTTTATTAATAATGATAACGAGTTTTACAAATAATTAGGACAAGCATGTAACAAGCTGCGCCGCAAGTCCTTTCTGAATGACAAATTCTATCATCCTAAAAACTAACTCGTTAAAACCAACTGTCATTACGTTGCAGCCTATAACTTTATGCAATCTTTTAAGGAGCTCAACAGACTGTTGTGCCAAGAAACCAAAAGTGTCAAAACTTAAAGGAATGAAACAATGCTGGTTAGCTCTACAAGCCTCCTCGTGTTTCTCAATTTTCCCTGCCGCTGCTCTATTAGTTGCTTCTCCCACCTCAAAAAGACTCCATTCCCAAGCCCTACCAATGGAGAGGCTCCAGTTACATCAACACACGCATGCCTCCCCTCAGACCAATTGTAGATCAATACATCCGCAGGTCGAAGTGTCAATCTCCCCTCATTCGGATCAGTGAGAAAATTCACAGGAGACTCTTTCTTCATTTGTACCCTAGCCCTCCAAAATGCATCACATAAAATATCTCTGACATGATCATGTCGGTATTTGAAACCTGGGAAATATCTACAATGTGCTGCATGGTCCCCAAAAGCATCTAGTCTACTCTTTTTGCAAACAGGGCATAGACCACCATCAGAGTACAAAGGGATCATGAGATGGTGCGGAGAATATAGAACGATACTCTATCGGGCGACATACTGGCCCAAGTCCCTCCATCAGAATAACAAGTAGGAAATCATTTGCATGTTCTGACTGCAAGCATCCAATGACTGCTTTCTGATGAGCAGATAACACAAACTCCCTCTCAAGACCAGCAACAATCTTACCATAGAACGCTTCCGCCAAAACTTTTTGTGGTTTTGAGGGGAAGGTAGCATTCACAGCCATAGAACTAAGGTCAAAATTAGGTAGACAGAGCCTCAATGCACTGCTAGCAACATTAAGAATCTCATCCAAAGGTACTGGGCCACAACTCCTAAGAATGTGGTTTTGAAGCTCAGAAGTTTGACAGCGGGAGACCACAAAAGCAAAAGTAGAGACATCAGTGGCATAATAAACACCTAACCCACCAAGACGTAATAGGAGTATCGATAAACGTCACTGCAAATCATCGAAGTCAGGACCATCAGAAACTATAATACCTTGGAGAACACTGCGGAGATGCTGATCAAAAGTCTTAGCTGCCTCTCTAAACAGGGATGGTGGACAAGTATGAATCGTAAAGACCAACTTAGAGAACCCTGCACAAGCACGTAAGAGCGCTAACTCACACTGTGGATCATCCAATACAGCTAAATGGTCCATCAAAGTCATAACCTTTTGAACACGCTTGCGAGCAAGGCCCATGACAAAAGATGAATCAGTGCTGATCGCACCTCCAAGCAACCTGACCCCCTACTGAGGATGTGACAAAGCTGAAGGAAAGAGATCGGGAGTGGAGTGACGTGGATCCAGTGATGGCCAAAATATCTTAGTTGTTCTTTTTTTTTTTTTTTTTTTCTTTTTCCCTAAGGCTAATAAGATTTAAACTTTCCCTATAAATCGAGAGTTTCCTAATAGAAAATGTTTCATTTTGATAGATTTTAGAGGTAATAAAGGTTTTAGAGGCTCCTTATCCCTCTTTATAACGAAAAGTATATGCCACAAAACTATTTTAGTTAATGTGCTATATATATATATATATATATAATCGATATATATAAAACTTGAGAAGAAGATAAAACGAAGTTTTCTCATTCTTCCTTGTGGAAATAAGTGATCACGAATTGTTATACAGTACTGTTGTGAACTATTTATGCGCCTTCGTATATACCCAATGCTTACCTAAAATTTAAATAAAGCCAAGTTTTTCCATAATCCAATCATCTTAATTTATTTAAGTCTGATTTATTAAATATATAAATTGCAATGTGACTCATCAGAATTTTTTGCCAAGTACCACTGCTTTTAAGCTTATTATAGTGCATAAGATTGTAATTAACCAATAATTGCTCCTACAAAATACATAGGATGCTCTCTCAATTAGGATGTTCTGATCTTTTAGAGGTCCTATATGTTAAGGGTCAATTTCGATGAGGGCCGCAAATGTATGCACTACTTTGCCAAGTTTCACTAAAGAGCAGATGCCAGCTTGTGCAATTTTTCGTTTTCCTTTTTAAACTACTTTAGCTAAACAACAGTAAAAAAGAAGCATTGCAAATTTTTTGCTGCATTCCGTATTGCTTCATATTAATTGGTTTTAAAGTATTAACAAAAAAACCAATGCTGTAATGATGAATATAGAGTTTTTCTATTTTATTTTATTTCCTAAAGGGTAACTGATTGGTGATTGCGAAACAGATAGAAATAGCACATCTTGTGATAGCCTTGAGTAAACTTTTCCTCGATATATAGGAAGTAAACTTTTTGCTAATCCTATCTACCTAATCTACTTTAATACAAAAGTCAATGTTACATGCTTACGGCCCAGTAGGGTTAATACAAAAGTCAATGTTACACCCAATTTTTTCGAATTCGGATCCATGTGTTTCCGAATTTAGGCTGTGTTTGATAGCCCCATTTGTCATACAAAATGCAAATAAATGACTATTCACTTGTTTGCCACCACCAAACAGATGTGTTTTTGAGTCATGACAAATTTTTTTTGCTTAAGTTGTCGTTTGCCATGATTTTGGTGGCAAAAAATTTATTATTTGGGGGATATCGATTTTTAAAAATTTTACCACGACAAATTTGTACACAAATTTGCCACCGAAATAAGTGGATTTGCCACAAAAAAAAAGAGCCCGACCCAAAAAAAAAAAAAAGCAGCTCTTTTTTACTGGAGCCTGGTTTTGTTTGTGGAAACTGTGGTGATGCAAGGTTTGTTCCATGTTCGAGTTGTAGTGGAAGTCGAAAGGTGTTTCTCGAGGAAGACGGGCAGTTGACGAGATGCTTGGATTGCAATGAAAACGGATTGCTTCGTTGCCCGAGTTGCTGTTCTTGAGTGCTAGGCTACTTAGAAGTTGGCAAATGCAAGCAACCTTCGTAGTGTGAATGGAGTATTGCTACTAGTATGTGGTTCTTTATCTCTGTTTAGACGTTTTGTTTGTAGAACTCTTGTTAATCGTTAATCCCTTAATTGTGTAAATTGTTTTAAGAATTGGTTATTCTTGTTCATCAACTCTCTGAATTCAGAAAGAAATAAAAGAAATAATTTTATTGATTCTAGTCATTGTACAATTGATTGATACTTCATGTCTAGGTGGTTGTTTTCTTATCCTTATTAATATGCAATGTTTTGTGAGTTGCTAGTCAATCAGTAATCAGACCATTCATCTGGATTGAGTGGATTGTACTACAAATCTTCAATACATGGAAAACTGAAGCTGGAGATATTTTACAACCAGTACTTGTATAATGTGCTGAAATCTAGAGATGAGAAACTATATAAGGCTGAATTCTTTCGCTTGAAAGTTGAAACCAATCTAGTTCGGAACTTTGGCATCGCTGACAAACATAAGGTGCTCACTGCCATTGAATGGCCATAGGCCTTCAACTCATGTGAGATTTGACCGGTTGTTGTCACTTTATTTCATCTTCAACAGATTGATAAAAACATTATTAGGGCGACGAATCAACGATTATGAAGTTTCAATTTAGTGCAAAGGATTCGTTTAAGAAGTTTTAAGTTCTTTACATTAAAGGACAAATGTCCCTTACACAGCCAACTTTTGGACCCAAACACTAAAACTCGATCTTTAGAGTACAAGGTATATCAGAGAATGCTAGGCAATGGTTTAGTATGATCTCGAGAATACAACAGGTAGGGAGGGTAAAGTAAGTTTTCATTGTCACTAAGAAAAGAGGCAAAAAGGTGATGTGTGGAGGCATCTTCGCTGTGTGCTGGTGGTGTGGTGAGTGTGTGCTGGTGGTGGTAGTGTGGTGAGTGTAAATTTATGGTGTTGTGTGTGTGAGTGTGTGGTGGTAATGTGGTGAGTGCGTGCTGGTGGTGGCAGGTGGTGTAATGACTAGTGTGTGTGGACTGGTGTGCAGTGGTGTGACTGGTAGGCAGTGGACTGGTGGTGTGTATGGTGTGACTGGTAGTGCAGTGGATTGTTGTTGTTGCTGCTGCTGCTGCTGGTGATGATGGTTCCAGGTGCTTCTGCTGCTGCTGCTACGGCTGATCCAGATTTCTTGCAAGTACCCAGGAGGGGTATATCAGCTTCTTCCTCTGGCTCCAGCATAAACTGAGTGCAAGATAGCCCTGAAGAAGTTTAAGTTGGTTAGTCTGTTAGTCATATTTTGAACCTTATATTAATTTGCTTGACTACTTCATTTCCCTGTTTCCTATTCTAATATGCTGGGTTCGCAGGCCTCAAGACTGCTACTGATGCCATGAAGGATTCACGGGTTCTTGATTACGTTGAAAGGGTACTGACTGTAATGGCTGTTTGTCTATCCTTTTGGCTTATGGAAATGTCACACTGTAGAGCCCAAAGAAATGAGTAGCTGAATGCAAATTAAGGGGAAACTATTCCTGCTTAATTTAAAGAATCGCCTGAGCCAAGAAAATCCAACTTGTAGATTGGCAAATAATTTGACCAGTGATGGTTTATTGTTCTGTGCCAAGATGGAGAATAAGCCATGTATCAGACATTGACATGTGAATCATGTTTATCTAATTAATGTTTTAAGTTCACTACTATTCACAATGAAGTCGTAAGTTATTGTACAGATGAGGCTATTATGTTGAAATTTGAATTGGAAAACCTGCATTGTCTGAGTCCATCTCCTTACTTATTTGAAAATTAATTTCTTCACAATTTATTTTTTTTAGAAGCAATCCAGCTTACTTGATATTTGCCTCAAATATCCTTACTTATCATAATACATGGCTTATTCTCCATCTTGCAATATTTGAGCAGTGTATCTACATTCACTATTGTGCATGTGGATCCCTACATCTTGCTTGTTCTATTGCTAACTGTACCATTTTTTTTTTTTTCAATATCAGGGACAGAAGATGGTTCTTGTTGCATGTGGATGGAGACATACAATATGTGTTTCCTCTTCAGTGGTTATATACACTTACGGATGGAGCAAATATGGGCAGTTAGGACATGGGGACTTTGAAGACCACCTCATTCCTCATCAGTTGGATGCCCTGCGCCATTATTTCATATCTGAGGTCAACTCTTCTACTCTTCCTCTATTCTTTGAAGTTTTAACTTATCATTTTTGCTCAAACCTTTTTCACTTCCAAGAATATTATAGATTCACAGGATCAAAATGATGACGTGGACACTAGAAATAAAAAAGAGTTTTAACCAACTCGCTTAGCCACATGTTTCAGGTGTCAGGTGGTTGGAGACATACTATGGCAGTCACATCTGATGGGAAACTATATGGATGGGGTTGGAACAAGGATAGTTTCACTTAATTCTTTTATATTCCTTCCTTGTACTGCTATAACCAAAAAATTTGTCAAAAGTCAGCTGATACATGAACTGCTTATCAAAGGTTTTAGTTTTTAGTATAATCAAATTGGAACTAGATTTGATTTCTTTATGTTACACCAGCTTGCTCAAATTAAATCTAGCTCTGGCCATTTCATGCTTGTAATTTTTATCCCTTTTTTCATAACAGTTTGGAAGGTTGGTACTGGTCATAATGTTGATCACTGCTCTCCAGTGCAGGTTAAATTTCCACATGAGCAGGCATGCCCTTTACCCTGGATTTTCTAGGACAGTTTCAATTGCATAATTGAGAGAAGAATCTTTCTATTCTTAGTTACTCTTTTGCATAAAGATGTGTTTTGTCAATAATATTTGGTCCACTTGCAGAGAATAGTGCAGATCTCTTGTGGATGGAGACACACACTTGCTGCTACAGAAAGGAAGAACATATTTTCTTGGGGTAGGGGTACAAATGGCCAGCTTGGTGACGGAAGTTCCATCGACCAGTAATTTCATTTTCAACCCAGCCTATTTTAAAATAGACTCTGATTATTTTGGAAGTGTAGAGGCACATGTACTTTGATGTGTGTTGTACCAGTTATCATTGTACCTTTGGAACAGCTGCTCTGTGAATAGATTTCTAACTATTTTCTCAACTCCCTTGTTGCGAAAAACAGTGTCTAGAAAGCATGGACTGAAATGCGATAGTAATTTAGTGCATTATGCAAGTGGTCATGTTTTTCCGAGTTCTCTTTCAAACTTCTTTCGTTTACAGTGGAGAAGTTCCACACTATGCTTCTTTTGCTTTCATGCATTGCTACCATGAAATTCCAATAACCTACTCACATCAAGTAATTACAAGAGATTGATATTAGAAGGCTTAATTCTTGCAATCATATGAATTGGACAGCATTCCTAAGTTTTGTTCAGCTCTTATCGTTGTAACACGCGACCAGTCTACCTGACTGATACTGAGATCCTTTATAGCCGTTTATTGAGTCTGAAGTTCTGTTTAACCTAAGAACAGTAAGAAGCTCAAACCAATACTATATAATTTTATTTTACTTTTGGAACTGTAGAAACATTCCGGGAATGATAGACGCATTGAGCGTGGATGGATCTGGTTGCCAACAGATAGAATCATCGAAAGTCCAATCTTTATCAGGTGGGCTGTGATTAGTGATAACAAAACCTGGTTTGGATTTAGCTTTTGGCCGCGAGCTTATGCAAACTGAACAAAGGAAACAATATGAACTCGAATTCTGTGTGCAGCTCGAAGGGCAGACACCTGTTCCTGGGCAAGCAAGTGTTCCAGTTAAAGGTAAGGGCAATGATTTAAGTGTCCCAGAGAATGATGTCAAGCGGATTCGCGTCTAGATGCCTAGAGTTCTTGAAGATATCAGCTCCCTTTTGACACCTCCACTCTTCTCTTAGTTGTGGATGAAATGCAGCACTACCAAGTTGAGAGTTTGCATTATATCTGCCATTGTAAATCCATGTAACCTTTTGGACATGTATGCTTACTGTTATGCCTCTAAATGGATTCAATTTTCAAACATATGCTTTTTTATAAAAAAAAAAAAGGTTCTATGGCAAAGGTTGGAATTTCTGATTCTGGTCCGAGCTGCGTATTTTATTGTCCAATTCATCTCGATCTTATGAATGGATGTGATAGGCAGAAGCTAACCAGGATTTGTTCCTTCTCTGGTTAATTTTTTATGGATGAACTCTTTTTTCCTGAAAAAACTTCAAAGCAAACACAGTAATATATTCGGTTTCGCTCAAAACACCTATCCTTCCACCGTTTCATGAGCTATTTCAACTTGCATTTACTGAATACTAAGAAATAGCCGCGCCATTCCCGTCGAACAGAAACAGACTAGTCATTTATCACCAACTTAGGTATGCCTGTGGCCTTGGTTAGTAAGTCCTATGATGTAGGAGTAATGCAGCGTTAGCTCTCAAACACTCTAAAATAATCGATCTCTAACTGAGAATTGATAAAAGTTGATCTTTAACCAAGAGCTTATTGATTAATGAAAATTTGTTTAGAGAAGTGTTTTCTCTTGTTTATTTTTCATATCTTGGTATTATATTAGTATAATCATCAAGTCTTGGATGCCTTTCGATTTTCAAGCAAGTTCTTTGTGAATTTCAATTGATTCGAAGGAAGTTCATCGAGTTCCAGGTAACGTTAATTGTGACGTTCAATTGATTCGATTGAAAAGTTTAAGTTTCTCCACCACGCCCTGCATCAGTTGGTATCAGATTCAGCTTCGAACTGGATATGTATGACCGTGCACGAATGGCCGAACTTTCTAGGCAAGTAGCATCACTAACCCGCCGGGTCGCCGCCTTTACTCGGCAGTTTGACCAATCTTACGAGCGTCAGACACCAGCAGTGGAAGATGCATTGAAGGTAAAAAGTTCTAAAACTTCGAACTTTGTTGATGTGGTTGAAAAAAATTCAATTTTTATTTTTGAAGTTGAGAAAAAATTAAGTTTTGTTGATTGGGATTTAACCCCTATGTTTGATGAGGAGTCTGTTGACGAGGAGATGTATTATCCAGTTAGTGATCAAAAGGAGTTTATCGATTGGGATTTACCACCAGTTTATGATGTTTATCTTGACGATGAAGAAATATCTATTTTGTGTTTTATGGATCCGAGTTTGTCTAATTTGGAGGAAAGATCTGGTTGTGTTGGTTTGGTGCGTTTGTTTGAAAGTTTCGCAGATCCGCTCTTTGGCATCTTTGCAGATTTATTAATGGCGAAAAATCTATGCTTTCTTTTCAGAAGATATTTGTATGTGCACATTGTGACAACGAGTTGTTTTCATAAAGTTATGCAAATTAGTTAATATCGTGGCAAAGTTCGAGGACGACTTCAGTCTGTTTTGCTGTTCATCTTCTGTCGAGGACGCGAATGTCCTCCAAGACGGGGAGAATGATAGGGAATAAAGGGGTGCACACCCTTGGTTCAAACCTATCAGAGGGGGCGCATGCCTTTGGACTATTTTTAGTTAGGTCTTTTATTTTCGAAGGGTTTTAATCGGTGGACTTTAAGAGTCTTTTAGTCATTGTTTGTTTAAGTGTTTGGACGCCTATTTAAGGCTATGTTAGGGTTTGTAAAAGACATTTCTTGTTTATATTCAATTTATTTGATCGATTTTTGGTTAAAGATCAATTTTTATCAATTCTCAGTTAGAAATCGATTATTTTAGAGTGTTCGAGAGATAACTCTGTATTACTCCTACATCATCCTACCTGATGTAAATATAAGATCAGTCATAGCACAGCTTGACTTTGAAAGTATTTGAGGGTTTAAGTCGGCCACTGAGACATCTGATAAAACGCCTACAATAGGGTTGGAAAATCGTATCCTTTTGAAGAAGACTTGACACTGCAAGTCTGCAACCAAAAAACGTACAAACGTGCATAATAAAGAAAGAACGTGGAAAATGGGAAGGGCAAGGTTGTTGAATATATATTGAATAATATGCACAACTTTTAGTATTTGTCATCCTTCTCGTGATCAAACACCTAGATGAATGGCTCAAATAATATAACATGCAATGATGCCCACACTTGAATCCTCAACCTTTGCTTAGGGCATCTCTAATGGGGGTGTAATTTTACACTTCCACATAGGCTCATCCCTCTTCCCCCCCCCCACCCCCACCCCCACCCCCACTCTTATATGATATATTGAAGCAAAATATACACCCTAGGTAGTTTCCAATGGGGCAAAATGAGTGAAGTGTATTTTAAAGGACGGACGTTTGTCGGACTAACATTTGAGAGATTAATAGATTAAAACGTTACTTTAAGTAACGTCTCACTTTTGTTATGTTTCTTCAAGAAACGTCCCGCTTCTATTTTGATACCCCGGGATCTATTAAATATTTTGTGTGCTGAAAAGGCTTTACAAAATGTTTCACACAAATTTTCGAATCAGAATATATTTTTATTGAAAATAAACCGAAATACGTTAATGATCGAGCAACGATTATGATTCATAAGTACTTGGGAACTAGGGCTGTCAATGGGCCGGGACAAGCCCGAAACCCGATTGAATCCGAACCGATAAGATAAGGACTTAGACTTTAAATTTATCCCGATAAGATTATTGGGCTAGGTCTGGACATACCTATGTCCGATCCGATAATGGCCCGGCCCGAAATCTATAATAGTTTATGTATTTTATATTTAATATTATTAATATATCTATTATATTTATTGAAAGTTGACATAGAAAATTGGAAGCCATTTTGGTTAGTATTGTGTTTGCCACACAAGAGCTGTGGATATTAATCCATAATATTCGGTCTAGCTTGTATAATAATTTTATTAGATTTATGGTGATTTAGCGGCAAATTTTTGAATCAAAATATATTTTTATTGAAAATAAACCGAAATACGTTAATGAGCAGTGATTATGATACATAAGTACTTGGAAACTAAGATATCAAATTGAGATAGCCTTTTCACTTTGTGGTTTAGGATATTAATCCGTAATTTTCAAATAGAATTATCTTAAACTCAATCTAGCTTATATAACAATTTTCTTAAATTTATGGTGATTTAGCGGCAAATTTTCGATTAATTATTGTTTTAAACTTCAATCAAACTTCTTTTATTAAACAACAAAATGAAGTTGAAGGGTTTTATCAAAGGCGAGTTTTTTTTTAATGGAGAGTGAGGTTTTCACGTTATAAGAAATTTGGTTGAGTTATCAATATAATATTAATTAATATATAATAGATATGTATATTTGCAAATATTTTTCAGAATAATTAATATAACAAAACCTGTTCGTAGATAATCTTTGAAGATTCCACATAGTGAGTCATGCATAATTTAATGAATAATTAATGGAAAATCGGGAACGAGATAATCTTTGATGATCCCACATAATAAATCAAGCATAATTTACTTTTTATGTCATGTTTGCAGGGACACTACAGATGGATCAGTAGAAGTTGGTATTACACACCACATTGGATAATTAAAAAGAAATCGGAAACTGGATTCAAATACATAACTGAGCTCAAATAGTAATTAACGGGAAATCGAAAACTTTATGCAAATGCAATAAACTAAACTAAAAGAGTAATTAACTAGAAATCATAAACTAGATGCAATTGCATTAAACTAACGTCAGAGAATAACTGACGGGAAATTAGAAATTGGATGCAAATCCTTGAAAAATATTTAACGGAAAATCGGAAACGGTATGCAAATACATCAAACAAACCTCAAATAATAATTAATGGAAAACCGGAAACTTGATGCTAAACTCAAAAATTAATTAACAGAAAATAAAAAACCGAATGCAACTGCATTGAACTAACCTCATAGAATAATTGGTGGGAAATCGGAAACTAAATGCAAATGCATTGAAAAAACCTCAAAGAATAGTTAACGGGAAATCAGAAACCGGATATAATTGCATCAAACTAACCTCAAAGCATAAATAATAAAAAAACTAGATGCATATGTATTGAACTAACCTTAAAGAGTTATTAACGGAAAATCGGAAACTGGATCCAAATGCAATGAACCAATCTCAAAGACTAATTAACGAAACATTGAAAAATGGATGAAACTGCACTGAACTAACCTAAATGAATAATTAACGGGAAATTATAAATTTGATGTAACTGCATTGAACTAACCTCAAAAAATAATTAACGGGAAATTGAAAACTTGATGAAAATGCATTGAACTAACCTCAAAGAACAATTAACATAAAATCGGAAATTGGATACAACTGCATTGAACTAACCTAAAAAAATAATTAACGTAAAACCAAAAACTGGATGCAACTGCATTAAACTAAAATCAGAGATTAACTAACGGAAAATTAGAAATTGGATGCAAATGCATTGAAATAACCTCAAAAAATAATAGTTAACTAGAAATCGAAAGTCTAATGTAACTGTAGCGCACTGACCTCAAAGCATAAATGTCTACTGTTTTAGCCTTCTCACATGGTAATTACAAGTAATTAGGAACCCAAAATGAAAGCGAGTTTATAAAAACAAACTCTTACATGTATGCAAACTGTATAGAAATTGTAAACTATCGAACTAACCTAGAAAAACAATTAACGGGAAATCAAAAACTGGATGCAGATGTATTGAACTAACCTCAAAGAGTAATTAACGGAAAATTGGAATCTGGATGCAAATACAATGAATTAATCTCAAAGACTAATTAACAAAACATCGAAAACTGGATGCAACTGTACATAATTAACATTAATGAATAACTAACGGGAAATCATAAAGTGAATGCAATTGCACTGAACTAACCTCAAATAATAATTAACAGGAAATCAGAAACTTGATGGAACTACATTGAATTAATCTCAAAGAATAATTAATGAGAAATTGGAAATTGGATGTAATGTACTACATTAAACTAATCTCAAAGAATAATTAATGGGAAATCAGAAACTTAATGCAAATGCATTAAACTAATAACCCTAAAACATATGTGTATTACATGTAGGGGGAATAAATGTCTCGACAAATATAGTTTTGCATTTTAAGTAGTATTTATCATAATTCTTTTATTGTGATTGGGAATACCTTATGTAGCTGTGGTTACTAGTAGGGAAGGGGGGCCAGGGGTAGAGCGACCCGATCCACGCTATGAAGAGACTACCGCGGAATATGGGATAACTAACCTTCTGGCCCGAGGCAAGATATGCGGAAAACTCATGTGTACAGTATCAGACCGCGGTCGGGTAGGGCAAGGAATAAACCCTACACATGGAAGAAGGGAGAGCGGGAGATGAAGGAACAGGTGGACGGATGAGATAAGGGGAGGGGGAATATAAAAGGAACAGTGAAAGAGAAAAGAAGGGAGGCGAACACAAAGAGAGAGGCTATAGGAGGATCTAGAGAAAAGAGGAAAGAGTGAGGGTTAGAGTGACACACAACATTTGGTGCCATCTGTGGGGACGAGAGCTTGGATACTGAAGAAATGGTCACAAAAGTAAAGAGAGGAGTAGGGAGGCCGAGGAAGGTGGCGGTTGCAGAGGAGGATGGGGAATCGGTGAGGAACGATAGGGAAGAGCAAGGCGGAGAGGACACCACCGCGTCGGTGTTAGAAGGAACAAGACTGTTGCATGAAGAGATAGCAAGGTTGAGGGAGGAGAATGATGGACTGCGAAGGGGGAAAGAGACCCTAGAAGAGTTAGAGAGAGGGGCACCTGAGTCAGAGGGAGAGGAAGAGAGGAGGCCCAACTTCACGGACGACGTGGTACCTGGGCTCACAAGGGAGCAGGTGAGGGAAATGATAGCAAGTGACTTGAAAGCAAATCTAGAGCAAGCTAAGAGCATTGGTGGGGCGGCGAACCAGGTGGTGGCGGGGTTGAACCGCAATCCACTTGCTGATGCGATCTGGAAGGCTGAGGTGCCGAAATGGTTCAACCAGTCCCGATTTGAGAAGTATGATGGTACAGGAGATCCGGCGGACCATATCCACCACTTCTGACAACAGATGTCGTTATGGCAAGAACCTAGGTATGATGGACTGCGATGCATGATGTTTCCAGCAAGTTTGAAGGGGGGAGCTTCGGACTGGTATTACAGACTGCCGTCCAAGAGCATAAACAACTTTCAAGAGTTGGAGCAAGCGTTCGTGGACCACTTCATACACCAGAAAAAGCGGGTAGTGGATATCGCGGCCCCGTTCAATGTAAGACAGAGGACCGCGAAGTTAGTAAGGGAATTCTTATGCAGATTCAAGGCGGAAACACTAAAAGTGGAAAACTTGGATGAAAGAACTGCAGTGATTGCATTTGAGAGGGGATTGCGACCCGGGACCAGGGTACACGAGTTCGTGGCCAAAAATGAGATCGCGACGTTACAAGAGCTGTACCCAAGGGTGGAGAAATATATTAGATATGAAGACACTATGCAGAAAGAGACGAAAAGGCCAAGCAAAGCCGTGTTGTCATTAGAGAGGAGCGAAGACCGCGGAAGGTCTGAGGCATCAAACAAAGGAAGCGGTGGGAATCGGGGATACTATTTGCAGCTTGAAAGGGAGAGAAGCGAGGGCAAAAAAGAATATAGAGAAAGGAAACCATATCAGGAAACAGAGCAGACACCAGTGAATCGACCGTTGAGTGAAATATTGCCGCTGATTTGGAATGTGCCGGGATATGAGGGTCCACGAAACAAACCGGACGAGATACCATGAAAGCCTTATTGTGCCTACCATCAGGTACAGAACCATAAGACGAATGAATGCTACGCGCTTAAGTGGCTGGTACAGCGAATGATAGGGAAGGGTTTGCTTAAGGAGTTTACAACGGGGAAAGGGAAAAAGGAGCAAGAGCCCAACCAAGGGAGGATACTGGGGACTATCAACGTCATCTTTAGCGGGGAGACTTTGAGTCATAATGCTCACCGAGATAGAATCAGGCGAACTGCGAGCATACAACAAGTTAATGAAACATCAGGACAGTCGCGACCCGCCCCCACGATCAACAACTGAATGGGGAAGCATTAGGTTTACTAACACAGACTTAAAGCGGTTGACTCCCCGCATGAAGATACACTGGTAATCACCATGGCAATGGGCAATTACATAGTGAAAAGAGTGTTGGTTGATTGTGGCAGCGCAGTGGACTTGTTGTTCCGAAGGACAATGGAGGAGATGAAGATTGACAGGAAACAGTTGAGACCATCACAGACAAATTTGTACGAGTTCAGTGGGAGCATGACTGAGCCTTTGGGAGAACTCTTGCTCCCCGTAACAACTGGTCCGTTGACAGTGTTCTCTCGATTCAAAGTGGTGGACGCCGGGTCGCAGTATAATGCCATTCTGGGAAGGCGGTGGATTCACGAGATAAAGGCAGTGCCTTCCACCTACTACCAGGTGATCCAATTCCCTACTCCAGCAGGAATGTACGAGGTTCGCGGAGATCAGGTGATGGCCAGGAATAGTCATCAAGGGACGGTGAAGAGGATGATCCGAGGCAAGGAAGAAGAGACCCCGAACCCAAGGAAGAGGCAGACATAGCAATTACAGTGTGCCGTTGCCGAGGGGGAAAGGGAGCCGACGGCGGTACCAAAGACTCTGGATGAGATCGAGATAGTGAATGTGGGGATAGGAGAGGAAGAGAAGTTTACATCAAAAGGGTCTAGTTTGCCGGAAGAGTGGAAAAATAAGCTGATAATGTTTCTATCTGAAAATAAAGATGTCTTTGCGTGGACAATCGAAGACATCACCGGACTAGACCCAGATTTCGCATGCCATCGCTTACACATTAAAGAGGACGTAAAACCGGTGAGGCAAAAGATGAGAGGCGTTAGGCTGAAGTATGTAGAAGGAATTCGCAGGAGGTTGCAAGGTTGAGGGAAGTTGGGATAATACAGGAAGTTGAGTTCGCGGAGTGGTTATCAAATATTGTCGAGGTACCAAAAGAGAATGGTAAAGTCCGCATGTGCGTCGACTTCACAGATGTCAATGTGGTGTGCCCTAAAGATAATTATCCTATGCCGCGGGTGGACGAGCTAGTGGACAAGACGGCGGGGTTCAAGGTATTCTCCTTCATGGATGCGTCCATGGGGTACAACCAGGTCGCAATGTATGGACCCGATCAGGAGAAAACGGCATTCATAGTGGAAGAAGGTACCTATTGTTATACAATGATGCCATTTGGTTTGAAAAATGCTGAGGCCACTTTCTAGAGAGGAAAAAAAATCGAGAGAAAAAAGGAATGTTACATAGATGACAAGATTATGTCGGAGGAAGAGCAAAAGGAATTGAGATATACATATCCGATGACATGGTAGAGAAAATTATATATCCACCGAGGAAGAGCAATTTCATATAGGGATAATCGAGGGAGATAATTTATATCGGTTGAGTTTTAGCAAATCCCGCCGGATACAACCTAAATATCCGGTGATATATCGCAAGATATCCTTTGGGTGACCAGATATCCCGATATATATCTCGAAATTCTTGGTATACATTATCGAAATTTTGGGCCTTGCGCATCCTGGAATAAAAAGCCAACCCGCACCTCCTTTGGGGTGACCACAAATTCTTGGTATACATTGTGACTCATCGGGAATGGAGATGCCTTCACCTTAGAATGTTAAGGAAGTGCAGTGGCTGGCTGGGAGAGTCGCGACATTGAATGGATTCATTTTGAAATCCTCAGATAAATGTAGACCGCTTTATAGGCTGCTATGGAAGACTCCGGATTTCGTTTGGACGACCGAATGCGAAGAGGCCTTCCAAGAATTGAAAGGGTATTTGGGCAAAGCGCCCTTGCTGTCTCGACCAAAACTAGGAGAGAAGTTATACTTCTACTTGGGGGTTACTGAGTACGCGGTCAGCTCGGTCCTCGTCCGTGTGGTTGACAAAGTAGAAAAACCAGTGTACTTCCAGAGTAAAACCTTGTTGAATGCAGAAACAAGGTACAGTAGAGTGGATAAATACGCTTTGGCATTGATATTTTTGACACTGAAGTTGAAACCTTACTTTAAGACACATTCGGTGGTGGTAGTGACAAATCTGCCTCTAAAGCAAGCACTGAAAACAGAAAAATTTGGAAGGATGTTGAAATGGGCCGTGATGCTAAGTGCTTATGAAGTACAATATCAAATAAAGACTGCGGAAAAGGCACAGGCCGGGCCTAGTTTTTGGCAGAGTTCCCAGCAGAGGATCCTACGTGGGGAGAGGAGATGGTTATGGAACCTGAATGCGAGAGTGAGCCAGATTTGCTAGATCTATGGGATAAGAGGAATGGGTGGAGAGTGTTCGTGGACGGATCGGCCACTGATACATGCAGCGGGGTTGGCGCTGTAGTGGTTACGCCGGATAACGACATGATCGAGTTGTCTATGAAATTAGGGTTCGCGGCAACCAATAATGAGTCAGAATACGAAGCAGTGTTAGCAGGGTTAGGGATGGCAGAAGATCTGGGGGTGAGCGAGTTGACGGTGTACTCAGACTCAAATTTGGTGGTGTGTCAGGCAAATGGGGGGGGGGGGGGTTCATGGCTAGGTGCGACCGAATGTCGAGGTATTTGGAGGTAGTACACGAGAAAGCGGCAAAGTTTAAAAGGATCAGGTTCATACATCTAGGTCGCGGTGAGAACAGGCATGCCAACGCCCTAGCTTACGTCGCGGCTGCGATACCCGGGTCAGAAGAAAGAACCATAAGAGTAAGGAGGCTGGAGAAACCAAGTATTGAAAAGGGGGACGAGGTGCACCAGACTGCGGAGGATATTGAAGGATGGATGAACCCCATCAAGCACTTTCTACCAGGAGGGGAGGTGAATGATCCCAAAGAAAGGAGAAGATGGGAGCAGACTTCACGGAGGTACACGTTGATAGAGGGGGAGATGTACAAAAAGAATTTCGACGGACCGCTGTTGAGATGTCTGGGGCCAGCCCGGGTGCAGGAGGTGTAGGTAGAGTTGCATGTCGGGGACTGTGGAAGTCACTCCGCGGGAAGGACAACAGCTCATCGGTTGCTGACACAAGGGTATTTCTAGCCTCATATGAAAAGGGATGCAGTAGAGTTTGCGAAGAGGTGCGGAAAATGTCAGAGGTTCTCCCAGTTAATATTTGCTCCAGCGGAGCCACTGCACAACGTGTCTAGTCCGTGGCCATTTTCTATGTAGGCTATGGACATCGTGGGTCCATTGCCTATGGCCAGTGGGAAAAGAAGGTTCATGCTCGCCGCCACAGATTATTTTACCAAATGGATAGAGGCGGTGGCACTGCAGCAGGTTGAGGAGGAGCAGGTGGTTAAGTTTCTATGGGAAAACATCATATGCCGGTTCGGGTTACCTCACTCCATCATAGCAGATAATGGAACACAATTCACGGGATCGAAAGTGAAAGAGTTCTTGCAGATGTACCATGTGAAACAGGGGTTCTCTGCTCCTTACAACCCCGAGGGGAATGGACAGGCTAAATCATCTAATAAGACCATAATGAACAATTTCAAGAGAAAGTTAGAGGATAGAAAAGGGGCGTGGGCCGACGAGTTGAGCAAGGTACTTTGGGCCTATTGAACTACACCGCGGACTTCAACCAGAGAGACCCCGTTCTCATTGGCATACGGCATAGAGGCCGTGATTCCATTAGAGATGGTGGCATCCACGACCCGCACCATGGCCGTGGAAAAGGGTTTGAACTGGGGTATACTGGCTAGAGACTTGAACTTGGCAGAGGAGAGGAGGGACACTGCGCGCATCAGACTAGAGGAATATCCTCGACGCCTACAAAGACAGTACAACAAGCGATTGAAGTCGCAGAAATTTCAAGTGGGAGATTGGGTGCTTCAAAGGGTGACTCCAAGCACTAAGAAAGCAAATGACGGAAAGCTGGGGCATAATTGGGAAGGGCCCTATATTGTAGTGGAAGTCGGAGGGGCTGACACGTATAAACTGCAGACCATGGAAGGAAAGCTGATAGAGAGACCTTGGAATGTAAGAATATTGAAAAAAAAAATTATGTTTGAATGTACTACCAGTCCGGGGCAAAAGACTTGGGCTATTTGCACATATATAATAAAAATGACACTTTTGGGAAATGAATATGATGAATTAACAAAGACCAGTCAAACTTAGGGGCAAGGTGGTGCCCCTACAGGCTCATCAGCCTCAGAGAGACAGCGGGGGGGAGGAGCCCTTCGTGGACATCACGTCCGAATCAAACTTAGGGGCAAGGCGGCACCCCTACAGGCTCATCAGTCTCAGAGAGACAGCGGGGGGGAGGAGCCCTTCGCGGACATCACGTCTGAATCAAACTTAGGGGCAATGTGGCGCCCCTACAAGCTCATCAACCTTATAGAGACAGCGGGGGAGGAGGGGAGGGGGGAAGGAGCCCTTCGCGGACGCCACGACCGAATCAAACTTAGGGGCAAGGTGATGCCCCAGTAGGCTCCCCACCTCAGAGAGACAGTCGGGGCAGTACTCAAGAGAAAGAGTTAGTCTAAGGGGCATGCCAGGAAAGAAAAAGCATATCAAATTACGAAATAAAGCATTGCAGGAAGTCAATATTCGGAGAGTGAAAGAGTAAACAGATTCCAAAATGGAGCCACAGGTAGTTGCACAAGACCAGAGACAACAAAGAGCACATTTAAACATAGCATAGGGAAAGAAAACGCCCACAATATCAGTTATACATCAATAGCAATGTCACATAAAACATCAGAACTCCTGCTGAGAGGAGGAAAACTAGAATTACAAGAGACACTCAACACTCAAACTGAGAGCACACATAGTCGGGGGGAAAAGTTCACAATGACTAGTTCAGAGGGTGTCCAAGGGGGTCTCCAGAGAGGTATTAGTAGGGTCCTCGGCATCAATGTCTTCCGCAGGAGTGTCAGCGGCCTCAGGGACGATGTCTTCCGCAGCCTCTCTAGCAGGCTCCTCCACTTTGGTCGGTCCCGTAGACCGAGAAGTATCTTCAGTATGCATCTCTGCGGGGTCCTCAACAATGGTTAGCGGCTCCTCCGAAAGGAGACGACCCTCCTTGAGAAGCCGAGCGTACTCTTCCTGAATCTTTTTGGCCACCCTCTTATCAGCTAATGACCTAAAATGGGTCTGAAGGGCGGCCATGTCCGCCTTATGTTGATCTAAAAGGGCGCAGTTTGTCCGATGTCGCCGGGCGGAGGGAGGTAAGTTGCTAGCCTGCCGCGTTAGCTGATCAATCCATGTATACCGGTGGTTGTTCTCCGCGGTCCTCAGTTCATCTTGGGCCTGGGTTTTCGCTAGGTCTGCGGTTTCGAGTTCTTGCTGGAGTCGGGAGCAAGTAGCTCTTAAGCTGTCAGGACCGCTTACCTCTTTATCCAGGGAGTCCACTGGACCGAGCACTGAGTAGACTGCGGATCATGAATGATATGTCAAGACTCACCTAAGTACAAAAAGAACAACTAAGTCAGAAATGAAAAATGAGATAACAGAAGCAGAGTTAAGAGAGGGTACCTTCTCCCAATTGGTATACAGGGAGGTGCAATTATGTTTAAAGGCGCCCCCTTCGGCATAGGCTAGGTCCTTTGGCAGATGTGAGCCGTAGAAGATGGAGGAGGCCACCGCGGGATTCTCTAGAGCCGAGTCAGCGATGTTGACTTTGTGGTGGCACACCTTGAAAGTAGGGGCAAACTCAGCGGGGGTGTTATCTGGGCCGGTGGTGAGAGCAGTCTCTTTGCCCGGACGATGGACATGGGCAGAAGAGGCTTCATCTTCCACTGTCCGAGTGATGGGAGCTGTTTCCTCAGACACCACGGTCCTATGTCGCTTACTGGGCGGCCCATCAGCAAGAGCGATCACCGCAGAGGGAGAAACTTCCATCACTTCATCATCATCACTATCAAACAACTTCATCTTTGAAAGGTCCATATCTACGGAGGGAGAGAGTGGAGGGGAGTATTGGTCTTTCCATGTGGAGATAGATCTAAAGGAAGGCAAAGGTTCTGGAGCCGAAGGGGGAAGAGGGATACTGGGGCATCAGAGGAGGGTGAATAATCTCGGTTGGGTTGGCGGCGGTGAGAGTGTGGACGGGAACGTTTCTTGAGAGGAGGAGAAGCTCGGGGTCTTCGTTCCTTAAGAGGCGGTGGACGGTAAAAAGGAGCATAGAGGCCTCGGATGTGTTGGAGTAGGGGAGTTTCAAGCAAAGGAGTGCCGGTGGTGGGGTGGGTGGATGTTTAAAAGTTCTGCTTGAGCGGGGCCTAGGCTGCGAAGCCTTGCAAAAATGGGACAGATGGTTCCTGAGTATATACGCAATTTGGAGTCAGATCGCCAACTTGCAAAAAAGTACAAACAGAAGAACATTAGTAGCGCGGATCGGAGGCAAGAAAAGACATAGGCCGTTGGGAAACTCACCACTGGACAGGAAGGCGAGGTGGTTAAGTGTCAGCCCGGAGGGTAGGTCCGCAGGCAAGAAATTCCCGGATACGTACAGTGGATAGTGATGCCACTGTTTATCAGAGCTGGTGACGCGGATTACAAAAGATTGCTTTTGAGGGCAGACACAAAAGGATTGATAGTCCACACTTACGTCTTCGGTACTGGTTTTGAGGAAGTATTGGGAGACTATATCACGGTAGGTCAATTTGGGGTCACCGGATCTATTGTAATAGTTTGCGGCGTACATCAGCTGCCAGAAGTTGCCGATACCTTGGCAGGGAGGGATGTTGAAGTGATTACACACCTCAACGTCCAACAAGGTAAGAGGAAGCCACAGCCCAACAACTATCTGACCAACAATGACTACAAGAGACCCCGGTCTCCGGGGTACCAGGTGCGGATAGTGAGTGATAGAGGACACGTGATTTATGGTGATGTCAATAGGGATTCCATAGGCAGCCCTAATCGCAGTCAGATTAGGTCTGTGACTGCGAGGAAGGGGTGGCAGGGGGAGAAGCACCCTTCCAGAGGTGGATGGGACTGCTACCGATATCACCGGAGGTGGGGAGGCCACCTCCATGGATCGGGAAGATGAGGAGGCCCCAGATGCAGACACCGACATCGAAAGAATAAGAGGAACAGTTTTGAAAAAGGGGAAAATATGAATAGTTGTTCAAAAGAGAAGAGAATGTAGAAATAAACTCTAAATCAACAAAAAAGAGGAGAGGACAAACCTGAATCTGCCTCCTAGTATAGGAAGGAGAGGCCGGAGCAACCACCGGAGAGGCAAGGAAAATCGGAGAGCAAAGAAAGAGGGGGAGACACTGGAGCAAGAAAAAAGAGAGAGGAAAGAAAACAAAGTGGGATGAAGGGAGAAGAAAGAATGAACGCGGGGCTTTAAATAGAAGAGGGGCAAAAGGGTAAAATCCTTAGGGGGAGAAATCGAGGAGTCGGCGAGCAGACCAGCAGATGAGTGACACGTGGGGGCTCGGAATACGAAGGGGCAGCGAAAAGACGCGCGTGATGGGTGATCACTACAACGCACGCTGATCGATGGTGAGTTAGAAAAAGGGGCGGCTAGGTACTGTGAAGGTGTGGAGGACAGTATTCTCGACCTCGAGCCAACGAGTGGCTGCGGTGTCGAGTAGGGGCATCTGTAGCAGTGGTTACTAGTAGGGAAAGGGGCCAGGGGTAAAGCGACCCGATGCACACTATGAAGGGACTACAGCGGAATATGGGATAACTAACCTTCTGGGCCCGAGGCAAAATATGCGGAAAACTCATGTGTACAGTATCAGACCGCGGTTGGGTAGGGCAAGGAATAAACCCTACACGTGGAAGAAGGGAGAGCGAGAGATGAAGGAACAGGTGGACGAATGAGATGGGGGGAGGGGGAGTATAAAAGGAACAGTACGTGAAAGAGAAAAGAAGAGAGGCGAACACAAAGAGAGAGGCTAGAGGAGGATCTAGAGAAAATAGGAAAGAGTGAAGGTTAGAGTGACACACAACACCTTGCTATTCAAGTAGCTTCAATATGTAGGGGGAATAAATGTCTTGACAAATATAGTTTTACATTTTAAGTAGTGTTTATCATAATTCTTTTATTGTGATTGGGAATACCTTGTTATTCAAGTAATTTCAATATTATCTTCGTCACATTAAGCATTCTCACAAAACTTCAATCAAACTTCTATTATTAAACTTAATAATAAAAAGAAGTCGATGAGTTTTATCAAGGTTTGATGTTTTCTTTTTATAGAGAGTGGTGCAAGAAATTTAAATGAGTAATTAATATAATTTTTATATCTCATAACTATGCATAGTTGCTAATATTTTTTAGAATAATTTAATATAACAACACCCGTTCGTAGGACACGTTCATGTGATAAATCTTTTCAAGTAGGAGTAGTGTATTCTTTGAGTATATAGAAACAATCAATCTATTTTAGTGATTTATACACATTAATACGTAAGCCAAACGGTGATGATTTACCGCTAAATTACCATAAATCTAATAAAACTATTATATAAGCTAGATCGAGTTTAAGATAATTCTATTTGAAAATTACGGATTAATATTCAAAACCACAAAGTGAAGAGGCTATCTCAATTTGATCCCTTAACCTTAGTTTCCAAATACTTATGCACCATAATTGCTGCTCATTAATATATTTCGGTTTATTTTCAATAAAAATATATTATGATTTGAAAATTTGCTGCTAAATCACCATAAATCTAAGAAAACTATTATAACTCTAGATCGAGTTTAAGATAATTCTATTTGAAAATTACAGATTAATATCCTAAACCACAAAGTGAATAGGCTATCTCAATTTGATCCCTTAGTTTCCAAGTACTTATGCACCATAATCGCTGCTCATTAACGTATTTCGGTTTATTTTCGATAAAAATATATTCTGATTTGAAAATTTGTGTGAGACATTTTGTAAAGTCTTTTCAGTACACAAAATATTTAATAGATCCGGGCATATGCCCGGGTCCAAAATCTAGTAGGAAACTATGATTGGAGTGTGGTTCCAAGCTTGCTTTGCATTGTCTCATATAGAAATGCACAGTTTGACACTATCTATTTAATGGCGATTGAAAATGAGAGGATATGTCTCACTTATGTAGTGTCATCAGCTGTGTGTGTCCCCTATGTTTTTATATTTTGTAACAACCATGAACTCTTACATATAATACATTAGCAAAAAAACATGCATATTTTACATATAATTTTATGTCCTTCGATTCAACACTGAAATTTATATATTTCGGGAAGTATTTACAACCGTAAAAGCAAAACCAACATATTTTCAATGCAACTGCTATTATTCGAGTACAAACACGGCGTATATACACTACACCATGAGTTTATTTATATAAAACTAGGGATGCATACATTAGTGTTTCTAGGGGTTTGGTTTCGGATACAACGTAATTGCAACAACGGCAACAACCATAACGGCACCCACCACGCACGGCCTCCTCCACCGTTGTAACCAACCCCCTCCACTGTTTTATCAACCATGTCGACCGCGGTGTCCACCGCCTCCACCGTGGTGTTTACCACCTCCACCGTGGTGTCGACCATACTTAGCATCCTCAAAACTCTCCTTGTTCTCTGCCAACAAAATAGCATAGGACTTGTTAATGAGAATGATTAATGCATTACTTAATTAATATAAAATATTAAAGAGATAATGTATGTACTGTAATGAAATTACGAGAATGAACATATAACTTAATTAGGCATTACCACATATACTACTAGAAGGTGGCATTTCAGGTATGCTAAGATCTAGGCAATGCTAATAGGCCTCAAGCACTGTCCTTCAGTGTGGTATGGTATGTACTGTGTTACTGTGTCACAACTCGAGTCACTACTGTTTTGCAAACATATGTATCTCACAACTAGATTATTGCTAGCATTCCTCGTAGACATATTTTAACATCATAGAAATTTCAAAAACTAGGTACAAGAAAGAAGGTAATTAGGTTTATTAATACATCACATATATAATAATTAGACTCACTAGCTTCAGCAGTTTGACTCTCGGCTGCTACTACTTCAGAAGAAGTAACCAGAAGAACAGCAGTTAGGAGGAATCCCATAACAAAAAAGGCTTTTAAATGAGACATTTTTCTTGAAATGTTGAAGAGAACAGACACTTCAGAGGATGAGAAGTTTATGTGTACTGTGCTCCTAATTTATAGAGGATTGAATATGGGATGAATGACACACCATGTGATGATGTGGGGATGTTGGAATTAATCTATCATCAATATAATTTATATCTTGTGGGTCTCCCTTGCCAATAACTACATGCAAAGCCAATCCGTACTAAGTACTCAAGACCATACGGCCAAGTCCAATGGTGTGTTATCCCACCAAATATGACGAAATTTGTGATCTAATAGTGCATCAAAACACCAACCCGTCAACATTATTGCTATTAATTTACTTACATATAGAGCGAGTTTTAGGTATGCTCTATACGCACTGACAATGGCGGGCAGAAAATAAGGCCCCACATAATTGATTTTCAATAATCTAATTTTGTCAAATTTACTTTTCTATCCATGAGGATGAGAGAGAGTGAGGTAAGAGAGAGGGGCAAAATGGAGAGTTGGGAATTTAATTTAGTCAAAAAATATCATGCTGATGGTGGCTAGGAAGTTGTCAAATATAAAGTTTTTTTGATAGCATATGGAGAAAAACCATTGGGTTGAAAAATGCAAACCCGCTAATTGCATCCACTATTCTATTGTGATTTGGTGCACCAAACCATGGTGTGTGTGATAATCTTGACATGCATAATTAGGTAGGGAAGTTGGATCAGATAGATTGAAAATAGATTCTTATTGAATACTTGTCAGTAGACGCCTTGGGTTGACCTCAGCCCTCCAGCATGAATGCATTATTATCCAAAACAAAGACGTGGTCCTCAACTCCACTTCATGGCTTGTGTATGTGAGAAAATGGGATACTTATCTAACATGTGAGAATTCCAACTTCTCTCTCTGTGAGAAAAGAAACACTGCTCACCCAAAATTCCAATTTATTTTTTTTGTTAGGCTATCCAATCTCAAATTATCAAAATTTATAAATTGAATTACCAAAATTTATAAAGAGAAAAAGAGTTTCTTCTTCATCGGTTTATAAATAATTGTCAATGTTTTCAACAATATATTTAAGGTGTATAATATGTTTTAGAGAGTAGTTTGGTAGGTAGCGTGAATTAGGCTAAGTCCAATGGTTTGGTGCGTCATCCCGCCAAACCACAATAGCATAGTGTATATAGTTAGCGGGTTAGCGTTCCCAAGCCAATGATTTTTTTTCACAACCGCCAGTATCTAAGGTGTATAGGATTTTTTTTTTGGGGACTCTCCCGCCGCCATTCTCATAGGCGTGTGGGAAAAAAAAAAAAAAAAAAAAAAAACTCTTCAGCCGCCATTGTCACAGGCGTGTGGGGGGAAAAAAATTCTAGCCGCCACATAGTGTGGCGTGTGGTTTAGATTTCTTCTACTCACTACTCATATTGGCGTGTAGACTTGACGCTATCTCGTTAAAACTGACGCTATATATAGGTAAATTTATGTCGATAGCGTTGTGGGTTGGCGGGTTAGCGTTTTGACGCACCATTGGATCAAAATTTCCGTAATATTTGGTATTTTGCCGCACTATTGGATTTAGCCTTAGAAATGAACCCAACTGCTCCTATAATCTAATCCAGAAAAGCCGTAGCAGGCATGTTTTTTTCTACTTCATTAGTTTTGTCTATTTGTGAATTGTTTTTTAGCCGAGATCTAGTAGTGAGTCTATAACCAAATTACATAGCTTACTTTTTTTTTAGGGTAATCAATTACATAGCTCACATGAGAGTGGCAGTTTCTTTATTTCTATTTATATATGGCTATTATTTTTTTTGGTAACATTTTAATATCATATCTGTCCTATTTAGTCCTTCTTAAGATGTAGATTGTAGACCATACATTGAAAATTAGAGTACTAATTGTTAGTGAAATTGATTTTCTAAATTATTATACGTGTTTTAATAATTATTTAGTGGGGATGGTTATATGCATAGTACAAAATATCAAGATATGGGTGTTTATCGATATTTAATTTCTTTGATATGTATTATGGATATATTCCCTTTTTTGAGGACATTTTACATTATTTGATATGCAAATATCGTGGATATATCTAAAATATTGACAAATATTGTGGATATTTCTTGATATATCACGATATATAATTTATATTTATTTGAAATATAATGATAAATATTAAATTAAATTGTTATCTAAACAAAATATCGCCAAATATCCCCAAATATCGCAATATATCCTAAAATATTGAAAATATCATAAATATCGTTAAAATATCACCGACATTTGTAGTTGTATATATCTCTAAACTTATCGCAATATTTATGTATTTTTTGCTGAAATCTCGATATTTATCGCGATATTTTGTAGTATGGTTATATGAACTCTACTTAAAGTGACTCCAAAAAAACTCCACTCCTAAAATAGAAGACGGTTTTTGGTGGAGATGTTACTTACGCAATAAATATCATCCTCGAAAAAAATTATCACATTTGAAGATGTATAACCTCTTCAAAAATTGTTTAGAATGTTATGGATTTATCCAACGGCCCAATTTTTTTCAATTCCGAAACAACTTTTATTTGACAACGCTAAATTGATTCAATTGTGCTGATTTTTTTTGTCGGGTCTTCTCTGTTAGGAAAAAGAACATCTCTACAAAAAAAAATCATCCCCCAATTTATCTTGTAAGTCCAATATTTAATGGTGGACTTTATTGGAGTCACTATAAGGTGGAGTTGAGCTCATATATTCCCATTGAAGGCTGGGTATAATTATGATTCTGAAATTTGACTCGATTTAATATTTCTATGGTAAAAAATACAGCAAGGCCTGGATTTTCGGCACGATAACAAGGGTGCTTGGAGCAATAGCTGGACCTAAATATAATGGTAAGTATTTGCGCTCAAAAATGCAAGAGATTCTTGGTGAAACAAGGCTCAACCAGACCCTAACAAACGTTCTAATTCCTGCATTTGATATCAAGCTTCTTCAGCCTCATATGTTCACTACCCATGAGGTATGTCCAAGTCTTGTATATATATTTAAGGTATCGACATTCTTTGAACTGATCGTACTGGTTACTTAATGTATGTATGTATATATGAGTACTGCATTTGAATTTTCAATTGTTCACATGCAGGCTAGAGTGGACGTGTTGAGAAACCTTTTGCTATCGGACGTCTGCATCAGCACTTCGGCTGCTCCCACTTATCTCCCAGCTCATTACTTCGAAACAAAAAACAACTCTGATGGAAAATCTCGACGATTTGATCTAATTGATGGAGGTGTTGCTGCAAATAATCCTGTAAGTCGTCAACATATCACTGAACATATTTCCGGCCATCTCTTGATCCTTTCTTAACATTGGTTTCATATATGAAGAATGGTCTAAAGCTACATTTTCAATATAGTACAACCTCATCACAAGACTAGAAAAAAAAATTTAAAATCACCAAAATGTCTATCACAACCGACTCCAAGGTAGTATTAATTACCAAATTGGTGGACTTGTAGCTTGTAAGCAGCTAGCTATTCCTATGTATTCTGTTTTCGTGACTTAGTGACTTACTATAGTGTCATGTACATTATGTATGCAGACACACTTGGCCATGACCCATATCTCAAAGGAAATTAAACTGACGAACCCAGAATTTTACCCAATCAAGCCAATGGATTGTAGCAAGTTCTTGGTAATTTCTTTAGGCACAGGAACACCTAAGTTGGAAGAGAAATTCACTGCAACAGCAGCAGCCAAGTGGGGTGTGATTCAATGGTTGTACTATAGTGGCTCAAACCCATTGATTTATAGTTTCACCCATGCTAGCTCTGATATTGTGGACATTGTTACGTCCATTATCTTCCAGTCTCTGGATGGTGACAAAAACTATCTCCGGATTCAGGTCTGTTTCTCTATATAAAAGATTCATTTATATATGCATATGATTCACAATTACATTACATTATTATTTGTTGGCTCGTTACAATTTTGGGAAACTAAAACAGGACGACACATTGACGGGGGATGCCTCATCAGTTGATGTTACAACAAAAGAAAATTTGCAAAACTTGGTTCGGATTGGAAATGATCTATTGAAGAAACCAGTTTCAAGGTTGAATTTGGAGACAGGAAAGCAAGAAGAGGTTGAGGGGGAAGGTACCAATGAGGAAGAACTCTCTCGATTTGCTAAGAAGCTTTGTAATGAACGTAGGCAACGACAAGGAAAACCACTTGTGTCTTGATGGCCTGCCAGAATGAATAAAACATTGATTTCAAGTTGCTGCTGTTGCTCCAGGTGCCTAAAGATCAGCTTTGTTGCCTTTTGAAGGCTTTTTTGCAGCACTTGTTTTCGTTCTTTTCCACCATGGTCTTATCTTCCCGGAAAACTCGTGTACACGTTTCAATATGAGTCCTATTATTGACGGGGATTGGGCATACTCCAAAAAAAAAAAAAAAAAAAACAATTATTATTACAAGTGTGCTATTAGTCCTACAAAGTCAAAAAAAAAAACAAATATTACAAATGTGTTATTGGTCTCAAAAAATTGAATTCGAAAACCCCCGAGCCTTAAACGCCCAATTTGGGTTGTTCATTGTCTGAAACCCAACGATGTGGCACACCGTTTGGACAAAGTCCCAAATGACTTGGCATCGTTTAAGACTTTAATCCAAAACGGTTGTGGCACACCGTCGAGTTGAAAAAAAAAGAACTTTATGTTTTTTCAAGTTCAATCCTCCCAAGCGGTGTGGCGCGCGTTTTGAATAAGTCTAAAAGCGATATGGCTACACCGTTTTGGACTAAGTCTCAAACGGTGTGGCCATTATCGTTGACTTCGTCCAAATGGTGTAGTCATATCGTTGGAGACTTAATCCAAACGGTATGGCCACACCGCCGTTTTTGAACTTTGAAAAATATAAAGTTTCTTTTTTCGCCTTCTTGACCGGCCACACCGCTTGACTAAGTCTCAAACGCCAAAAACAGAATTTTATATTTTTTCAAAGTTCAAATCTCACACCGTTTGGACTAAGTCTCAAACAATGTGGCCAAGTCGTTGGGGACTCAGTCCAAACGGTGTGGCCACATCGTTGGGTTTGCACAATAAACGGCTTAGCCAGGTCGTTTAAGCTTGGGGTTTTCGAATTCAATTTTTTGGGACCAATAGCACACTTGTAATATTTGTTTTTTTTTTGGATTTTTTAGAACCAATGACACACTTGTAATAATTGTTTTTTTTTGTTGGAGTCTGCCCAACACAATATGGGGTCTGTCAATAACAAATACCTTCTTTAATGTTGTTCCTGTATTTGTGACCTGTTTCACAATTTTCTGTTGCCAATTTCCTTTTTCAGTTTCCTTTTCTTTTAAGACTTTCCCCTGCAAGGCGAGAAAACGGATATTTTCTTTTACAATAAGTTTCTGCTCTGGAATTGTTTTAAGAAGTAACAGTGGCGTGGGAATTTTCTTATAAGAAATTATTAACAATATTGTCATACCAACTTCGAAGAGAACTCATCTTCATCATCATCTTCATCATCTTCGGCATCATTTTCCCCTAAATTTTGCATGTTCAACAAATCATCCTTCGAGTACATTTTCATTCCAGGAGCTCCCGGCATTCTGTACGTGTTATTTATAGAGATTATTGGTTACAAATGTATTATAAATTGACATTAATGAATCCTCTCAACTCACTTTGAGTTAGAGTTCTCAAAACACTGTTAATAGACTCCTGCTCACGCTACCTCATCCGACTTTGTTGTTGCTATCGTTTCAGAGTGTTGACTGAACCGATTAGTCGGACACTCTCGGACATTTAGGTAACGCACTTTCCCCTGTCACATTTTCTCGCAGTCATTAGGGATCAGTTAGCTATATGGTTTAGTTAATGTGATGTTTTAGTTAAACCCTTCAATATACAAAAGGTTTTAACCACACATTTGGTAGCAACTCCTAACACCACATGTGAACACCCGAACTAATACATCACAATTAATCTATGTAGGTATAAACTGTAGCAAACACTTATAGTAGTAAGAACTTTTAAGTTATAAATTATAAGTACAAAATATTCAAGTCTTTTATCTCTCCCAGTCCCCTTAATATTAAACTTGATAGCTTAATTTGGTATTTTTTTGCCATCTCAACAATTAAGAGTCTCCTTGTGTATTTGCCATACTCAATTTATCTTCTTCTTTATTTCATTCTTATAGATTTTGAATAAATTATGGTATTTTTTCAAGTTACAGTTGGTCGATCTCATCTCTAGCGGTATTCTGGCCACCTGTAAATATTTCAAAATAGGTATTTATTTGGACCAAGTGTGTTCTATGCTCCAATGCGTCTATCATCAGTCTACCCCATATGTCCCATTCCCCAACCCCCTTTGAAGTCCAAGCAAAAGTCTCATTTCCGGTCAAAGTTTTTATGATGTTATGTCAAATGGATTCTATGTTAAAATGGAATCTAGACACGTACAGAACATAGTTTCTAGATTTTTTTCATGATTTTTTGACAAACACACAATTTCTCTAAGTCAATTAGAGAAATTATATAATAGGAAAACACAAAACGGGACTCAATTATACACTAGGCAACAGAACTTTGTTTGCTTAATTTTTGGTTCCGATCAAAATGTTACTTAACTGGCAATGAGGTTACTTGGCCACAACATTAATGATCTTCTTTTCTTTAATTCCAACATGAAAGATCAAAATTTATTCACAGGGGCAGATGGAGATGTTTTGGTGCCAAGTCTTGCTTAATTCAATGCAATGGTCATTCTTTTACAACTTTGAATTTAATGAGTGTGTTTCATTTCAAGTCCCATTATGCACATTTATTTTGGTTGTGTCAATGCCTACAATTTTATGATGACATCCTCTTTGCTTGTTAAACATAATTATTTTTGCGGAATTTGTGGGGTAATTTCTTTTCTATTTTTGAGAAAATAATAGCTAGTTAAAAATAATTATGTTTTAGAAAATAATTGTACATACTAATTTGAATTGCACTTAAGTTGAGAGAGTTGTACTAAAATAGTACGTCTTGTTAAATGGCTGATGTTGATATTTAATTCCAACATTGTACATAATTTGGGGGGTAATAAGATTATGTTTCCTATTTTTTAGGAAATAATTTATATATTCTTTATACGTGCGGAATTTGTGTGGTAATTTCTTTCCTATTTTTGAGGAAATAATTGTTAGTTAAACATAATTATGTTTGCGGAATTTGTGGGGACTAATTTGAATTGCATTTAAGTTGGAAGAGTTGTACTAAAATTAAACATAATTATGTTTTGGAAATTTGTAGGGACTAATTTGAATTGCACTTAAGTTGGGAGAGTTATACTAAAATAGGAAATCATGTGGCAGAGCTATATTAATCGTAAGACACTCTTTTGGAAAGTGGAAATTGAATCAAACTCTCTTAAGAGTCCACGTGGCATGGTAGAAAACATTGTAAAAAACCACGTAGGAGAGAGAAAAATGTATTTCTCTCATATTAGAGTGACACCTAGGAGAGAGAAAAATCTTTTTTAGAAATCTCTGCTTTAGTATATAGATAGTAGATAGTAGATAGTAGATATATAAGGGCTAGTTTGGACTTTGGATACCCACATTTATACGCAATACAAAATGCAAATAAAATATTTTTTTGCATATAATAAAACAAACAACATCCAAAAGTTTACCAGAAAGTACCTACCATATAATGTCTGAAAGCAGGAACCGATACTCCAATTGAAGCATAAGCAAATAAAGCCTACCCAACTCTCACAACCAATCCACTATCCATTCACTATTCCTCGTATGTGGGGATTTGTTGAAGATTCCAAAAGGAATACCTATTTGAGTAATGAAGAATCTCCGTGTATATGGGGATTGTTAGTCGGCAATTAAATTGATAGCAAAGATAACAAACCGAGAGATCATATTGAGGGATGCCAATATGTTCCATCATTTCAAGGATGGTTTGTGCTCATGCAACGACTATTGCTTAGGGGTCTAATGAAGGTACCAACAATAGTTCGTTACAGCTAGCTAGTACTCAACTACTCATCAAGGTGTTGGGTAATAGCAAAGTTATGAAAAAGCTTTCCCAAGGAATTTAGGAGGATGAAAATGCAAGCTTCTTTTAGAGGGTACGAGGCTTCTTTTCTTGTTAAATGCGTTGGTTAAATTTCCTGTTTACTGTACGTATATGCTACTTATTCCAGTTTATCAATGCCAAGAGATCGGATAGAACAAAAGGAAAGATACTTTGTGGGGATCGTCCAAGGAGAAAAGAAGATATTATCTTGTTAAGTTGCTGAGAAAATGGTGAGATGAAGGTCTTCTGGCCATTGGTGGTTGTTAGAATATGGAATGGTTACATATATGATGATGTATTCTTCTTCTCCAAGATGGAGGCAATACATAAAGGGATTACATCCTATACAGGAGGAAACAATCTTATAAAGAATGAAACTAAATCTAATATTATGAAACAGGAAACTAAATCATCCTATATTCTAGGATCACTAATAAGATCAATCTACTATTTACATCCCATATACAGCTCATGCTAACACTCCCCCTCAAGTTGAGGCATAGATGTCTATCATGCCCAACTTGTCGATTATAACATGGAACACCTTTCCTGAAACTGCTTTCGTAAGCACATCAGCTAACTGGTTCTCGGACTTGACAAATGGAAATTGTATAACATTTTGATCAAGGTTTTCCTTGATGAAATGACGATCAACTTCAACATGTTTGGTGCGGTCATGTTGTACATGATTCTGGGCAATCTCAATGGCTGCCTTATTACCACAATGAAGATTCATAGGTTTTTCATATGCAATACCTAAATCTTTTAGGACACTCCTAATCAATAACAATTCGCATACACCCTGAGCCATACCTCTGAATTCGGCTTCTGCACTTGATCTCGCCACGACCTTCTGCTTCTTGCTTCTCCAAGTGACAATATTGCCTTCCACGAAAGTAAAATAACCAGATGTGGACCTTCTGGTTGTTGGATCACCTACCCAATCAGAGTCCGTGTATCCTTCAATGTTCGAGGTACCATTTTTTGAGAACAACAACCCTTTGCCCCAAGCATTCTTCAAGTATCTCAAGATATGATATACCGCATTCATATGTAGTTCACTTGGTGCATGCATAAACTGACTGACGACACTCACTGCATAAGATATATCCGGCCTCATGTGTGACAGATATATTAATCTCCCAACTAACCGCTGATAACGACCCTTGTCTGTTGGAGCTTGATCTGGAAAAAGTCCTAGCTGATGATTCATTTCCATGGGCGTTTCTGCTAGTTTGCAAGCAAGCATTCCAGTTTCGGTTAAAAGATTTATCACATATTTCCATTGTGAAAGAGAAATCCCATGTTTTGATCTTGCAACCTCGATCCCCAAGAAATAGTTAAGCTACCCCAGATCCTTCATTTCGAATTTATTAGTAGCCAATGAGTTCATAACATTGCTGTTTCGAATGACATGTTTCCCCACAGTGAGCACATACTAGGTTGCCATACTTTCCAGTTGATTGAGTGTTTCGGTTTTTAGACGAAGGTCCAAATCGAGTTTGGTCAGCCAACATAGCTGAGCTCTCAGAGATTAGAGGAGAGCCTCCCATTGTCTGTCTCTGTTGATATTCTCTTCTGACATATGCATACGTATGTTCCAAATCGAGTTTTGGATCTATTCGTAAGATTTCTCCACGAACCTGAGCAAATTCGGAGTCGAGTCCACTTAGAAAAATATGAACTCAAAACCTAGCCATTGCATAATGCAACTGGACCACCCCTGCAACTATTCCTTCCTGAGAGATAGTCCTGTGATCGATTTCCTGAAAAATATCAACCAGTTCATTATAGTATGTGGAGAATGGTTGACTATTTTGCTAGGTAGAAAAAGATATCTGATTCAATTCAAAAGTACAGGTTTCGTCTGATCCATCATAGAAGGTGTTCGATACAGGTCCCATATATCCTTGGCTGTGGGGAGACAGATAAATCTCTGCATCAGGGATTGACTCATTGAATCAATAAGCCAACTTTTGACTTTGTCATCTCTATAATCCATGTCCCAAGATTGGAGTCTTCGAGGTCAGGTTTTCTTGCTTCTCCGGTGAGATATCCAGCCTTGTTGTAAGCGCCAATACGCATCTCCATGAGTTGAGACCATAATGAATAATTGGTCTCATCTAAAGTGATACCAGTGGGAAATGCAGAATTGTCTTAGTGGATAATAATCTGCAGGTTTGGGGTACGTTCGGTTGATTCAACTGTAGTGATGGCCATGAGTTATGGTGGTTGATTCGATTGATTCGAAAAAAAAAAAAAAAAAGGTTATATGATTCGGCTGGTGGTGGATGGTGGTTGATTCGGCTGGTTTACTGATACCATGTTATAATATGATACCAATAGTTACATATATGATGATGTATTCTTCTCCAAGATGGAGGCAATATATAGAGGGATTATAGGCAATATATAGAGGGATTACATCCTATGTATGAGGAAACAATCTTATAAAGAAGGAAACTAAATGTCGGGGCAAAAACTGATCTACCCAGACACTCTTAAAATAAAAACTAACCTTCTGAATATCACCACCTTCTACAAAACAATTTCAGAACTCGCGCACCTTGTTGAACTTGTTGCATAAGAAAATATGTTTTAGTTGTTGAGACTGAACCACTTTTTAGTTTAGTGGCTGCCTACATTGCTGACCTCCTTGAGCAACACCCTGAGTTTTCTGACAAGGTCTCGAATGCTTTCTCCTTTCTCCATGTGGAGGTTGAAAAGAGTTCCAGAACCTTTTATGGTCTCCCGGTTGTAGCGATAATGTTTTGAGAACTTGTCGGCGAGGTGGAAATGTATGGATTGAACGCGGATGGAGCTCGTTAAATTAACTATGTCAAAGCTTCTCCGCTAAGGGTAGCTTAGAACATTATGCACATCAACGCATCATTGTTATTAAAAAGAGCCATAGACGATCTGTACTTCATCAAGTGCTCATCTGGACAACCATCTACATCATCGTAGGTTGGGACTGAAGGTTGTTTGAAAGAACCAGGGGAAATGTAATCTCTGATTTCATCTATAAAAGGAGATTCTTTAGGTCCTTTTCCCGAGTAGCTTTGGAATCCATGGCAATTCTAATGAGCTCTTGGACTCGCTGCTTATTCAAGTTGTCACTATTTTCCTATAGAGTGACATTGTTCGTGTCAACTCTATCGGTACAGTTTCTCCTTTCAGGGCTCCAGCCTGGCTCAACAGAGTCTTGCCTATGTTGCCTGAAATTTGCTTCAGCCCTACGTGGGCTTAGCTCTCTGGTTCGAGCGTAACCACCCACAGAATTGTGGAGGGCTCCGGTTTTGTGGTTTCTGGCCCACTGTTGGCTACTGCTTCTATCTCCAACCATCTGATAACCTCCATTAGTCCTCCAGCGAGTGTTCCTCGAACCATTGTATCCGGATTCTGAGGAATCTGAACCTCCAGGGATACGATCAAATCTTATGTTACCTCAAGCTGGTCTGTATTGTCCTCTTTGTAGTACCAGACTGCGAGAGCGTTGCATGTCATGCTCCAGATCGATTTGAGCCGCAGAGGAATATCCGGGAACTGACAGTGATTGTTCCTTGGGGTACTGGGAATGTCTTGACACTGATCTGCTTCGGTGACGTTGTGGGCTACGAACCCATCCTAGTACAACGTCAGCACCACCTAAACGCTCCACAATTGGAGTTTTGTGGTTTTGGGTGCTGTTGGAGGCGTGGCTCCTTGGATGATGCCTCCTCTTTTGAGACCTGCTCTCCCTTGGTACGGAAGATTCTTGTTGAGAGTTTTCTTCCCTAGGCCTTTTGTCGTCAGTTCTCCTAAGCTGATTGTTTTCTCTGGTCAGCTTAAGCAACATAGACATTAAAGTTTCTTCATCAAATGGGTGAGCATTGTGGCTTAGATCCTGAGGGCCCGATCCAGGCCCAAGGCGGCCTTGCAAACGCCTAGGCAATATGGATGGTACAGATTGGGTGGAAATAGCACCCGACCTAGGCCCAAGGCGTTGCTGCAGACGCTGAGGCAGCATTGATGGTCTTGCCCCAACAGATGCAAATCCGTCTCTGTGTGTGACGACTCGAGTATCCCTAGTTGCATCTTGTTCCCCTGCTAGAACAGTAATTCGCAAGGTTTCCACCAAATCTTCTTCTTCATGCTGGGCGTCCAGATTTTGTGAGGGAATTTGACGCGCATACTTCTTCTTCTGAGCATGAACCTCGTCAGCAACTATGTGTTGTGCTGTCTCAGCATTAGGAGGCAGATTTTGTGCAATTTCTGTAGCTTGACTAGTGTCAGCCACCTTTTGATTTCTTTTGGGTCTACCAGCAGCCATTGATCGTGATATTCAATATAATAAAAGAGAAGAACGTAGTCGTGGGTTGATTCCCCACAGACGGCGCCAAAAGATGTCGGGGCAAAAACTGATCTACCCAGACACTTTTAAAATAAAAACTAACCTTCTGAATATCACCACCTTCTGCAAAACAATTTCAGAACTCGCGCACCTTGTTGAACTTGTTGCATAAGAAAAAAATGTTTTAGTTGTTGAGACTGAACCACTTTTTAGTTCAGTGGCTGCCTACATACCCCAGAGGGATCAAGTCTCTGAAAAAATCTTCGGAGTGTGGAGTTTTTCAATGTAGTTCTGTTGGTGAAAACTCCTCATTATGTAACAGTCGGAAAACTAGAGAATCCCTGGATATGGATCCTTATCCTAGTTTTCAGTTAAATTGGATAGAGAATCTCTAGATATAGATTCTTATCCTTAATTTTCAGTTACATTGGATAGAGTCCAATCTCCAGATTCTGCCAGGTCTGGCTGGGACTTGTTTTCATCTGATTACGGGCTTATAGTGAGGCTTGGCCCACATGCTATGTTGGGCCCTGGCTACGAACCAGGGCTAGGCCTGTAAATATGTAGGGTCCAGTCTGGGTGTCATGTCCAGAGATCATGCCCAACTGGTCCCTAGCGGCATTGTGTTGCTGAGCATTCCGTCGAGTTGGATGTCTCATTGCACAAGTCGATCCAACGAGGCCACAAAAGAAGAGGATCGGGTAATGCCTTGTGGACCATTTATGAGGGTCCACACACTAAATCTAATCTTATGAAATAGGAAACTAAATCTAATCTTATGAAACAAGAAACTAAATCATCCTATATTCTAGGATCACTAATAAGATCAATCTACTATTTACATCCCATATACGGCTCATGCTGACAGTGGTGAAGCTAATTATATGGAGGAGGATGAGTGTTTCAAATGGTGCGGCTCGTCCTACTTATTTATGGCCTGCCAATCACCAATGTCACACAATATCGTGGTTGCAGTATTAGGAAAGTGTGTTAGCTTCGGTTGTTCTCGCCATTTTCAGATATGATACCATTGATGCAGCGGCCAATGGTGCCGACATTTGTTTTTTGGTAGGAATCATGGAGTATTGATCGCAAAAGAGCGATTAATGACTGCGAGCTATAACAATATTACAATCTCTGATGATCCGGGAAGGGTATTTTTTCAGTGCTCTTTTTATGATGTACGAACACTGGGTGAACAAACATTAGGGAGGACATAGGCAACCTGTCAGATTTTCCCTGCTAAACTGTCAATGAAGGTCCCTATTCCAACTCAAGGTTCATTTCTTATATGTCTGCATTGCTTGGACGCACTCTTATAGCTCATGCTCATCCATCCATATAGGCAATCTTATGTCCCACCTATCTGTCCTTTGTTTGATGTGCTTAAAAAATCGACCATAACCATAAACTTACACCTTGCTCTTGCGGTGTGATTGTGGTGTATGAGTGTATCTTCATGCTACCTGCTTAAAGCTTCTTTTTCCATGTGTTGCAAGAGTAGATTCGCTGGAGAAATGGTTAATGGCCAGAATTAGAGGCAGGGATTTTGTGCTAAGATGTGGTCTTTGACTTCGTAAGCATAGAGTTGAAAGCTTGTTTCTTTGGTATTAGCTAATCTACTTCAGCTGAAAGGAGTTATCGGTTTCTTGACTTGGTTCTCAATTGGCAAGACTTGCTTTTGGTCGGGATAATTGACTTCAGCTCTCCTAAGGGCCCACCGTTACTGCTTCTGTGTGACAGTGGTAGTTGAGGACCTCCCTCAATACATTGTCCTCTCTTGTAACTCCCTCGTGTACATTTGCCCACCACAATGAAGCTCAAATATTTATTTTTTTAAGAAGGACCTGTAGTTTCTTCTTCTTCTTCTTCTTTTTTTTTTTTTTTTTTTTTTTGAGAACCTTGGGAAATGCTTCTGTAGGTCTTGATTACATGTTGAAAATGCTGGAAATCGCTGGGTTTCGGCGCCTGACAGACACAGTACGTCCAAGTGTACTGGGAAAAATAATGACTTAAAATGCCCACTGTTGGTTACTGTTTTCATGCAAAATGTCTTGGTACATTGAAAATGGACCATATCATCACTAGTCTCGACTTGGATCATAAAAAACATGACATGCTACAGATACATTTAAGCATTCATTTCAAACCACTCTGTACAAAGAACATCATGCTCGAAATAGAAAATCAAGACCACATTCCCCGCCAATTACAGTGAAAATACCAACAGAAATAGAGATGAATAGTAGAAGCTTGTACACTATATGTGCACTGAGCTTCTCTACCCACGTAAATGTAACTTTTAAAGTAATACAAATTCCATCATATCTAGCGAAAAAAAAAAAAAAAAAAAAAAACACAGAAACATGTAGAGGTTGACAAGAGCAAGACAAATACTTTTCCATTATCCAACAAAAATTAATGCCCAAATTACATGGTAGAAAGCGTCATCCATATTTCTATTTAGTGTTCAAACTCAACATCCCCAGAACAACAACAAAAAAGAGAGTAAAACATGAAATCTGCCACACGTTTTCTTTACAGATATATATATCACAATCGAGGAAGATTAATCTACTTAATTATCGCCTTACTGATCATATTTACCTACAAATCACTGGACGTGAGGATGACGTACCCATCACACTTTACCTCAGCTTAGCCCTCTTGGGAGGGCCACCCCTGGGATCCCTCTTATCAGGGACGCGTGACTTTCCAAATGCTTTCATTTTTCTTCTTTGTCTCTCCTCCTCACTGTCTGACTCGGCACCTTTCTCCCTGTCTGCATTAGTAGCCTCCCTCTCCAACTCATCCCACGTCTTCCCCTCCTCTTCTTCTGACATTTCGTCGCTCTCTTCTTCATCTTCCTCAGATTCCACCAGTGACTCACTGTCATCATTCTCTTCATCTGAGACTGAATCAGACTGAACATCTGACGGCTCATAACCTTGGTCAGATTCCTCTGTGTTATCAGACTCACTGTCACTTGCTTCCATGTTAAGAAACTCCCACCCTCCGTCCTCTATGAACTTCTCTGGGTCATCCGTGATTGTCTTCAGTATGAGCCTCCAGTTTAGATTCAGTCTGCTCTCATAGTACTTGAGGTCGGTTGTGTTAAGCCACTCCTTGATACCATCAAGTGCTGTGGACGGAATGGAATCAATGCGAAGTACATCCCTTTTAAAATCCTTGAACACAATTGTCATATCAAAATTCTTCTGCCCAAGCCCCACCCTCTCCAGGTTCACTATCTCAATCTCGCTCAAAGTGATGACTAGGAAGGGTGTCTCTACAAGCTCGACCAGGCAACTCGAAGTAGGGACAATGAAGGCTGACGCCTTGTAAGGCACTCCATGGAAGCCAAGCTCTCTCAGAGGTTGATCAAACTCTAGGTCCAGCGCTCTGAACTGAGGTTGCCCCCAAAGATCATTGACCTTGTTTACGAAGACCTGGAAGTCCATGTTTATTCTATTCTTCCTGTCTCTCTCCCGTTGTTCTTCCTCAATTTCGTCAGGATCATTTGTCGATCTTCTTGCACCTCCCAAAGTTTGGACCACGTCCATCACCTCCACATAGAACTGGACATCCTTTGTCTTCTTGTTCCCCACCATGATGTGATTGTGCAAGTGGAAGTGCAAGAGAGTAATCATCTCCTTTTCTGCTGGCTGGAAGAATGCGTGCTTTACATTAGCATACATTACATCCACACGCTCGTCTGGCCTAGACGTAGAATACCTGAACCCATTCACATGGGCTTCAAGAGTACCAGTCAGCTTCCTCCCTCTCCCGCCAAATACAGGACGGATCCACAGATCAGGCAGCCGTATTGACTTAAATTTGGTCCCTGCAAACTGCAGCTTTTCCTGAGAGACTAAGGTGGCCCTTTCCGCTCTCTCCGATTCCCGTGATGCAACCTGTCGGCGAAGGGTCTTGATATGCTGCACAATTTCACTGATATGTCTCGGATCCTTAGAGCGAAAGGAAACCTCTTTCAGATAAATAGACCCTTGGAACTTCAAGGAGTTCGTATCATGGGTGTTAAAGGCTGCCCCAGGTACATTAAAGATAATTCGAATGTAACACGTTCGACTACTATCCTGCTGACTGCTCACACTCTTGACAGTAGCAACATGGAAAGGTACCATGCTCCCATAAATGGGCAGAAGGATGGCCTCATTCTTCTGATCAATTTGAATCATTAAATCCCTTGGAGTAGGGATGTCATTGACATTCTTATATGCAAGTAAATCACTTGAAGACCTTGCAGCACCACGACCATCTCCTGAACTAGAACCACCCCCTGCCAACCTCCTAGCTGTTTCCTCATTTTTCTGGCGAGCAAGTTCAGCCTGATGTTGCCTACGCAGCTCCTCTTTCGACATCTCCTGGTTGTCTGACCTGAGTGTTGCCTTCGACAAAAAGGCATCAGTGGCATTGGACTCAGCTTTCACTTTGGGCTTTACTTCTTCCTCGTCATCCTCATTGAACGAGTAAGCTACATCTTTGACAGCTTTTGAGCTGATCGCAGTCACAACTTCTGGAAGCTTTTCATTGACAATTACAGTGTCTGCAATCAAGAGGGAGAATTTCTCGGTTTTTGGATCTTTTGTCGGCGTTTGCAAGTTCTGAAACCCAAGTGACACATTGAAAACCATCCCTACTTTCAAGACACGATCATTCTTGGCATTCAGGTTCAGCCCTGATTCACGAAACTCAAGACCAATGCCTGTTCCTGCAGATCTGGTGAGGTTTGGTGCAAATTCAGGAGCATCCCTCACAACTACTGACAACGCCGCCCCATAAGCAGCACTAACCTTGTTCCCTGGCTTCAATGCAGCAATTGCTGCTTCGTGGGCCCTGAGGAGAACCTCATATGCCTTGCTCTGTATTGGAATGGCATCAATCAGAAAAGATCTGGCTACATTAGAGCAGTAGCTATTGTAGCGAGACCCAATGGCACAAATAATCACACTCGTAGAATCATAGTACAGATTTTCATCATTGCTCGATGCACTTGGCTTGAGATCAAACTCACCCCCACTCTGGAAAATGGGAGGATAACAGATATCAATATTCTCAGCTTTCAGCTTCACCTTAACTCTTGCCGGTTCCACTATAGACTTCTCTGTGTCTTCCATTAACATTGAATGAGAAACCTTCCTCTCCTCATCAATAATCTTTTCCAGCTTCGGTACCACATGATGCTTCATGACCGAAGACGTTAAAAATGCTGCCTTCTTTACATTCGTAAGCTCCGTGCTGTCCTTAACAGCAAACAGTTCTGAAAACCCATTTGTCACATCAGCAAGTTGTAAATTAGAATTCTTCAATTTCTCAGCCCAAGTCTCGAGAAGATTACCTTCAGGTTCCTCTTTTGCAATATACCCGACAATAGGGTTATCATGACCAGCAGATTTTGACTGAGAACGAATAACACGGAATATATCATCCATCAATCCAGTCCCACTTTCATTCCTCCCCTTTACATGCATGGATATCTCAGCCCCAACAGTTTCCTTAGCCGGTTTTCTAAGACATTCTAGTAAAGAAATTTTCTTCTGAGTACACAAGAAATGTATTTGTTTATTCATGAAAACCATAATCGTCTCCGAGAACTCTAACCCAAGTAACCATATATTCAAAGCAGAAGATTTCAAGTACCGTAGATCTTCGGACACAGGTGGGGTCGCAATAACAATCGCATCTGAAGATTCCCAATACTCAGTTTTATTCTCCCTCCAATGACTATACAACACTTTCAATCTCTTGGCAAAGTTTTCAAGATTAATTGTATAAACTACAGCACTTTTACCTCCTTTAACTGGTGCAGCATTTCCATTTCTATGGTCTGCCATTGGATATATCGAAAACTCAACAGCAGCCCACGAAGTTTTATTTCTCAAATTGATCTGAAATAACAAAGTGGCAAATTAGAATTATTAAATCTTTATCATTTCCTAAGTTTACCTATCCAATTAAGAAAAAAACATGTTTTAATTTGACTATTTACTTATTTTGCTACAATTCAAAGTTCAAATTTGCGGAATTTGAATATAAACATAGCATTACTCTAGATCTAAGATCAAATTATTATAATATCGGAATTTTAAGGACGGTAGAGATAGAGAAAAGAGGTGTTACCTAGGAATAGATAGGAGCAGCAAGTAAAAACAAGCTCATCAAGGTGTATCATTTTTCAACGGGTTCTTCTACTGGTTCTTCTATTGGAAGGAAGAAGAAGAGAATTTGAGGTCCTCACATTTTATAGGAACAGAAGATGGCTTTTACCCCGGGCCGGGCTGGGATGGGCTGGATTGTGTGGAAGGCTATTGGGCATTGCAAATTTTGTGCGGATTAAAATACCAATTGTTTAGAAAAATAAAACTGTTATTTATATTGGGGCGTTATTATTTGATTTTAAAAGTTATTAAATGTACAAAAAGAAATATTATCACACCTTCACTTCCTCCCACATAAATATAATCATCAAATATAAAATGTTATTTCCTAATCTGGAATGAGCCCACAAATTCTACTGTCAGTAACCCAACATTCTGAAATTTATTACATGGAATCAAGATTTTCAAGACTACCCATTTGTAACTATGGTTTACTCCAATATCTTAATAACTTATACATTAGTTTAAGGATATTATTCTTTTACACCTAAAAATGTAAATGGAAGAAAATTGGTAGTTAAGTATATATAACATTGATCTGAGTTAAAATTAGGTTGTGAAAATGAATCAAATATATACAAAGGAGTAAGAGTGTTAACACGAGTTATGAATGTGAACTTTAGAGATAAGAGGAGATTTTTGTCACACGAATTATATGTTACACTGAAGTTTCAGGCTCTGTATATATGCCGTTTCATGTGATTGGGCTACTAACACTAATTCTCACTACTATTTTATTTTTATTTATTTTTGAGTGAACAGTTACCATTGTGTTTTTGGGTTTTGAGCAAAGTTAAGGGGCTACAGCCCAGGTCAACCAACTCACAAATCCGCCCCTGCGCTCCAGCCCAAACACCCACTAGTAAGTAGTAACTACCAAGTGTGTACCAAGTACCAACATACTATTTTCCACTTATTTTCAAGACCCTAGTAAGCCGTAAGCAAGGAACTAAATTTCGGAATTTTTTGTGATATTTTCACAAAAATTTCATTTTCGGTGGGCATAAAAACATTTCAAACCCTTCATTTTTTGTTTGCAAGTTTTCGACATAATTTTACAAAAATTTCAACCATTTTTTCGATTTGGTTCATTTTGTACACTAATATGCAGTTTTTCACGAAATTTACATAAAAGTTCAAACGGTAGCAAGTGTAATAAATAATTTAAATAGTGGTTAAATTATTTTTGTCAATTTAACATTTAGCATTTACTAGTTAGACCTAATCTTTCTCAAACAAACATTTAGCATTTAGTATTCACCTTGTCATCGTTATTGATTTTCCCTTTTCTCTTTTTATTTTTTTATGGGGCACATTTGATTATTGAGATATATCATATATGTCTATTTGAGAGGATTGTTAATTTTGATAAAGTGACTTGTTTATTTTGGTCATTTTTTGTATATAGACATTTAAATTTGAAAGAATAGTTGCTACGCCATATATATATACTAGGTAATGCCCGTGCCTTTGGCACAGATTGTTTTTGAATTTCTTGATTTGCATTGATTTTTTTAATATTATTTATTTATTTATTATTATTTTTTCTTGTTTAGATTCACTAATATTTTCTCCTAGCCACAGTTTTAACAAACATCATCTCTATGTTCGTCTCTTATTTAAATAATAATTATTGATTCATTATTTTATTTTTTGGTACAGTTTTTTGTCTTGAACATATATATTTTAATTCATGTATTTTTCACAATTTCAAGAAATAAAACAAAAACAAAAAGTATTTGTGAAAAATTCATCCAACCGAAACAATTTTGACTAATATGATACATTAAACGTGCTTGTCCACAAACTTTATACATCACACATGTTTTGGCAATATGTATCCCTAGCATGTATATACACCTTCCTAATGATTTAGTTTTCGATATTAAAAAATAAAATAAACTACAAAAAAAATAATAATAATAATTAAAATATATATATATATATATATATGTGTGTGTGTGTGTGTGTGTGTGTGTGTGTGTGTGTGTGTGTGATTACAAAATATGAATATGATATACGCTCCAGCTAGCCATGAAGGCACAAATTATGTTGTCGTCTTTTATCTTTGGTGCTATCTCTACACGTCTATGAACACCATGTCGCAAAGAATTTTGGCAAAACTTTCTTTGTGTTTGTTACTTTGGGATATTGAAGCAACACAACCACTGTTGACATTGAAAATGTAAACAAAAAACCTATGCAAATTGCAAATATACCAAAGTTACCGGGCAGGTAATTAAACCATACTATACAATTGAGAATATTCACTACAACAGTTAACTACACTTTGAGCAATCCTTTGCACATTGTAAGGTATATCAACAAATGTTAATTTGCTCTTGTTCGACTCATGACGGCACACCTGACTCATCTCTTACTTCAGCGTAACCGGTAAAGTATAGCACATGAAATAAAAAATAGAAAAAGATTTGTGTCAAATTCACTCTACAAAAATTATTTTGAACATACTTCAACGGACTGAACATGAAATTTTGTAGTTCAAAAGAAACTTAATTCAGATATATATATATATATATATATATATAAACGGTGACTACATGCACCGGAGGTACGTACTTTTCCTAAATTTCATAATTTGATTTCATTTTATGGTTTTGAATTGTTTTTTGTTTATTTCATTTTCGTTAACTCATAGTTTTTCTATAATTCCAACTGTTCATCGAGACGATGTAAACCAACTATCCATTTTAAAGTGTTGCATAATGGTTTTGTCGTCCTCAACGTCTCGCATGTTATTGGATGAGATTGAAATCCAACTATTTTAGAGTATATCTCATCCTATATTTTAACCGATTAACTCTCTGTAGTAATATCCAATTCATACTTGTCATAACTTTCCGATCCGTTTTAAATTCTTGTAAGCTATCAATTAAGAAATTAAAATACCCATGAAAAACCCTCATTGAACTGATGATCATTGAATAAACTTGAGGGTGATCATCTCTATAAGAACTTCTCAATAAACTTGTTATTTTTTTTTTTTGATTTTTGAGATCCGAGACTTGTCTTTTAATAAATTGCTTTTGGAAAAATGGTAGAAACCTTAAATAATTTGCTAATTTTATTTTAGTATTTTAGATAGTCTAAAAAAAAAATCTTTGGCATATAGTGTAATACCCCACTTCTCCTCCTTAACTCCCTCTCTCAATTATTCTACTAAAAAGTTTCTACTCTTCTTGTTTCTTGGGAAACTATAAGACTTACATTATTTAGTTTCATCGCTTCTTTTTTATCTTTTTGCCCTATACCATATTATTTAATGGCAAGCTTGAGGTTGAAACAGGTTTGCAACTTGGAAAGGTGCCTATTTTAAGCCTATTTCTCGGTTGGGGTTTTTTAGGGTAGTCATTGTGTTCATGTATGAATTCTAGCATCTATGAAGTTGTTTGAGATCGAGACATGAAGATTGAAGATGTTCCAACCCATGCTAGGGTGTTGGAATTCATCCTTATGCTTTTGGTCAAATCCCAACATAGAGATTTTTTTTCGGTTTATGGATTCATGGAAACTATGTAGTGAAAATGTTTGCTCATGTAGGAGTAGCCATAGGATGGGTGGCCTCCCAAAACTTGTTGTTGTCTCGGGCTGTCAAAAACCTCATTTGTGGTGACTATGTGGGAACAATCGATGTGTAGGATTTTTGATTCCTTAAATATCAACTTTGATAATAAAAAAAAATGAAAATTTTGATTGAACTGAAGTTCTTTATTTTAATTTTGAAATATTGCTAAAAGCATTAATTAATTTGATATTATTGGAAAATTATTTTTTAATTGCCTAATTAAACCATTATTTATTGATTTGCAAAATTAATAAAAAAAAACAATTTAACTATCATTATTTATTGATTTAATAAATTAATGAAAAGTTTTAATTACCAATTAAACCATTATTTATTGATTTGCTTAATTAATAACAAATTTTAACTATCATTATTTATTGATTTAATAAATAGAAGTCTTAATTACTATTATTTGATTTGGTAATAAATTAATGGGAAGTCTTAATTACCATCAAACTCCAACACGGTGGAATCAAACTCCAACAAGTGGCCCCCTCGATTTATACCACTCATATTGAATCCCAGCCGTAGGTCATAAAACTTCCCTCCCTTGTTATATTAGATATATATATATATATATATATATATATATATATATATATATATATATATATATATATATATATATATATACTAGCCTCATGCCACGTGCCTATCACGTGGAACAATCTCAAGTCCCACTATTATTATTTTTTCTAATTTTAAATTTACAATAGAAGTGAATTATTATTTTATCTCTATATGTGCAATCATTTTTCTCACCCCGGAGCCCACCAAGTCTACACTTTTTGCTAGAAAACAAATTTGATAATTATGAAAATACAATTTCACCCCCAAAAAAATAGAAAAAAACAAAAATAATTATAAAATTACCAAAATACCCCTACGTCCATACCAATCACTATTCACTCAACCCCTCATTTTTTTTTTTTATTATATTATATTTTTTTTTTTTTTTTTTTTTTCTCTCACTTTTTGCGAAAATTTCTCGAAAATTTATATATTTTTGTTTTTTGTGATCACCGAAACATTAACCAAAAACTAAATTTAATTCCTTGGTCGTAAGCGTATCAACACAAAACTGTTGTTTGTTCACTTTGTTGCATCCTGCATCTTAAGGACCAAACCCAAGAAAATAAAATGGGTAACTCATTTAAAAAAACATATAAAACTATTTATCTAGTGTTAAAGTTTACCATGTAGTACATGTTTGATGTACGGTTTAATAAATGTACAACCATACTGAAATTCAACCTCTATGGCTCTACCAGTAGTGTGGGCTAATCTATAAGGCGACTTAGGCGGGCTGCCTAAGGCCTCAGATTTAGAAGGCCTCAAAATTTCTTTATTTCTCTTTATATAAATTTGATATTACCATATTTTATAAAGGAAAAAAAAATAAAAAATGATACACGAGTCTATTTGTTTTCTCCCCACGTATTAAATCTCAGGAGTGAATTGGTTTGAAGAAAATTTAATCCAATAGACCACTACAAAATTTGCATCTCAAAATTCTATGATAAATCTAATGGTTACTAGTGCGTAGTTATCTTAATTTTGGTGGGAGTGTATTCATTTAGTTAGATACCTTAATTAGAAAGAATCAAATAAAATATAAAATCCCACCATATATGCTAGAATCTCCACATTCTATAGCATCTTTTCCACTTATTCAGTTATTTTTAACTTAATTAATTAAAGACATATATTAAAGACATATTAACCAACGTCTCTCCTTATCAACGTCTTTCACACACACACAATACTTTCAATTTTTCAATGAATTTTTAAAGGAAACAAGGCCTCACTTGGATTGGTTGCCTAAGGCCACATCTAAGCTTGAGTCGGCCATGTCTACCAGTAAAGTTAATATCAATTGTTTACAGTTATCAAAGAAAATTATCAATAACACTCCATATAATATTGTCTCCTATCAACATCCCCAAAAACTAACAGCAACACTCCATGAAAATGATCACATACTACTCTCTCTCTCTCTCTCCTATCCACATTCGCGAACACTAATAGAAGCACTCCATGTCTGCAATTTGAGTAAAAATAGACAATCAGTATCCAAAAGAACCATTTAAAACACTACAGATAAAATTTATGAAGGCAAACCATTCAGACCCTAAGAAAAATAAAACATTCAAACCAAATCCCAACACCTATACGACATCTGCAGATAATAAACCATGCATGTTAGGTGTGATGCTGGAATAGTGTGAAGCTCAGTTGCGTATCTCTTGACAAGTATTTTAAGACCACCTCCAATGGGGGGTGTATAGACTATTAGTTGATAGAGGGGGTGGGGAATTCTCCATCTCGCTATCAGTTGATAAATAGCCCGGGCGACACTTGAACACACGTCTGAACAAAAGAATCGTTCGGGACGTCACTTGGACGAAACTTTTTTAAACTCGGATGAAATTTGAAGTGACGTCTTTATCTATTTCTAAAGTCACAATTTGAAAATTTTAAACTCGGACGAAACTTGAAGTGACATCCCTCTTTAAATTAAAGAAGGATATCACTTCAAGTGTTATCTGAGTTTAAAATCAAACTTTTTTACACTTCTCCTTTGGGAACAATAGAGAGTGAATATTATTGGACTATACAATAATTTGCAATTGGAGTTGTAAAATCCTAATGGCACCTAGGTGGAGCCTATGTGGAGGTGTAATTTTACACCCCCTATTGGAGATGCCCTATCTAAGAACGAGCTGATGGGTATTTCAACTCTCACAATGAGTTTCCTACAGACAAGAGTCGCCCAAACTCATTTGCCTACACCATCACTTATTACTTTATTTATTTTTCCCGAGTTTTGTCCTACACCCACCCACTCATGATTTTAGAGCCGTGGGATGACACTTAACAGTGAAACTCCTACGGTCGCTAAATTGGTTTGGAGTAGGGGACAAGCATGGCCACTAGAATCATCGCTTCTACACATAAGTACACTACTTTGCCAATGCTAATCTTTCCAAACTTCCACTAACTACAAGAATGCCCAACTTCCGGTTTACACACAAGTGAAGTTTAAATCATCTATACTCGATAATCGATAATAAAGATACTATATATCTTTCACTAAAGCATCTAATTCTATATCTAAAATATTTTAAAATCCGCGCCCTCAACTACAGTCCCGCAATAGTATTTTAATATTTTTTTATGTATCTCTCAATCACTTCTCCACATTTTATGACGTTTTTGCCCCTATACTTTCTGGTTATTTACCTAATGTAACCCTACTCTATTCTAAGACTTAGTCAACAATAGTTGTCTACACAGTTGTAAACGTGCGTAGCATGTGCCTTTTGCTAGTTTTATTAATTCTTGATATCAAAGAAAATTGTAAAACTTACTTTTCAATATTTGGATGATGATGATGCCACCTCGGGTTTGATATGCCAGCGTCGGTAATGTTTCTTTCTCTGGCTTTCCTCTTTGAACAAATAGAAACAGGTCTTGTAGTTACAAACAATGTCATATCATCGATGGCAGCCCACATGCTTTTCAATCCTCTTCGATATAGCAAAGGTTGTATCGCATTGGTTGCAAAGACGAAGCCAGGATTCTAAGCAAGGGGGGTGCGAGATTATGTTCACACAACCCCCCTCCCGCCCTAAAAAAATTATGCATTTATTTCAATTCACAAAAACTATAGTGCGTTGACTACTAAGAATTTAATATGGACTAACGAAGTTAACTACTTAAGCACTTAAGTCATTAATTGATACTCTCTGTCTTCCACTTTTACTATATATGTCTATATATCATCTACATATTCTAGTCCACAAGCTAAGTCTACAACAATTTATCAAATTGTTAACTTTCTATAATGTTATAAGTCTATAACTCTACTATCACGTGGAAAAAACTATAAAAAATTAACATTGAAAGTAACAAGTTATTATATTTTTTTTAAGTGAAAATTTTATTGATAATGATAACAAGTTTTACAAATAATTAGGACAAGCGTGCAACAAGCTGCGCCGCAAGTCCTTTTTGAGTTTTTTTTTTTTTTTTTTTTTTTTTTTTTGGGTTGAGGTCTGACGTCTGTTCAAGAATTGAGAGCGAAAGAAAGGAAAGAGAGCTTACATGTTTATTATGGGTGACTAAAATTATACAAATTGATTGGTTGGGCTTTGGGCCTTTGACTATTTGTTTTAGTCTCATAAACCCATCAAACATTCAAAGACACATTTGTCCATCTTTAATGATTTTAGACTCAAAATAAATGATAAATGATAATTTTGTAAGGGCAAAAGGAGAAGTAAAAAAATATGTTGGTTTATTGGAATGTTTTTTATTAGTTTTTTTTTTCATACTATTTTTTTTTGTTGATTATAATCTCACTATAGTTGTGAAAATTTTAGGGGTGCAATAGTGGAAGTTTGCAAAAAAAAATGGGGGTGGGGGGTGCGAGTCTTTAGTTTGAAGATTTTTGTAGGCAATTAATTATGTGGCAGTGGAGATTTTCTAATCTCAGGAGGTGCGACCGCCTCCACACGCACCCTCCTATATCCATCTATGGTCGGTTGTTTGAAGTCACCAGGTCGAGCTCCCCATCATCCCCAATCACGGCGGAGACGCAATTCTCTTCTTGCTTATCCTTCTTCTTCACTTCTACTGTCTCCTCCGCCTCCTCCGGTGTAGTTTTCCCTTCTTCATCTTCAGTTGGTTTCGATAAATTAAGCTTCAATTTATTTTTCGGAATATTTTTCTTTAGAATCTTCTGAATTGTTTCTTTCTTTCACTCTTCGAGTCGATTCCTCTTTTTTCGTTTCATGACTATTCCAAAGAATTTATGCCTTTTTAGTTTTATATAGAACTCACCCTATCCCGCCACGTGTCCCCTTCTCAAACTAACTAACTAACCGGTCCATCATGTGTTTTTTCATGTTGTTATGGGTAGGGCCTATAACCCATTCCATGTAGGTGGGTTAAAGTGTAATTGGGTGTTGGATTGGACTCTCTGGAATCATCTCCTCTGTTGTCTCTAGTCTAGCAGGAAAAAAACTTCCTATTTTGGACTATGAGAAACCTATTTGATGATGGTTTGGGGGTTTAGCAGAGAATTTATTAGTGGTGTGTTGTTCGTACTTTTTCTCTTCTTCATGCGAAGTGTAAACAAGGAACCACCTCAAAGAGGAGGCCTCCTTTTATGGGACATACAAAAAGTCCATTGAACCAAAAGTAGGGGATGCTATTATGCCAACCTTGTCTTACATCTTTCTTGGATTCAACTTGTCGCTCAATAAGAGTTGCTCTTTCTATGACAGGCTGCTTATCGCCTTTTGTAATTTCTTATACATGTTGGGTTATCTTCTTTATTGTTGCTCTAATGTCAGTCTCCAATTTTAAAATCTGTGAGTTTATTTAGTTAAACTCTTTGTATAACTCTATACGTGCAGTCTACTAATAGTCTGATATATTATCATTGCATAACTGAATTCATATTTTCTTTTAGAAAATACACATTATCTGGAAAGTAGACAGATGATCAAATTAAATAGTTTTTGCTTTCGCTTGGGAATTATGTTTAGTAAATATTTTTATGTGAGTCTGCTCAACTGGTCTGTCCTTGGGTTTGCTCCCCAATGGTTACTAGTTCAATTCCGCTCAAGGCCACTAGCAAGTAAGTACCCACTACCCGATCGAATTTCCAACTAAGGCCCTCGGCATTAGTTAAGGTGTGGCGTGTAAGTTTGCCTGGACACCCGGTTAGCAAAAAAAAATGTGAGTTTACTCAACCGGCGACATTATGGCAATCTTTTTTCAAAATCACTCACAAGGACAAATGAAAATGAAAATAACCCAATAAACCTATTTTTTGTGAAAATAACCTATAAAGACAAATATCCCAGATTTGAAATAAATACTTTCCGATTTTACCATTTCTATCATTTGAGTATGAATAATGATTGTTTATATCTTATGTTGATGTATGAACAATGATTGTACATAGCTCATGTTGATGTATGATACCCCAAATAGGTATGAACAATGATTGTTAATCTCCAATAGGTGTTCTTAATGATCATACATACATTATATTGAGGTACGAACAATGATTATTCATAGCTCATGTTGACGTATGAACACTGATTGTTCATACTATATATACTAGGGCGTTTCAGTTGGGTCAGGCCGTTTATTATTTCGCATTAGGAGTATACTTGATATTTTATCTACTCGGTCCTTGCGAGTGATTAAAAAAAAGGTGGTGTTGAGAGTGATTTTTTTGTCCGTTTGGTCTTTGAGAGTTACATACTCTAGGATGTGCAAATTAGAGACAACAACAATTCATCTATTCCTCAACTCCCAACTGCCATCGAATTTTCATATGATTGAAATCTTGTACCACCATATGCAAGTTGGTTTATCCAAATTTTGCTCCATAAGTCCATATCTTCAAGCTAGAGAACAACATTATATTTTACAATTCAGAGATTATGGCCCAAAGACAAAGCCCAATAATAATTTCGTCATAAGTCAACTTCAATTTTAATTTCACTATAAATCCAAAACCGGGCTGACGTCATCATACGTAATCATTTTTTATTTATAATTTCGGCTCAAGGACACATTTTCGTTAATAATTTCGGCTCAAAGACAAACCGGGCTGACACCATCATTTGAAAATTTAAATTTATATAATTTTCTTTACCTAGTGTATTAAATTTACATATGTAAAATTAAAAAAATATAAATTTACATAGTATTTTACATATGAAAATTTGACATCACAGCATAGCCTATCTTTTTGGACTTGGGGCAAAATTAAAATTCAATTCAAGTGGATTTAGGGCGATATTTTTTTTGAATATTGGGCTCTCAGCCCAATTAATAAACAAAGCCCAAGAGCGTCGGCCCATAAGCCCAAGAACGCAGACTTAAGTCGGTGAACTAAAGAGATAAAAAGGGTCCTTTAAGACATTTCTCTCGTATTCAAACTTCACTTGCTTAAAAAGGTTTGCTTGTTCATCTCCCTCCCTTTCTATCTTCTTCAAAACCCAAAGAAAAAAATGGGTTCACCTCAAACACCACCCCAAACTCCTCCAAAACGAAATCGTGGCCGTCCATTGGGTTCTAAAAATACCCCCAACTCATCTAAACCGTCCTCGATATACACAACAGAAAATGATCCATCAAGAAAGAGAAGTAATCGTCATGCTATGAAACCTATACAAGTAGGGGCACGAATTATGTGTCAGTGGAGAGATGAAAAGTACCACCCAGCTGAAATCATCGAGTGCCGTAAAATTAAAGACGGTGGGCCCCATTGTTATGAGTACTATGTCCATTATACAGAATGTGAGTTTTTCTTCATTCTTGATTTTATAATCGTTAGGGTTTTGGAGTTTATTGTTTCTTTATGTTTTGGGGCATTTTTTTTATTTAGATAAAAGGAGGCTTGATGAGTGGGTTAAGGCTGAACGAATTGATATTGGTTCTTTAGAGAAAGGTGTTGACCAAGAGGTGAAAGGACAGGTAATTTAAATTAGTTTTACATTATTTTTGTTTTGGACAGATTTGAAGGAAATTTTGTTTATGATCTTTATAGGCAATAAGTGGGAAAAGGGGACGTGGTCGTAGGCGCAAGATTGAGGAATCAGAACCAGAACCAGAGGTATAATGGTCTATCCTGTTGTTTGATTCTTGTGTGTATTTTCTTCATTTATGTCCTGCATTCATTTGAGTTATTGTCAGCTACTTCATTCCTTTTGTTGGAGCACCGGATTTGTTACATCGTGTTGGAAACATGATAATACATATAAATAGGATTTGTGTATTAGATTGTCGGTGTTTATCTCTGTAACATCTTGTACCTGTGTCAATTACTCAATTGTACCTGTGTTCAGCATACAAATGTGCGTCTGTGTCAATTGTTTCGCAGGTGATAGGTAAGGGTCGATTTTAAAGATTTACTCACTACATTGAGACTTTCAACACTTCTTCATGCTCTTGATGTATGTGTAGTATGGTACGAAAATATCTGCTTAACTGTCTTAATCTCATGTTTCACATTATTTCTCACTGGTGTTTTCGAACTACATTAGCATGATAACACCCCTCTCTCTTCCTCTTATTTTTAGTCTTTGTTCATTTAGTTACTGAAGATTTAGCATGCACTATTTCTTTTCGGGATATTTTTACATGGCAGTAGATCATGAGTATGTCATGGCGATCAGAATGTTTTTTGTGATATCTTGTTATTTTCTACTTATTGCATGGGTGGTCATCCTAGTCCTTTAGGAAAAAGTATGAAGTAATGAATTTCTTTATCTTCAGGAACATGAGGGGCTTGATCCTGCCACTTTGCGCGAACATGGAAAACTTACAAAAGTAAAAAATATTGAATTCATAGAACTTGGAAGATATGAGATTGAGACATGGTATTTCTCCCCTTTTCCTGAAGAATTTGACAACTCTCCCAAGCTGTACTTTTGTGAGTTTTGCCTCAATTATGTGCAACACAAAGAGCAACTACAGAGGCATATGGTGAGCTTTGTTTTTTATTTTCATTTTTCTCTTGATTTTGAACATAAAAGCAATATAATAATTGTGGATTCTGTTTACATATAATGATTGTTTGTGTTTTAGTCTCGCCCGGAAATGAAGACTTTCTTGCTCTCATTTTATGGGAAGATTCTTTTGTTTAGTTAAAATGGTTTGTCATGTTAGGTGTCAGAAAGGCAGATTTCTATCTACTATGGGAACACTCCAGTTAAAATTTCAAATGTAGGGCAAATGTCACAGCCCGAATTTCTAAATAATTAAAAAAAATGAATATTTGAAATATAAATATCTCAAACATCACTATGTTCAATTATCTAAAAACTCAGGCTATGATGGGGTGGATACAACACATGTCAAAACCTAAAACCCACATCATAAAAATCTTAACAACAAAAAATTTCCAAAATTCTCTTTATTACTTTATGAAAGTCTATCTTCCATCCAAAAATCATCAATATAACATTCTAAGAGTAATAGGTCCTCAACATCGTATTCTCATTCCATATGAAAAGAAAACTACGTTATTTCATACTTCTAAAAGATCAGACCTAATAAAATAATCTCCCGGACTGCTCCAGGCAAGAATCCAAATCACACGCTGCGGTTCCACTGTCTTCCATCTATGTTCCCAAGAACACACCCACGTTACCAAAACAAAGCAAACATGGGTCAGTAAAATGGAATCTGCTGATATGAGTAGACTAACAACATAAAACCATTATCATACTTTAATTATCCAAACAATCACTTTATATTTTCCAATAACTTAATCATTCTCATCTTGGAAGACAGATAGTTCCGTCATTTCAACCGATATAGTTTCTTCCCAAGCAAAACTTCCATTATATTAACTCATTCTAATAACTCGTTTTAATATCTAAATCATTGAATTAAAACTTACCGATATCCACTGCTATAAGGGTAGGATCGCGTCCCTACACAAAATGTTATTAAGTCCTACCTTCCTGCAAAAGAAAGTTAGAATTTCTATATAACATATGTAGATATTATCTTAGGTATTCAAAAGTAACCCAAACACTCGCATAATCAAATCAATTTCTCTTATCAATTAATCAATTGCTTTTCTTATACACTTACCATTTAGTACCTATGTACCTTAGGTCATTCCCGCCACATTCAAGGAATACCCAACCCTACATTCCCGTATACTCAAGGAATACAACTAACCCGCAAGGCTAATACCTTAGTTCCTTTCTAGGCGGCCAAAAATCAAAAAATTCATGGCACATTCAATGAATGCATTCAATGAATAATACCCAATATATAACGCTAACGGGCCATTTATGGCACATTCAATAAATGCCCACCTAACATATGACATCAATAGTCATAAAACTCAATTTCCAAAACTTGAGGCATGGAGAGTTCTAAAAGAGTGCAGTAAATTTGTTTACGCATTATTAAAATTTATTACATATATTATTTTAGAGAACGAAGGAGTATCTTGATTCATGTATTTTTGGTTACACGTTATTAATATACCGATGTCTAAGTGTCATAACGTTGTGTATAAAACTGAAATATTACATAGTAGTTAATACACGTACACACGTATATAGAAATGTCTTAGCCTAAAGACAAGCTTGCTAATAGCCCTAGACCTATCCTAATAGCCCAAATCATAATCCGAGTTAAAATGTCAAATTGGGTCAACTGGTCAAAGTCAACCCTGGTCAAAGTCAAAGTCGACCTGCCAAGGGTCAACAGCAGTCAACCAGTCTCAAATTCTTCTAACCCAAAAGCCCAAAGTCTAAGGCCCAAAGTCTAAAACAAAAATCCAAATTTGAAAATCTAAAATAAAACACATTAGCCCACATAACAAATTTTGGCCCAAGCCCAACACAAAATGAATCGCACTGTTCATCTTCCTCTCTCACTTTCCAGCACCTCCATTGCCACAGCAGCCACCACCAACTACTAATCCGCCACCCTCACTCCAGCGGTTTGGTTACTCGCGACAACCCCTAAATATCCATACCAACAAATCGCGATTTCCAACACTTGTTAGGTCATCTCTTCCACCGATCTTCCTCCACTGCAGAGCTACCACTGACCTCCCAACAGTTCGGTTTCGCTCCCTAGCAAAACCCAAACCCAATGATACAACAAAATCCACCAACCAAAGGTTCAATCCACACCAAAAATCAGGACGGTTTGATTTTGTTTGGACGCCATTACTTCTCCTCCGGAGCTTCAACAGCCCCATCTCGCGACACCAACAACCAATCATCACCAATAAACCACCAACAATCAATCATCACCAATAAAATAAATTAAAACACATAATTTCAACACAACAAATAATAGGACAATTTGGTGTTGAATGGTGACGCAAGTAACGACCGGTGTCAAGGTGTCAAGGCTTCGACAGTTTAAATTTTCAAACTTATCAGAGTTTTACATACTATAGTATTGGAAAATTTTGTATCTATCAGTCGGCAACATTACAGAGTTTACCAAATCTCAAATATGTAAAAGTATTATTGATAGGTTTAGTAGAAACAAAAATTAACCAAAATAAACATGTTCAGACTACTCACATTTAGCGCGCTCCGACTATTAACCAGCTACCAAAAAAACCTTTTTTTTCCTCTTTCAGTAAAATCTCGTTTTTTTGTATAAAACTCTCGCTGTGTTTTTACCCAAAAACTCTACGTGAGAAAACTCACCGAAAAACAAGGACAACACTTATCTATTACTTACGGGACTTTTATCCTTAACTGATAGTTATTATTTATCTATTTTATCTATTTTCATTATTATTATTATTATTATTATTTATTATACTAGGAAAACAAAAGAAAAAGCGGGCTGTTATAGCAAATCTCGTGGATATTTGTTTAGATCCATTAATAACTGTTTAGATTACCTTTGTAATTACATTTAGCAGATGACTTGCCAGATAATAACAGGATTGTAGATTCTTATGCTGGTTTAAATCTCATCCTTTGAGAGACCAAGAGCTTCATCTGTTATTTTTCATTGTGTTCGTTTAGAAAGGAAGTGGTTGACACAAAATCTAGAAACTTCTCTCGTTTCATCTTCAGTTGTGGATCGTGTCGTTACATCTGATTTGTTCTTTTGAGTTTTGATATTTTACTTTTTAGCAAAGTGCAAACTGAGAACATGCGGTTGAATGTATCCTCTAAAGTATGTTGTACTGTTGCATCACTACCCAAGTGGCCGAACATCTCCCTTTTCTCACTGGTTCTTCTATTGGAAGGAAGAAGAAGAGAATTTGAGGTCCTCACCTTTTATAAGAACAGACGATGGATTTTACCACGGGCCGGGCTGGGCTGGGTGGAATCCAGGCTATTGGGCAGTGCAAATTTTGTGCGGACTAAAATACCAATTTTTTTATAGGAACAGACCATGGGCCTTTTAACACGGGATGGGCTGGGCTGGGCTGGGTGGAAGCCATTTTTGTGGATTAGACAAACTTCCCGGAATGTAGAAAAATAAACCGAATAAGTTTGTGGACCATACCACTATTTGCTGTCTACAATACCTCATGTCCTGATTGGTGGAGAGGCTGCCTAGGAAAACCGTTTACCTGTCCGAAAAAACTGTTTATTTGGTCCACAAAGTGTTTGGACCAATGAGAAGCTGCTGTTTGTGGAAAAGTGGACTTGTCCACAAATTTACCCTCAAAAATAAAATTGTTATTTATTGGGGCCGTTATCATTTGATTAAAAAATGATTAAATATACAAAAATAAATATTATCCCACACCTAGTGTCGTGGGCAAATATCGTCAAACCGATATTCCAGCCCAAATATCGTGAGTAATTAGAAAATATCAACATAACTGTCGATATTTCAGACACTAATTTGTATGTTGCAGGTTTAGGACGGAAAAAAGGAGAAAGAAGAAGAGAATGGACACGTGGCATTAAATGATTGGATGAAGCTATAATCGCAGCAATATATAAAGACTAGGAGGAGGAAGAAAGACATTCATTCGGATTATTCTAAGAAATATCTACAAAACCAAAGCAGAGAGAGAGAGAGAAAGGGAAAAATTTGTAACCACTATTATTACTATGCAATAAAACTCAACTTCAATTCAATTCGATCTTTGTTTCTGATTCTTGATTAGTTCTTGGGTGTTGATCTTTGATAAACTTCTTTGCAAACTACATTGGCGTTGTCCGTGTTTCAAGGATCAAGAAAGAACACTTTTTCTTGTTTTCTTTAGAGTTTCGAATCTACTGTTAAGGGGGTTGAAGGAGTTTCAATAGGATCAGTGAAGAATAGTGAATTTGTTTAGAGAGATATTTGGTTTCTTATCAAGATGCCTCCCAAACGAGCGACAACAAGTAAAACATTAATGGTTAATGAAGCAAGCACGTCTCAAGCAGCATCTAAGAATGCAGAGCGAAGAACGTACTAGACGATCAGTGAGTAGACTGGTGGAAGAAGTGGATGAGATACGAGAAGAAGAAGTGTCTTTGAAAGATTTGTTGAGAAGGATGGCTGAATTGGAAAAACAAAATCAGATGTTAATGGCTGAAAATAAAGCTGTGAGGGAAGAAAATGATAAGCGTGTTGAAGACGCTATGTATGATAAGGATGGCGAGGAGTCGAGCTCAGGTACCCCAGTGGTGAGAAAGAGTCACCTCGAGGAGGTGAGAAGAAGCCATCCTGAAGAAGTACAATCTGTAGCGAGAGCGACACCAAAGGTGGTGCAAGTTGAAGAAGTTAAGGCACCAATCACAAAGGAAATTGTGCAAGAAATGATGCAGAAGCAGTTTGGAGATCAGTTGCTGGAAAAGGTCTCAGCCTCGATACGAAAGCTGACAGATGATGTGAGTAGAAATCCATTGAAAAAGGAGATAGAGAGGGCCCCTTTACCTCCAAAGTTAAAGAATCCAAAATTCCATCAGTATGAAGGGGGCACTAATCCCATGGATCATCTTTTTAGTTATCGACATCAGTTCTCGATATATCAGGGTACCGAGAATTGGGATACTGTATTATGTCGATCGTTTTCTTCAAGCTTAATAGGCAAAGCACTAAAATGGTTTTACACAATTTCGGAGGGATCCATTTCATGCTTTCGTGAAATTGAAGAAAGGTTCCTCACCAATTACGGTCACCAGAGGGTGAAGCCAAAGCAGGTGTCAACCTTATTTCAATTAAAGCAAGCAAAGAAGGAATCATTGAAAGATTTCTTGGCAAGGTTCAAGGCCGAAACCCAGTCGGTAGAAAGGTTGGATGAATCAGAAATGACACCTGTCATAGCCTTCCAAGCAAGTGTAATACCAAGATCTTTTATGCACAAGTATCTGTTGAGAAAAGAGGTTAAAAATCTGCAAGAATTGTATGATAAAGCTGATAGAGATATCAGAGTCAAGGAAGGATTGAAGACAGCCACCACTCAAGCAGTGTTACAAGTCACTAATGCAGGGAGAAGAGATAAAGATAGTACTGATCGATATGAAAGTCGAGATTCCTCGAGGTCAGATAATAAAAGACCTCAGGAGCAGTACATAAACAGAGATAATCAGTCGCAACAAAGAAGAAAGTATGAGAGAACACTGAAGGAGGAATTGGATCCTAGTAATTTCATTGCTCTCAATTCCATGCCGGAAGATATATTGAGGAGGATAGCGAAAGAAGATTTCGTGATTTGGTTGAAATACACTGTCAGGGAGATGAAAGGCAAACCTTACTGTCAATTTCATAAGGTTGAGAACCATGAAACTAATAGGTGTTTACAACTGGTAAAAGTGATTGACAGGCTCATGAAAAAGGGGAAGTTGAGAGAATTTCGGGCTGATGTTAGACCTGAAGAAATGGCAACCATACGTGAGAAGCCACTGGGGGTAATAAACATGATTTACAAAGGAGAAATTCCCCAGAAAAAAATCCTTCGAGATAAGATAAGAAAGATATCGATGGTGAAAGAGGTGCTCGAGGTCAATGTCGAGCCAAGTTCGGTGAATCAGCAGTTGGTGTCGGCTAGCATTCCTGGCGTAATTATGTTCGTACCAGAGGACCTGTCCAAGGTAATGTTACCATATGACAATACTTCGTTAATCACTTTGCGTATTTCGGGATATGATGTACAGAAGATATTAGTGGACTACGGTAGTTCAGTTAATATTTTATTTTAGAGAGTCTTCAAAGGAATTGGTCTCGATGATTCTCATTTAAAACCACCGAAGTTTAGTTTATATGGTTTTAATGGAACTTCTGCCAAGCCCGCTGGAGAGATAAAATTGCCAGTTCGAGCTGGGCCTCAAACGGTGATGACGACATTCGTGGTCATCAAGCACCATTCTGATCACAATGCCATATTGGGAAGGAAGTGGATACACAAAATGCGGGCTGTGCCTAGTGTATTCTATCAAGTCATCCGATTCCCGACTGTATAATGGATTGCATGAAATTAGGGGCGATCAGTCCGAGTCAGAAAAATATAATTTTGTCACAGTAAAGGGAATGATGAAGGGGAAAAGCCAAGACACTGGGGGCGTCTTGGAAAACTCTAACTAGCAGTTACAGCAAGCTTTGCTTGTCGACACCAATATGCAGATACATGAGCAGGTAAAGTTCACTCAAGAGATGAAGCAACATGAAGAACCCCTCTGGAAAAGAAAGACCATAGAAACGGTGGAGAAAGTTAATATTAGTACAGGAGAAAGTGAGCGTCATACGTTAATTGGTACAGAGATGGAGGAAAACATAAGAAATGAGTTGATGGTCTTTTTGAAAGAGAATCAGGATGTTTTCACATGGTCGATGTTGGACCTCACCGGTATCAATCCAGATGTTTGTTCACACAAGCTGAATATGGAAGAAAATGTAATTCCGATGCATAAAAACATTGGAAGGTGAGACCAATGTATGAAGAAGTGGTGCAAGTTGAAATACAGAAGATGTTAAAAAATGGCATAATCAGAGAGGTGGAGCATTCTTAATGGGTAGCAAACATCGTGGTAGTACCTAAGAAAGATGGTAGAGTTCGAATTTGTGTCGACTTTACTGATGCAAATAAAAATTGTCTAAAGGATCATTATCCCATGCTTAGAATTGATGAGTTGGTTGATTGAACTGCTGGTTTTGAGTTGATCAATTTTTGTGATGGGTATTCGGGATTTTTTTAGATTCTAATGGCTATTGTGGACCAACTAAAAATGGCGTTCGTCGTTAATGGAGGGATATACTATTTTATCATAATGTCATTCGGGTTGAAGAATGCGGAGGAGCTACTTATCAAAGACTAATAGAGAAGATGTTTAAAAAACTTATCAAACGAATTGTCGAGGTCTATATAGATGATATGGTCATCAAATCTATGAAAGTTGTAGATCATGTAAAGGACGTCGACACCGTATTCAAAATATTGCGAGAGTTTAATATGAAGCTTAATCCTGAAAAATGTACCTTCGGGGTTAACTCTGGCAAACTTTTGGGGTACATCGTTACAAAGCGAGGTATCGATGCTAATCTTGATCAAATATGAGCGCTTCAGCAAATGCCATCACCTATAACTAGAAAGCAGATATAAAGGTTGACGAGGGAAGAATAGTTGCGCTCAATAGATTCATCTCTAGAACTTCGAATCGATGTAAGCAGCTTTTTAAGTTGCTTAAAAAGAATGTTAAATTCTGTTGGAATGAGGAATGTGAAGAAGCATTTTTTGAATTAAAGAAATATTTGCAAGAAATGCCAACACTTACAAAACCAGATGAGGGAGAAAGTTTGCTCTTTTATTTGGCTGTATCAGATTTTGCTATAAATTCTGTCCTCGTGAAAGTAGAAAATGGGTTGGAAAGGCCGGTATATTTTCAGAGCAAAACAATGCTCGAGGCGGAGACTCGGTACTCTATTATGGAGAAATATGTTTTGGCACTTTTATTTTTATCTCAGAGATTGAAGCCATATTTTCAAGTACATTCTGTGATAGTGATGACAAATCTACCATTAAAGCAAACTCTAGCAAAAACTGCTAAGTCAGGAAGGATGTCTAAATGGTCGGTACTAATAAACGAATTTGGAGTAGAGTATCGAAACCGAGTATCAAAGAAAAGTCAGGTATTGGCTGACTTCCTGGTAGATTTTCCATCTGAGGATGCTAGTTGGGGCATGGAAGAAGAGGAATTCTCAATGCTGCAAGAGGCTGAAGATGTTATCGATACAGATGATCCATGGGCGGGAACTAATGGTTGGAGATTATTTGTCGATGGATCATATGGAGGTAAGGGGTGTGGCATCGGAGTGATGCTGGTCACTCCTGAAAATCAAAGACTCAAAATGGCAATAAAATTGGGTTTCCATGCATCTAATAATGAGGCTGAGTATAAAGCTTTAATAGCTGGTCTCGAAATGGCTAAATCTCTCAGCATAAAAGAGTTGTCAATCTTCAGTGACTCGATGCTCATGGTCAACCAAATCAATGGAGAATATTCGGCAAAATATGAAAACATGGTGGATTATTTGAGCTTCATAAAGTCCAAATTGAGGGACTTTAATAAGATAAAGCCTCAGCATCTCAATAGAAATGAGAACAGGCATGCTGATGCCCTGACATATGTTGCAGCGATGCTGGAAAACACAGAAGGTCACACTCTACATATCGGAGTTCAACAGAGGCCAAGCATCAATATCGACGACTTAGAAATTATGGAGATTGATACACTGGGTGTATTGATGAACGAGTCTGGATTGAAAGGTGGGGTACTCATTGTTGTATCGACAGCTTCAACAGTAAGGGTAGCAGAGTCCACAACATCTTTTTCTAGATCAGGGGCAACAATGTCGGAAGGCATCTCGCTCTCGTCATTAGAATCAAGATTGTATTCAGTGATAACATCAGTAAGAAGATATGGTCTGAAACTCCTCATCGTTGTAACACAATATTTCATATGATTTTCAGCTACAACCAGATCAAGCTTAACTTTTTGAAGTTCTGCCTCAAGACCAGTTATCTTTGTTTCGAGATTAGCTGTTTTTGTTTTTTCTCATTCGAGGCTCGCTTCATTTTCAGCATAAGATTTCTTCAACTTCGAAAGAAACTCGGTATTCTCATCAATGAATTTCTTCATCTCGGCGTTCGCAGAATTGAGTTGGGAGCAAGTGGAAGCATGTTTTTTCTTTTCTTCTTCCAAATAATGTTGTATTCTTTCCTTATCTTGTTTCAGTTTGTCATTATCTTCCCAAAGAAGGTGGAAGGTACTCATATCATGCTTAAACTGGCCAACAGCGACAACTTTAGCCTGGAATCAAGATATGGTTAATGAGTACATTATATATAATGAGCAAACTGGGATAGGAGTACGATCAAAGCTATTTTCTTACCTTTTTGAGGGAGGAGCACAATATTTGAAAGCGTTTGGTTGTGCAAATTTCAACCATTGCTGATCTATCTCGAGGGAGAATAGTATTCATGACAATAGCTTCTCCGAGTCCAGGTGTCGGAGGATCAGAGAATAAAGAAGCGGATTTAATAACCTTTTGTTTGTTTCGAAGGACAAAATCAGCGATGAAAACTTTAGGATGAGAAGAGGAACCTGAAGCTGTGGATGGAACAGTGGGTTTGAAAGTGGCTGGTATAATTGATGATTTGGCAGGCACAGGGATAGCTGTCTCAGTTGTGGTAGTTTTTGTAGCCTTCGGTACCCTTGAGGTTGGTGGGGCTTTAGTGGAACCAGGTTCTTTTCTTTTCTTTTTGTGAAGACCGGTATCGACAGGTTCTTCTTGAGAAAAGGTAGGAGCCTGGGAGGAGCTACCATGTGTTGATTTTTGCAAAAACCTGTTCAGGTGTTTGGTTGATTTGTCTTGGACATAAGGAATGCGAGAGCCCATATCTGTGTACAATAAGCAGTAGTGATCAAACACATCTTGCAAAAGTGGATAATTATAGAAATCGGAAATCTCTTGTTTGATTTTGGGAAAAAAATCTACAATCATTTTAAAACCATTTAGCATATAATCAAAATAACATCGAGGATGTTAGTAGGCAATTTAGTGGAATCAAAAGTTTTTCTCAATACTTTTTTAGATGAACAAGGTTGTAAGGAACATGGATTAGTTTTGCATGGCATAACAGATTGGGGAGGTAAAGGATCTTGACCTCGAAGGACATTATTTTTTAGGAAATATAAAGGAGCAACATAATTATCGATATCTGAAAGATCAATATTCGATTTTGAATTGCCATATTTATCAGCACTAGTTCGAGTAGTTATTTCTTCATCAGTGCATCTTAGAAGATCCGATACTCTAGTAGATTCGCCACGACTGGGCGGTGTGGTCGGTTTTAATACTGAAACAAGGTCACAATTTTAGATCAATCAGATAATAGATCAGTGATAAAAGCTGGGTTCAAGAAAGGGGGTCTTGAGCAACATACCTCTAAGGTTAAAAACATGATGTGCCAGGGAAGGGACCGTGATTGGAGCAGCTGACTCCCATTGACTAGATACCATGATAGGATAGAGTGGCCATTTAAAATCACTATCTCGGTTTACTCTAATGATACCTTGTCGGTGGCTTCGTTTCTTGGGATAGAAATAACCACTAGGCTCCAATCGACCGTTCTTGTCTTTTTCGATACTTTCGACAAAGTTATAATGATTTATAATGTCGGTAAGCCAGATTTTTTGTGATCTCCGCACATCGGGTTCCAGATGAGAATTATAATTAATAGTTGCAAATATGTAATAGTCTACAAAAATTGCTAGTGCCTTGACCATGAGAGATAGTCAAGTAGTTTAATACCTCTCGATCAAGGTCAGTTAAGGGGAGTTGCAAACCAGCAGCTAGTTACCCCACAGTGATGATGATTGTTCGGGCATCGCCATTTTGGCATTTGGTCCCTTTCCTACATCCAGCATAGTGTTGGAGGGTGACCGTATCTGGTATTTGATATGCAGTTCTAATTATTTCTAGGTTGGGTCTTTTTGGAAAGTAAGCATTTAAACCACCGCTCCACATGTTGTTGTCATCCATTATGTCCCATTCTGACTTCGAGGTCACAGTCTCAAAAGGATGGCATGCTAAACCATCAGCAATATACGATGGGCGCCAGACGGGTTCATCGGTCTTAATATGTTGTGAGGGTGACGCTGAGGAAGAAGAGTTTATTTGAGTTGCAGACTCGTTGCCTTCATTTGACATAGTGGTATTACTAGAAACAATAAATTTTTTATTAGAATTATATCCCTTATCTGAGCTACTATCGATATACTCTGTATAATTGTATAATATATTATTTGTCAACATATCGAGTTTTCGAGATGACAGTGTCGGGTTTCGAGGTAAGGATGTGTGACTTAAAAGCATGCGTTCTTGACGTCGAAGCCAGGATTATTTCGAGAGGGTGCGCCTAAAGTTAACACAAGTTTTTTCCTAACCATACTGTCAAAAATTATAATTCAAAGTCTAATTAGTATAGAGATACACAGATAATATGTGAATACTCAAAGCCTAAACCCTAAGTATAGTAATTTAGAAAGAGAAACATGCGAAATTATTCAAGATATCTAAAGACAACGATAAAGTTTGGCCAGTATGACCATACACATAGGAAGGTTTTGTCAAGATGACCTTATTTGGGAAACAACATGTACTTTCTTAGTCTTTGAGCAGTTCCTAAACAATGATGTGTTTCCTTAAAACTGTGTATGGAATTTCAGAAATAAAGGAAGCAAGAAAGGAAGGTTTTTCAATCTACAATAGAATTCAAGATAAAGAAAGAGCTACAAAGGTTGGGTCGATTTTCAAGTATATAAGTGCTCTAGAGTTTCTAAATCAACGGATGGTTACTTAAACTGATGGTTATGCTACGGGTTTAGGAGGTGCTCTAGACTTTCTAAAGTGAGATTTGGGGGCAGTGAAGCATGCTCATTGTTTCGACCAAATATGATCAAAACACCAAGTGTTGATAAAAAGACGAAGAACGTAGAAAAGTAATTAGAGAAATGATGGTGATCGGGGGAATGATGAGACTGTACCTTGCGGTTGCCTACGTACCCAAATTATCAGTGAGATCAAGTCTCAAGAACGTAGTTCTGTATGAAAAATAGTTTGGTATTTATATAGGTAGAGTAGAGAATCATTGTAGCTCAAGTATTCTTGTAGCTTGAGTCATTGTGATAAAATATAATTCTCAATTGATAATTATCTCTTTGATAAGAAATGAATCTGGACATAAATCAATGTACATTAGTGGCAAGCCATGTGGCTAAGGTTCAACCTTAGACACATGAGTTAATGGGCTTGTACATTGATCCATGGTACTGCAAATTAGGGTTTTAGCCCTGTCGATTAAATGAATAAAGTGGAGATCCCTACCAATGGACGTTCGCCACGTAGGTGGGGGTCGAAACACTCATCATATATGAAGAGATCAACAATAGGGACAGTAGCTCATCAAACTGATAGTGTCTTTTGATTCATGCTTATGAAGATGAAGCATTAGTGTACTTGTACTATATGACTTGGTGACTGATTTTTTTTCTACTCGTGGTGTTGATGTGCCAGTTGCGTGTAGGAATACTAGAGAAAGCAAAATGTACTAATAGTTATTCAGAATACATCTTTTGGGGCAAGCAGCAGGGTTCACAGAAACAATAATAGGCTATCTTAGTGGTGCCTAGGACTGAAAGTGAGTGTCTTGTCGAGCTAAGGCTAGGACCTAGTAAATGACATGTTAAGAATGAAGGTTAATTGAATGAAAATTTGCTTATGATTGTGTATTAATAAAAAGATGGGAAATTACTATTACAACACAAAAAAAAAAGTCACAAATTTTTTTTGTATTTAGTGATTGTTTCCCATCATCTAGTGGGAAATTAATTGGACATCTAGATCTACACTAGTTCACCCCTAAAATTTACTTTCTCAAGGAAATCACCCAATTGACATGATTATTGTCTGCAACTAAAGTATCATCTTTTGGATAATTTGGGGAAGTACCGGGTACAATCAAATTTCATCTTTTGGATAACCTAAGATTAAACCTAAGATTACTACACGGGCTATAAAAGTGAATGCAAATGGTTCTTTTATGGCTGATAAATATGGTTTTGAGGTATGATCATAGATGACCAAGGGAGTGTCATGCTTAAGGCTATTGATGCAGGTCTTGCAGACTACATAATGTTAGATTCTAAAAGGTAGAAGTCAGTTCATATCATAAACAACGTCACCTCTCTTCCATGGTCATGTCAGAAGGACATAATATGTTTCGGCTATTAAAAGGAACTCTTGAGATTCCGCAGATTAAGGCAAGTTTCCAAAGAACCAAGAATATAATATTCATTTGGTTAAAAGAAACTGAAGTTAAATATATGCTACAAAGGATCTCCCATTGTCGTGAGTTATAAGATAACTACTCTGTCAGTAACTGCAAAAGGAAACTGAACACCTTTACCTCTTGAGAAATACATTGAGAGATCACCACAACTTGACTTGTTTTGCACAAAAGAGAATGAAACTAAGCATCTAGTATTTTGTTAGGAGTTCATTTCAAACCGATCATTATTCTTCTTCTTTTTTTAGCTTAGGGTTCCCATTTGATTAGTTGGGGGCACTTATCTACTGTATGTTTTCGGTGTGTTTGCAATTGCACACTTGGCCCATTCCATCCCACTATATTATATTGTCCAATATATTGAATAAGTATTTAATCATCCGTGAGCGGTTACAATGTTCAACATTGATGTGACACTTAAATTCTTTGGTAAGTTCAAGGTTGTAAGGAACAACCCACCGATTGTCAATTTCAACCGGATTTTGACGTACCACCATTGCAGTTCTTTTATTATCTTGCCTTCAATAAATTGCAAAACCTTTCTCATCAAATGTCGTTTCACTGTAGAAATCCTTCGAAAATTTCCTTGTACATTTGTTCTCTTTAATGTCCATACATGGAGAACCCTTTTTCTTCTCACCACACGGATAGAGGTTCACTGGCTTTGTCTGGCAATTCAGCTGATATCATCTTGTCTATATCCGAAACACTTTTAGCTTTATCTTCCGAATGTAAAAACAATAAAATGTGAGCATGTGGCAGTCCTCGTTTTTGAAATTCAATAACGTACAATACTGCACACAAAAAAGGAAAATTTATTTAGTAGCAGTCTTTAAATAATTATAAAGGTATATGATCTTATCAATAAGTAAGAAATATATCTTCCTATTAAGAAGTGAAATAGATGGATCACTCAGAAAATGAGACAAACCGTAAGCATCAATCTTAACAAACTGAATTTAAAAGGGTATTAAAGTACATTAACAAAGTAAATGACACCTGGACACAACACAAAACTGGGTAGTTTTCTGTTAATATTGGGGGTGGGAGAGAAAATTGCTTTGACTTTTTCAAAAATTCCACAAAACACCTCCTTTTTTCCACCCATCTCCTATTCATTACGTCTCTGGTTTCTAACATCACGGCCCCTGGTTTTCTTCTTCAACTTTGACTATATATTATCTTAGCCACAATGCACTGTTTTCCATAAAAAACACACAGCTCAACTGCTTCTAAATAGAGAAAAGTTTGAGTGCAGATCTATTGGACCATATATAGAAGAAAATCTGTAAGTGTTCTCCCCTATTTAAATATAGGATGTTTAAACACATAAATTTACATTTTACAGTTAATAGCAAACATGAATTCCACATTTATGAATAAATTATTGACTATTGTTTCACATTTTGCAGGTTTTTGCTCTACGTCAATTTATAGTCTTACTAGACATTATCTATTCTATATAAAAAAAAAAAAAAAAGGTATGTGATTATAACCTGCAATGACTCTGCCGAAATGATTTCCATAATGCAATCTTTTCATGATGCACTCCAACTTCATTTTGAATACTCGACACACAACATCAGGAACATCATTAGGCAATAGTCCAAGGTCTTTTTGTAGATAACTAAGAATTTCATTCCAATTTGGATTGCAAGTCACAATAATAAAAAGATCAGGTGGTCCTGCCCATCTACATATGGCAATATCATCTTGGTAAGTCTGTATCATGTATCTAGGGCCTCCTGTAAATGTTGATGGAAGGATCAAACGTTTACCAATTGATGCTGTTGTAGTATCACCTGTGTTTATTTTAAAACGGGTTATTGATACATTAAAACAAATCATAAGCTAATGGAAATAAAATTTAAAATTTAAATAATATTACTTATATACCTACGACCACTGCATCCATCACATTGATATATAAATCAGCCCTAATTTCTTCTTGGTGTATCTAATACCAATACATTCTTTGATCTTCTATACATGTATAACCATCAACAATGACTGTTTGACGTAAACGTCCACCTATCCAGAGTAATCAACTTTCTAGTGTCCTTCTTTGTAGTCTAAAAGCCCAATATTGTCTCATACTATCCGTATCTCTTTTATGATCATCTATATTAAAAACTCTTTCATTTTCCTCACTATTAGGAAATTTTCTATAAGGAATCCCAGGTCTATAACCATCTTCACCACGGGGAAACATTAAAGGATATTGCAAAGCCATGAATTTAGGATGCAATTCATTTATTCTCTCCAAACCTCCTCTAGTTTCAACAATTATGTACCTAAAATCATTAACATTAAATCGATCCCCTTCAATTAAAGCTGCAACTTCATTGCCAGTTGGCAGATTGTATTGTCTTCCATCACTCTGTCGAGAATTAATAAGTCTTAGGCGGACATCAATCATTTAATCTTCTTTAAATCTGTGTCTCTAGCCATCCTAAAAGACTGTACAACTTTATTGTGTTGATCAAACATTTTGATCAATCCATCAACAATTGCAGGATCAGGAAGTTCATTATATTCATTGAATATTTGTATCCTATTCTTCAATTCATTTTGAGTATCCTATACATATAACTAGGCAAATTGAGGAGACTTATTTTCGAATGGAAGAAGAGACCCAATTTTATGATGATTTTGCCCACTTATTTTGAAAACGCAAGGACCTCCTCCATCATTGATAGTTTTATCTATCTTCCTTCCTGCAGAAGTAAATTGAAACATGGAGTTGTATGTCTATATATATCTTCTAAATTTAGTAGATCTTATTCCTCCTTTCAAATCTAAGAGTTTATTAAGAAACTCAGGAGCCGCCTCAAATAGTGGAAGTTGAACTTTTCCTTCTCCACAACATATAGAGAATGTTAGAACATATGATTTTCCTTTGTTGTTTCTTTCTTCTTCCCAAAGAATTATTCCACAGTACATACACTCTTCAGTTGGTGGTCCAAAGTTATGAACTCCTAAAATATAAAAATTAGTAGTGAATTTGGCAAACATTCTGAATAAAATATCAAAATTGAAGAAGAAAACACATACTATCACTGTTAGTATACTTGCTTAGATTACGATGTTTTTTTTTTTGCTTTTGCAAACGTTTATTCCTTTCACTGATATTTGTGATTTGAGATATTGAAGTCATTATACGATGCATAGCATCTGTAAGATTCAAAGTACCTATTTAGCCTGTGTAATAAAACATATCAAATTTCAAAAACTTTAATTAATCCTCAACCGAATATAAAATACAATTTTACCTTTATTTGAACGCAAGTTGTGTTCCTTGGATGCCAACAAACGATTACATTTCTTTAAAGCCAATAAACGACTTCAATTAAGGCGAGCTATTTTAGCAGTCTATTCCTTTGTAGATTCAACATTGACTATTTGAGCATTATACCAAAAAAAGGTCAACTTTAGCCATTTCTTGTGGAAAGGATATTAAAATTGTTGTGTCATTATAAAATCAGTAAGTTCATACCAGTACTATTGGTTAAATGATTACTTTGTTGCTCATTTAATTCCTGTGTGTGTATCAATTCCTCTGTAATATAGGCATAAAGAAAAATATAGATATCAATTACTTACACCTATACAATATCTTAAAATCAAATGAGAGTATAAAACAGTATTTTTTTATTTTGCAAGTTACATACCAGTGTGACTTTGATATTTCATTAGCTGTGGATGTTTTCTTCTATGCTCTTTTAGCACTTTTTCTCTATGGTTGCTCTTTGTATTTGCAGACATCATAATTCTTCTATGACGCATAAGGTTAGAACCTTCAATATATTTGCATAAGGTTAGACCCTTCAATATATTATTTTGTTAGAATATTTATCAAGTGTGTAAAATAAAAATTAACACTTCGTACCATTATTCTTTTTCAGTGCAAGAATACATCGTCTATTGTACCGAGCAATTCTGGAGGTATATATTTTTTCGTCATCCATAAGGTAAACCTGAACAACTTTTCCTCTCTTTGGCTAAAGCTTTAACTCCTCTTATAGCTGCTGCTCTTATTCACTGCAGCTGATAATGATTTAGAAATTGTCTTCTTGGGCAGCACTTACTTGACTGTATCACCAACCTTTGGGGCGTATAGGGAGTGCATTTGCAGCGGAGTTGGGAAAATGCAGGTTTTGGAGCAAACTGATCGATACATTGAGAGTTCTTGGTACTGACCCAGTGGATTACCTTGTGACGCCGAGAGTGATTGCTTGTTGTGTTGCTTTGCCGATTTTGACGCTGATTTGTTTCACGTTTGGGTTGGCTTCGGTGCCTTTCTTGGCGATGGGGTTTATGGTGTTAGTATAAATATTATAATCGAAGCCTTAGGATATAATCGGTGTTATGATTAAGTTGCGGATGTTTGGGGAATTATTTCTATTGTCACCGTGGCAGGGGTGTTACAACTCTTGGAGGTGCTAAGGGTTGGGGGAGTTTACTACTTTCGCAGTTTGTTTACCGTAAGATATGTGACACTGAAGAGGATCTTGAGCGACAGAAAAAACAGTTTGCTTACAGCTTTTGTTAGTGTTGTGTTACCTTTAGACTTTTAATTGTATAAGATTTGTAATTGTGTAAGAACTGAGTTAGCTTTAGAGTTTTAATTGTATAAGACTTCTTAAATTTATCCTTGGACATTTGAGTTGAATTTCTATGCAAGTAAGATAACGCTATTTAATTTGTGTGTTTTGGATAGTAAAAAAGGTTATCTAAATAAGATCGTTTCCAATTTCATTCATATAGAACAAAAATACAACAAGAAATCTATGATAAACCATTTCATTCAGTATCGTGACATAAAAGATAAACAAAAATAACACAATGATCCCAAAACTTATCGTGACATAAAATACGCTCGTTGACAGCAAAAATACACCATTATGCAACAGATAATCAAGCTGACCTAAGTATTTTCGCACAGAGACCTCATTAAAGCTAATAGCCTAATCCCAAATCCTATTTCACTTATTCAATGATCTCACCTAATCCCAAATCCTGTTTTACTTGATGAAAGAGCTAACATAAATAGATCATATATAATAGGAAACAACAACTGATGGTTGCTGGGCTATCTGCTGCATAGCGGGGACAACTGGTGCATTGTGACTTCCATATGACAACTAAGGCTTCCTAGCTGAAGGAATAGCAAGTGTATGCATTTGTGATATTGATTGGTAGTGAGTTGAAGCATTGATCTAAATTGGAACTCACCATAAGAAGATGGTGCAAATTAGATGAGTCTAATGACAATAAATAAAAGATTATAATTCATCCAACACTCTTTAAGTAAACAACATCTGATACATACACATTAACACAAACTCATACAGTAAATTATTCCAGCATTTGGTATAGAAAAAAATAGCATTTGGTATGTAATAAATTTCATGAGACGCTGCTGGTCAATCTTTTTGCGTTGCTCCGTTTTGTGATCGACTACTAATGTAGTTAGCTTCTAATACATCGACCACCTCTCCAGATGATTCCTTGACTGGAACCTCTCCATGTATGTATCACTATGTCCTTATTCAAACCCACGTCAGATGGCTTGATTTGTCCTGTCATACATACCTTTGTCCACTCAACACGAAGCCGCCGGTCCTGTCTTCCAAATTCCACCCTGTCAAGTCCTCGAATTGCATCCTCGGCATCTCGCTCATCATCCATATAGACAAAAGAAAATCCTATAACAGCAACAAAAGGAAATAAAATTGGTAGATACCACACAACTACCAAAGAGGAATTAAAAAAAACCAGGATCTCTATGTAAGGATCCCATTATCAGACGATATTGGCTGCAAACTGTACCAATAAATGAGTCACAACTGACTAATACTGCAAAATCTAAAATCTAAGTGACCATAAAAAACAGGAACAAAGTCATTTGCAAATACTGCAGAATAAAAATTGAAACAATAAATTCTGGAAACACATTAAAGAATATTTGGTTTAAATTCCCCTACAGTTAAGGAGAAAAAAAATGAAGGTCCAGAGTCCAGACCAACTAACCATCTGCTGCTTGTAGCAACAGAAAGGATAGCTCGTAGCTAGTTTATGGACCATGACAAACTAACTCGAGGATCCTTTTAAGCGTTAAAATAAGCAGTGTGATGTAACAACAATCGTTAAATGATCAATGAGTTAGTCATAGTCCAGAAGGCCTATTCCTTTTGTGTCAACAAAAATTTCAAGGCCTTTGATTTTTTATGTCCATTTGAATTTAAGTAGGCTTGAACGCAGCACGTCTCAAATCAGCATCTTGTTCGGCAATAGCAGCGATTTCCATCAATGTCATTGCAGAATTGTATTGGACTTCATAACTACCTTTCTCGAGAAGAACAACAAAACACAAAAGTGCCCTCGACTCCGTAATGCTTTTGCAAATTGTCGAATTCCCTTTAGCTAAATGCCATAAGGCTCTTGCTGCCATCGCCTTCATCATAGTTTTAGTTGCAGGGTCTTCAGATTCTCTCCCTTTAATACTATTCCCATACATAGAAGACATGCTTGACCGATGATTCCGGTATCTTTGGTTATTCTGCTTCACACTCCCACCATTGCTTTTCTCATTGTTCACATTATTCTACTGCTGCTGCTGTTGTTGTTGTTGTGGTGGTGGCCTCGAATTGGTCTTGGGCATGTTGGTTGCCATGGTAGTGCCAAATACTCAACTTCACAGCGGTGGAGGAACATCATTCTGGTGTCGTTGTCACCGTGTTACATAGTTATCTTCAGTCATTGAATTGAGTTTTATACATAGTATTTCCAATGTATATTCATGTATATTCGTAATATTACGTGAACTTCTCAGACCTCATACATTTGTATACACAGCATCCACGTTGAAGAACTTGAACAATTAGTGTACTTTCTTACTCTTCTACAGGTAAACAATATAATGCTCCTCAAAGAATTTAATAGTAGCAATCGTTTTTGTACATCATGATGCTGATAATCAGAATATCCTCTTTAAATGTTGACCTGCTCATGCCCTATCAGAAGTCCGAAGTCCGAACACCAATCCTCTATAAACCAGACTTCTTACTTCCTCTAATTCCTGTTAATTCTGATTCAATAGATCTCGTTTCCTAAATTGATAGCCAGCTACAAATTCATCATTTCATTTCAACCTCTTTGTACACCGCAATCAATGTTACACCTGTCTTATTTTAATGTCAAACTGCCTAAAGTTGGAATAATTAGTGATGGATATTCTGTTTGTGGATTTGTGGTTCTTATTTTAACGATTCCAGTAATGGAAATCAGCATCCCATCACACCTAAGCTACCATAGCAGTAGGAATGGCACCTACAGGTTTATGGGCAACAAAAAGATTCAACACATCAGCATGGTTACAGATATAACTTGGAGGCTTTGAAAAGCAATTATGTGCCTCGTTATGCCTCCCAACCTTAAAAAATACTTCAATCATAAGGACAACTACAATAGTAGATGGAAACTTCCTATCCGTCACTGCTTTCAGAAAACTGATAGCATCATCCCCAGTCCCAGACTTGGAGATACGATCGATAAATGGTTCAAGAAAAGGTGGGAAACCATGACCTTTCCTCAATCCAAGAAGACTCAGTGCTTCATTGAAACCTCCCTGAACCAATAAGCTCTAAATCAACATTTTGTATGCTAAATGGTGAGGTCGTAATTGGCGTTGACCAACCATCTCGGAAAGAAAGTTGTATGCATCTGTGGCTTTCCTCTTCCGGCAAAACCCCTTCAACACTTCTTCAAAAGCATGACCAGCATCTGTGACCCCAACCTCTTCTACCATTGTTCGAAGGAATATGACGCTTTTGGCATTACCAGCTAAGCATTTCCCATGAATCAAAGAAGTCCATGTTTTGGAATCGGGCAGTTCGAAGCTTTCATCTCACTTATCATCGAACGGCTTCACCTCTATCAACACTACCAAGATGAAAGATAATTTTATTGTAAACTTCATTGGTAAGTACAAATCCACCTTTTTCCATGGCCTTAAGGATCGTACCACATTCCTTCAATCTGTTAACACTGATCAGTGACTTAACAACCATGTCAAGAATAGACGTTGTCAAGCTATTTCCGCCATTAGTGAAAGTCTCCACAACTCTAGAAACAACTGCATGTTCAACTCTTTACTCCACATAACAGCCTTTCGCAAGAGGAAAATGTCGTCCTGAACGGGAGGCTTATATGCACTACCCATCTTGTACTCATACAACTCCACAGCATCCTCAATAAGTCTCCTCTTACAAAACAGCCCCATGACAAAAAAATATGTATTCATCTCCATTTCATAACCAAATCCCTGCATTTCCTCAACGATTGTTACTCTGTCCTGTAACTCACTTTTGCCTTCTTTAATTCAGTTTATTTTTCCACTTCTGTTTCCTTAGTAGCGACTCATATACTTACACGAATAAGGAAGCCATCTTGATAGCGTCTTAGTCTCAGACTCTCAGTAAGGCTATAGAAGGATTGGCTAATAGTTTTTCGTGTCTTACGTTTGCTCATGTCTGTGCAGAGACATATAAAGAAGCAGACACCTAGCTAGTCTTGACTTGAATCAAGACCATAATTACTTCTTACCTCCTCATGATGGGCAACTTCGCAACTTTGTAAAAGGGACAAAGAAGGTAAAGTCTACCTCTAATTTTAAAGCAGTTGGCCTTCCTAACCCTAACAAACTTGTAGCACTAAAAAGGAAAAGAAATAATTCCTGTCCAAAATTTCCAAAGGATTTGGCTCTTGGTGTAGGATTTTACATGCAGAACAGGTTTGCCAATCAGAGATGCACTTGATTATCATATAGTATCCAATTTATTTCTAGTAACTAAATAAAAATTGATGCAACAGTTAGTAAACAAACAAAAATCATAATTGTTTACTAATTAGAAACAAAATCATACCTTTCTTCTATCTTCCTTGAAGAACAAAATATAGAGACTTAATTACCCCACACTAAGCAACATCTAGTACTCTGGTTTAAAGACAAAGCTGGAAATGGTTTCAATAACTGAGCCTAAAGGCTACAACTAAAGTATCATTACTGATTTTTCACTTATCAAATGTGTATCAGCAATCAGCAAGCATGTATCTCCAATCAAAACAGATTGAACATACCTCACCACTAACAGCAAGTGCAGAACCATCAGTGCTAAAAGTTATTGCTAACTGTTGTCCAACATCTTCCAACTAGGTCAACATCTTCTCATAAGACTCCAGGTCCACTTGATGTTTTTCAAAAGACTCTAGGATGTCCCACTCAAACCATTTATATGAAAATCACATAATAAAAGTGTTGAAAACCTTGGTCAAAGTAAAGAATCATTGTAGATACTAATCATAATAGCTAGTGACTTATTCAACTGTAGTAAAACCGATTCACATAAATATCCTAAGTTCAGAATTACATATTCAACAAAGTATTTCATATAAACTATCCTAACTTCACTTCTGAGTTTTTGCAAAAACCTTTTACACCCGTCACAGAAGAATATGCGGATAAATATACGTCATTTGGATCTCAGAATATATCTTTGCTTTTTCTATGTTGTAAATGGAAAATAGAAGAAGGAGTACCTGCAACTTTTAGGAAATGAACAGATAACACCATCTCCCCCAGGATGGATGGACTGCCATTCTATATGGTATATGGATAAAGAAACGGAGCTAAAAAACATCCCACGATCATAATTCAATTATTAATCACATTACACACACATTGGATTCAAAACATCAAGCAATTTGAACAAAAGATTCATCCAATTTTGCAAGTTAAAACGGTAAAACCACACGTGAGGCGCAAATTCATCATAAATAACTTATCAGATTTGGGGAGAGAGAATTGGAATCGAACTGAGCTAGCAAGAGCGAATTTGGAATTCCACTTCGACCTTCTCCACCACCCCCACAGAAAACTAACCACGAACTACGACTCAACTCCGAATCTTGTTCATCGTTCTCCATCGGTTTCTGCTTGCCGAATATGTTGTTTGTTGGAACCCAAGCAGTGCCGTAACTTGGAACCCCATATTTCTGGCTACAGGCTGAATCTTCCCCATTCTTTTTCTTTGCCATACTCTCTGTATTGGTAGCTTCCTTCAGTTGAGAGAAGAACAGAGAGTTTGGACGGTTTGTTCGGTTTTCCACCTTCATGTTTTCTCTTTCTACTTTTACTCTAGACAAAAATTCAACTTGCTTACGCTTTGTGATATTCCCCTTTTACTACTTTAGAGATTTGAATCTCTTCTTTGTCAAAAGTGTGAATTCAAAGTTATCCTTACTCACGATCTTCGTGTTCATAAAGTTGGAATAAAGATTCGAACCAACCTAAAGTCTAGGAAAAACTATAACTTGGTTTTTACTTTTAGAGAACTAGTGAGTAAGTTTAAATATGATTATATTAATTCTAAATATTTGGTTTAGATTTTTACTACACAAAAATTAAAAACATTAAATTTCAAAGTCATGTACAATACAATTTTACTAAAAGCAAAGGTGGGGAGTTAATCCTCCTCATGTGAAGATAACTTTTGTTGTTTGATTTTAATAAGTTCATTTTATTCTTCCTAGAACTCATAGACAAGTCCTAATAAAGGAAAACTTGATCCCTAACATGTATGGCTCATCTCTAAGCTCATACATGCTAGAATGTGGAACCAAAGCAATGACTTATCTCTAAGCTCATCACTTTGATTCCTAACTAGACACTACACCACTATCATTTTGGGATAGGATGTAGGTCTAGTTGTTCTTCCTAAACAACTTACCAAACCAATAACAAAGATTTTCCCTCACATGAGTTTTATTAATTCCCCAAAAGGGAAGTTAGCTCATGATCCTTGGGATAAAGGATTACAAGTGTAGAAAGTAACAAAAAGAGAAAGAAGAGAAGAAGAAAAAACTAACTATCTAAACTCACTTGCTTTTGATTTATTTTCCACTTAGAAGAAAACCAAAGTTTCCTCCATTAAAACTATTACAAGCTATTTCTTACCAAAACTAAAAACTAAAAAATAATAAGACTAAGGAACTAAAATAATACAAGGTAAAGAAAAGAAGTCAATGGAGTAAATGGAGTGTCCCCCTTGTTTTGTTTTCTTCTCCATTTGAGAGAAATCTCATTTCCTCCCACGTTAAACATCAAATCACATTTACTTCATTTTTATCCACCACATTAAAACAAAGTGACACCTTGCCTTTTTTCACTATTAACACTTAATCTAATTAATTACATACAAGGTGTCAACTTTGCACCAATAATTTGTCATTTTTGTCTTGACATGCTCCATGATTGATGACTTATCCAATTCTTGCGGTCCCGCATAGTGGGTCCATGTGCAGTCCAGTGGCGGTTCGGTCTTTGGGCAATTTTACAACTTCCCGCCTATGCGTAGAGTTCATCGCCCTGATTGTCTGAGTAGCTCACTTGTTGCATTCGAGTCCTGGTTCAAGAGGTAGGAGCTTCGGAAGTTTGATACTTCTATGCGGATTTGGAAGAATTCATATATACGTCGTTCCTCATGCTTTATCGCAGTTTAACCAATATTTTCATGTTTATACTTGAATACACGCAAAAAAGTATGAAAACATATTTATTTCATGATTATTAAACACATAATTAACCAAATTTATATGTCTCAATGGGGTTTCATAATACACTTTTGGGTGCTTATCACACTACCCCCAAACAGCACTTTGCTTGTCCTCAAGCAAAGAAGAGACATTAAAATAGATAAGTGGCCAAAAATGTGTAGTCCTAACCAATTCTCGTTTCATAGAGTGTGGTTGCATTGACCATATACAACAAGACCATAAACCACTAGGAATTCCCTAGTGGACGAGTTATAGCCTCGTAAGAGTTTTCTAGAGAAGATACTCACAAACTTCATTTATACTACAATGACTCAGTGACAGAAACTCGGTTCCTAAATTAATCTCAGATATCCATACATCTCCTTAGCAGGAAACGAGGATTGATTTCTTTGAAACTCAAGTTAATATGTATTCAATAATTAAAACATCTACATATGATCATGCATGTAGTGAACTTTTCATTGAAATGTACTAGCAGGGTTGTTTCTAGATCCTTTGAAGAGCGTACCTAAATGGGTTCTCACAGGTATGTGTCGAAACACAATTCCACTCAAAATTTTACCAGTCAGGTTTTGTTAACTCCAGTGTGCAGTGGGCACACGTTTCCTCACATCTCAATGATAGTTAGAGGAGCCGATGTTGATTAATCACGTCTACTAATTATTATCACACCACCCTACTCCTAATTGAGCTAGAGGTCTTTATTAGGTATTGTGGGGCTTAGGTGATAGTGTACAAGAAAATGGAAATGGATAATCAAAATTTACGAGTATGAGAGAATAGGGTCTTTAAATATTTATACTAGAGAATTCCTTGTTTTCTTTCCTTCTTCTAACTGAGTTTTCCAACCTTGTTCTTAAGCCTCTAATGATTTTTTTTTTCTTAAGAACATGGTTATATTTTTCTTTCCTGAAGCAAGTAACTGATTTTTATTTAGGACAAGTCTTTCTCTTTATTTTTCCACATTTCATCCTATTTCTCATACTCATCACTTAGGTAGGTTCTTTTATTTGGTTTAATAGATGGGTAAAGAATTTTTGGTGAAAGTGAAAGGCTTGATGAAAGGTTCAGTGGAGTGACTAGCGGTAAAATTTGTAACAGGTAAGAATTTTTAGCTATGTCGATCCAAAGAATGCCTAAATTCTCGCCTAGGGTTCGGGTGGTGATCAAATAAGTAGACGCATGATTTTCTCTAATCAGAAAAACTACTCCTCTGTGTCATCACACACAAATCACTCATGTCAAGGCTTTTGGTTAGATTCTCACAGGATTTATAGTTTAAGTAACTAACCGTTGGTTCCAGAAACTTACTGCTATGTACAATCGATGATACTCAGTGCATGAATGTTCATGAAAAGATGTATAAACTATTGCATACGTATTATCTTAAGTTTCTTAAAAACAAATCCTAATTTGGATACTAATGTGAGATTTCTAAACAATTTTCATCATTGAAAAGGAAACAAGACTTTGTCACTAAGTACCATTATTAACAAGAAAATAAAAACTATATACAGGCTACAATTTGCCTAATATTTGCTACAAGGTTAAAGCACCCCCAAACAGAATGATGCTTAGTCCTCGAAGTATCAATAAATAAAGAGAGAAAGTACCTGAGAACCGTGAGCAAAATTAGGGCTAGATTGCTGGAACAGAAAGGTTGGAGAACATAATATATTATTCAGAAAGAAACGATAAAATGTTCAATAGCACACTAAACATAGCACACGAAACATGAAAAACAATAGCACACGAAACATAAGTTTTAGCAAGATATATGTACAATGGTAAGCTCAAATTTACCATCCAGTAGGATGTGAAGGTCTGGCGTCCTCTTTAAGGAAATGCATTTCCTTAGCATCGCGCCAAAAGATAATAGTCTGTCAAATTTCTGCCCATTCTTCATCTCCGGATTTCCTCAAATGTTTCTTCATATTTTCATCCTTCGGGTAACAACGAACATGCCTCAGGTACCAAGCGGGATGCTTCCATTGCCGAAACCTCAATGAATGAATGATTATGTTTGCTGGGCACATAGAATCTACCTTGACCCAATCATGAAAAGTAGCTGCAAACTCTGGGAAATGTGTCTTCATGATTCGGCAAGCGGTTACCGGTAAAAGTATATACTGATCTTGAAAAGTGCGGGCTCATTTCAGGTTGGAGATAACACAACCTAAGATGTTAAATAATGAATGACCTTGAGCCAGTGCACTAAATATGATGCAGGCAGCCTCATTGGCAGTAGAAAAATGCCAATCTCCCATAATGTTCAGGAGTATAAACAACATCGCAGTCCCCATGTTCATGGTCATGCTTGCTAAGGGAATGGTGATGTCGCGCAATGGCACATGGCCATTTTCTTCTCGTTTAATCTCAAGACCATCACCATAAGATTTGCAAAACGCTTTCCATTGAAAGGAACGATAAGAATTATGATAGATGTAATGCCATGATGCAGCAGGTTCGTGATATGGAAGATCCAAACTTAGGGCAAGTTGTTGTTCAGAAAAGATATGATGTGTGTCACCAACTAGGATTGTGAACCCGTCTAAGTAGAAACCATGCGCATGGTTGAATGCTGGTGTGTCTTCCATATTAGCATAAAAGTATGCAGCCAAACTTGGAGAATAAGTTTGGTCAGGTTGAAGAATTAGGGAAGACCACCCAATGTTTGTGATGTAGTCACGGAAGAGATGGCCATAGGCATTGGAATCCATCATAGACTGAAAAGATTGCTCAGGAATGAGTTTGGGAGGTACCATGGTTGATGAAGATGCAATGTTTGATGGAGATGCCATGATGGATGAAATAAATAAATGGGTAACGATAAAGGCAAACTAGATGGATAAATGAGTATGTAAGAAAATAGACCCTCCTGTAAGCACATATTAAAATTATATTAGTCACAACATAAATGATGACAATCATAGTAAGCATTTCTTACAAAAGAAAACACAAAGATAAGATAAAATTAATAATACGACGAAAAACGTAATAATATATACGATTATTTATTTATCGACTTAGTATTATTAGAAAATCATGGATTATTATGTTGATTTTTGTGACGCATATCGTGCACCAGACTGTTTAGTTCTTCCATTTGTTGGGCGAGCTGCATCTGAATGTCTCCTTGGCTGGCAGAGAGTGTAGTTTGATTCTCCATAAAGAGAGCGTGATTTTGCAAGGACTGAGAATGATTTTCCAAGATGTCCTCCTGTTCAACATCATGCATTGCTTGACGTTCTTTGAAATCCTTAAGAGTTGTAATGATGATATTCTGACGAGCGTGTAGTTCCCGCATGCCGTGACGTAGAAAATGAATGCCTTCCATGGGATTAAAAAAATTTAGCATGGCATTTTCATCAAAGAAATGTTCAGGGTTTGAGCTTGGGTTGTTCCGTTCATCTGTCAGAGTATCAGGAGTCCAAGAACCAATGGAGTAGTCTATTTGGAGTACACTAATATGTGCTTTTTGAAGTGGTGTTTCTAGATAAATGACTGGATAACCCCAACGCATCATAATTTGCGTGACTAAAGTAGGTAGAGGTAGAGGTGGTGTTAGATTAGACAAAAATCATCTCTTTGAGTCTTCAAAATCCAAAGCAGGTGAAGTTGAGTCTTTGTGACTTCTGATTGGTGAGATGTACCTATCACATTGTGTCCCAACCAGTGGAGCACAACTCATTGATTCTGTTTCAAAGAGCGTTGAAGAACAACGTGATTTCTATTTCCCACTTCGCCATGAGATACGGTAGCTTTTAGTAAAGTTTTGACGGAATCAAATGATGACTCTGGAAAAAGGAACTCCTGGGTATTCATTGGTATTTGAAGTATATGTCGGAGATAATTTTCCGAGTCAATTCCAACTGTCGTCCATAAGCATTGAAGTAGAATTTTCCATTTTCAGGTCCTATAAATTGGTAGAACATCAAAACCAATTCTCGGGAATAACAAGCTGCTAAATGATATAGAAGAGGCGTCCATCCCCGACGTATTATTTCGGTGTCAAAATAAGGAGAAAACAGGCCATCTTCCAAAACTTTTAGGTAGTCTTTCTCAGGCACTATTTTTCTTGGTTGATCCATTTGGTAGTATTACCTAAGGAAGGATAGTGAAAATTGTTTGAATGAGAATGGCTGAAAAGGAAGAGATTTATAGCCAATCTATGAGTCTGTACCAATCTGGATTCCAAGTATAGTTAATGACCCATGTGATTATGAACAGCAACAATGGGGATCCATAGTAAGTCTTGTCATGTCAGATTTCCAAAAACAATTAATGAGATGTTTCAATGTTAGAAAATACGGAGGAAAGTTTCACAGGGTAGTTAGAGTTACACGTAATTTCAGAAATGATGATCATACCTCAGTAATAGAATATGGATAGAATAATCGAGCTGCATGTGTGACAAGTGTTATGCGTACCTTGTAGCGTGCGATCTTCTCTGAACACCATGAGTATCAATTAATTATTTTGGTGAGTTTTGGATGGTGTTTCTTTGTTTTGGTTTGTTTATTTTTATTTTATTTTATTTTATTTTATTTTTTAAAGAAAATACAACTAATATACACAAATACTTAATACGAAACTTTCCATTTAATATGTAACCCATACAAATGTGTGAGAATTATTTAACACACCATACTAATATACAAAACGACAGACGGAAAGAGAGATGGTTATATATATCTAGATGTTCTGGATCATGTTATGCATGAGTGACAACAGAATAATGATAAACACTGTTATCACGAATACTGTGATAGCCCATTCACGTTGTTCCTTTTCCCATCGCTCGATTGGATTCATTATGTTCAAGAAAATGAGAATTTTTGAAGAGAATTTTTGAAGAGTGAGAGAAGGAGATGAGTGAAAGTGAAAAAAAAAAAAATTTGTATTTATAATTAGATTTCTGACCGTTGGGCATCTGACCGTTTGGATCAGTTCGTTGTTCTAACCGTTGGGCTTTGAGAGTAGGCCCAATGCATCAAGGAACAAACTAATATATTAGGAAGTACAATAATTGCATAACATAAATAATTTCTCATTCAAACCGTTTGGAGATACAAAATTATGAAAAATCAACCGATATATAATTTTTTATCACTAGAAAAATAAAAATGCAATGCATAAGGGAAATAAATGACATAGTCATTTCTAAGCCAAGTACGGCACAAATACGCGCACCTTCGGCGCCCTTGACGCACATCCGCCCCCAGTACGGCACATATACGTGTGCCTTCGGCTTCAGCGCCCCCGACGCACATCCACCCCTACTCATGTTTCCAGAGTATGACACAGATATCGCGGCGCTACGGTACGATACACATCCGCCTCCCCCCCTCATGCAAAACACATATACCGTGCCTTCGGTGCATCCAACCCCCAGTGCCTTTCGGCTTCAAATACCCCGACGCACATCCACCACCTACTCATGTTTCCGTGAGTATGACATGCGGATATCTGGCACCCCGATACACATCCGCCCCACAGTACGGCACATATACGCGCGCCTTTGGCGCATCCAAGCCCCCCCTCTACTCATGTTTCCAGAACCAAATAGCCCATAAAAGTTCAACCCAAAAAACTGTCCACACTTTTTTTGGGTGGGGTGGGTGAGGTGATTTTTTTTTAAACTCATCCCAAAAAACTTATTAACTTACCCCAGGAAAACAATCTAGTGGCTATGGTGAGGGGGTGGCACAACCAAATATCACCTTATGAGGTGGAATTTGTCATCCCACTCCTCCCTTCTTTGTTATATAGATAAGCCCACAACCCACCTAAATACTACACTTCAGCAATTTGTTTTGTCGTTTTTTCCTTATGTTTTTTTTCCCCTTAAATCGTGCGTAGCACGTGCAGAAATCTAGTGATTATAAAGTGTTGTAACCTGTACGGCTGTACAGGACAAGTGATCAGATTTGTTGGTTGTCGTGTCTGCCCCAGATGCTTTCTATTCAAGGCCAAGAAAAATGAGTAGCCCCAACTCCCAACGAACTAAACAAAGTGCAAGGTACAATGGGTCCAATCTTCCAAGCCCATGTAGAAGATTTGTTGGCTGAAGTATGAAAGCCCAACGATTTCTAGTTGTTGGTTAATTATAGGCATCCAGTTCCAGGCATCCAATAGGCCCTGTTTGGTAGCCCGTATATCCCAACCTATTAATGGATTAGGGTGCACTATTCCGGTTATTCTGTTTGGTTCCTATATTTTGGGGCCAAGTCTGTAGACCGTATGCCATTAGTTGGTTGGCCCAACCCCAAAAATGCAGATAATGGTATCCATTGGAAGGCAATGGATTTCGCTCTACATTAGAGCATACACAGAAAATAAAAGAAAGACACGAAAAGAAAACACAAGTGAAGGGAAAAAAAAAATGACCGCGAAGAACTGAAGAACAGTACCATCCACCTAGCCTCCCACAATTGTTCTTCATTGATCTTTCAACTTCGGTGTCTCTCGATTTCTTCTCGCTACCATCTCTTTCTGCTATTGGTAATGGAAGTGTTAATTTAAAGTTTCAAAATTTAAGGAAACTTTTTCATATTTGTGCTACCATCTTTGTTATGATATTCTATTTGAGCTTTTCCATACATCTTAAAGTAGCATGAACTAGGGTCCGGAGTCTGTAAAGTTTAGTTTGTGGGTCGTTTGTTCGATATGATAAATGGAATAATGATGGTGTTGTTGCAGACTTGCAGAGAGTCCTGACTTAAAAGTTAAAACACACATCAATGTTACTGGATGGATATCAAAACTGTTTTCTTTGCTCCCAAACTTAAGACATGGAGAGCTGTGAAATAAAGGTTTATGCAGAGAGTCTAGTAACATTTGACTTGATTCATTTGATAGTGGTTGTTGGATCACCCTTGAATGAGCGACGTGATTTAGATAGTTGATAAACATACTCTGTCACTTGCCTAATATTGAAGTTTTTCACTTTACAAACGTAATTTCTGAACTCTAGTACATTTTATATTGAGGTCAAGTGGTTAGTGAATTTATCAGGTCCTTGTTTATCAAAAGTGCTGATATTGTTTCAGGTTCTATTGGATTGACATGGTTTGTTAGCTTTGGTGTTAGTACCATTGAACTGTACATTTGTTAGCTTTGGTGTTACTACTGATGAATTGTTTGTGTTATTATTTTAGTGCTATTTGACTGTTATAGATGTCATATTTGAACATGATAGGTTCTATTATGGTAGGTAACGTACTTGCTAAAGTCTTAGGTTGATTGATAGTTTGATTCATGCGATTGATTTAGAAAAGTATATTTGTGAAACTGGGTATGTAGTTTTATTCAAGTAAGGATGGATTAACATGTCTCTGTCTGTTTGATCATTCAGGTTGATATTGTATCCATTTCAATGATGTCCGAACTATTTTTTTTTTCTTATTTATCTGTGTGATATTGTAGAGAATTGAGAACTCGCACCTTTATATATTTTTTCAACTAATTTGGTTGTTTAACATTCTCATACATAAAGTTCTCGACTTCTCGACAGTTGTTCACCTCGTCATAAGAAAATAAACCAAGTGATTTTATATAACAAAATGATACATTCATGACATTGCAACATCAGAAGAACGAAGAACAGGGTTACAATACTAAATACTTACAAATTTACAATGTTACATACTTGTAGTTGTTAGACTTGCATGTAACAACTAAGTGACTAACATTGTTAGTTGTATACTTGTATGTTAGTTGTTACATGCAAGTATGCAACACAGCTCAAAAGTAAAGGGAGCGAAGACTAACATAATTCATAATTGTCTCCCCACTCTTCTCCTTTCAAAAACAATAAACTAAAACTATCCAGATTCTAGAATGACTAACCACTTGACCGGTGTTTGCAATATGGTGTTTCAAAGAAGAAAACCAAAAAGGATAAAACCGCCTTCTTCAAAAAAAGATACATATCAACTTATCAAGCCTTCAACGCCAACATGTAAGATACGGACTGACTCTGCATCATCAAAAACAAAATAAACATTAGCAAAATTATCACCAAAAGAATCCATAAAAGCTGCCATTATATGATAAAATCATAAAACATTAAGTAACTTACTTGATAAGTTCATGGTTTAAACCTTCAAATGTGTTGTTCTGCCTCTCCTTCTTCAAAGGATGAGGGGTCCAAGTCTTCATCATCTAAGTACAACTCTGCATCTTGTAAAACAGGGTCCATCAAGCATCAAGTTCTCGACCCAATGAATCCCACAACTTGGATGGTCCCTGTCTTGTACTCATCACCGCTTCTTGATAATAGTCGCAAATTGGAATGCACAAAAACTAAGCTATCCACTCTTTTCGAGAATCCATCCATTTAAGGTTTCAATGTATGAATGTGATAAAAGGTACTCCAATTCGTTGAACACGAAGATGAAGATGGGTCGGGAAAGAAGCCCGGGTCCAAAGCTTGCGGCATGGGAGTGCTCGACCCATTTGTTGACCACCACACTAAAGGATTCTCTCAACTTCTTTGGGTCATAACCTCCCACTTTCCATAGTCTCCTAGCCCGTGAAAACTTTCCAAACTCGCTACGAGCAACAATTCTTTGGGCCATTTGGAAAAAGTCTTGAAAAACATTCTTCCGCGATTAATCGAAACCTCTCTATCCACATGAGGAGGTTCTCTACCAACACCCGCAATCGACCATTCATCATCAGAATACTTTGGATTGAGGCTATGAGCCATACAATGCAATGGGGTGTTACTTTTGTCCACCGCTAATCAACACCTCCTCCACGACATTATAAAATTTACTTTTATCTTTTATCACATCTTTTGTTCATGTCGGAAAATTGCTTTTTTCACCTTCTCAATCATCGAATCCCACATCTCGCATTACCACGAGATGCAAAGTAGGGCGGTGCATGTGTCACATTCTCTTAACATTGAAACTATGGGATTAGTGAACTCAAGAATGTAATCAATTTTATCCCACCACCGATCACTCAATATATTTTCCTTTATCTTGCTTGACTTCTCGGCATTTGGACCACCCTCAGATCCTTTCCAAAACTCGACATAACTAGTTGCTCTAACCCATCTTTGACCTTCGGAATCTTGCTAACATCCGGATTGTTGATGCAAATCGTGTTTCAAATACACGCCAACAACTTTAGCTTTGCAAATTTTTGTAAATGGAGAGAGCTAGTGTATGGTTATTGATGAATTGTCGAATCGTCCTCACCGCTGTTCATCAATCTCTAGAATCCACTTACATAATTCAAACACACGGTGATTTTCTGCGCGTTGTTAGTCGGCGCACATATATTCTTGAGTGCCAAGTTCAAAGTGTGAACCACACATGGCGTCCAAAATATACTTGGATGTTGTGCTTCAACAACTAATCCAAAGAACTCTACAAACAGTGCATTATCGGTAATGATTTGAACCACCTTCTCAACCCCAATTCCAAAGTAATTTCTTTCATAAACAAAGCACCCATATATGTTTGTATCTTTATACTCCCCACTTGCATCTTCACTTTTTAAAACATAGGACCACTTGGAGAAACTGCCACAAAATTTATAAGTGGCCTTCTTTGCACATCATCCGACCATCGAAAACAAGACTAACCCCAGTCTTACTCCATAAAGTTTTGATGCTGCTCATCATCCTTTCAATATTTTCTTTCTCTCTAGTAAGATGTGTTGTTCGAAGACTATCATATGAAGGGGGAGTGTAACCTTTCAGGTTGTGTGAGCATGCATACATTATCACATCTCTAAAATATGGAGAATGGGCGAGATTGAATGGTAGACCTGAAGCATAGAACATTCTAGCAATCATACAATCCAAAATGTCCCTTTCAGTGAGATTGAATGACTTCCCTATTGAAGTGTCACACATTCTTGTTTTTTTCATACCCGTTCCATCGTGAACTTGCGGTAATGGAACCGAAGCCGATTTAGTTTGCATTCGACATATAGCCTTGCGTTTAAGAGCATTTTCATGCTCGCTTTGAAGATCTTCGGTGTTTGTGGATCGCCAGTGCATTCTTTAACCCCAAAACCTCCTTCTCCAAGAAAATGTTTTTTCACTCTTGAATATGAACCACTCCATATTTTCGAACAGAACTTGCATCTAACCTTGTAATTTCCTCCTCCACTTGGAGCCTTGCTTATCTTCTCAACGTGATTCCAAAGAGGAGAAAGTATAAGTTTATCATCTCCTGCTCCTCCTTCAGCTGCTGGTGCTCTTAAGCTTGACATTTATTTGAGTTTAGTTATTAAATACCTTAAGAACTACTCAAGCTTTGTTAGTGGTAGGGTCGGTTTGCAATTGAAAATTGAAGAGGGCATTAACTTTAACTTTGGTTGTTGTTTTTAGTCTCCATTTTTGGTGGCTTCAAATAGAAAGATCAAATACTATTTGTTGTTTCTTACTTTGGCTTTTACGGCTTTTATGGGGCAAAACAAAAGAGGTCGGATTTAGGGCAAAACAAGATAAGATTTAGGGCAAAACAAAATGGGCTTTGGGCAGCCATTGGATCATAATTCATCTAAGGCTAAAAATTAGTTGTTTACTTACTTACAAGTGGAGATATCCTATGCTCCCACCTTCTAGTACTAATTTCATCTTTGTGTACACCCAATAACAAATGATTGTGTTTGGTTTTTCTAAGTCATTGATTTTTTATATTGGTTTTTCTTATATAGGAAAATAATATGTTTATTGCTTAATTAGAAGTGTCCCAACTAAGAGTGGAATTCGAGCTAAACGAGCCGAAGTTTTACCATGCTCAAGCTCGCTCGTTAATTACACCTAACTTTCAATTTAGCTCTAATTCGCTCATATAGTTAAATGAGCAAGCTCGAGCTGAGCTTAAACGAGTTGAGCCCTAGCCAAGCCTGAGTGGCTTGGTCATTTTACTCTACAAATATACTATTTGAGTTAAACAAGTCGAGCTTCATCAAGTTCATTTGTTACACGGGCTTTAATTTGAGCTCGAGCTCGACTCATATAGTTAAACAAACGAGCTGAGCCCGAGCCGCTCGGCTCAAATTCCACCCTTAGTCCCAACTGTCCAAAAACTTACAAGAACTCGACATATAGTATTAAAGTGATCATGGATCATGGACCATAGATTATATAGGAACAACTTATAGCAACTCTAACACGTAGTATTAAGTGATTATGGATCATGGACCATAGATTATATAGGAAAATAGTCATTTTACAATATCTATCGGCTTACAATATAACTCTAACACGGATCTAAATTGATAGCAAAAATATAATATCGATCGTTCTTGGTTGTGCTACAACTTATATCTGAGTCAAGCTTGAACATACTATAATTTAACTTGATTATGTCTTTAATTGAACTCCGCTATCAAAGGTTACTTACTTAAATTAATTGAGGGTTGATTTGGGAGCTAGTCATTCCATAATTGAGTATGTCTAACTTTGCCAACACCTATTTCAAATTTTAAGAATCTCAAAGTGTGGATAATTCCATAGTTTACTAAATATTTTTTAACGATATTAGACATCTTCAAATGAATTGAATTCTTGTGAGGTTGATCTCTATGATGTGGAGAACATCTACACCAAAACTTCTAACTAATCATTTTTAGTTTTTTTGGAGTTCGTTTTCGTGTAGTTCTTATAACAATTCCCTAATGAAAAAAGTGAAATATTATTATAGTTAATCAAGAAGAAAATTGAGGGAGAAAATAGGACGACTTATTAGTTAGGTTTCAGCCCTTCCTCACACTTTTCTTATATAGGTGAGGAGGGGTTCCATACCCCTTTTGTGATTGCTTACAAGAACTCTAACAAAAAAAAAAAAGATTAATGGTTCAGAGAAACGAGACAATTGGTAAAATAGAAATTCGAAACTATACTGACCTTCACTTGAATTTTACTAAATATCTCAGTGGATTTGAATGATATCAACTTTCGCTTAAAATTTTATAGTTATGTCAAATTTCCATAAAGAATATATACATTATATATTTTCATACAATTTCTATAATTTTTTTTTTTATAATTACATCAAATTTCTTTAATGAAAATATTGTCATAAACCTTACATCAATTTTTGATACTTACAAGCAGCTAAATATATTCAAGTCATATTACCCCTTAAACGCTTAAATCTTTGGTCAAGTCAAAATAGTTTCTTAAAAAAAAAGTATATCAAAATGTTAGCTAATACGTGGCTGATTTGCCTCCAAAAAACGTGGATTGGTTTGCCCTTAAATGCTTAAATCTTTTGGTCAAGTCAAAATAGTTTCTTTAAAAAAAAAAGCAAAATATATCAAAATGTTAGCTTAAAACGTGGCTGATTTGCGTCCAAAAAAACGTGGATTGGTTTGCATCCACAAAAATGTGGGGTATTGGCAACAACAAAAACCCATAGTTGGGCCACTGTAGTCTGGCCCAGCCGGCCAGCCTTAAATTAGATAATTGAAAAAACTCGGTGTTAGATGAATTGTTTGTGTTATTATTTTAGTGCTATTTGACTGTTATAGATGTCAAAATTGATGTGCTTTGGCACAACAGAAAGTTTTTGTTTAAAGTCAAAACCCTTCTTCTTCATCCGATAGATCTCAAAACCAGGTGCTTGAACCTTGAAGTCATTAATGGAAACCTGAAGAGAAAGAACAGATTATTAAAATAAAGGTATGTAAACAATTTCTAACTTTCCTCCTAATTTGACTATGAAAAAAGCTGTTTTTTTTTTCTCAAATCCCTCCGACCACTCCGACCACGTATCTGTGTCGTGTCGGTGTCGGTACGACACGACACGGGACACGGCGGAAGGAGAGGCGTACCCATGCAACACAGCCGGTGATACTTGTTTCTAATTAAATATTTTGTGGAACTTTTTTTTTTGGTGAGAATATAGACATTTTGTATTTAAGTTATTATTTCTTTTTTGATTTATAATGTTCTATTATCTTTTCAAATATGTAACAGGTTATCAGTGTGAACCAAACAGTGGGCACGCTGAACTTGTGACAGAACGAGTGGCAGCCAAACAACGTGTCCCCAACCCATCACACTATAAAATCGAATTTAAGCCCAGTCCAATTTCCAAACCCATCCTCTCTCCCTCCTCCGTTCCATTTTTTTTCTCTCTCTATAAATATATATATCATTCTTAACGTGTCAGGGTTTAGAAAATTACCAAAATGAATGAACCAAATTCTGGAATAACAGTTTTACCATTCGATTATTCCGTCGAGAATCATTTCAAAGCAATGAACACAATTCATAAACTCTGTCTAACAAACGAGACAGAACAAGAAAATGATGACGGAACTCAAATATTACAACACTTTAATTCCCACGTCACCTTTTTAAGGTAATATTCTTTTAAAAAAAAAAAATTATTCCAGTTTTATCCCTTTTCTTGATTTTATTTACTTAATGAATGAATAAATAAAATGTGTTTTATAGGGAATGGATGCAGTATAATAATTATTACAAGCCAAGGGTAGTAAAGTTTAGTTGTCAAGTTAATGGGAAGAGAGGAAATGAGGTTGTTACTAATGAAGTTGACTTACCTCAATTCTCTTCTGCTACTGTTCCTAAGGTGAGTACTGAGTTGTAATAATAAACTGTACATTTTTTGTTTCTTATGTTAAGTTGTTTGTTCTTGTTTATGACTGTTTTGTTGTTGTTGTTGTTAAAGATTGAGAGTTCGTCAGGTGAGACAAGTTTTCCAGCAACTAGGTATGTTTTGTTGCATTGATTTGTTTTACGCTTATGATTATAGTTTTGAAGTATTGTAATAAGGATATGTATGAATGTATACTATGTCATTTTTCTCGTGATTGTATGTGAAAACCCCCACTATCTACTCGTCAATGTTGTCTGCATAATCATTGTATTCTTCAGAGAAACTAAATATCTAATGATCGTCCTCCTGGTCTTCATTGCCAGAGTCCTCAAACACTTAATTGATTGAATGCATCTATTAGTGAGTTTGCATTAGAATGAATGCAAAATACTTGATTGATTGAATGCATCTACAAGTGAGATTGCATTAGAATGAATGCAAAACACTTTGATTGGTTGATTTAATGCATCTACAAATTTCAGTCAGTGGGGGTGCCCTGACCTTTTTCTTCCTCATCCTAGTTTAAATGCACTTATGACAAAATCATAGAAAGACTTGTGCCCAAGTGTTATATAATATAAGTGTAAACAGGTGCTATATTGATGATATACTGAACACTGAAGCTGGTGAAGTTTGGAAACTGAAATAATAATGTGAATGGTGCTTTGTCACTGATGTGTTAAATTGTTTGAGGATGGAGTACTTGCCATGGAAATGAATGGGCAAGTCTTGCCTTTACCATAATCACAACCTCTTTCTGATCTAAATAATAATAAAAAAAAAACTATCATGTAGTTTAATCTTATTTTCAACCAGTTAGGTTGAATGTATGTTATTGAGTATGAGAAAAAGAAAGAAACACGGAGATATTGAGAAGAAAAGAGAAGAGAGTATACAACCTTAGTGAATTAAGGTGCTCTATATCCGTTATATATATGTATGTAGAAAAATAGTAAGCCTTTTAGACGCCCTCGAGGAATTGCCTCATATTAGAAAAGCACTTTAGCAATAACAATATGAATCATGGCGGAAATCAGTGGATATGATGTACTTCAAAGTAAAAGTCACCCCTTTTCTTTAAGATGGATAGTGGTTTACCACATGATTTTATGACTTGTATCTAGATTTTATTTAGTGTTATTAGTCTCCATGTAAAAAATTATCTACTGGATTTTATTTGTATGAGTTGGATAAGGCTCTACTTTTCTGCAGGAAAGATTTTGTGCTTTATGTTGGAGGACATGTTTGGGCATTGGATTGGTGTGGTAGCGTATATCAACAGTCCGACTCTCATATAAAATGTGAGGTACTTGGGTGTACATTTAATTAGTTTATTTTCAATTGCAGCTAATCTGTAATGGTAAAATTATGTTATTGCTAATGAAAAAGAAAGTTTAGAGAGAAAGGATAGAGAAAAGAGAGTACGTCTGAATTAGTTTCGGCTTTCTCTCATGCTTCTTATATAGGAATATAGTTTGCTTACAATATGGAAAACCTCAAAAACAAACCCGGTTGTGGGGCCCCTTAATTCCCAATACCCCACGACCAATGGCACACTTCCCTACTATTCGGGTGAGCAAAGTGTCCTACCTATCTAATGACTCACGCAAAACTCTAACAATAATATTTTTTGCATCATAATAATCTGGTATTCAATTTCGTTCTTTGCATGTGCTTTTTGAGTTTGTTGATCTTTAAATAACTTTGCTCATCTTTCTTTGTATTTTTGAAAATCGTATGCTCTTGCTTATTCTATTTTATTGTGTTTGAAAGCCCCAAGATGAATTTAGTCTTGCAGTAAAAACCCTTTCTAGCTGGGTTGGTCGAGTAATTACATAGTTCTTTTCCTTTTATTGGGTATAACGATTTCATCCAATTAGATGCGTGTGTAGTTTTCAGTTACAATTTCATCACAAAAGTATGAGCTTTTGCAAAATGCAAAGACGCTTTAATATCCGGTGTGTTAGTTGCAAGGTTTTTGAGTCCAATTAAAGTTTGAAGTTGTATAACCCTAGCCTTCTAAGTGTGCAATTCCCAGCTGTCCAATCAAATAAGACCTGTTTTAACTCCAATCACCATAAGACTTGTTACATACTTTATGCTTGCAAACAGTATTCATCGATTGGGTAAACAATTTATGATTGCAAATGTGTACAAAATGATCTTCCTTGGACTTACTTTATGCTCTTTCATATTTTCTTAAACATTGGGTAAACAATAAGAGAGAGAGGGAGGGAGGGAGAGTGATCCATTTAGAAGTACCTGGTAGGACAAAGCAAATAAAAGAATTGGAGGGAAAATATAAGAGGCAGAGCATCTTTCACTGTGTAACAATGAAGGCCAAAAATAGCGACCATCTTAAATGTGGTCCCCTTCACGTGCTGCCACTGCCCATAACAAAGTCGAACAATTACCTTGATGAATAGAATTACCTGAGGAAAAACCTGCAACTATGACATAAAATTCATTTGTTTCGCTCTTTGCTACTTGACATTTCACAGGACCCACAAACCCAGACTTCTTGCCTTAGACATGAAGTTAGTGTGATCAAACTTTGAATGAAACTCTGCTGCAGTATTTTTGTAGTTTTGAGTGAGTAATAATTTTGTTTGACTTTTGTTGTTGTATGGCGTACTGTACCACGTTCTGGCTTTTGACAGAAAGTGAAAAAGTGGGACATGTGTTTTCGCTTGTTTGATTATGTGGTAAAACAAAACATGTAATTGGTTTACCATATATAGTTTAAAACAGACAACATGTTAGATTCAATTGGGGTTGCCCTTGTTGGTTTACAACTTTCAGGTTTGACCCTCACCCAATCAAAAAGAAGTTATTTATCCTACTTTTTCAGAAAGAAGTTACTTAACCACCTTTTTACCAAATCCTCCTCCTTTTTCCTATTATTCTCCAGATTTACATCAACAATCTACTTTCTCATTATCCTTGTGAAACGGTTGGTAAACAATTTTGGTGAAAACTGTTGCAATGAAAACGCATTACAATGGAAACTGTTTACAATGAAATTAAAGTTCAACCTAACCAACACGGCCTATATTCGTTGTTTTCAACTTTGTGGATGTAGATTGCATGGGTACTAGACTCGAATAAAATATTGGAACTTCTCTCAAATTTTAAACATAGTGCGTCTAAATGTATCTAACTACCGTTTTCTGGCTTTCAAATATCTTTCAGTATCTTGCAGTTGCTGCTCATCCTCCTGAAACTTCTTCTGAATCTTCTTATCACAAGATAGGTATGCCTTTGACAGGAAGAGGTGTTGTTCAGATATGGTGCCTATTACATGAAGTGAAAGAGGAGGTTTTACCACCTATACCAAAAAAGCAATGTGGGAGACCAAGAATGCAGGTTAGAAAAGTGGAACCCTTGGGTACTTTAGAAGCTGAAAACCAGGATCAAGCACTTTCTGTTCAATTAGATGATGCAAAAGCGAAAGATATGCTTCCATTAAAGAGGCCAAGAGGGAGGCCCAGAAAGCATGATAGAAAGGAATCTATTGACGACTCAAATGGAGAAAACCAAATGGTTCAGGCAACTGGTGGTCAATTTGATATTGCAAAAGAAGAGTCAGTTCCACTGAGGAAGACAAGAGGGAGACCTCGTAAGCAAAAGAAAATAGAGGAATCGTTTGCTAATTTAGGTAAGGAATGCCATTTTGTTCCACCACTTGCTGTTGACGTCTCTCTAGAATCGCTATGTTCTTTAGGGAGTGAGAACCTGGGTCAAGCACTTGCTGTTCAATTAGATAATGCAGAGGAGAAAGATGTAGTTACTTTCAGGAGGTCAAGAGGGAGAACTAGAATAAAATCTTTAGATGATTCCAACAGAGAGAACCAAATGTTTCAAGCAACTGGTCAAATTGATCATCCAAAAGACAAAGAGTCACTTCCATTGAGGAAGGCGAGCGAGAGAATTAGAAAGAAAAGGGAAATAAAGGAATTTTTACTTCGTTTAGACACAGAAAGCCAATTTGTTCCACCACTCGCTTTTGACATCTGTCAAGACCCATTAGGTGCTTTAGGAGGTGAGAGTCAGGGTCAAGCACCAGCTGCTCAATTAGTTAATGCAAATGAGAAAGATACACATCCATTCAGGAGGCCAAGAGGGAGACCTGGAAAGAAAACTAGATGCAAAAGTAAAAGTGTTCAAGGAGCTGATGGCCAGTTAGATAATGTGAAAGAGAAAGACTCACTTCCGCTTAACAAGGCAAAAGGGAGACTTAGAAAGCAAAAGGATATAAAGGAAGGTTTGTTAGTAGACACAGAAAGCCAGGTTGTTCCACCCCTTGCTGTTGACATCTCTCAAGAAGCATTAGATAATATGAAAGAGAAAGATTCACTTCCACTGAAGAAGGCAGAAGGGGGACTTAGAAAGAAAAAGGACATAAAGGGTGGTTTGTTAGTAGACACAGAAAGCCAGTTTGTTCCACCCCTTGCTGTTGGCATCTCTCAAGAAGCATCTGGCTTTCTTGCTTTAACTGAAGCGACCAGGAGTACAGAGGAGCAAGCCATGGTAGAAAGCTGGGACACAGATGTTGGGTTAGAAACACAAGCACTTGATCAATGCAGATACAAATTAACCAAGCTGAAGAGGAAAAAGAAAGATAAGACATTGAGAGTTACTCATCATGTTACTACTTCATCGCTCACATTAGCTCAAGATAAGGATATGGATACTTCTTTTGATGTTCTGCATGGGAATAAAGGCTTTGATCAAGATGCAATAGCATCGAGTCTGAAAGTGGCGAACAATGGATCCTTGGAAATCAGTTCCAATAGCTTTAATCCTCCCAAGGATGTTGCTTTACCTAGAGTTGTATTATGTCTAGCTCACAATGGAAAGGTTGCATGGGACGTCAAATGGCGGCCTCCTAACGTGTGTGATGTAGAAAACAAGCATCGCATGGGCTATCTTGCTGTCGCGTTAGGAAATGGTTCTCTAGAAGTGTATGCTCTCATCCTTTCAATTTTGAAATTCTGTTTTGCATCTATTTGTTGCCAAATCAATTGATATAACAAAATGATAAAAAGATCCTTATTGATTTGCTAAAGAATTCATAAAACAGGTGGAAGGGTAGTGACGTCTACACTATCTAAGTTGTCCTGCCGTCCCCTTAAAACACTCATCGTTTGCTTTCACCTAACAAGATACATAACCCTCGACAACTGTTTTCCTGCCCCGTAAACGTTTTAGCAAGAAACAATAAGCCTTAGATCCCTAATTTTTTTAACTATTGAACAGATCTAATATTGGGTACTAACTTTAACAAAAGAAATAAAATATTCAATATGGGTATGAGTGTCTGACCCTAATTGTGTGCATATACTTCTTTTGAGATTCATGGGCTAGGAAAATTCAATTGTACTTTGTTTCTTTACTGTCCTGATTGTTGCTCACAATTCAACCTCTTATGTGCAGTTGGGAAGTTCCTTTGCCAAGAGCTATAGAAGTTTTATTTTCTTCTTGTAAGAAAGAAGGTACAGATCCTCGTTTTGTGAAATTGGAGCCTGTTTTTAGATGCTCAAAGTTGATATCTGGAGATAGACACAGGTACATCTTTCTTGTTTTGCTGGGGCCTATTTGTGGTCACATTTGTTGCTCCAAATTGTGATAGTAATTTCTAAAAGACAGAAAATAGAGGAGCATCACCATAAAACTACCTGTTAGTCTGTTACTTTAGTGAATTTGTTATGTGGTTTTATAGTACTTTCTTACTTGCTTTCTTTTCTTCAAACAGCATTCCTCTTACGGTCGAGTGGTCAACTTCATCCCCTCATGATTTATTACTAGCTGGATGCCATGATGGAACAGTAATATCTGCAGCTCATCTCAGTCTATTTTATATTTTTTTTCGTTTTCTTCACAAATTAATAGAAGGGTGTTTTAAATTGGAGAGTGATATATCAATTCATCGACTTCCAAAGCTGCTTTGAAAAAAGAACTATTATTATATTTATTTTATTTTTTGATTTTTTGATAAATGATATTACTTTGCTGTTGTTCTTATATTCTTTTATGTACCATTTACCGTGTATGATTTCTGAGTAGTGTTTTTCATATCTTATGTATCTAATGGACATGCTGTACTTAGTTTACTGGGATGAAAGTTGATACATTTCTGTTCACTCAGGTTGGCTTGTGGAAGTTCTCTGCAAGTGGTTCCTCTCAAGGTATTTTCTAACAGTGCCAGTGACTCAGTTATGTAGAATATGGTTTGGATAGTCGTTCTCATTATGTTTATTTTAGAAAACAACGAAAAAAAGAAAAAGTAGAGAAACATCTCCTTCAGCTAAACTTTCGTTTATCAATTTTTTTATGTGGAAGACGAGGAGGGAGATCAGGGCCATCCTTAATTATCTTTTCTTGAATTCTGTTTGCAGATACGAGGCCTTTGCTTTGCTTCAGTGCAGATACCTTTCCTATTAGAGCACTTGCTTGGGCGCCTAATGAAAGGTAAGTAATGTCCACTTATTGAGTTTTTGACCGATAAAAAATAATTCGTTAATTCTGGAACTAAGATCCTCGCCAAGATCCATAACCAAAATCTGTTCTTGGTGGAGGGGCCATATAATAATCTTTTTTTCTGCTCGGTGAACTTCTTAAGTTTCATCAAAAGTCAAAGTAGTATGTCGATTTGTCAAGAATTCTTATGACAAAAGGGAAAGCATAGCCAAGTAGATCAGAACAAAATAAAATCTATTGTCCAAATGAAGCAGTTGGTACTCGGTCCCATCTCCCATTCAAATACTAGAACGGGTGATTATCTGGTTTCTAGACCACTCGATCAAAATAGAAACATGAAATTCGTAAAAATCCTTAAAAAATAGATATTTTGTAACTAACGTAAAAATACTAAAGTCACATTGACACGGGTAAGCGTGTCGGACGACGATCTGTATGAAAGTAGGATGCTGGGACACATCTGATTAAAAAGAAAACTATTACTATGCTTTAGTTACCAACTAATTCATGGGCTCAAGCGTCAAGACCTTCCAAACCTTTTATCACTTTGCAAATGGGAGGAGGAAAGTATTGATCGTATTCTTGTCAGTTGGCCACTTGAAAACGATGTTTGGAATGCTTTCTTATTCTCGTTCCATAAACCTTGGACTCTAGCATCAAATGTTAGAGAAGCCTTGGTGAAGGAATTGATTGTGGGTCTTTTGTCTACCAAGTCAAAGTGGCTAGTGGATTGTTGGGACGGAGATAAACTTGAGGATCTTCGAGCACAAGGAGAAAGAAATACACATGATTTTGAAAGAGGTCAAAAAAGTCTTGTTCCGTTGGGCTAGTGGGTGTCCAAGCTTCTGGGGAGCGGGTTATATATATTTTACTTGTAATTTGGACGCTCTTGTAGCTGAATGTAATGAGTGGTAAGATCGTGTCGCTTCTTGCTACTCAAATCACTACATGTAACTTTTTGAAATTGAATAAATTTGAGTTTTATTGAACAAAAAAAATGATATTTTTACCATTAGTGTAATGTGTGTATGACATGCTCATTACACTTGGATATGCAAAAGGGTTAATCTACCGTTATTCCATTAATGAAAAATAGGTGTTGTTGCATAGTTGTTGTCCGTTACATTTAGCATAACTTTTGACTATTAAAACAGTAGGGCCACCAAACATTGTCTGGAACCACGCCAGCCATGTACCTGAATGCAACCCTAACCCATAAGAAATTTGTATCGCTGAAGATGCAGGATAGGCTAACATTGTCCTTTCCCTGTGATCTTTATGTATGTTTTGTTTATGCCCCTTAATTTGAAATATGTGAAAAACAGTTTTGTTCTTTTCAGTGATAAGTTTGTCAATATAATAGACTACATCAATCTTTTCTTTCCTAAAGCTACACATCTTTTGTTTATGCCCCTTCTGAAAGATCTGTAAGGCAATATTGTTTTTTCAGTGATGAAGAGAGTGCAAATATAGTAGTCACTGCTGGACATGGAGGAGGCTTAAGATTTTGGGACATCCGGTAAGGGCCACTTTTTCTTACTCCCAGTTATCTTAGAGACAAGGTTTTCACACTTACATTATACCTGTTCATCTTGCACTCACGGTTGCTATCTAATCAGTTCTCTCATGACTCTTAGCTTGCTTAGTTAAAAGTTAAAACTCTAACTGAATGTGTGATGCGAGACATATTCAATTGTGCTGATTTCTTGTGAGGATGATCTTTATGGGAGGTAGATTATCTCCATAAAATATCAGACCTAATTCATTTTAGGTATGCTTTTTATCTAGGAGTGTGTGTTTTTATATAAATTTTTTAATGAGCCGATTTTCTGTGGAGGATAATCAGTATGGGGATGAAATCTTATCCACAAAAATTTAGTTGGTGATGTAAGCTTTATCTTTCTCAATGGGAGAGATAAAGGATAGTTAGTAGCTATGCAGTCATAGGCACCACAACGCCCAAGGCGGCAATTTCTAGTAAAAAATTGCAGGCTGTTGTCTATGGCGCCAAGGCGGCCCAACGCTCTTGGGAAACCTTGCCTTGCCTCTGAAGACATAGGTTAGTATCCTAATGGCCCATTTCCCTTTCAAGAAAGATATTTGAATTGGAAAATTCAGTTGTTTGTATTGTATATCTTTATAGGGGGAGTGAAGGTGGGAACAAGCAGGGGTAAAATTCAGGCTATACTGGATACCAGAAGGGAAAAAGTGCATCAGTAACGGGTACAAGTGTACAACAGGCAAGGGCGGAGGAAACGTATGAATCCGAGGAAGAAGACTTTGATGACTTATTCGATTGTGAGGACGGGATGCAGGATTTATAAATGTCGGATGAGTACTATAGCAGGGAAGTGGTTGGAGAAGACTAGGAGTGGGAATTGGAGACAGAGGGGAGGAAGGCGAAGTTTAGGTTGGAGGGGAATGGTGGTGGTTGAACACAAGAACAGTGAGGGGTGTAGTGCCACTCCCGGATCTGGCTATATCCTTGCCCAGATCCATATTTTTAATACAAAACCAGATCCGGATCCATACCCGAATGGATCCAAAATGTCATACCATGTGTGAACCATTTTTTAAAATGGTATAATCAGATCTTACCTGACCGACCCGAATTACAAACCATAAGTTCTCAATCACCCTACGTTTGATAACAAGATGAGTTAACTAGTATTACCCCCCCACTAGAGATGAGCCAATTTGGATTTCCCCCCCACTAGATAGGAAATTAGGGTCTCCCCTCCAAATACACAAAAAAAAAAAGTCAAATTGGGTTGACCGTGTATTTTTTTGTGTCTTTGGGGGGGGGAGACTAGTATTCTTTCTGCGGATGAATGAGAACAGAGATTAGTATTCTTTCTGCGGATGATGTGTAGCACTTTTTTTATCGTTGATGAAAGACTGGATGCTATCCCTCCGACCCTTTTAGGAATTAGGTAGTGACAGCCGAATCTGGGTTCATAGCTAAGTTACATTGGCATGGATACGTGTGTCCGTATCCATCCGAAGTGCTAGACTTGGCAAAATACCAAAATTTGAGGTATATCACATTTGCATACAATATGTGCGTGTAGTGTGCCTCGAAACCATTCGTGGGCCACGTATCCAAAGATGGTTTGTTTTAAAAATTTGGTGTGTCCATGTAAGATAGGTTCATAGCAAGTACAACACATTTTCCACCCACTCCTTTGTCAACTTCTCCATCCCAGGTCTTTTATCAAAACTGTCCTCCCATTCCTAACTAGCAGATATGGTGATAAAAAAAGGTGTTTTCTTCACTTGGTATGTGGACTTGGTGCGCGCTCACAATTGATAACCATTTTAAAAGAAATGAGGACATTGTTACTATCTTCTTTCTTATTTTTCCTAAAAGGTATATATTTGTTTTGCGACTCAGGGTTAGTTTGTGCAATGTTCTAAAAAACGCTAGGCGGTAGTCGGACGGTAGGGGAGCGTGCCTAGCGCCTAGGCCTTCTAGGTGGCCGTCTAGGCGCTAGGCGGTTTTATTTATTTAATTATTTATATATATATATATATATAATTAATTTTTTTTTCTCTGGATAAAACAAGTTATTTGATACGTGGCAAGACCGCAAGACTTAGCTTGATATCAAAGTTGTTGTAATTGTATTGTATTGTAAACTGCATGAATTTATTGTAATGGGATGAACTACTTTTAATGAAATCAATATTTTCCTTTTGCTAGTTGAATTCCACATGAATGCCTCATCTGTATTCACAAAACACACAAATTCCCCTGAAATACATAGAGTCTACCAGCTGAAACTAACAAACATCATAAATTGAATACTTCATTCAAATTGTACATAGACTCATAGAGTCTACCATCTGAAATACTCAAATAATCAAATAAACTTGGCAAAACAGAGTAACAGACCAAATTAACAAAAAATACACTTAGCAAAAGTGCAAAACAAATGCTGTTTTTGATCTAGTATCTTTCGTGGACTTGCAGCAAGTAGTGCTTTAACAAAAGGGTGGAAATATTCCACTATTTGTCTAACTACTCTTCCTCTCCATATCTCTCTAACACGATCTCTTCATCGGATTCAAACTCATAGTCCTGTTCTCCTTCATCCTCGGTGTCCTCATTTGATACAAAATCCTCTTTATGGAGCTCTCTAACTTCAACATTTCTAGCACTTCTTCGAGGCTCTAAGACATCATCCGCTCCGGATGCTTCTCCAACCATTCCCCAAGTAATCCCCAAACCGGGTGCAATTTCTTCATCATCATCATCCCCACCATTAACAATCCATCCTTGTGCAGTACTAGCTTCACTAGCTAGTAGTACATCTACCTCTTTTTCCTTTTGCCTTCTATTCTTGTTGATGATCCTAGCATTGAATTGGACATAGACTAGATTGTTCAATCTCTCTGTATCTAGTCTATTCCTTTTTATTTGTATGTATCTACATAAAAGAGAAGTTTGAAAAAATGTTAGTACACTTTTAAGTGATCCAATTAGTTAACCACACGTCCACACTATATATGTCATAGTCAGTACACAGTACATACCCCCTCAAAAGTGCTCCAATTTCTCTCACATCCCGATGAACTAGTAGTCAATGAGAGTATCTTTGAAGCCATTTTTTGCAAGTTGGGTGTAAGAGTGCCATAGTTGGACCACCATCCAACTAGTCAGTAGATAAGCACACACAATGTCACAATATATATATAGCACAACTTAGTATTAATTAATAATTTAATAACACATAATGCAAATGAATAACTAGGCAATACTATTTATCTAATAACATATAGTCTTACACTCTTACAGTCTTACCCGGATCATAATTAGCATCATTCTTGGCACATCCCGCCGCAGCTAAGGCTCTTCCAAACCCACCCTCTTTCTTCTTATACTTCATCAACTCGACATTGGAGACACGATCTTGCATATCAAAGTCATCGGCGAAGAACTTCTCAACACATGTGAAAAAGGCATCATTGACAAATGGATCATCTTTAATGTCTGAATTTTTGAAGAAGTAAGGATTTAAAAAGTAGGCCGTCAAATGTAACGGACCATCAAGCCGACCATCGCCTTTGTCCTTAATAATATTAAGAATGGGTTTGTAGTTATCCTCCACATTCTTGAATGCCTCTTTAATCTCCTCCTTTGCTTGTAACAATTCACCATGTAAAAAGGGCATTGATGGCTTTCGATCCCCATCAACAAGGTGAAGTACCTTCTCTAAAGGAGCAAACACTTTCAAGCAAAGTGTTACTCCATTCCAAAATGCCATACTTAGAACAGTGGAATACGCCGTTTTCCCCTTCACAGTCTTGGACCATTTGGACTTCTCCCAATCATCACTAGTAAACATTTTCCTCAACTTTTCTTTTTTGTCCATCAAACTTTGCAAAGTTAGGAATGCAGTTGCAAATCTAGTGACTCCTGGCCTCACTATGTCTCTTTTCTTCGTAGCTCTCCTCATCATTGACAAAGTGTTATGATGTGAATAAATAAATATAGTGAAGGCCTTTGCTTTATCAATCACTCCTTTGAACCTAGGCAACTTACCGATTCCTTCAAGCATAAGGTTCAACGTGTGAGTGGCACATGAACTCCAAAATATGTGAGGTCTCTTTATCAACATCAAATTTGCCGCAGCCATATTGTTTGAGGCATTGTCCGTCACAACTTGTACTACACATTGTGGCCCAATATCTTCAATACACTTGTCAACATATTTAAAGATGAAATCTCCGGTGTGTGCATCATCCGAAGCTTCATATGAAGAAAGAAAAGCCGTACCTTCCTTGCAATTGACACATAAGTTCATGATGCTTCTTCTTTTCCGATCAGCCCAAGCGTCGGTCATAACAGAACAACCATTCTTAGCCCACTCCTCCTTTTGCTTCTTGAGTGTGTCTGTAGTTTGCTCATATTCTTCTTTCAACAATGGCTCCCTCAATTGGTATTGGCTTGGAGGCTGATATCTCGGACCAAATTGACCAACTGCTTCAACAAACCTTCTGAAGCTATCATTATCCGTAGCATGAAATGCAACACCATTTTCATACACCCATCGAGCCAAATATCGATGAACATCATGTGTCCTTTCTTTCCAAAGTGCATCATTGATATTTTGTTGTCGCATCTTCTTATTTGCATCAATTGAAGATCCGGGATTGATAGTAGAAGCAAACTTATCCATAGGCCCAAGATAGTGTGGCCTTTTCCTTGACACTACCTCTTCATCTGCTTCATCAGTAATGTGAACTTCTTCTCTCACTTCTTGTTGTTGCTTCTCTTTATTACTTTTCTTCTTTTTCACTTCATCCAATGCGGCTTTACACTTAGCTTTATCTTCATCAGTAGACTTTGAGCATGGGGTTATTTGTCCTCTAATGTTCGCTATGTGTAGCTTTATTCTATAAACACCTCCACTGAACTCTTTTCCACACAACTTACACTTCCATTTATCTAGGCTATCTTTCTTGAACAACTTTCCATACTCCCAACCAACATCATTGGAATCCCGTTTCAAAAGATTATCGGGATCGGACACGGTGGCATTGGACGCCGCGGAAGAAGCCACATTTCCCGTATTTCCCGCCATTGAACTGTATAAAATAGGTATGTATAAAATAAATGAATCAAATAGGTATGTATAAAATAAATGAAGTCTACAAGTTGACATCAATGGCATTTATCCGTCACTACAGCCATTCCATCAATTCACACCATCCATAGACTGAGGTCAATTTTTTGCAAAGAGCAGCTATCGTAAACTAAAGAAGATTTTTACTGAGCTTCATGCCATCATAATTTCATATTAGCCGAACTCAGTTTTTTTTCTACCAAACTTAGTGAATTGACTCAGTCAAGACGAATTAGACCAGTCAATATACCCTGACAGCCAAGAAGAGTCTTAAAAATTTTATCTTCATTTCTCATTTTCTCTGCAACAAAAAAAGACCCTCATTTAAGACTTGATGATTCACAATTTTTTGAAATTCCCATTATAATATTAAAGATGGATTCTTTCACACTCACTACAACTTAATTTATTTTGGTTGCTGGAGAGAAGAAAAAAAAAAAAAAAAAAAAAAAGAGAGCAGAATTGGAGAGAAGAAATACATACCGAGAAGAAGAAGAAGAGAGACCGATTGTTTGTTGAAGAGAGACAGAGAAGAAGAGAGACCGATTGTTTGTTGAAGAAGAGAGACCAGAGAGACCGATTGTTTCTAAGCCCTATCGGGCTTTTTTTTAACTAAATTTAAATTGGGCTTGTGGGATTTTAAATTTAATTGGGCTTGTAACAAATTGGGCCCAAAAAACAAACTAGACCTTATAAACCGTCCAGCCCCACCTAGACCGCCTAGGCCGATTAATCCGCCGCCTAGTCCCGATTAATCGGTCCACCATTTTATCGACCGTTTAGGGTGAAAATCAGTACGGCTAGGCACCGCCTAGACGGCCGCCTAGGCCGTTTTTTAGAACACTGAGTTTGTGTAACTGCTTATGGACTGCCTGTTTACGTTTATGTGGGGAGATTTTGATGGAGAGAAGGTTTTGAGCTTTGCTGACATAATCATGTCTATAAAAGAGCTACTACTCTATAAAACGTGTTATATATTTAGAAATTTAGAAAACATAATATGACAGAGGGAGTCACACTATGAACCATGTACAATACGATTACATCAATCCAGGATAATTTCCTCCAATCTCACTATAAGATCTTCAAATCTAAGTCCCATTTCGGTGGTTTTATGAGAAACATAATGCCTGAAGAGATGCTTTCAAAGATTCTCCTGTTTCTTTCGATTCAAACATTCCAAACTATAGCACGAAATATCACTCTCGGTGTTTTTTTTACCCTTTTTATAGTTATAACTTTTCTTTCCTAACTTCTTAAGTTCCATTTTCCTGGTGGAGGTGGGAATCAAACCCAAGACCTTTGGCCCAACCTCCGAATGCTTGACCAGTAAGCCACTGAAAGTTGAGATGTAAAATTATATTATGTTGGCTTAAACAAAGATATAATTGACTCATGGTAGGTAACAATCAACTAAGTAAATACTTGGACCTGCTAAGATTGCCTTTGCAAAGTTAAGCAAGAAGAGTTTCATTCTTTTCATCTGCAGGGATCCATACCGTCCTTTGTGGGACTTAAGTTCAGTACACAGGTTCATATACAGCCTGGATTGGCTCCCAGATCCAAGGTATAGTTTCCCTCTATTTGGAGTATATACTGCATATTTTACACTTGATGAAGTCCCTTTTTATCTTTCAACCTTGCTTGTGTTTCCAGATGTGTCATAATAGCATTTGACGATGGTGCACTGAGGATCCTTAGCTTTTCAGAGGCTGCATATGACGTTGCTGTGACTGGAAAACCCTTTGGTGGTACACCGCATCAAGGGTTGCACAGTTATTTTTGTTCATCATTTCCAATCTGGAGCGTTCAAGTATCAAGACTAACTGGTAGATCTTCTGCTTGGCGTACATATGTTAATTGAGAGGAATTGCACTTGTACAATGTATCTAGGTGTGTTAATATCATTAATGTTGTGGTATCAACTTGAAACCATAGTATGAAGTTAGACTATACCGTATAAGAGATAAAGAGAAACATAACTACCATTGATGTTTCGGTCGGAAGGCTTGGACTTCACCCGAAACTTTGATTGGAGAAGAAGAATAAAGAAAGAAGAGAGAGAGAGAGAGAGAGAGAGAGAGAGAGAGAGAGAGAGAGAGAGACCTGCATAGGCCAATTCAGTACAGGAATTGTTTTAAAAATCAAGAAAAAAAGAGAGCTAGAATCTGGTTTCCTCCACCGTTTCACCTCTCATTTGCTACTCCTTGGTTAGGGTCTGAGACTTTAAATAAGAGTGTGCAACTGTTCATAATGTGAAGAGAATAAGAAGTTACTCGTGCGTTAAGTAGACGACGAATAGAAAGTGGAGCATGGACAACTGAACCGCCCATATCACATGCGGTGAAATTATGTGGTGGTGTAAAGTCTTGGGTAAGACATGTATACTTTGTTTTGATTTTCTTTGACAAATACGATTCAGTTGGAGAAAAGCATTGAGTTTGAGCTGTATTCTGAAACTAGCTCATACCAAACCTCATTTCACTGACTCGGTACCCAATATCTTGTACATAATATTGTTTTATGCTTGAAACTGCCTTAAGTGGGGTTGTTATTTTATTTTGAGAGGTGGTCTTGTCACTATTTTTTTTTTGTTCCTTCTGTTTCTGTTTCTGTCTCTGTTCATTTTAAAATCTTGAATCTGTATACATTTTACAGACAAACATATTGAATAACCTTTTGGGTCACGCAGATGTCTAAATAGTTTTACTTAAAGATTTTTTCTTAGCATTAAAGTCCCCGTGTATCCAACATGCAGTAGTCCATGGTGTTTTGATGCAAGACTCATACTTGAATGAACTGATTTGATATGCCCATGCCCATGTATCTGATGCTTTAGGGAAAAACTGAGAAATCAGGTCTTAGGTTTCATGTTGATGGTTATAGCATGCTTTGTGACATGGAAGGTGTCCAGTGGCCTACTGGTCAAGCCTGGGAGGTTGGGCTCAATGTCTGGGGATCAAATCCCACCTTCATCTGGGAAAGAGGGATTGAAGGGTTTAGGTGAATAAAATTTTATCTACCAAAAGAAAATAGGAATGCTTACTTCCGTATTTTGAGCGACAAAACGTTGCAACTTCATCACATATTTAATTTAAAGAAGGTACAGGGAAAGAAAGGGTTCAGACATGTGATGTAGAGAATGGTTAAGTAAGGAGTAGGATATATGCATTAACGTCATCTGTCTTTTTGATAAAGGGGCACTGGAATGTAGAAATGGTTGACAAATTGAATCTAACATTCTCAAGAATGGGTAATTTCTTATAGAACAACACGTCACAGATATTTCAAATTATTAGTCTAATATTGATTGTCATAAATTAATTTGTTTATTGTCTAACTACCATTGTTGTTTGTTTCGACTGATACTACAATTTAGGTCAGGTTGCGTACTGCAGTTCAGATGGTTTGGCTATCCGTTTTCAGGTGGGATCATATTCCAGTTTTCTGCCTGACCTTTTCTTTAATGGTTTGATTAACTTACATGTCTTCCTATCGTTATCTTGCAACTTTTTTGAGTTGTACAATATTATTTAATCTCTTGATCATAATCTGAATGTATCCCAGTCATACTAAGCTTTTTCTGACTAATCTTTATCCCCAAATCCATTTACTTATACATCTAGCTTACAAGCAAAGCGGTGAATAAATATCGTTCAAGCAATCGAGCCCCACATTTCTTGTGTGGTTCACTGACCGAAGAGGATGCAGCTCTCATTGTCAACACCCCCTTGCTGAATATTCACTTCCCAACAAAGAAGTCTGTTCCAATGAATAAATCCGTGAACAAATGCGGGCCAATTTCAAAGCAAGCGAAAGGAGCGAAGGATCAGGCACCTGACAATGAACCCCTTGGTAAATATAATTTTTTGATAATATCAGACTGTGCTTTCTGAATCTGTCGTGTGTTTTCAGACGTGATAACTAATTCTATGTTTTGTATCAGATCTATGCTTTGATGATGATACCTCGGAATTTGGTGTGGAGGACACAGTGTCTTCTTCAAAAGGTAAAAATACAACAAAGAAAAGCAAGAAGATGATGAAGAGCAATGAGGAGGAAGCACAGACTGATAATGAATCCCCTGGTAATTGTTTTTTTTTTGTTTTTCTCTATTATCTCAGACACGCCTTTCTGAATCCTGTATGTTTTTCGACTCGTAATTCCATGTCGTGTATGTGATCCATTTTTCAATGATGATCCTGTAGATATGGGTTTGGAGGACTGTGTGACTGGAGAAGGAAAAGTTACATCAAAGATGAGCAAGAAGAATACATGGAAGAATGAGGAGGGAGCCCAAACTGAAATTGAAGTCTTTCCTCCCAAGATTGTTGCAATGCACAGAGTTAGATGGAATATGAACAAGGGCAGTGAAAGATGGCTGTGTTATGGGGGAGCCGCTGGAGTAGTACGATGTCAGGAGATATTTGCTTCTTCAACTAGAGAGTGTTCACTGGTAAAAGCTTTTCTTTCAAAGAAAGGTGTCGACATATCAGTTGGGTAACAGGAAGGTGGCGCTTTGCTCGGGAAATGACCGGTTCAGGTTTTAGTTTGTTAACTCAGTGTAAAGTTTTGTATCAGAAGGACATAAACATTAACATTGTAAAGCCATAGTCGACGCTGGCCATGCGCTTGAGGATTGTTAGAGTAATTAATATGTAATATATTAATTCTACTTGGTTGAATATATGAAGGAAATTAAATGTTCATCGTTTGTGAATGAATGTACAGCTGGGCAAAATGGATCTCAGAAGTTCGTTTTGGAAGTATGTTTCTTTGTCTGGGCTCTGGTATGGCGTATAATTTCATTGCTGTTAATCTGAGGAAGTCGCGAAAGATAACAGAGACCAGATGCGTAGTGTGTGTGCTAAAGTGGAGGAATCATTCAGCAAGCGTTTCTTGGCTGTATGGTTGTATGAGCTTTTAACAAAGCTATCAAGAAAAGAGCAATAAAATCGTGGTGGAATAAGAGCATCTCATGGGAAATACACCAGATTACAAAGCATAATGGCCAGCTTGGAAACTCTTGCATTGCAAAATCCATGTAGATTATATAGTGCAGCCGCAGGTGTGCAGTGTGCATGACATTTTTACTCTTAAAACACCTTTTATGGGCCTGTGGTCTAGCACATGATCTTTGACAATGGCTATGTGTGAATTTTGTTCAGCTTCAATGACCTCCAAGGAGCAGTTTACAAGGTCAAACAGTTAATGCTTACTATTACAAAACTATGGACTGTTACTGTTGTATCTCTAACGGATGGTTGAGGTCTAGAAGGAAAGGAACATATGTTAGTTATTTTGATGATATAGTCTTGAGCGTCAACAAATGCAAGTTTAGAATCCATGGTATGAAGATCATCTAAATCAACCCTCAACTCATTGTGAAACTTCCTATTTTGAGTAAGGTATTGACGTAGGTGTCTAAATAAGATGTCTATACTCCATATATCTGTTCCAGTAAAAATATTCCTGCCACACAATTCTTTTTGCAACAATATTTTCGTATAATAGTTTTGGATGTAGTAATAACAATTTAGACCGCATACTAGAGCCTAGAAAAAGTTATTTATTTTTTTGAGTCGAGGATAATTAATTGATGAATGGATCAAACGGAGCAAATGGAAATGAAAAATTGATTGTTAGACGATAGGTCGGATAGTAATGGTGTACTTGGAGCAGTTCATAGGAATTTTTTTTACTATGGATGCCAAGAAATCAGTCTGCAATGGTCTGACGTTTTACCAATTGATTTTCAAAATCTTTCAAAATTTGTGCACAAAAAATGAAGTTTTTTACTTCAAGCAAAATATTTTAAATATCTTGGGTGTATGCCTGGGTCCAAAATCTAGTAACAAAACTAAAGGGATAGCTCCTTCTCACGCACCACTATCCAAGTGTCCAGCCCATGGTTTTTAGAACTGGTTTTTTTAACCGAATCGGGCCAGACCCGAGTACTCAGGTTCTTTCGCTATCTGTTTTGCATTTTTGTCCAGTTTAATCATCTCTACACATTTAGTCTGATAAGGGGTGACAAAGTTACATATAAGTAGTCTGATAAGTGGCGAGGATTCTATCCCATGGAGATTACATGAAGATAGGAAATAAGATACATCAAATAGAGCAGGTCGCTCTAAACTTTTCATGTTTTGTTTCTTAGGCAGATGATATTCACATTTTTGCGTACTTTAGAGATTTGACTCTAATATTGAACAAAAGTGCGAATTCAAGAATTACCTTACTCACGATCTTCGTGTTCGTATAGTTGGAGTAAAGATTCGAACTAACCTAAAGTCTAGGACAAACTACAATTTGGTTTTTACTCTTAGGGAACTAGTGAGTAAGTTTAAATATGATTATATTAATTCTAAATAATTGGTTTAGATTTTTACTACACAAAAATTAAAATAAACATTAAGTTTCAAAATCATGTAACTAAGACAAAATACAATTTACTAAAAGAAAAGGCGGAGAGTTAATCCTCCTCATGTGAAGATAACTTTTGTTGTTGATTTTAATAAGTTCATTTTATTCTTCCTAGAACTCATAGACAAGTCTAATAGAAGAAAACTTGATCCCTAACATGTATGGCTCATCTCTAAGCTCATACATGCTAGCAAGTGAAACCAAAGCAATGACTTATCTCTAAGCTCATCACTTTGATCCCTAACTAGACACTACACCGACTATCATTTTGGGATTGGATGTAGGTCTAGTTGTTCTTCCTAAACAACTTACCAAACCAACAACAAAGATTTTCCCTCACATGAGTTTTATTAACTCCCCAAAAGGGAAGTTAGCTCATGATCCTTGGGATAAAGGATTACAAGTTAGAAAGTAACAAAAAGAGAGAGAAAAAAAGGAAGAAGAAAGCTAACTATCTAAACTCACTTGCTTTTGATTTATTTTCCACTAGAAGAAAACCAAGGTTTCCTCCATTAAAACTATTACAAGCTATTTCTTACAAAACTAAAAACTAAAATAACAACTCATGCTAAGGAACTAAAATAATACATTGTAAGGAAAAGAAGTCAAAGGTGTAAGGAAAAGAAGTCAAAGGAGTAAATGGAGTGTCCCCCCCTTGTTTTGTTTTCTTCTCCATTTGAGAGAAATCTCATTTCCTCCCACGTGAGACATCAAACCACATTTACTTCATTTTTATCCACCACATTAAAACAAAGTGACACCTTGCCTTTTTTTCACTATTAACACCTAATCTAATTAATTACATGCAAGGTGTCAACTTTGTACCAATAATTTGTCATTTTTGTCTTGACATGCTCCATGATTGATGACTCATCCAATCTTGCGGGCCCACATAGTGGGTCCATGTGCAGTCCAGTGGCGGTCCGATCTTTGGGCAATTTTACAACTTCCCGCGTATGCGTAGAGTTCATCGCCCTGATTGTCTGAGCAGCTCACTTGTCGCATTCGGAGTCCTGGTTCAAGAGGTAGGAGTTTCGGAAGTTTGATGCTTCTATGCAGATTTGGAAGAATTCATATATACGTCGTTCCTCGTGCTTTATCGCAGGTTTAACCAATATTTCCATGTTTACTGCGAATACCTGCAAAAGTATGGAAACATATTTATTTCATGATTATTAAACACATCATTAACCAAATTTATATGTCCCAATGGGGTTTCATAATACACTTTTAGGTGCTTATCACATTACCCCCAAACAGCACTTTGCTTGTCCTCAAGCAAAGAAGAGACATTAAAACAGATAAGTGGCCAAAAATGTGTAGTCCTAACTAATTCTCGTTTCGCAGAGTGCGGTTGCATTGACCATATGCAACAAGGCCTTAAACCACTAGGAATTCCCTAGTGGACGAGTTATAGCCTCGTGAGAGTTTTCCAGGGAAGATACTCACAAACTTCATTTATAATACAACGACTCAGTGACAGAACTCGTTTCCTAAATTAATCTCAGATATCCATACATCTCCGTAGCAGAGAACGAGGATTGATTTCTTTGAAACTCAAGTTAATATGTATTCAATAATTAAAACATCTACATATGATCATGCATGTAGTGAACTTTTCATTGAAATGTACTAGTAGGGTCGTTTCTGGATCCTTTGGAGAGCGTACCTAAATGGGTTCTCATAGGTATGTGTCGAAACACAATTCCACTCAAAATTTTACCACTCAGGTTTTGTTAACTCCAGTGTGCAGTGGGCACACGTTTTCTCACATCTCAATGACAGTCAGAGGAGCCGATGTCGATCAATCACGTCTACTACTTATTATCACACCACCCTACTCCTAATTGAGCTAGAGGTCTTTATTAGGTATTGTGGGGCTTAGGTGATAGTGTACAAGAAAATGGAAATGGATAATCAAAATTTACAAGTATGAGAGAATAGGGTCTTTAAATATTTATACTAGAGAATTCCTTGTTTTCTTTCCTTCTTCTAACTGAGTTTTCCAACCTTGTTCTTAAGCCTCTGATGATTTATTTATTTTTTTTTATTATTCAAGTGGAAATTTTATTGATACTGATAAGGAATTTTACAAATAATTAGGACAAACATGCAACAAGCTGCGCCGCAAGTCCTTTCTGAATAACAAATCCTATTCTTCTAAAAACAAACTCGTTAGAACCAAATTTGTCATAACATTATCGTCCATAACTTTCTGAAGTCTCTTGAGAAGCTCAACAGACTGTTGTTCCAAGAAATCGAAAGTGTCGAAACTAAACGGAATGAAACAATGCTGGTTAGCCATGCAAGCTTCCTCATGCTTCTCCATCTTCCCTGTCGCTGCTCTCTTAGCTGCTTCCCCCACCTCAAAGACTCTATTCCCAAGCCCTACCAACGGAGAGGCTCCAGTTACATCAACACATGCATGTCTCCCTTCAGACCAACTGTATATCAATACATCCGCAGGTCGAAGTGTAGATCTTCCCTCATTCGGATCAATGAGAAAATTCACAGGAGCCTCCTTCTTCACTTGTACCCCAGCCCTCCAAAATGCATCACATAAAATATCTCTGACATGATCATGTCGGTATTTTTTTTATTTTTTTATTGCTTAAGAACATGATTATATTTTTCTTTCCTGAATCAAGTAACTGATTTTTATTTGGGACAAGTCTTTCTCTTTATTTTTCCACATTTCATCATATTTCTCATACTCATCACTTAGGTAGGTTCTTTTATTTGGTTTAATAGATGGGTAAGGAATTTTTGGTGAAAGGTTCATCAGTGGAGTGACTAGCGGTAAAATTTGTAACAGGTAAGAATTTTTAGCTATGTCGATCCAAAGAAGGCCTAAATTCTCGCCTAGGGTTCGGATGGTGATCAAGTAAGTAGACGCATGATTTTCTCTATTCGGAAAAACTACTCCTCTATGCCATCACACACATATCACTCATGTCGAGGCTTTTGGTTAGATTTTCACAGGATTGATAGTTTAAGTAACTAACCGTTGGTTCCAGAAACTCACTGCTATGTACAATCGATGATACTCAGTGCATGAATGTTCATGAAAAGATGTATAAACTATTGCATATGTATTATCTTAAGTTTCTTAAAAACAAATCCTAATTCGGATACTAATGTGAGATTTCTAGACAATTCTCATCATTGAAAAGGAAACAAGACTTTGTTACTAAGTACAATTATTAACAAAAAAATAAAAACTATATACATGCTACAATTTGCCTAATTTTTGCTACAGGTTAAAAGCACCCCCAAACTGAATGATGCTTAGTCCTCGAAGTATCAATAAATAAGGAGAGAAATTACCTGAGAACCGTGAGCAAAATTAGATTGTTGGAACCGAAAGATTGGAGAACATAATATATTATTCAGAAAGAAACAATAAAATGTTCAATAGCACACGAAACATAGCACACGAAACAATGAAAAACAATAGCACACAAAACATAATTTTTTAGCTAGATATATGTACAATGGCAAGCTCAAATTTACCATCCAGCCGGATGTGTAGGTCTGGCGTCCTCAATAAGGAAATGCATTTCCTTAGCATCGCGCCAAAAGTTAATAGTCTGCCAAATTTCTGCCCATTCTTTGTCTCCGCATTTCCTCAAATGTTTCTTCATATTTTCATCCTTCGGGTAACAACGAATATGCCTCAGTACCGAGCGGGATGCTTCCATTGCCTAAACCTTAATGAACGAATGATTCTGTTTGCTGGGCACATAGAATCTACATTGACCCAGTCATGAAAAGTAGCTGCAAACTGTGGAAAATGTGTCTTCATGATTCGGCAAGCGGTTACCGATAAAAGTATATACTGACCCTGAAAAGTGCGAGCTCGTTTCAGGTTGGAGATAACACAACCTAAGATGTTAAATAATGTATGACCTTGAGCCAGTGCACTGAATAAGACGCAGGCATCCTCATTGGCAATAGAAAAATGCCAATCTCCCATAATGTTCAGGAGTATAAACAACATCGCAGTCCCCATGTTCATGGTCATGCTTGCTAAGGGAATGGTGATGTCGCGCCATGGCACATGGCCATTTCCTTCTCGTTTAATCTCAAGACCATCACCATAAGATTCGCGAAACGCTTGCCACTGAAAAGAACGGTAAGAATTATGATAGATGTAATGCCATGATGCAGCCGGTTGGTGATATGGAAGATCCAAAGTTAGGGTAAGCTGTTGTTCAGAAAAGATATGATGTGTGTCACCAACTAGGATTGTGAACCCGTCTAAGTAGAAACCATGCGCATGGTTGAATGCTGGTGTGTCTTCCATATTAACATAAAAGTATGCAGCCAAACTCGGAGAATAAGTTTGGTCAGGTTGAAGAATTAGGGAAGACCACCCAATGTTTGTGATGTAGTCACGGAAGAGATGGCCATAGGTATTGGAATCCATCATAGACTGAAAGAATTGTTCAGGAATGAGTTTGGGAGGTATCATGTTTGATGAAGATGCCATGGTAGATGAAGTAAAGAAATGGGTAACGATAAAGGCAAACTAGATGGATAAATGAATATGTAAGAAAATAGACCCTCCTGTAGCCACATGTTAAAAGTATATCAGTCACAACGTAAATGATGACAATCCTAGGAAGCATTTCTTACAAAAGAAGACACAAAGATAAGAACAAAATTCATAATACGACGAAAAACGTAATAATATATACGATTATTTATTTATTGACTTAGTAATTATTAGAAAATCATGGATTATTATGTTGATTTTGGAGACACATGTCTTGCACCAGACTGTTTAGTTCTTCCATTTGTTGGCCGAGCTGCATCTGAATGTCCCCTTGGCTGACAGATAGTGTAGTTTGATTTTCCATTAGGAGAGCATGATTTTGCAAGGACTTAAAATGATTTTCCAAGATTTCCTCCTGTTCAACATCATGCATTGCTTGACGTTCTTGGAAATCCTTAAGAGTTGTAATGATGATATTCTGACAAGCGTGTAGTTCCCGCATGCCTTGATGAAGAAATTGAATGCCTTCCATGGTATTAAAAATATTTAGCATAGCATTTTCATCAAAGAAATGGTCAGGGTTTGAGCTTGGGTCGTTCTGTTCATTTGTCAGAGTATCAGGAGTCCAAAAACCAGTGGAGTAGTCTGTTTGGAGTACACTAATATGTGCTCTTTGAAGTGGTGTTTCTGGAGAAATGATTGGATAACCCCAACGCATCATAATTTGTGTGACTAAAGTAGGTAGAGGTGTTGACTTTCTTGTTTTCCTGGTGATCACGTTCCAGAGGTGTTGGATTAGACAAAATTCATCCCTTTGAGTTTGCAAAATCTAAAGTAGATGAAGTTGAGACTTTGTGACTTCTGATTGGTGAGATGTACCTATCACATTGTGTCCCAACCAGTGGAGCACAACTCGTTGATTCTGTTTCAAAGAGCGTTGAAGAACAACGTGATGTCTATTTCCCACTTCGCCATAAGATACGGTAGCTCTTAGTAAAGTTTTGACGGAATCAAATGATGACTCTGGAAAAAGGAACTCCTGGGTATTCATTGGGATTTGAAGTATGTCGGAGATAATTTCCCTAGTCAATTCCAATCGTCGTCCATAGGCATTGAAGTAGAATTTTCCATTCTCAGGTCCTATAAATTGGTAGAACATCAAAACCAAATCTCGGGAATAACCAGCTGCTGAATGATATAGAAGAGGCATCCATTCTCGACGTACAATTTTCGTGTCAAAATAAGGAGAAAATCGGCCATCTTCATAAACTTTTAGGTAGTCTTTCTCAGGCATTATTTTTCTTGGTTGATCCATTTGGTAGTATTACGGAGGGAAGGATAGTGAAGAATGCTTGAAATGAGAATGGCTGAAAAGAAGAAATTTATAGCCAATATATGAGTCTGTACCAATCTGGATTCCAAGTGTAGTTAATGACGCATGTGCTTATGAACAGCAACAATGGGGATCCATAGTAAGTCTTTTCATGTCAGAATTCCAAGAACAATTAATGAGATGTTTCAATGTTAGAAAATACGGAGGAAAGTTTCACAGGGTAGTTAGACTTACACGTAATTTCAAAAGTGATGATCATACCTTAGTAATAGAATATGGAAAAATATGGATAGAATAATCGAGCTGCGTGTGTGACAAGTGTTATGCTTACCGTGTAGCGTGTGCGATCTTCTCTGAATACCATGAGTAGCAATTTAATTATTTTGGTGAGTTTTGGATGGTGTTTTTTTTTTTTTTTTTTTTAAAAAACAACTAATATACACAAATATTTAATACAGAACTTCTCTATTTAATATGTAACCTGTACAAATGTGTGAGAATTATTTAACACACCATACTAATATACAAAACGACGGAGGGAAATATATAGATATTGAGATTACATAGATCTAGAGATTCTAGATCATGTTATGCATAAGAAACAGTAGAACGATGGTAAACACTTTTATCACGAATACTGTGATAGCCCATTCGCGTTGCTCCTTTTCCAATCGCTCGATTGGATCCATTTGAAGAAAATGAGAATTTGTGAAGAGTGAGAGAAGTGGATGAGTGCAAGTGGAAGAGGAGAGTTGGATTTATAATTAGATTTCTGACCGTTGGGCATCTGACCGTTTGGATCAGTCCATTAGGCTTTGAGAGTAGGCCCAATGCATCAAGGAACAAACTAATATATTAGGAAGTACAATACTTGCATAACATAAATAATTTCTCATTCAAACTGTTTGGAGATACAAAATTATGAGAAATCAACCGATATATAATTTTTTTTTTTTTTTTTCACTAGAAAAATAAAAATGCAATGCATAAGGGAAATAAATGACAGTCATTTCTAAACCAAGGGAAATAAACAGCCACGGAATCCCTCCGGGTTAGCGTAAGATGAACCCGGTTTCTTCGTCGTTACCCCTGACGAACTTAACTTCGGCCGAAATGACCGGTCCGAATGTGGCCTATAGATCAGCAATTGATCTTGAATTGCCGCTGATTTGCCATCATCATTCTCTCGAAACGGCCTTGGCGATTGCGCATTTCTTCTTGAAGTCATTTTGGGAAGTAAGCATCTCTTCCCCGACGAAGAAACATCCTGCGCCATACTAGTGTTCATGTGTCTTAAGGCTTCCATGGGAGTCTTGATTTGCGCGATGACAGCCTCATTAAAACAAATCGGGGTGAAGGAGGAGGAGGAGGTACGTTCTCACGCTCAATATCATCTCTAGCTACTGGGTCCCAGTGGTCCAGAATACAAGTCTCGAAAATTCCAAAATTCTCAGAAGACGTTTGTGGAATGAAAGGAGTAGCAGACTGGAATCCTAAGTTAAGCATAAGCCGAAAGTAACAAGTACGACAAAGAGGAGCCGACTGCTTGACGCGAAGTCGAAGAACATGGCCCAGGAAATGGGCCATACAGAAAGTGTTCTTCCTCTCCTGGAGTATCCACAGCAAGTGCAAGAATGTCTTGTTCACATCAGACGTCTTTGAAGTTCCAATGATGTTGTACGCCAGCCATTGTGTGACGGCTAGTTGGTTTCGTCTGAGTGAGTGCTGGTACACGCAGTTCGAGCCAATATTGTACTCTCCCTCGAGAAGCGTGTCAAACATTAAGTCCCTCGTAGTCGGATACTCTGGCAACAGCAGTGTCGGACTATCAGAGTTTATCGGAATCTGTGCTGTATTCGATATTAACTCTAGCGTGAGTTCACGTTCCAACCCATCCGCCGTAATCCAAAATTCATCACCCCGGAAACCTCCATTGTTGTAAAATTTCAACACTAAATCTTTGGAATAATGAGTTGGAATTCGATGCAAGAGATATTCCCACTCTCTACTAGCAATTTCCTCATCGAAAAATGGATGAAACATCCCGGAATTATAGAGATTTTCAAAATTTCTCTCAACTGTGATTCTCCTTCATGCTGCCATAGAGAGGTCTAAATGATTTTCTAAAGGTGGAAATTGCTAGGAGTGATGGAGGAGATGGTGCTAGAGGAAAAAATTTGATGAAACGGAGTTTAGCCCGCAGCGCGCAGGGTTGAAAATTGGTCTTTGCTATCGTCGTCTGCGCGAGATGAATTTGAGGGAGACCAAGATCCGGATTTTAGGGGGGAAGAAATGTGATGGTTGGACGCGTGGGTGCCCCGCGTGTGGGTTTTTGTAACCGGGTCCGTGATTTTGGGTCAGGTCCAATTTTTGGCCCAAGCCCAAATGATTTCCAGAAATTCCCCTTATGTCCCGAAATGTTCCAAAATTTCAACCGTGGAATTTCGATTCGTTTTAACTCCAAATTGAACCAATGAGATATCAAAACGATCGGCATTAAAAATGCCATCCACTGGAATATGACATAATCACATTCAAACCCTTTTATTTATTTATTTATTTATTTATTATTATTATTATTATTTATTTATCTATTTATTTATTTATTTTTTTTACTTTTTATTTATTTACAAATGTACAAGTCGAGAGGAATGTGTTAACAACACCGGCAATCCAAAAATAACAAAACACCACAAACAACTTAACTCAGGCAACTTTCGTGTCGGGTCTAGGGCGAACCCAATCCAGCCAGACTGTGGCTTAACCTTTATGCTTTGGGGGACTAGGGTTCAGGACGGTACCATCCCTGACCAATGTGCAATGGTCTAATAATAATATTACCCTTAATACATATGGTATAGCCTCAAATCGCCCCGAAATACAGTCACATAGAAAACTGCTCGGGGTTGGCTTGGGTGGAATCCATTGCCTGTACGATCGAGGTACTGTCCGATGTTGCATAGCACGACTCTCTTTGGGCACCATGCGTAGTGCTAAGGGAAAGAAAAAAAATAACGAGTATATACATGTTGAGTCTTTTAACGTTAGATCCTCAAGACGAATGTGAGTCTTTTTACGTCAGATCCTCAAGACGAATATGAGTATTTTAACGTCAGATCCTCAAGACGAATGTGAGTTTTTTACGTTAGATCCTCAAGACAAATGTGAGTCTTTTTAACGTCAGATCCTCAAGATGAATCCCAACCTGTGGGGACAATGGGGCGACGATGAAGTTTATCCTGCTGTTCCGGTGTCAGACAATAATATACCTTATACCGGCTCATCTCGGATAATAGATCAAGACCTGGACAGAAAGGTGTTTGACAATTCATACACCACCCCATCCTTCGCGCACGTCGCTTTCGAGCAAAAGTACTACGACCATTACCTATTCGAGATGGGTGAGATTTATGCCAAATGATGAGTTGGAGTTCGCAAGGAAGAGAATAGAAAAGGGAGGAGGAGGAAGGAGTTGAAATCTTTGGTACCCATTGTTTACCAGAAGGCACGTTTGCTTGATTAACAGAAGACATTTATACTCAGTTTTGAATAGAGTTTTTGTGGACTAAGGTTTCGGCGCTTGCAACCACACACTCTAGGAGATTTGAGAGAAGAAAAATAGAAGAGGGCCCGGCTACCCTAATGGCGTACTTTCCCTGTTTATATCACATGGAAAGAAGTACACCAGTGAATCTATTAGTCTGTGTAGACTGGATCGTTGAGAAGAGTCTCTTCGACATCTGGAGAGCGCAACTCATGATAATGTTTAACTCGCTGGCCATTTACTTGAAATTCGGTATCATCGTTTAAATTTTTCAAAGATATAGCCCCATAAGGGGTGACAGCACTGACAATGAAAGGACCAGACCATCGAGTTTTTAATTTTCCTGGAAAAATGTGTAATCGTGAATTGTACAACAAAACTTTTTGACCAACTTTGAAATCTTTTCTCAATATGTGCTTGTCATGCACTCTTTTCATGTTAGCTTTATAGGACTTCGAGAGATCATAGGCATCACTCCGAATTTCCTCAAGCTCATTTAACTACAATTTTCTCTTTGCGGCTGCCGCATTTGTATTATAATTGAGGCTTTTGATGGCCCATAGAGCACGGTGCTCAAGTTCAACCGGCAGATGACAAGGTTTTTCAAAAACTGAGGCGATAAGGAGACATCCCTATAGGTGTCTTAAAAGCTGTTCTTTATGCCCACAAGGCATCAAATAATTGTAGAGACCAGTCTTTTCTAGATGGATTAACAATTTTTTCCAAAATGGATTTAATCTCTCTATTAGAGACTTCTACTTGGCCACTGGTTTGAGGATGATACGGAGTTGCCACTTTGACCGTGACTCCATATTTCTTTACTAATGATTCAAAAATTTTATTACAGAAATGTTTTCCCCTATCACTAATTATAGCTTTTGGAACACCAAACCGAGAGAAAATATTTTCCTTTACGAACAAAACGACCGTTTTATGATCATTAGCACGACATGCCAATGCCTCAATCCATTTTGACACGTAGTCAACTGCTACTAGTATGTATAGGAAGCCATGAGAATTTGGAAAGGGACCCATGAAGTCGATGCCCCATACATCAAAGATTTCCACAATTAAAATGGGATTTAAGGGCATCATATTGCGTTGAGTAATGCGTCCTAGCTGTTGGCAGCGGTTGCATGCTTTGCAATGCTCATGTGCATCTCTAAATAGTGTTGGCCAATAAAATCCATATTGTAGAACCTTGGCTGTAGTTTTCTTACCACTAAAATGACCACCACAAGATTGTTCATGGCAAAAGGATAACACGTCATTGTGTTCCCAGTCGGGAATGCAACGGCGGATTAGTTGGTCGGAACAATACTTGAAGAGGTAGGGATCATCCCAGAAATAAAATTTCACAGTGGATAAGAACCTTTTTCGGTCATTACGAGACCAAGATGAATGGACTTCCTCAGTAACTAAGTAATTTACTATGTCAGCAACCAAGGGGACGAAAAAATGGAGTACAAGTGTTTATCTGGAAAGGAATCACAGATAGGTTCTGTATCAGTATCAACATCACTGACAAGTCTTGATAAATGGTCGGCAACCACATTTTTGCAACCTTTTTTATCTCTAATTTCTAGAGTAAACTCTTGCAAAAGGAGAATCCATCGGATCAATCTTTGTTTTGCATCTTTTTTCACTAATAGGTAACGAAGCGCCGCATGGTCAGTGTAGACAATTGTGGAAGAACCCACTAGGTAAGGATGAAACTTATCCAAGGCATATACAATGGCGAGAAACTCTTTCTCAGTGGTGGTATAGTTACGTTGAGCTTCATTAAGGGTTTTACTCGCGTAGTAAATGACAATTGGCTTATCTTCTTGGCGTTGCCCTAGTACAGCTCCAATAGCATAGTCGCTTGCGTCACACATTAATTCGAAAGGTTTAGACCAATCTGGTGGTTGAATTATGGGGGCAGTAGTTAAGGTTGATTTTAAAGTCTCAAAATCTTGTTTGCAATTGAAAGTGAAGTAAAAAACGGCATCTTTAAGTAGGAGATTGGTTAAAGGTCGAGCAACCTTTGAGAAATCTCGAATAAATCTCCTATAGAACCCTGCGTGTCCTAAAAATGCTCGAATGTCGCGAACTGTTTTTGGTATAGGAAGTGAAGCAATTTTTTCTATCTTAGCTTTGTCGACTTCTATTCCGTTCTTTGAAACGATATGTCCTAAGACTATTCCCTTTGTAACCATGAAATGACATTTTTCCCAATTAAGAACAAGGTTTTTCTCTTCACAACGTGTAAAGACCTTTTCAAGATTTGATAGACAGCTATCGAAAGAATCTCCATATATTGAGAAGTCGTCCATGAATACTTCCATAAAACGTTCAACCATATCACTGAAAATATGAAGCATGCAGCGTTGGAAAGTACCAGGTGCATTGCAAAGGCCGAAAGGCATTCGTTTATATGCAAATGTACCAAATGGACAGGTGAACGTGGTCTTTTCTTGATCAGCAGGATCTATGACTATTTGAAAATAACCTGAATAACCATCAAGAAAACAGTAATATTCATGACCGGCTAAGCGTTCGAGCATCTGATCGATGAATGGAAGTGGAAAATGATCCTTACGAGTGACCGCATTAAGTTTTCGATAGTCAATGCATATTCGCCACTTCACTGGAATACGAGCGGATATGCATTCATCTTTATCATTTCGCACAACTGTAATGCCAGACTTCTTTGGAACAACATGTACGGGACTCACCCAAACACTATCAGAGATAGGGTAAATAATACCCGCATCGAGTAATCTTAAAATTTCTTCCCGTACCACATCCTTCATGGTGGGATTTAGACGACGTTGAGGTTCACGTGATGTCTTGGCATTTTCTTCAAGATGTATGCGATGGGTGCATACATTAGGGTCAATGCCTTTAATGTCATCGAGAGACCATCCAATAGCAGAACGGTGTTCTTGAATGACCTCAATTAAACGTGATTCCTGATCGGCTATCAATTGTGATGATATGATAACTGGGTGACGGCCATCTGGATCAAGATGAACGTATTTTAAATCCGGAGGAAGAGGTTTTAAGTCAGGGGTGGGTGGAGTGGGTATTAAAAATTCTTGAGGAAAGTCATCATCCATGCAGTAAACAGATTGATGTTCATCCAAGTTACTGGACATCACAGTCGTAGGGGTCAAATAATGGTATTAACTCTAATAACTCATTTACTTCCTGTGTATAATCATCGTCCTCAAACTCGGAATCGCTAAAGGAAAGAAATTGGTATACTTCATCTTCAGGAAAAAAAGTTTGTTAAATACTCTTGCGCAATGCTGTCAACCCTGTTCACCTCACCATCAATGTCAGGCTCTGGAATTTGTTTCATCAACTTGAACACATTCACCTTGACCGATAGATTTCTGAAGGACATGGTCATTGAACCATCCCTACAGTTAATAAGAGCATTAGCAGTTGCTAGGAACGGACGTCCTAAGATGATAGGAATGGAATCACATGCAACTTCTGTATCCAAAATAACAAAGTCTACAGGATAGTAAAAGTCTTGGACTTTTACAAGGACGTTTTCCACAATTCCTTTTGGATACTTAATGGAACGATCGGCTAACTATAGAGTCATGGTGGTAGGTTTCAGCTCATGAAGACCTAGTTGTTTAAATAAGTAATATGGAAGTAAGTTCACACTAGCTCCTAGGTCAAGTAGCCCTTGATGTCGTGATATTTGTCACCTAAGGTGCATGGAACCGCTGGTCTACCGTGGTCCTTATATTTGACTATACCATTGTGTTCGATGATGGATGGAAACCGCTCGTGAGGAACGCTTGTTGAGGGACATTAGTTCTCCTTTTTGTGGTACACATATCTATCAGAAATTTTGCATGTTTTGGCAATAGCTTTAAGGCATCGAGAAAAGGTAAGTTGATTGTCAAATTTTGAAAAGTCTCTCGAATTTCAGCAAAATTCTAAAAAGGTTTTTTCTTTGCCAAACGTGCAGGAAACGGTGCCTTAGGGCGGAATTTGGCAAAGGGGTCTACTTGCTTGTTTCCTACATCGGAGTTGTTGACTTTGTTGGATCTAGGGAATCCTCCGTAGGTTCATTATTAGAAATAGATTCATTGGAACCTTCGGATTCCTTTGGTTGATCATCTGGCATACGTATTTGATTGTCTACAGTTTTTCCAGATCGTAGAGTAGTAATTGCATGCACCTCACCTTGGTTGGGTGTGCTTGTACCAGGTGCATTGGTGAGTTCAAAGGCTGTGTTTGCTGATTTAGGGTTTGGAACTGCTTGTGCAGGAAACACGCCTTTCTGACTCTTTTCTTGCGCCAATTGTTGAAGTGATTGTTGGATAGACGTTAAAATTTGAGACTGTTGGTTCATGTATGCCAAGAAAGTCTCGTTTGTCCTATCTGTAACGGGTGGCGCAGGTTGTGCAACAGGTACCAAGTCACGATTATTGCTTAGGAGTTGTTGATTATAGTTGGGATCTGGATTAGCTGGAACAAGGCTGCGGTTGGTTTGATAATTAGCATTGGAATTATTTTGAAATTGACCTTATTGGTATTGTTGATTATTTCCTTGACGGTATGGAATAAAGTTGTTGGTAGGTCAAACAGGTGGATTAGCGAAACCTGGAGGAGCCCCCATCTGTTGGTTATTTTGGCTCCAAGCGAAATTCGGATGTTGTCTCCAAGGTGCATTAGGGATGTTGAATACACATGCCTCTTCCGATTGTTGAGAAGGGGAGGAATATAACAAGGGACAATAAGCATCAGGATGGTCAGGACTGAGACAAAGAACACATGGGGATGTGTCAACGTTCATGACCTGTTTTGGAAGTTGATCATTTACTTGAACTGCAAGGGCATCTACTTTTTTAGTTAGGGATTCTATCAAATTTTTTAATTCGGGATCGGGTTTTACCTCAAAAATAGATGTAGCTTTTGTAACAGTATCTTTTGATGACCTAGAGGACTCAGTGTTACCCAAGTGTGTACCTTTTTTCGCTTGTTTTTCAAGGAAAGTATAAGCTTCAGTAGCTCCTTTGTCCATGAAGCAACCTCCGTTCATTATATCAAGAGTTTCTTTTTGATGATCAGACAGACCATTAAAAATGAACGAATTGAACAAGGACAGCTTTGTCGATCTAGTTGGTGGCGAGGACATTCTAACAGAAGATTAGTGAAACGACTCCATGCTTCCGTAAAGGATTCATGAGGATTTTGACGAAAGAATTGAATTTTTTGAAGCATTTCAGTCGTTTTCTTCTGAGTGTAAAATTGAAGCATGAAAGCTTGAACAAGTTTATTCCATGTGTCAATGGATTGTGGCTGTTGTCCTGCTAGCCAAATTGACGCTTTCTCCGCTCCGCTAAAGTGAATGGAAACAACCGAAGCAAGAGTTGTTCCTTAGAGACGGCTGGATGGTGAAATGTCGTGGCCACTTGTTGAATCCTACGGAGGTGATTATATGGTTTCTCATGATCTAAACCATGATAAATAGGTAACAATCCAAAAACATTAGGTGGGATCCTAAAATCGCCGTTAATATCCTCTAGTTTGATGCAGGAAGATGGTCCTTCCTGTAATGCAGTATAGAAGTCCGAAAGGGGCTTCTCAGCTGGTGGAGGATCGTCGGCCATAACGACAAAAGGTAATGGCAACGAAGGATCTTGATGAAGATAATTAACAGAAGAAGAACAAGTTTTAGGTGAGAACTTGCGCAAATGCTTATCGTATTTTTTTTGACGATAGGTATGCTCAATTTCTTTAGTGGAACCAGACCTTAATCTCATGCAAGCATAAACTTAGATCTAATTGACAGAAGGAGCTTATTATTACTTGAATTTTATTATTATCTTTAAGCATTAGAGTTGAACAACGTAGGCCTAAACTGCTGCTAACGTAGCAGTTAAGCTAGGAATACGTGTGCATAAACCAACAGCCAGGTCACAAGAAAGATATGAGGGAGGCTTTTTGTGCAAGCACGGTTCTAATTAAGTAACCTCAATCTTTCAAGTTTCCTAGACACCGTTGGAATATGATAATGATTAAGATTTATGGAATTTAAAATTTATGCAAGGGCTTAGTTATTTTATTTTATTTTTTATTTTTTATTATTTATTTATTTATTTTTTTAAGATCTATGCAAGGGTGAAAATACAAACATGCAAATACTATCTACTCATATAATACCAGATGCAGTAGCATGTGAAGATACTCTACTCATACGTATATCAATACGAATAGGCAAGGATGTATCGTCGATAAATACTTCTATACGCATTGGCAAAATACATCGCGAATAATGATATATGTACGCTAATTTGTAAATATATATTACGTGAGACGATATCCACATGAATAACAAAAATTTGAATCACTCATAATGCATCTAAATACATAAGCATGTGAATATAGTATACGTACGCAGTTAAATACGATAATGCTAAAACTAAACATGCAACGTATTATACTAAAATACGACTCTTGTATCGCATAATAATTCAATTTTGACAATACTCATTGAGATTGAGAGTGTCATATAGAGAGCAGCTTCACCCCGTAGGGTTTAGAAACAACTTACCCAACTCAGATTTTAACCCTCGTTGGAATGTTCTCCTCTTTCTTGACAAAATCGACTTATTAGACAATACCGTATACTTATACGTAGAGAAATACTAAACATGCAATAATAGACACTTATACATATAAGTATAGATAACCATGCAAAACAGTACCATTGGTATGTACATATACATTAATATGCAATTCATACCCACTTAATCGCATATAAATATTTACAGGCGTATTAACATAATTCATGCATATTTCTAGCCTAAGACGTAAATAATAATCCATAAACTAGTACATAATAACTACGTACATGACATTCATGCAAAAAAACTAAAAATAAAAATAACACTAAAAATTTGAACCTCAGAGCTTCCCCGCTAGTCCGCCCAAAGAAATGAAATGTGACGCGTTTCAATCCGTCGACGTGATCAATCCCAAAAGATATTCGAATTTTCAGTTACAGGTCCAGAGAGTTAGGCCTGGATATGGATCAGGATTTATCAGTGGATGCTGGAGGTAGAACAGGAGCAGCAAAAGAAACAATACACCCGCGGACGCGGGTTACACCTGCAGACGCGGGTTACACCTGCGGACGCGAGTCCAGTACCGCGCACGCGTGTGATTATCCCATAGTGGGCTCAAATTTTTAGAGCAACCTTATATTTTGATATAGGTTACTGTCCCGGTCCTAACTTTTTGGTACCTGGAATTATAGAAAAAAAAAAATCGAGACAGGTCAGGTTGTTTGTTTGGCGACGATGAAGAAATAAAGAAAAAACGGAAAAACAGCAAAAATTAAGGGAGGATGAGAGGGGGGTTTCCCCTTGGAGTAAAGTCCAATCTGTAGCACAAGTCCTATGCCTTTAGAACAGCAGCGACACCATTTGATATTCACCTTTTTGCGTACTTTAGAGATTTGACTCTAATATTGAACAAAAGTGCGAATTCAAGAATTACCTTACTCACGATCTTCGTGTTCGTATAGTTGGAGTAAAGATTCGAACTAACCTAAAGTCTAGGACAAACTACAATTTGGTTTTTACTCTTAGGGAACTAGTTAGTAAGTTTAAATATGATTATATTAATTCTAAATAATTGGTTTAGATTTTTACTACACAAAAATTAAAATAAACATTAAGTTTCAAAATCATGCAACTAAGACAAAATACAATTTACTAAAAGAAAAGGCGGAGAGTTAATCCTCCTCATGTGAAGATAACTTTTGTTGTTGATTTTAATAAGTTCATTTTATTCTTCCTAGAACTCATAGACAAGTCTAATAGAAGAAAACTTGATCCCTAACATGTATGGCTCATCTCTAAGCTCATATATTCTAGCAAGTGAAACCAAAGCAATGACTTATCTCTAAGCTCATCACTTTGATCCCTAACTAGACACTACACCAACTATCATTTTGGAATTGGATGTAGGTCTAGTTGTTCTTCCTAAACAACTTACCAAACCAACAACAAAGATTTTCCCTCACATGAGTTTTATTAACTCCCCAAAAGGGAAGTTAGCTCATGATCCTTGGGATAAAGGATTACAAGTTAGAAAGTAACAAAAAGAGAGAGAAAAAAAGGAAGAAGAAAGCTAACTATCTAAACTCACTTGCTTTTGATTTATTTTCCACTAGAAGAAAACCAAGGTTTCCTCCATTAAAACTATTACAAGCTATTTCTTACAAAACTAAAAACTAAAATAACAATTCATGCTAAGGAACTAAAATAATACATTGTAAGGAAAAGAAGTCAAAGGTGTAAGGAAAAGAAGTCAAAGGAGTAAATGGAGTGTCCCCCCCTTGTTTTGTTTTCTTCTCCATTTGAGAGAAATCTCATTTCCTCCCACGTGAGACATCAAACCACATTTACTTCATTTTTATCCACCACATTAAAACAAAGTGACACCTTGCCTTTTTTTTCACTATTAACACCTAATCTAATTAATTACATGCAAGGTGTCAACTTTGCACCAATAATTTGTCATTTTGTCTTGACATGCTCCATGATTGATGACTCATCCAATCTTGTGGGCCCCTCATAGTGGGTCCATGTAATGTCCATCAATGGGTCCCGATCTTTAGGCAATTTTACAACTTCCCGCCTATGCTTAGAGTTCATCACCCTGATTGTCTGAGCAGCTCACTTGTCGCATTCGGAGTCCTGGTTCAAGAGGTAGGAGCTTCGGAAGTTTGATGCTTCTATGCAGATTTGGAAGAATTCATATATACGTCGTTCCTCGTTCTTTATCGTAGGTTTAACCAATATTTCCATGTTTACTGCGAATACCTGCAAAAGTATGAAAACATATTTATTTTATGATTATTAAACACATCATTAACCAAATTTATATGTCCCAATGGGGTTTCATAATACACTTTTGGGTGCTTATCAGCAGACTACAACTTATGTTCGAAAGAAAGACGACTTTAGTATGCTAATCATGATACATCACACATCTTTCCAAACAATACAAGTCACAAGTATATCATTTCCAAACAATGTGGCAACCATTTTGTAGTAGCCATATTTTGGGATGTATCCCATAGGTACTGGGCCGAGAGATAAGGCCCAGACCACAGTATGTATTGAGCCAAGAGATTGGCCCAAGACCATACCAGGCCCCATGAGGTAAACCTAAGATAGGGATATAAAGAGGAAGAGAGAGGAGAGTAAGGGGGGGGGGCTAACAATGGAGGCATAGAGAGGTGAGGAGAGAGGTGAACTATGGCGGCTTGATCCCGAGATGGGTACATAGGCAACCGAATTGGTGCAGCCGATCCAAAATAGAGGGGAGATGAGTAAATTTAGGGTTCTCAGGATTATGATGCAACAAATGGCGCCGTCTGTGGGGACCGAAGATGACCTCGTCTGTGTTCTCTACCGCATCAAAGAGTAGGAAGCTCTCTGAATCACCTGTCTTCCACCTCAAAACAAAGAAATCGCCCAGTCTATGATTTGAAATGTGTTATTGGAATCTTGATGTTGTTTATTATGTTTTGATTTTGGTTGGATGATGTTTGGTGGTATTGGGGGTGGCTGTCGAAGCTTTGAATCAGGCATTAATGGCGTCGCCGGTCCTGATTTTGTTGTTATAAATTCTTGTTGTTGTGATTTGAATTGGTTGGTTTGATGTGGGTTGTTGATGGTTGTTTGGGTGCTGGAGAGTGGTGCGATTGAAACTTTGACAAATGTTAGTGGCGGTCGAGATCTAGATTGGGGAGAGATCTCGACAGTTGTTAAAAGGGTGTGGTGGGTTAATTAAAGATGTTTGGTTTTCGATGAGGAGTGAAACCGTGGGTATGAGGAAGTGAGGAGTGGCTGATCCGGTGGTGGAGGGAGCTGGTGAGGGAGACGACCCTTAGTTGGACTTTGGGCCAAAGTTTTTAGATTTTTGTTTCTTTGGGTCGGTTTCTAATTTTATGTGGGCTGGTCTTAGGTTTCCAAGTGGGTTAGGTTATAAGCTCTTGGGCTTAAGGTTGTTTAGTTGCTGTTGGGCCGAATAATTGGATATAAAGGAAAAATTAGTTTTATGATAGATAAGTCTGTTTGTAACTACAATTCGTGGGAAGAGGGACCTGTTATTACATTTGTTCTATTTCCTTTTGTTAGTGAGAAACCTCAGTCAGTCCTTGTAGGAGAAACTGCTTCAGATTCGATCACGATCAACAATACGACTCCTGAACCGATTGATTTGTGGGCAGTTAAGATCTTCATTGGTTTGTGGATCGGGTTTATGGTGTTTTTAATGGATAGGTGCTATGACCTTATACAATTTATGGTGCCAAATTTGGTGTAAATTAGATCTGATTTGATTAAGGAAGTGGGTGCAAGAGGTGATGATATGGGTCGGTTTGGTTTCAGTGTGTACTCTACTTTAGCATCCAGTTATATTTATATGAGATATGGGCCTTCTTTGAATTCTTCAAAATGGTTGGATTTGTTTTCTTTATGGGTTGATTTCATGTATGGGGCTATATATGGGTCATTTTCTCTTAGTTGAAGTTTGGCCGAATTTAGTTGTTGTGTGTCCTTGTTTTGATTCTTGATATTTTGTTGGCCGGCTTCACATGCATACAACGGTGCTATGTAATCTTCCTCTCCTTTGAAAGTGTCAAGTTTTATAAGAACATATAATTTGTTGTTTGGTGGTGATTGAGGAAGATGAGATTAATCATTGTTGGGCCTGTACTGCTTATGACGATGGTGCTCTTGCTTGGTGTGTGGTGTTTGTTTGATTGGTGTTGCAGTATAGTATCGGTGGTGGAGGTTAATTGCTCATCACGGGGGAGGCTTGTAGTTAATGCTCAGGCCAGTTTCGATGGTGAATATGAGTGGTGTGACTGACTGGTAGTGCTGACTGAGGAAGAGTGGGGCGCTTGACTGGTTTTCTATGAATTAGGGTGCGGTCCATTGTTGTGGTGGTGGTTGACAGGTGATGTTGTTTGTCGGTGGTGGAGAAAGAAATGGAGTGTTGACTGTTGGTTTGGCGTATGTGGTGAGTGATGGAGGTGGATGGTGCTATCTTTGTTGTCTATAGACGATGGTGGCACTTAGAAGTGTGGTGGTACTGCCGTATGTTGAAGTCGTTTTGAGCGGTGTTAGTGCTCGCATGTAGAAGTGCTAGAATGGTGAGGTGTGCTTGCTTCTACATCTCCAAAGTGTGCGGTACAAGTGATGGTTGTGTGTGCTTAAGGTGAAGTAAGTGAGTGAGTAGAGAGTTATCTTTGTGTGGCTAGTGGTCGACTGGTGAAGATGGAGGTGTCACTTCTATTCAGCAAGAATATTCAAAGGTGTTTTTCTGCTATTATCAAGAGAGGAATAGGAGACGTTTGACAAAGGGTAGTGAAGGGAGCAAAGATCGAAGTGGCAGCGAACACTGTAGGTCGTCGACGACGGAGAAATGGAAATGACGGAACTGAAAGAGTAACGTCCTTAATAGTGTAAGACACTGAGGTCGTACCGCGACGCGGACATGTATAAGAGGGATCCATCTCACCTCCTAAGCCAGAGAACGGGGGGATGAGCCCTCCATGAGCCGGAGTTCCCAGATGCACATTCCGAAGGAGAGCGGAGGAGTTCGAGAAGACCCTTCGAGGATATGTCGTGGGGCTATCCTAATGAGTGCGGGGATGAGCCCTCCGCCGACCCTTGTGTCCAAACAGCGCGTGTGGGGCAGGCAGAGATGTCTCGGACCGGTGTGTCCGAAGCCTCGAGTGGGATAGGATCCACGGACCTCGCGGTCCAAACAAATACGCGTGTGGGGCAAAAGCGTCGCTGTCCCGAACCGGGCGTGTCCGGCCTCGAAAGGGATAGGATCCGTGGACCCTCTCGTGTCCAAGCGGTCTGCGTGTTAGGTAGGCGAGCTGTCCCCCGACCGGGCGTTCCGAAGCCTTGAAGGGGATAGGATCCGTGGACCCTCGTGGTCCAAACAAAGGCGCGTGTGGGCAGGCGAGCCGCCCCGACACGCGTGTCTGAAGCCTCGAGCGGGATAGGATCTGCAGACCATCATGTCCAAACAGCGCATGTGGGGCAGGGACCCTCGTGTCCAAAGAATGCGTGTGGGGCAGGCAGAGCTGTCCCGGACCGGCGTGTCCGAAGCCTCGAGCGGGATAGGATCCGCGGACCCTCATGTCCAAACAATGTGTGGGGCAGGCAGAGCTGTCCCGGACCCTCGTGTCTGAAGCCTCGAGCTGGATAGGATATGCAGACATGAGATCCGAGTCAAGCCTAGGGCCAAGCGGAGTTGCCCCTCATCAGACTCTACTCCTGAGCAGAGACAACGGGGGGAATGAGCCCTCTGCAGAGATGAGATCTGAATCAAACATGGGGGCAAGATGAGTTGCCCCTCATCAAACTCCACTCCTAAGCAGAGACAACCGGGGGGATGAGCCCTCTGTAGAGATGAGATCCGAATCAAACATGGGAGCAAGCTGAGTTGCCCTTCATCAAAATCCACTCCATAGCAGAGATAGTGGGGGGGATGAGCCCTTCGCAGAGATGAGATCCGAATCAAACATGGGGGCAAGTTGAGTTGCCCTCATCGACTCCACCCCCGAAAGCGAAAACAATGGGGGCAAGCTGAGTTGCACCTCATCAGAATCCACTCCAGAGCAGAGACAGCGGGGGGGATGAGCCCTCCGCAGAGATGAGGTCCGAATCAAACATGGGGGCAAGCCGAAGTTACCCTCATCGACTCCACTCCCCGAAGCGTAAAACAACGGGGGGATGGGCCCTCCGCAGAGATGAGATCCGAATCAAACATGGGGGCAAGCTGAGTTTCCCCTCATCCGAATCCACCCCAGGCAGCGGCAGATAGGGGGATGAGCCCTCCGCGGACATGAGATCCAAATCAAACATGGGGGCAAGCTGAGTTGCCCCTCATCAGACTCCACTCCTGAGCAGAGATAGCGGGGGGGATGAACCCTCCGCAGACATGAGATCCGAATCAAACATGGGGGGCAAGCCGAAGTTACCCTTCATCGACTCCACTCTTGGAAAGCAGACAACGGGGATGGGCCCTCCGCAGAGATGAGATCCGAATCAAACATGGGGGCAAGCTGAGTTGCCCCTCATTAGAATCCACCCCAGAGCAGAGACAGCGGGGGGGATGAGCCCTCCGCGGACATGAGATCCAAATCAAACATGGGGGCAAGCTGAGTTGCCCCTCATCAGACTCCACTCCTGAGCAGAGATAGCGGGGGGGATGAACCCTCCGCAGACATGAGATCCGAATCAAACATGGGGGCAAGCTGAGTTGCCCTTCATCAGACTCCATTCCAGAGCAGAGACAGCGGGGGGGATGAGCCTTCCGCGAGTTGGAGTTCGAAATTGCAATTGGGACCAAGCAGCATATCCAGAAGGAACAATACTATTGAATTCGACAAAAGAGAAATAGAGGGGACGAGGCTCTTTGCGGACGGGATATCGAGTTCCATGAGTAAGTGCGAAGGGGATGAGACCCTTGGCGGATACAAGGTTGAGTTCTACGAGAAGGAAATGAAAGGGTGAGACACTCTGCAGATATAGTAGTGAGTTCTGTGAAGGAGAGCTTATGGCGGGGTTGAGACACTCCGCGGACATAGTAGTGAGTTCTAAGAAGGAGAGCTTATGGCTGGGCTGAGACACTCCGCGGACATAGTGGTGAGTTCTCTGATGGAGAGATGGTGGCTGAGGTGATATCTGCCTATGACCGAGGCGAAGTTTCGAAGGAGAGCAGGTGGGTCAGAGGCGTTCCCAACGACATGGTAGTGAGTTTTATGTGAGCGGGGCTGGCTGGGTTGAGACACATCGTGGGTATTGTATTGAGTTGAAGGGAGAGAGCGAAGGTGATGAGATCCTTCGTGGATACGTTAATGGGGTATATGAACGAGAACCGATGGATTGAGTACTTCACAGACATACGGTCCAGTAGCAGAGTACATGGATGTGAAATGTCCGGAGGAGGAGAAGACTACGTACTGTCACAGGATACTGTGGATATCTAGAGTTCCACGAGAGAGGCAAGGAAGTTGAGGACTTCTCGGGTCCGCCGGCGTCATTACCGCCGAACCCGAGAGGGGGCAAATGTAGTAGCCATATTTAGGGATGTATCCCATAGGTACTGGGCCGAGAGATAAGGCCCAGACCACAGTATGTATTGAGCCAAGAGATAGGCCCAAGACCATACCAGGCTCCATGAGGTAAACCTAAGAGAGGGATATAAAGAAGAAGAGAGAGGAGAGTAAGGGGGGAGGGGGCTAATAGTGGAGGCATAGAGAGGTGAGGAGAGAGGTGAACTACGGCGGCTTGATCCCGAGATTGGTACGTAGGCAACCGAATTGGTGCAGCCGATCCAAAATAGAGGGGAGATGAGTAAATTTAGGGTTCTCAAGATTATGATGCAACACATTTCTAACCAACTGTTTTAGTAGGCAAAATATTAAAAAGATCCTGCACGTATGCCGGGTTCAAAATCTAGTATACAACTATAGCCCAACTCAGTTTATATGTAATTTCAGTTATGTCATTACAAATTTTAGATTCAAACTTTTAAGTACGAAAAATACAAAAAACTTAAATTGGAACCCATATGAACTAAATGTTAGAATTAAATAGACTTAGAGAGAACACCACACAAACTTAAGTAGATTGAATCATGGAGAGAATGAGAGAGAGAGAAATCTTATTGATTGAAGTAAGTCTAAATGGGAGGAGGTTACATTTATATATAACTAGGTAACCTCCTTTCCAAGATACAAGGATAATCAGGATAAACACCAAGATAAAGGATTACCAGGATAAACACCAAGATAAAGGATAACCAGGATAAACACATATGAAGAGGTGTCCCATATGGGCTCAATAGTGGGCATCCATATAGGCTTATGGATTTCATAACACTCCCCCTTGGATGTCCACCATTATTGTGGAAATTCTGGTGGATGCATATTTTGTAACATTCTTCTGGATGCTCTATAACTATCCAATGACAGTTGCCTCATTAAAACCTTGCTAAGGAAAAACTAGTGGAAAAAAACCAAAGCGAAGGAAAAAGAGTACAACATTACTCAGAATCATTGTGACTTGCTTAATATTGCCTCATTAAAACCTTTACTAGGAAAACTTAGTGGGATAAAACCTAGAGAAGGGAAAAGAGTACAGTGCATATGTCCTGGGACACATTCTTCAGGATGCTCCCCCTGTTATATTACTCCCCTTGATAAAGACAAGTCTTTATATGGCTTGGTGGTGAACTTTGCACATGCCGATCCCATATACAAGCTTTTGAAATGTATGCTTCGATAGTGATTTAGTGAAGAGATCAGCAAGGTTGTCACTGGAATGAACTTGCTCGACCTTAATCTGCTTCTTCTTCTGAAGCTGGTGAGTGTAAAAGAATTTTGGCGCAATGTGTTTTGTCATGTCTCCTTTTATAAATCCTTCTTGAATCTGGGTAATTATACAAGCTGCATTATCCTCATAAATAATGCTGGGAACACCTATTATAGAAGGTAATTGGCAAGAACTACGAATATGCCCAATTAATAACCTTAGCCATACACATTCACGACTAGTTTCATGAAGAGCTAAAATTTTAGAGTGGTTAGAGGAAGTTGCCACTAAAGTTTGTTTAGTGGAATGCCAATAAATGACAGCATTACCACTAAGAAATACATAACTTGTTTGGGAGTGACCCTTATGAGGGTAAGATGGATAACCAAAGACTGCATAGCCAACTAGATCATAGTCATTAGTGGAACCATAAGATTAAAATAGTTTCATACCAGTTATTCCATAAAAATATCTCAATATGTGTTTGACATCATTCTAGTGTCTAAGTTTATGTGCACAATTACATCTTGATAAGAAACTAATAGAAAATACAATGTCTGATCTTGGGCACGTAATGTGCTAGATATATAAATGCTTCAATATCACTCAAGTAGAGTATTTTCAAGACCAAGAACTTCCTCATGTTCTTCCTTTAGTCAAAATGGATCCTTATCCAAATCCAAGTTCCGCATAACCATGTGCTTTTTCCATTTCATTTCAAAAATCTATAGTCAGCAGTTTTCTCCAATTCCTTAGGTGTCCCAATCAAGTTTATACCAACCAAACTTGCTGCTACTATATTGAATCTAACCTCGGATTTTACTATAGGTCCACACCACATTTTTCAAAGAGTTTAATTATGTTTGAATAGCAAATTCCAGATTGCCCAATCTTTCCTTTGTCGACGAAACACGTGGTTCATTTATTTTTCATCATTGTCCTTTGATGTTCTAATAGCTATACCATAGCTAAATATGTCATTCATGACAAGTGCTTTCCTATCCCATAATTCACCTGAACATGCATGGAATATTGAGATCAATCTCTTCATTTTCAGGTACCTGTGCCTCTCCATGGGCAACCATAGGTATTTCAGTGAATTTGGATATTTGCACATTTTCATTATTTGTTTATGGAGCTCTAGCCATTACCTGGCTATTATTTGGACAAGATGGTTCCTCAGTTCTCCTCTCCTAGGAGCACTCTCTTTGGATCCTATAGGTCTACCACGCTTTTAGCGTATAGTAGATTCATTTGCCGCCATGTTTGGACCCCGTCCAAATGGAATATTAATTCTGGCTGGCACATTCATGGTTACTTTTACCATATCATTAAATGCTTAGGCATTTTTCTCTGCAACCGCTTGCAAGTGTATCATTCTTCTTATCTCATATAGTCACATTCATTGTTTGGATCCTTAATGAGATAGTGGACGTGATCCACATTACTTCACGTCTTTCTTAGAGCAACCATTGCTTTTCTCCCCCTAACGACGGGAAGACTGTCTCATTAAATTGACAATCATGTAATACAGACTGTCTAAGTGAGCTTCTTGCTCCCAACGTTAGATATGATATACAATGTCTTTCTCATTTATGGGTATAGTCTACCAGACATATATCCATAATACTTTTCTCCATTTATATATCCATACAATTTAGCATAAAGCAAAATAAATTTGTAAAGATTGATACTAGCATAAGTTGATAGGGTTATATACTAAAAGCATTACTTTTGTATTAACTCTAATTCTTTATATTTTGAATGAGAATCATATAGGCAAATGTTATGCATATTATATATGGTATTAGTTATATGCATGTGTCGAATACTTTATGTTGTAGATGATATGATGTGAACACACAGAAGATCATATCATCAGTACCTTATAAAGTATAAGTAATCGTTCACAACCTAGATGGATTTGGACAAACCATTGGTACGGTTGTAGTATAATCTGGTATTAGTCTATCTTGACTATAGGATTACACTAGTACACTTTGTGTGTATTGAACAGGACCAAGTCAGGTTGTTTCTCTTTATACTGACTATATAAGAGAACAAACACCTCTGTTATTATGGATGCTTGTCCTCTTAATCCGGATATAATAGCGGGCACTTATGTGCATTATACATTGCTTTAAATCATCAATGAGTGAGATTTATTTGTGAATCAACAAACTCGATGGATTAGGTAATGACATTGTATGTAAGGTGTGCTGTTGATTATAGAAGGAATCCGTGACCCGTAGGAAGTCGGGTTGATGATGTCCCCTTGAGGAGCTCAAAAGGATTGTCATGTTAACCCTACAGGTGGATTTATTTCGACATGACAATGAGGTTGAGTGGTACTACTCAAGGAGATAAGAAGTTGATTAATGTAGTTGTCAGTAACTTGACTTAATCAACGGACATTCGATATCTTAAACACGGGGAGATCAACGAGCATATAATATGGAGCCCATAAACGCTGACACGTAATTTGGGATTAGGGCGGTAGTGCAACAATGGCCTTTAGTGGAATAAGCCATTTGTTGACGGACTTGGGCCGTGTGTTCTGGGCGAACATGGGAAGCCCAAGCCCGTCAGGAGGCCCAACCCTAATTTCTCCTCATGGTCCCTGTTGTAGCCTATAAATAGAATCTCTTCTCTCATGGCTTATTTTCACTATTCATATGGATTAGAAAGAGAGGCAAGAAAAGTAGATCTGAATTCGTTTATGATCTTGAGAGAGAGAAGAGGGTTGGTAGATCGTTGCCCACACAACGTCCAATCTATTGAAAGGAATACAACAGAAGATCAAGGGGTTGATTGTTGATTCGGATTCGTTGCTGATTCGGATTCTGAGAGTTATCTTAGCCGATCTCAAAGTATGTTTTCCAATCCAAAATCGTGGGAACCATTAATTCCACTGCGAATGGTTTTCACGGTTTGTAGAAATTTGCATTCTGAAATAACGGTTCCTACATAAGTATATTAAGAAAAATAAAACTTGAGATTCATAATAAGGAAATTCAAAATATTAACGACAATCATGGCCTAGACTTTCCATGATGAAGAGAACACAATATTAACGGTAAACGTTCTATGAACTGGTAATAAAAATATAATTAACTAAATAAATCATTCCAAGGATGAAAGCTTGCTCATCAAACTTTCCCAATGTTATTTGGATCCTCATACTGAACCTTAAGGAAATCGGAACAATCCAAATGAGTACCATCATTAAAGTGGTCACTCTTCCAATTCTCTATCACCTTTGTTTCCATTTTCCTAGAAGCTTTATACTTTTCAACCTCTTCTATAGGAGCTCGGCAGTATTTTACCCAATGTCCATCATTACCACCACATCTGTAGCAAATATCACTGCTCTCCTTTTGTGTGTTATGAGGATTTGAGTCCCTTTTATGCGGTGGAGCTGTCCACTTGTTCCAATTACCCTTTTGTTGGTCATTAGTATTCCAATGATCCTTTTTTCTATTATCATTGCCATTTCCATAAGGATGATAACCTCGACCACCTCTCCCAGTATTTCAGCCTCTTCCACGCCCTCTCCCATGTCCTCTACCATGACTACCACTAGCTCGAAAGCTGGCATTTTCTTCTGGAATTGCCATTGACCCAGTTGGTCTGGAGTTGTGATTTTTCATGAGAACATTACAGTTTGCCTCTGATACAAGAAGGCAAGTCACAAGTTGAGAATATTTCTCAAATTTTCTTTCTCGGTATTGTTGTTGCAAAAGTACATTATTTGCGTGAAAGGTGGAGAGAGTTTTCTCAATCATTTGTGACTCTGTTATTGTTTCACCACACAGTCTAAGGCGAGAAACAATATTGAACAAAGCAGAATTTTATTCTTTCACACTTTTGTAGTCTTGATATCTCAACCTCAACCATTCACTTTGGGCAGTTGGGAGGATAACCATCCTTTGGTGGTCAAATCTATCCGTTAAGGATGTCCACAAGCTCAAAGGATCATCCTCACATAGATACTCTGCCTTAAGATCATCATGAATATGATGACACCGAAATATCAAAGCCTTAGCCTTCTTTTCAGGGTTTGCAGTGTTATCTTCCTTGATAGCATCGCCTAGGACATTGGACTGCAAGTGTAACTTCGCATCCAAGTGCCATGACAGGTAGTTATCGCCACTCACATCAAGAGCTTTGAATTTAAGTTTAGCAATGCTCGACATCTAATTAACACAACTAGTTAATTAATCATATATAATAATAAAATCATGTAGACACTCAACCTTATTTTAGATAACTATTAAGAATGTACGTAGCGTTTAGCTCAGAAAATACTTCAAAACAACTATTATATGCTAGGTTCTAATCTAGCCATGTATATAAGATTAAATATTTGAGTAAAAGAATTAAACGTTGATTATAAGGTTAGAATTTCTGGTTCTAAGTATATGAGAACTTCTAGTTCTTCATATAAAACTTAATGAACTTCTGGTTCTTTAAATGAAAATAAACTAGTGAATGGAAATTCGGGTCTCGACAATATCAAAACTTTCACATTCAATACAAGAACTTCTGGTTCTATTTAAAAACCACGATCATGATTTTGGAACTTCAAGTCCTAATGTAAAATAAAGAACTTCAGGTTCCTAAGAATTGAATCTTGGAACTTCAGGTTCCTAAAAATAATAGATCTTAGAACTTCAAGTTCCTAAAAAAAAAAATAGATTTTGGAACTTCGGGTTCCTAAAAATTGAATCTTGGAACTTCAGGTTCCTAAAAAAAAAGATCTTGGAACTTCGGGTTCCAAATATATCGTAGAACTTTAGGGTCTTTGCTTTTGTGTAGTAGATGATGAGTAGAAGAATATGGTACTTAAAAGTTGATAGCTCATAGAGTCTTCGTGTTGATAACGTATTATAATTAAATAGACAGAGAGAACACCACACTAACTTAAGTAGATTGAATCATGGAGAGAATGAGAGAGAGAGAAATCTTATTGATTGAAGTAAGTCTGAATGGTAAGAGGTTACTTTTATATATAACTAGGTAACCTCCTTTCCAAGATACAAGGATTACTAGGATAAACACCAAGATAAAAGATTATCCGGATAAACACATATGACGAGGTGTCCCATATGAGCTCAATGATGGGCATCCATATAGGCCCACGGATTTCATAACACTGAAAGTATTATAGTGTACCCATTTATTTGAGTGAGAATTACTTCCATGACGCCACATAACCTCCGCAAAATTTCGTGAAACAAATATTCCCACGGGGTAGGTTTAGATCCGACCGAACAAATGGCCACGGGATACCGCAGGAGAAATTTTCATATTGGATTTCAGACCTGATCAGATAGATCCTACTTTCTTGTCTGTGAATTAATACCCCAGTCAAAAAATCAAGATCCCCTAAATTAGGACAGTTTTATATCAGAACATCAGAACACGTGTCAGCATTTTGTGGTACAATCAGCATAACGCGTGTTAATCGAAGACTTAACACAAACAAGTATAAAAGCCCCACTGCAAGTGATTAGCTTAGCATCTCAAACTGTTTTGTGTGTAATTGTAAGTTAAAAAGAAAAGAAACAAAAACAAGCTAGAAGCATGGACAAGTCTCAAAACGCTAGCTACAATGTTGGTCAAGCCCAAGGCCAAGCTGAGGTGAGCCTAGTAATAATGCTTCTATTTTTTTTCATTTATATGACATTGTCACATTGTATAACGTGATGGTGGCAAATTAGTGATGATGCTGATGGACTTCTCTTTTGCAGGCAAAGAAGGACCAATTTATGGATAAGGCATCCAACACCGCCCAGTCAGCGAAGGACTCAGTGAACGAGGTTAGAAATATAGCTGAGCAAGTGCGTGTTACGTACTTACGTGTTACTTAAGTTGAACTTACTACATAGTCTGATAGTCGATTGTATAAAATTCTTAAAATATACACAATGGCATGTTTTTGCACATCATCATTTCTTGATCAACATGGCACAACATGCTACTGCTTATCTAGATTTGTTGGTGATAGAGTTTTGTTTCTTAACTGTACAGGCTGGTCAGACAATGATGGACAAGGCCCACGGCGCTGCTGATGCTGTGAAGGATGCAACTGGAATAAAGAAATGAAAGACGTAAATCAATGATTCAGTTTTGACTAGGTCTTTATGGTGTTTCAATTCTGATGTTAGTTTTGGTTTCCAGTCTGTTTAGGTGTTCTTGAAGAGCTGGGTATGATTTTGTATTTTTTCCAGCAAAGAAGAGTTCTCTCTTGTTGAACTCTCTGCACATTTTGATGAATTCAATTGTTCAAACACCATTGATTTTGTTTTGTACGCGCGTCTTTATGCATGGCCTTCTTATATATTATTATTACGTACCTGCATTTAGATAACAAAGATCATATCCGAACAGCCGAACTGCATTTAGATATCTATCAACAATTTAGTGCAAAATAAGACTCAGCCAGACTAAAATTTTCAAATGTAACTGAATAAATGTGACATACATCATATCAAGATCATCTTAAACAATAAAATGAAATTAGAAATGGCTAACAGAAACTTGGACATCATATTCTGTACGATTTCTACGCAATCACAGCATATATATTTCTTTATTTTGTTAATTCAAAGACCATAGTTAAGTTTAATCCTCCAGGGGGAGGACTAATCCTGTCTTCATCAGTTCATCCTGTTCAATAGCATCCCTCTATAACTACTAGAGTAGTTAAGTTATTTTTTGTCAGCATGAGCTGTATATGGGATGTAAATAGTAGATTCATCTTATTAGTGATCCTAGAATATATAGGATGATTTAGTTTCCTGTTTCATATATAAGAATAGATTTAGTTTCAGTCTTTATAAGATTGTATCCTCCTGTATAGGATGTAATCCCTCTATATATTGCCTCCATCTTGGAGAAGAATACATCATCATATATGTAACCATCGAAATCATATTCTAACATGGTATCAGTAAACCAGCCGAATCAACCATCCACCACCAGCCGAATCAGATAACCTTTTTTTTTTTTTCAATCAACCGAATCAACCACCATAACTCATGGCCATCACTACAACCGAATCAACCGAACATACCCCGAACCCGCAGATTATTATCCACCAAGACAATTCTGCATTTCCCACTGGTATCACTTTGGATGAGACCAATTATTCATTATGGTCTCAACTCATGGAGATGCGTATTGGCGCTCGCAACAAGGCTGGATATCTCACTGGAGAAGCAAGAAAACCTGACCTCGGAGACTCCAATCTTGGAACATGGGTTACAGAGAATCACAAAGTCAAAAGTTGGCTTATTGATTCAATGAGTTCATCCCTGATGCAGAGATTTATCCGTCTCCCCACAGCCAAGGATATATGGGAGGCTGTATCGAACATTCTATGATGGATCGGACGGAATCTGTACCTTTGAATTGAATCAGAGATCTTTTTCTACCAAGCAAAATAGTCGACCATTATCCACATACTATAATGAACTGGTTGCTATTTTTCAGGAAATCAATCACAGGACTATCTCTCAGGAAGGAATAGTTGCAGGGGTGGGCCAGTTGCATTCTGCGATGGCTAGGCTTCGAGTTCATATTTTTCTAAGTGGACTCGACTCTGAATTTGCTCAGGTTCGTGGAGAAATCTTACGCATAGATCCAAAACTCAATTTGGAACATACCTATGCATATGTCAGAAGAGAATATTAACAGAGACAGACAATGGGAGGCTCTCCTCTAATCTCTGAGAGATCGGCTATGTTGGCTAACCAAACTTGCTTTGGACCTCCGTCTAAAAACCGAAACACTCAATCAACTAGAAAGTATGGCAGCCTAGTCTGTGCTCACTGTGGGGAAACAGGTCATTCGAAACAGTGATGTTATGAACTCATTGGCTACCTTGAGTGGTGGGACTTCACAAAGAAACGGAGAAAGAAGATTGCGGGGAAAGCTATGGTGACATCTATGGAGGAAGACAAATCGCAGCCTACAACAAATGTTGGCCACCCAGGTATTGGTTGTAATGCATCCGTTTTTTCTACAACTTCTAAGAATAGTACTTGGATTATTGATACAAGTGCATCCGATCATATGACAAGGGACTTAGGTCAGTTACAATCCGTTCTCCCTTCTCCCCAATCTGTTATCTTTACATCAAATGGTAGTACCTCTCCCACTACTGGAGAGGGCTCTGTCATCTTATCTAATACTCTTACATTAGATAGTGTCCTTGTTGTTGCATCCCTTGAATTTAATCTGTTGTCTAGCCTGTTAGTCAAATTACCTCTACTCTTGCTTGCACTATAACTTTTTGGCCGTCCTTTTGTGTTTTTTAGGACATTCTAACTTGGAAGATTCTTGGTTATGGTGTTAGACGGGGTAAACTCTACTACTTGGAGTTGACAGAAAATGGGGGACCGAAATTCAGTCAAGCAAACCAAGCTAGTAACACAGATAAAGCTAGAGCCACTATATAGTTGTGGCACCGGAGACTAGGACATCTTTCTTTTGGGTATCTTAGAAAATTACAACCACATCTTTTTTCCATTCAAAATGATTTAGTCTTTCATTATGACATTTGTGAACTGGCTAAGAACCATCGTATTTCTTATTTACCAAGTTTGAATAAAAGTTCAGAACCTTTTAGGGTCATTCACTCTGATGTTTGGGGTCCTACAAAAATCCCTTCTATCTCTAAACCTCGTTACTTTGTTACATTTATTGATGAGTGCACTAGAATGACTTGGGTGTCTTTGCTTACAACAAAGAGTGATATCTGTACAGCATTTCATAAAATGGTAGACAGTCAGTACCAAAAGATGATCGTGTTTTGCAATCCGACAATGGTATTGAGTATGTAGCTGCATCCAAACTAGTCAAGTTTCTCAGCCACCATGGGATTTGTCATAAGACCTCTTGCACTTATACTCCACAGCAAAATGGATTGGTGAAACAGACGAATAGACAAATAATGGAGATTGTTCATGCCTCTCTCTTTGGCATGAACATGCCTCGGTTCTATTGGGGAAAGGCTGTGAAATCTGCTGCTTACCTCATTAATCGAACACCTTCTAGAGTGATAAACTTTCAAACCCCTGATAAGAGCCCAAAACTGTAGTTTTAACCCCTTAACAATCGTACTTTTAGACCAATTATGTGAGTAATAAATAAGAGTTAATGCTGATTACGTGCTTTTATGTATTTTAGGCATGAAAGTCAATTATGTGCAGAAATGTACCACTTTGGTGAGATAAAGGAGCAAGGGTTGGTTGCTAAGGAGTTCTGTGATTAAAGGCCAAGATTCAAGAAGACAAAGCCTTTGTTAAGCCCGGTCAAAAGCTGAAAAGTCAACATGGGCAGAAACAGCACACAAAAGTCAGTAGAATTTCCGAAGACCATATCTTTGGACTCAGGCCTCGGAATTGGGCCTACCATACGTCAAAACGACCAGATCGAAAAGAGCTTTTCAAAGGAGCATAAATGGATGAAAAGTATATTGAAGCCGAATCCAGCTGAAGAGGCCTTTTTGGACTGAAGGAATTGGGTTTTGGGCCCGATTTTCCGGCCCAAAACATGGCTCCAAGCCCATGCACGATTTTTGGATCTGAAAGTATAAAAAGAAAAGCTTGACTCTTTGTTAATGGGAGTTAGGTTAGGAAGCTAAGGTTAATGGTAGCTAGGGTTAGAGTAACTTTTTAGATCTAGAATTAAGACTTCAATTTAATTAGTTTTTCATTTTCCTTGTTTTAATTAGAGTATTGAATATTGTTATTGATTGATTAGATAAATAAAATAGGCTGTTTCTTGATAAAATTCAATTTTGTCATTTAAATTTGTTTAGATCTAATTTCATTTATTGTTTGTTATTCATTTCGTAGTTATTGATTGAGGGTTGGATTATTGTTTAGTTTAATTTGATAAAGTTATAATATTGATATTATGTCGTATTCAATTTTGTATGGAAATGATAGTTTGATGAATCAAGGCTAAACCTCCATTAGAGGGGTTTGATGAAGTCTTGAGGAAAACTTGATTGAGTAGTGTAGAATCGTTGTAAGAGTTATTATACTCTAGAAGGTCGTGATTCACCATGAGAATGGGTGGACGACCTCACATGCTAGTTACGGATTGGTAGAGATGCCATGGTAATTAGGGATTAGAACGACCAAGTCTTACCGTAAGAACGTAAGAATTGGATTACAACAATCTATGCTAGTGTATTAAGTTGGATTCAAGCGGATTTAATTCCCCCCTAATTCTTTATCTAGATTCAAACCTTCGTATTCCGTAGCATTTTGTAGTTGAATAGCTTTAATTATAGTATCTCGTTAGTATAAATTGCATCGTAGTATAAAATTCCCCACCATTACTCTCATTTGACTTTGGATAGACTCGTAATACTCGTAAACGTTGCATGCTATAGAACTAGGAGTGGAACGAATCATCTATTCCCACTATATTCGATAGTTCGAGAGTAGAGAAACTTTGATAAAGTAGAACGCATACACAAGTAAAAAAGGCACTAGTTTTACTAGCGTTTAGAGTTCTCGTAGCTTTATTCATTAGTAAAACTAGCGTTTTACAAACTTATCAAATGGCGCCGCTGCCATCTTAGTTCTCTTTAGTATTATTTTCGTAGTATAATTAGACTTCCGAAAGACCCATTACACCCACCCACCCTTGTTTAGTTCTAACGGTGAATTCGCGGTTTAGAAACTATAAAAAAAAATATTTTCCCACGAAAAGCCTGAGCGCTACCTGTGCCTCAGTGAGTGCACCCTATGCCCATAAGACTGTAACTCGGCCAATACACCTGAACGCCACCTGCGCCTCAGTGAGCGCACCACGCGCCTAAAAGACTGGAATTCAAGTTGCACCTGAGAGCTACTCATGCCTCGGTGAGCGCACCTATCGTCCCAAAAGATCAGAATTTGAGTTACGCTGGCCACCTTACTGCCTTCGATGAAATACCACCTAAGCCCACAACTCTGTAACTCCAATTACACCTCGAAGCGACTGCCCTCTCAAAGCTTAACCAGAGCGCACTACGCAAGGGAAATTCCAAGGGAAATTCAGCGTGAACTGCCCGATTTTCGCAGGTTAGTCCAAATTTCCATTTAAAAAAAAAAAAAAAAAAAGTTATTCAGTGTTTCTAACTTGTTTATTACACTGAGCTCGCGTATTGAAGACGCTATTCATAAGCGAAGCAAGGACGCAATCAGGTACTCCTTTCTTCTACACCTCGCATTCCCAGTTAGAGGTTTATACTAGCATATCAGGACTGTTTAGAGTATTGCCGTGTTTATTTAAGATTGGTCTTAGAATTGCATGAGATTAAGGTCAGGTCGAAGTAAAACACCTAACGTAGTCAACCGACAACGTCAACAAACACGCCTTTCTAGTATACCACCCACTACACCTCTAGCAACTATTCCACACACACCACCTGATATAATGGCTGAAGAAAGAGAGTCTCCTCTCTCTGACTTTTACAAAGCCTTGAACGATAGCCCAAAATCTTGCATCGTTCTAGCAGACCCAGTGGGGGATTTCCGAATCCCCCCAAATATATTTAATTTGCTACCTATTTTTCATGGGTTAGACCATGAAAAGCCTTATCAGCACATGCGTAGGATTGAACAAGTCCTTACAACATTCCACCATCCTACGGTTGGTGCTGAACAAATTAAACTGAGGGTATTTCCCTTCACCTTAGCCGATAAGGCGGCGTCTTGGTTAACTGCCCAAGCGCCTAATTCTGTGGACTCGTGGGCCAAACTTGTTCAACTATTTATGGAACATTTTTACCCACCACTCAAGATGGATGAAATGCTTTCCAAGATTCATTTCTTTCGACAGAATCCTCATGAATCATTTTCAGAGGTTTGGAATCATTTCACCGATCTCCTTGTAGAGTGTCCACACCATAACCTAGCGAAAGACACGTTAGTTCGTGCTTTTTTCAAAGGACTTCTACACCACCATAAAAAGTCCTTGACATAATGAATGAAGGTAGTTTCCTAAGCAAAGGAGCCTCAGAGGCTTATAAATTTTTAGAAGATCAAACTAAGCGTAAAAATAACTGGGGAGGTAGTGACGATATCTCCCATTCCGCTAGTTCTTCTACAACAGTTAAGGCCGCCGGTATGTTTGAGATGAAACCCGATCCAGAGCTAAAAAATCTAATCGAATCTCTCACTAAAAAGGTAGAGGCCATTTCTGTTCAACAAAAGCCTATCCCCGTTATGAATGTCAATTCCAATCCATGTAATTTCTGTTTGAGTCCTGAACATCCCAACTTTTATTGTCCTCTAGCATACGAGCAACAAACATCTCAACAAGATAACGCTTGCTCTATTAATAGTTATCCTATTCCAACCGCCCCTTGGAGACAAAACCCCAACTTCGGTTGGAGGAATAACCAACAAGTAACACCTCCAGGGTTTAATAACCAAAACAATAGGCAAGCAAACAATTATAACCAAGCTCCACCACGTCAAGGACAAGGTAAGGGAATTATAATAATTATAACAATAATAATTATAATGCTAATAGAGGTATCGTTCTGGTGAATAATAATAACTATCACAATCAGCGTGACATAGTTCCTGTCACACAACCAGTAGCAAAGACTACTCCACAACCGGATCATTTCGATACCTTTATGCAATCCCAACAACAGATTTTACAAGCCATCCAACTTTCTTTACAGTTGTTAGCACAAGAGAAAGTACAACCTAAAGGTGTGTTTCCAGGTCAAGCAATAACTAATCCTAAAACAACAAACATAACCTTTGAGGTGAACGGTAATACTAGTATAGAAAATGAAAACGTAGGTGAGCTAAATGCCATCACCACTCTCCGTTATGGCAGAGTGGTTGATAACAAAGTAACTATGCCTATAGTTACCCCACCAGTACTCCCTACACCGGATATCGAACTAGATACCGAAATAGAAACTGAAGAGCCTACCACTGTAGAGGTACCAGTTAAATCACAACCGAAGAAAGTGAAAGCCAAGGTTAGACATCCATTTGATCCATATGCTTAATATAGAGAGAAACCACCGTTTCCTCAGAGATTAGCCATGTTAACCAAGGATAAAAATTATGAGGAGATTAGGGAAGTTTTCAAAAATCTGACGATAAACCTCCCTTTTCTGGAAGCTATTAAAAAGCTACCTCATCATGCTAAGTTTCTTAAAGAGTTGTGTACTACTAGGCGTAAGACCAATATACCAAGAGACACCTTTCTAACTGAACTGTTTCCAACGTTATCAGAACATAATGGAATTGTGAAGTACAAGGACCCTGGTCGTCCTACTGTACAATGCACCTTAGGAGATTTGCACACGACGACCACTTTATTAGACCTGGGGGCGAGTGTTAACTTACTCCCGTTTTATTTGTATAAACAAATAGGTCTACAGGAGATGCAACCTACTAAAATGACGTTGCAGTTAGCGGATCGATCTATTAAGTATCCTAAGGGTGTAGTAGAAAATGTGTTTGTTAAGGTTCAGGACTTCTACTATCCTGCAGATTTTGTTATCCTCGATACAGAAGTCGCTAATGACTCTGTTCCGATCATCTTAGGGCGTCCCTTCTTGGCAATTGCCAATGCGTTTATAAATTGCTGTGATGGTTCGATGTCCTTATCTTTTGGCCATCTTCCTGTTGAGGTAAATGTTTTTAAAATGATGAAACAGTTACCAGATTCTTCTGTGGATGGGGAGGTTAGCATGATCGAGAGCTTAGCTCAAGATTATTTTAACAACACGTTTCACAAAAACCATATGTATAAATTCCTTTCTTTTGGAAACTCAGATTTTGTCAATGACTCCTACTTAGAGGAAGTCAACACCATCTTTGAGTCCACACCTATCGTAGACCTTTTTGTGGCTCCATATACTGAGTTTGAAGACCTGCTACCCAAGCAGGTATTCATTACGCAAGATGAGGACCCTCATGAAACATTTATCGACATTCCTTCCACCCCGGTACTTAAACCTCTTCCTCCGGAGTTAAAATATATCCAACTTAATCCGGATGGTAGTCATCCGGTAATTATATCTTCTCTGTTATCTAAGGATGAAGAGACATGTTTAATCAGGGTGATTAGGGAACATCGTTCTGCGATTGGTTGGTCCCTAGCCGACATTTAGGGAATTGACCCAGATGTTTGCACTCATCGTATCCATTTAGAGGATAACACAAAGACTTCTCGCGAACCTCAGCGTCGTTTGAACCCTGCCATCCCATGAAAGAGGTGGTCAGGGAAGAAGTCTTACGGTTACTCGATGCGGGTATCATATACCCAATCTCTGATAGCGAATGGGTAAGTCCCATTCATGTACTTCCTAAGAAATCAGGGATTACCATGGTACGTAATGCCAAGGGAGAATATGTGTGCACACATGGTCCTTTGAAATGGAGGATCTGTATTGATTACAGACGTTTAAATGCCATGACACGAAAGGATCATTTTCCTTTACCCTTTATAGATCAGATGCTAGAATGTCTAGCTGGTCATGCTTTTTACTATTTTTTGGATGGCTACTCTGGCTATTTCCAAATTATTATTGATATTGATGACCAAGAAAAGACTACCTTCACATGTCCTTTTGGAACATACGCCTATAAACGAATGCCTTTTGGCCTTTGTAATGCTCCTGGTACCTTCCGGCGGTGTATGCTTCATATATTTAGTGACATGGTAGAACGCTTCATGGATGATTTTTCTATCTATGGAGACTCTTTCACTAACTGCCTGTCTAACCTGTCTAAGATTTTGACACGGTGTGAAGAAAAGAGTCTGGTTCTAAATTGGGAAAAGTGTCATTTCATGGTGAAAAAGGGCATAGTACTAGGTCACATTGTATCTAGTGATGGCATCGAAGTAGATAAAGCCAAACTAGATAAGATAGCAACTCTACCTATACCACGGACTGTCCGTGATATAAGAGCCTGTCTAAGCCATGCAGGTTTTTATAGGCGCTTTATCAAAGATTTTTCAAAAATAGCTAGGCCTTTAACTAATATGCTTTTAAAGGATGCCATCTTTGATTTTAATTTTAACTGTAAGCAGGCTTTTCAAACTTTAAAAGCCGCCTTAACATTTGCACCCATTATACAGCCTCCCGATTGGTCTAAACCTTTCAAACTCATGTGTGATGCTAGTGATTATGCAGTTGGTGCTGTCTTGGGACAGAAACTTGATAATAAGTCCACTGTTATTTATTATGCTAGTAAAACTTTAAACGATGCTCAAAGGAATTATACAACTACTGAAAAAGAATTCTTAGCTGTCGTTTATGCTCTAGATAAGTTTCGTTCTTATTTGGTCCGTTCTAAGACTCTTGTTTACACGGACCATGCAGCCCTTAGGTACTTTCTCGCAAAGAAGGATGCTAAGCAGAGATTAATCCGATGGATTCTTCTCCTGCAAGAGTTCACATTAGAAATAAAGGACAAAAGAGGGGTCGAAAACGTAGTTGCCGACCACTTATCTAGACTTACAAACGACGATGATAGTGATTCTGAGTCCATACGGACTCTTTTCCTGATGAACATCTGTATGCAAATTTTTTCTGCACCATGGTATGCCGACATTGTAAATTATTTAGCGTCTGATGTTATTCCTTATGATTGGTCAAGAAATGAATGTAAAAAATTCTTGGCCAGAGTTAAGCTATACTACTGGGATGAGCCCTACCTTTTTAAGTATTGTGCGGACCAGATTATTCGTCGTTGTATAACCCAATGGGAATATAATGAGGTACTCTCATTCTGCCATGACAAAGAGTGTGGTGGCCATTTTAGTGGTATGAAAACATCTACTAAAATACTTTAATGTGGATTTTATTGGCCTACACTCTTTAAGGATGCCCAAGTGCATTGCAAGACGTGTATTCGTTGCCAACAACTTGGGCGAATCACGAAGCGTAATATGATGCCATTAAATCCAATTATGGTGGTAGAAATTTTCGACGTATGGAGCATTGATTTCATGGGTCCTTTTCCTATTTCCCATGGGTTTATATATATTCTAGTTGTCGTGGACTACGTGTCTAAATGGATAGAAGCCATGGCTTGCCGTAGCAATGACTATAAGACAGTTGTGTTTTTTATTAAGGAATACATTTTCTGTCGATTTGGCATTCCTAAAGCCATCATCAGTGATGGTGGAACACATTTTTGCAATAGAATTGTTGCAACTCTAGTTAAAAAGTATGGAGTTACACATAAGGTAGCAACTCCATATCATCCACAAACTAGCGGACAAGTAGAAATTTCTAATAGGGAAATCAAACAAATCTTAGAAACAACAGTAAATCCTGATACGAAAGACTGGTCGAAGTGTCTATCTGATGCCTTATAGGCATATAGGACTGCTTTCAAAACTCCTATATGTATGTCTCCCTTTAGACTTGTATTTGGGAAACCTTGTCATTTTCCCGTTGAATTGGAGCACCGTGCTATGTGGGCTATAGAAAGCCTTAACTTCAATTTTGATGAGGCAGGTGTAAAGCGCAAGTTGCAATTAAATAAGCTTGAAGAAATCCGTAGCGATTCTTATGATCTCGCGAAGGATTATAAAGCTAACATGAAACGTGTTCATGATAAGCAAATCATGCGCAAAGAGTTTGTGGTAGGTCAAAAATTCTTACTTTACAACTCCCGTTTGCATATTTTTCTTGGGAAATGAAAAACCCGTTGGTCTGGTCATTTTCTGGTCACTGAAGTCACCCCTTACGGGGCAATCACCTTGGTAAATCCCAAGGACAACAGTACCTTTCAAGTCAATGGCCAACGGCTAAAACACTTTCATGAGTTAATGTCCCCAAATGTGGAGGAAGTCCTTTTACAGGACCCTGTCTATGAGGACTGACCTTTGTTGTTCGGTGTACTTCCTGATCATTTCCATATATTGGTAAGTGTACCATTCAGGTAACCGGGCCCTCCCTATGGAGTGTGTGGCTGTAAGTACCGGATCCTAAGTCCACGTTTAACATAATTTACGTTTTCCACGCTTGCATGTTTTCTCAGTTTTGAGTCATGTTTCTCTATGGTATGAATTATGTATTTATTTGCTTATTATTTTTTTTTCTTATATTAATCCGTATTTATAAAAAGTAGAAAATATTAAAATCATAAACATAATAATCTAGGAAGTCTCGGGAATCTGACGTTAAAAGACCCACTGTAAAACAAATTTTCTAAACTCTATTGTCAAAAATTTGTTTGGGGGTGGGATGTTCGTGTTTCCATCCTAGAATGTTTAACTTTCCAATTTTGTTGTTTAGGCTGTTTAATGGTATTCCGATTTAGGTTGACATAATCTATGAATTTAGATTTCATTTGTTCGCATAACTTACGTCATACACGCACTACGAGGTGTTTTCCATCTTCTTATATGTCATCCATGGTCGGAATAGAGTGTTTTATGGATAATTGGATTGGAAATTCTCTCCTGATCATTTACATATCTCATTTGAAAAAATCGGACCGGTAACGAAGCGGCAGTTTTAGTTTTAAGTTGAGCGGAAAAAGCGAAAAATCAAATTGGGCTTGGGCCCAATTTCGTGCGCACGTGCCACACATGTGCATCCCTCTCTTCCCTTTCAAACCAACAGACGCGAGTTTGTGTTTCCACCGCCATTAACAACTTAAAACCCTAAACCAAAAATAAAAAAAAAAATTTAAAAGAAACCTATATACACCCACGCCAAACTTTTTAATCAATCCTAAATCTTTTCCAAACATTCCTCCACCAAACCCAGTAATCTCCACCACCGAAACCACCCAAAAATTGAGAAATTTGAGCTGCCGTGCCACCACCACTGTTTGGTTAGTGAGGTTGTCTTAAATTCAATTCCCACATTCCATTTAAACCCCCAAATCGTCCCAAATATCAATGGCTCAATGACGTCGGATTTTGCCCGAACAAGTGTTTACGGCCGACCGCTTCGTGCCGTTTTACGGTGACGAGATGGTTAGGAGAGATTGGAGTAGCTTGTGGTACTCGACAGATGATTTTTACCACGAAGATTTGGTCCGACGTTCTTTAAAACGAGGGAGTTAGATGGAAATAAAATTGTTGTGAAGGTGAATAAAATAAGGAGAGAAGTTGATAGGAAATTGTTGGCGCATGTTTTTGGAATGGAGGGAGGACAAAATCTGGTAGCCACAATGCAGGAATCCCAAATTACTGGGATCGAGGCTTTGATGAAAGAGACGGTTGTAGAAGGAAACTACAATGCGAGTTCGCATTGTGTTCGCCAATCGTCTCTACGGACGAACCAGCTGGCTGTAGCTCAGTGGATTGGTAAGAATGTCACTGGGAAAGAGAAAGTCAGTGACATTAGCCTGAATTGTCTTCACATTCTATGGATACTCCAGGAGAGGAGGTATGAGTTATGTATCCTCGAGTTTATAATTAATATAATTAGAGGAGTTGGGAAGAGTATTGCACCTCTCCCTATTTTGATAACAAAGATAATGTTGAGTCTGGGTGCTACTCTGAAATCTGATCGGATTATGTTAAAGCCCCATTCAAACACAATTATTTATAAGGAATGTATCCAAAAGACTTGGCAGTTGCCCGAAAATAGTTTAGTTGAGTCAGATGAGGAAATAGAGGATATGACATAGTTGGATGAAGATGTTTTGTATAGGTGTACTTCTGACTTAAAACACATGCAGGTGTTGCATAGTGGTTTAATTTGCGTTGCGTTTATCGTATTTGTGAAGATTTATGGACTCGGCAGATTACAATTCGAAATAAACAAAACATCCTTCAGACAAATTTCGAATTGCTCAACGAGGGTGAGAAAGATCGGCAGGCTACAATGCATCGTAACCATGAGACTCGAGCTCAGCACGAGGATGAGCGTTGGGAAGAGATGAAGACAAAAATGGAAGCACAACGCAAGTTCCGGGAAGATATGCTTGGACGCATCCCATCCCACGGGGGTTCTTCTTCTGAGGAAGCGTCTGTGAGGCACGAGCGTCATCGCCGAAGGGCGGATGGCTCAGGCCCATCTTCATCCCAGGGTCCATCTTCATCCCAGGGCCCATCCTCATCTCATGGTCCTTCCACTACCAGCAGTGCGTTGTTTAGGGATATTATGAGTTGATTAGATTTTATTGTATTTGTTTTTTATTTTAGTTAAGATGTTTAACTTTTTAATTCGGTAGTTAAATTTGAATTTGGTTGTTAATTGTTGTTTGAATTTCATTTTTTTTCTTTTAATATATTGTGGTTATTTTCAGATGATGCGTTGTTTTACAGTAATCCCACCTTCCCGAATTTTTTGGGGGTGGTATTATTTAATCTAGCATGGTTTGTAATATGATCATTCTTTTATTTTTAGAAGTTGTTTTGGAGTGAGGATTGAAGATATTGCCGATATGGGCATGTTTATGATTAGATGTGGTAGTAGGATAAAATCTATAAGAGTTTGGAAGTTACTATTCTAAACTCAATCTTAAAGATATTAGGGATTGTTTAGAATCAAGAATATGGGTTGTTTCCGTTTTCGGTTTTGGAAACTTTATATTTCCAGCAATTGCCTTAAAACTTTTTGGCAACTTGCCAATTCATTTTGGAAGCTCACAACCTATTTAAACTTCCTTCATTCTACACTCATAACCCACACTACACCCCACCATCATCTCTCACCTTTCACTCCAAAGTTTTCCTTCTAAACTCCTACATTCAGCACCTACGAGCACACCTGCTCCCCAGTAGAGCACTACCTGCGCCCTAGACATTGCGCGCAGAAATTTTACCCTGAGCGCGACCTGCGCCCAAATCACTGGAATTTCGAGCTAAAGACTGAGCGCGACCTGCGCCTCAGTAAGCGCCACCTGCGCCCAGACCTCCGTAGACACGAAAAATTCCAATTTTTCAGGGGTTATTCAAGGATCATTTGCAGCTGTTCCAGAGGGTAGTTTTGCGATGACATCTCCTAGAGTCATACCGGAACAGTCTTTCGAAGACTTGTTTTCGAGCACCACCTATGGTGCTTGGTTTCGCGAGGTGATCATACACGTAGGCTGGGAACCGCTAATGGTAAGTCCTGATGAACATTATTCTCCAGCACTTACATCTTATTTTTATGATAATTGCATGTTCTTTAATAGACCGGATGGAGAACAAGTGTTCTCCATCAACATTGAGGATGAATCAATGGAAATAAACAGGTTCTTGCTAGCATTTGTTCTTGGACTTGCTATGCCCGCTGAAATACAAGACCCATGGGGCTATTGAGTAGATAATATGTATGTCTACACCTATGAGTTTTTGCATGAGGCATATGGGGCAGGAATTTTCTGTATCGAGGACCAAGGGGAATACAACGTAGCCCTTGGTAGTCTGTCCATGAACGTGGGCACTGTTATGTTTTGGATCATGCTAAACATATTAGGGGAATGACGTTTTTCTTCTGTGAATGACACCACTTGCAGCATTTTCCTTGCTTTAGCCACGGGACGTATGTTCTATGACCTTCCCAAAACCTTGATGTCTAGTTTAGCACGAGCCCATAACATAAGGCATAAGTATCTTCTTATGGCTGTCTTTGTTTGCCGTATTATGCTATGTTTCTTCCCTATTTTTTGTGCCCGTTTCACGGACTGGGTTGGGGTCGACATTGTGAGACCCACCAATTCTATTATTTGATCTTTCCGTGCAATGACTTGGCAAGGGTGGAGGATACAACCTCATCAGGTTGCACCTTACACCCCATCTGACCAAGTGACACTTGACAGGTTAGCATCCGTAGATGATAAATGGCGGCAAGCTTGGCAAGTTATAATGGCATGGCAGGACACGAAGGAACCTCATCTCTTCAAAGCAGATGAGGAGGAGGACTAGAAAGCGGGAGATAAGGTAAGTTTTAGTTTCAGTTAGTGTCTGCTTATGTCCCAAGCAATTTAATTCTAGTTAACCCCATAACGGCTGGAACTCTTATAGAGTTGCGTCAGTTTTATTTTCTATATTAGTATGTTCTAACATTGTTTTGCAGCTGTTCCAGAATTTCACGCGTTTCCATGGTATTTTTCTACCCTTTTTATTTAAATGCTTTGAGGACAAAGCATGCTTCTTGTTTGGGGGCATAGAAACACGATATAGATATGTATAATATGCACTTGTTTTCTAGTTAGAATTTCAAAATTTTCAAAAATTCAAAAATATAAATAAAAAAGTTTATGCTATACACTTAGGAATATTGGTATTGTTTTCTTTCTCTATGCTCTTAATAATTTAGAAGTCTCATGTAGTGTTTGCATCAGAATAGTCTGTAGAAACTTAGGTTAATATGTAGGTAATAATCTTTGCATCTATCTATAAATATATTACATGAGTATCTATGATTGTTAGCAGTAAGTTTCTGAAATCTAGGCTAGAGTACTTATTCTACAAATCCTGTGAGAATATAGCCTAAAGCCTTATATGAGCGAAACATTTGAGAAATGACACAAGGGAGAAGTAAAATCCGGATAGAGAAATCACACGTCCACTTGCTTGATCACTAAACCATATCCTAAGCGAGAATTTAGGCCCTCTTTGGATCGATATAGCCAAAAATTCAAACCTATGAATTATTTTCTGCTAGACGCCCCTCTGAGCCCTTCTTTAGCCTTTCATAAACCGCAGATCCTTTACCCTATTACACAAAACAAAAATAAATAAAAAAATCAACCTACCTATTTTAGAATAAATCTGAGAATAGGATGAGTGAAGAAAGAAGAAGAGAAAAACCTGCGTAAACAAAAGTAGTTAGTTGCTTCAGAAAAGAAAAAGAAAAGAAGTTCCATCCAAAGAAAAGAAAAGAAAAAAAATAAAAATAAAAATAAAATAAAAAATCCAAAAATAGTATCAAAGGAGTCAAAAGCCAAAGAAAAAGAAAAATATGGCTAAGGATGGAAACAAAGTGTAAAAGCAAAAGAACAAGGTTTTCTCTAATTACGTAATATGAAGACCCTATGATCTCAGACTTATCCCTTTTAAATCCATTTCCTTCCTTCTTAAACCATCTCCTAATCCCCGCAATACCTAATAAAGACCTCTAGCTCAATTAGGAATATGTTAGTGTGAAAGTAAGTGGCAGATGTGTTTGATCGACTCCGGCTTCCTTGTGTGTCATTGAGATGGTAAGGTAAAGTATGCCCACTGCACACTGGAGTAGCGAAACTTGAGCGGAAAAATCAGAGTGGTTTTTGTCTTGACATTTATGTGAGGACCTACTTAAGGACGCTATTCCGAGTTTTCAGAAACGGACCTGCTAAGCATTTCATAGTATTACTCATTATATATATGTGTATTGTAGATGATTGATTATTATGCGTATATTAGCTTAGGTTTCGACTTGATTATTCTGTATTATTGCTAGTGAGATGTATAGATAATTGGGAGCATAGATGAAGTTTGTGAGTACCTTCACTGGAAAACTCTCACAAGGCTATAACTCGTCCACTAGGGAATTCCTAGTGGATTAAGGCCTTATTGCATATGGTAAATGCAATTGCACTCAGCGAAACGAGAGTAGTTAGAACTCCATTTTTGGTCACTTATTCTAATTTCTCATATTTGCTTGAGGACAAGCAAAATACTATTTGGGGGTGGTTGATAAGAGCCCAAAACTGTAGTTTTAACCCCTTAACAATCGTACTTTTAGACCAATTATGTGAGTAATAAGTAAGAGTTAATGCTGATTATGTGCTTTTATGTATTTCAAGCATGAAAGTCAATTATGTGTAGAAATGTACCACTTTGGCGAGATAAAGGAGCAAGGGTTGGTTGCTAAGGAGTTCTATGATTAAAGGCTAAGATTCAAGAAGACAAAACCTTTGTTAAGCCCGGTCAAAAGCTGAAAAGTCAACACGGGCAGAAATAGCACACAAAAGTCAGTAGAATTTCCGAAGACCATATCTTTGGACTCAGGCTTCGGAATTGGGCCTACCTTATGTCAAAACGACCAGCTCGAAAATAGCTTTCCAATGATCAAAGCCTTGACTCAATCAGAGGAGGCAGAAGTGGACGAAGAGTCTGTTGAAGCCGAATCCAGTTGAAGAGGCCTTTTTGGATTGAAGGAATTGGGTTTTGGGCCTGATTTTCCGGCCCAAAACATGGCTCCAAGCCCATACACGATTTTTGGATCTGAAAGTATAAAAAGAAAAACTTGACTCTTTGTTAATGGGAGTTAGGTTAGGAATCTAAGGTTAATGGTAGCTAGGGTTAGAGTAACTTTTTAGATCTAGAATTAAGACTTCAATTTAATTAGTTTTTCATTTTCCTTGTTTTAATTAGAGTATTGAATATTGTTATTGATTGATTAGATAAATAAAATAGGTTGTTTCTTGATAACATTCGATTTTGTCATTTAAATTTGTTTAGATCTAATTTCATTTATTGTTTGTTATTCATTTCGTAGTTATTGATTGAGGGTTGGATTATTGTTTAGTTTAATTTGATAAAGTTATAATCTTGATATTATGTCGTATTCAATTTTGTATGGAAATGATAGTTTGATGAATCAAGGCTAAACCTCCATTAGAGGGGTTTGATGAAGTCTTGAGGAAAACTTGACTGAGTAGTGTAGAATCGTTGTAAGAGTTATTCCACTCTAGAAGGTCGTGATTCACCATGAGAATGGGTGGACGACCTCACATGCTAGTTACGGATTGGTAGAGATGCCATGGTAATTAGGGATTAGAACGACCAATTCTTACTGTAAGAACGTAAGAATTGGATTACAACAATCTATGCTAGTGTATTAAGTTCGATTCAAGTGGATTCAATTCCCCCCTAATTCTTTATCTAGATTCAAACCTTCGTATTCCGTAGCATTTCGTAGTTGAATAGCTTTAATTATAGTATCTCGTTAGTATAAATTGCATCGTAGTATAAAATTCCCCACCATTACTCTCATTTGACTTTGGATAGACTCGTAATACTCGTAAACGTTGCATGCTATAGAACTAGGAGTGGAACGAATCATCTATTCCCACTATATTCGATAGTTCGAGAGTAGAGAAACTTTGATAAAGTAGAACCCATACACAAGTTCAAAAAGGCACTAGTTTTACTAGCGTTTAGAGTTCTCGTAGTTTTATTCATTAGTAAAACTAGCGTTTTATAACTTATCAACCCCCCCAACAAAAGATGCACTCCTTACTTTCAGTTCCTCACCTCCCAAATCTTGACGGGGAGTTTTTGGTTGTATTGTATATGTTCATATCCCTAAAGCTCTACGAAATAAACTTGATCCATGTGATAAACAATGCGTCTTTGTTGGCTATTCTGAGTTTTAGAAAGGATATAGGTGCTGTGACCCTCAAACCTGAAAATTACATGTGACTTTAGATGCCTCTTTTCGGGAATTAGATCCTTATTACTCCAGGGGAGTCTTTGAACCTTCTCCTAAAGGGGAGAGCTCTAGTGATGAGAATGTGCTACAAGAAGGTGGCGGAGGAGATGAGTTTATAGAGTTAGAAGAAGTGAATGAACTGGTTGGGGCGATAAATCAACAAAATGAGAGTGAGTTGTTACCCATGTCTGCACCATTAACTGAAGAATCGACCCAGAATGTTCTTCCTCAAGTTATCTCGACCCAGAATGTTATTCCTCAGGTAATCTCGACCCAGAATGTTATTCCTCAGGTAATTTTGAATCCCATGTTTGTTGTGTCTGATGAGTTGAATGAAACACATAATCCCATGTCTGATGTTCCCTAAATATTCACAAAGATCAAATAAGGGAGTCCCAAAGAAACAATATGAACCTGATCCTAAAGCAAAGATCAAATACCCAATTAGCAATCATGTGTCTTTCCATTGGTTTTCAGAATCGTATGCACTTGCTAATAATCAATTATCCACTGTATCTATTCCTAGTAGTGTGCAGGATGCATTGACAGATCATAAGTGGACAAAGGCGATGAACAAAAAAATGGAGGCACTACGAAGTAATGGTACTTGGGAACTTGTTCCATTACCTGTTGGAAATAAGACAATTGGGTGTAGATGGGTGTTCACTATGAAGCTCAAAGCAGATGGAAGTATTGATAGATATAGAGCACGATTAGTTGCAAAGGGATATACACAAAGGTATGGGGTAAATTATCAAGAGACTTTTGCATCTGTAGCAAAGATCAATACAGTTTGGATTCTCATATCAATAGCAACAAATCGAGATTGGCCGCTAAAACAAATCGAGTTTGGATGCTAAAAATGCTTTCCTCAATGGAGATTTGGAGGAAGAGGTCTACATGGAGTTGCCCCCCGGCATTGGATGTAGTTCTTCATGTAAACGAGAAGTTTGTAAACTGAAAAAGTCACTGTACGAGTTGAAACAGTCACCTAGAGCTGGGTTTGCGAGGTTCTCTTTTACAATGAAGGCATTCAGTTATAAGCAAAGTAATTCATATCATACCTTGTTTATAAAATGCAAAGAAGGAAATGTAACAGCTCTAATCGTGTATGTTGATGATATGGTCCTGACAGGAGATGACCCATGTTAAATGAAAGCATTACAGGAGTATTTGGCTACTAAATTTGAAATGAAGGATCTGGGGCAGCTTAACTATTTCTTGGGGATCGAGGTTGCAAGATCAAAACACGGGGTTTCTCTTTCACGACCGAAATATGTGATAGATCTTTTAACCAAAACTGGAATGCTTGCTTGCAAACCAGTAGAAACGCCCATAGAAATGAATCATCAGCTTGGACTTTTTCCAGGTCAAGCTTCAACAAACAAGGGTCGTTATCAGCGGTTAGTTGGGAGATTAATATATCTGTCACACACGAGGCTGGATATAGCTTATGCAATGAGTGTCGTCAGTCAGTTTATGCATGCACAAAGTGAACTGCATATGAATGTGGTATATCGTATCTTGAGATACTTGAAGAATGCTCTGGGCAAAGGGTTGTTGTTCTCAAAAAATGGTACCTCGAACATTGAAAGATACACGGACTCTGATTGGGTAGGTGATCCAACAACCAGAAAGTCCACATCTGGTTATTTTACTTTTGTAGAAGGCAATATTGTCACTTGGAGAAGCAAAAAGCAGAAGGTCATGGTGAGATCAAGTGCATAAGCTGAATTCAGAGGTATGGCTCAGGGTGTATGCGAATTGTTATGGATTAGGAGTGTCCTAAGAGATTTAGGTATTGCATATGAAAAGCCTATGAATCTTCATTGTGATAATAAGGTAGCTATTGAGATTACCCAGAATCCTGTACAACATGACCGCACCAAACATGTTGAAGTTGATCGTCATTTCATCAAGGAAAACCTCGATCAAAAGGTTATACAATTTCCATTTGTCAAGTCCGAGAACCAGTTAGCTGATGTGCTTACTAAAGCAATTTCAGGAAAGGTGTTCCATGGTATAATCGACAAGTTGGGCATGATAAACATCTATGCCTCAACTTGAGGGGGAGTGTCAGTATGAGCTGTATATGGGATGTAAATAGTAGATTGATCTTATTAGTAATCCTAGAATATAGGATGATTTAGTTTCCCATTTCATAAGAATAGATTTAGTTTCAGTCTTTATAAGATTGTTTCCTCCTGTATAGGATGTAATCCCTCTATATATTTCCTCCATCTTGGAGAAGAATACATCATCATATATGTAACCATCGAAATCATATTCTAACATTTTTACTACTCTCAACCCGTTCTTTCCAGCTGCAGAATGCTGTTTCCAGTATCCACTTCATGTTAGGGACATGCTCTGTGCCCACCTACCTACTTTACAGTCATTCCCGTGCCATCAAGTGTAATACAAGATAGCCATAGCATACAAGAATCTACTATCAATAGCAAAAACTTCATTCATAAGTTCAAAACTTGAGCAAGTTATCTGGGTTGAAATTAGACTTCTCAAGTCAATTGTTCTAACCTCAACTTCGAAACTTACTGCTATATACAATCAATGATGCTGATGCACGCCATTCAAGAAAAGATGCAAAAACTATTGTATGTATTTTAGTCTGAGTTTGAAGAACAAATCTTTACTCTATTGCTATAATGAGACTTCTAAACCATTTGCTTATCATAGAAAAAGGAAAACAAGACTTTTAGTACTAAATAGAAAAATATTTTTTGTCTTTTCGAAATTTGTTTACAGAAAGAAAGAAATATAGAAATATACTTAATATAAAAATTGCTATACAATAAATGCCTAGTTTTTGTAGAATGTTGCTATACTCAAATAGAAATATGATTTGTCCTCAAAGTATGAAGAAAAATAAAGAGATTACCATAGGAACATGAGCAAAAATGGCAGTTGATAAGCACCCAAAACTGTAATATTAAAACCCCGAGAGACATAACATTTTGGTCAATTATGTGTTTAATAATCATGAAATAATTATATTTTCTACTTTTGCAGGTTTCCGCAGTTAACGTGAATATGATGATAAAACATGCATCAAAGTACGAGAATACTGGAATATTTGAAGTCTTCCCACTCAGCCCCAGTGAAGCCCAACAAAGCCTGACTAGAGCCGAAGTTTCCAAAGGAACAAAACTAGTGCAGAACGGGTCCACATGTAAAGAAGCAGCAAACTTCCTAAGCTCACATGTTTCAAACCTGGACGCCGACTTCGGCTAGTGAACTGCCAGAGCAACCAGGGCGAAGAACTCTACGCAAAGACAGAAAATCGTAAAAACGCCAAAATCGGCGCTGCCACTGGACACACTATGTGGACCCATTCTACAGGCCCAAAAGGCATGACGAGTCAGCATAGGCAGGTGGCAAGTGATGGTCACAATTTTGTGCCACCTTACAAAAGGAAAAGACAAGTACCAATTCAAAGTTTGAATTGAATTGGGCAAAAGGACAAAACATTAATTGAAAGTTTTGTTTGGTAAACAAAACTTTGGAAGGAATACAAACAAGAAAAAGACAAAAACCAAATTAAATCATGTCAAGACAAAACTTTGTATTTCAAAGTTTTGAAGGTATCAATTTGGTAAAAGGCCAAAACTTAAAATGAAGGGGGCTTCACGAGGGAGACCAGCCTATATATATGTGAGGGGGGTCTTCAATATTTCTTCTTCAGCATTTTATGCTTAAGCTTCTACTCTCCCATTTTTAGTTAGTTTTAATTTATCGTCTGTAGCTTCATTCCAGTAGGTAGTTTACATTCCGTCATTTTCCCTTCCAGCAGCTTAAATACTGTAATTCTTCTTTCTTAATAAAAGTCATTTCTTTTCAAGTTTAATTTCTGTTATGCATTTACTTATTTATTGTATACAGCAAGTTTAATTATTCATCCAATGACTAGGAGCTAAACTTCCTCCCCCCCCCCCCTCAGGGGGAGGGTTATGCTGCTCGTGTGAGGATCCGGATTGACACTTTAATGTTCTAGAATCACTACTTAGGAATTAGGTGTAGATTATACATCCGGTCCCAAAATGATTGAGACTGTACAAATTTGGAGTGCTGATGCTCTAGAACAGTCTCGTGAGAGACCCAAAATGTCTCGCGTGCGACTCTTTGGTGTCAGACAGCTCTCTGATTTGTCTAGCTGATGTAGAATCGAACCAGGAGCAGAAATGATATTCCAGAGATGAAATATTAGTCAACTCCTTATGCTAGTGAGATGCGCTCAGAGATGCATGCATTTTGCTAGGGATCGATACTCGACGTCATCGCGGGTTTGTCTATGAACTCGAGACGGATTAGAGCTGTAGTGATGTGGTAGTATAAACTATTGAAAATGATTCTTGCATGAGTATGGTTAACCCTTTCCCTGTTTCTCTATCTTTGTTTATTTACGTTGAAAACACCGTTATTAATTTACATTACTTGCATTACTGTTAATTTACTTAAACCAATTAAATAACCTAAAATCCTACTCACCAAAAGTTGTACATCCAGTTGTAAACCTTGCCGAGCCCTAAGGTTTGGATGATCCCTTACTCGACCTATCCTACCAAACCCACGTGAGTAAGGTAACTTGACTAAATGGACGACATTTACGGACTTTAAACTTTAGACTTTTGTCTTCGGACTTCGAACTGTGGACTAAGGACTATAAGAAAACCAAATACGGAAATTAACGTTTTATCAAATGGCGCCGCTACACGCCGAAGGACTCCGGACATGAAACGTAATAACTGGAATACATCAAACATAAATCCCTCTCTTATCCCCTCATCTTTTTAATTTTCATTTCTTTTGCAATACTAACGTGTTATGTACCTGTTTGCCATAACTTTTTCTACTAACAGATATCTGTGAACCAGATCTTGTTTATTTTTATTAGCACAGTCTAAGTATTCCATAGGAACTTGAAGTACTGAACTGATAAAAGAGTATCGGACGAGACTATATTAGTAGCGCGCGAGACTAACCTGGAGTATTAACACTTCGGTTTTCAGGTACAGGCCACTTTCTTTCTCAGTACTATTTTGGACTCTCTAGTCCTGTTTATCGACCATCCTTCACGAGCTCGGGAGTTAATTCGATCGTTATACGAGGAATCGCAGGGTGCCAGGTTTCGAATTCTTAAACTCCTCAAACTTTGTCGAGGATATTATTTGATTGATTACTATAACCTGTTTTACCTCGCATAGTTATGTGTTGGCATGAGAACTCTTTGCATGTAAATGTGGTTCGTCATTACATATTCACGTTAATGCGATTAATATGATTCGAATATATTTGGATGTCTGCGTAATTTCAAACCACCTGCTTAGAATATTTTTGTATGTGTATGTTACATCAATTCACGTACACGGTATTCATTTGCATGAGTTCGTTCTCGACATTCCCCTAGTTCACATATAGTTGCACGTATCGGTAGCTATAGATTTGCATGCGTAGGACATAATTCTATTCACGTATAAGTAATATAGATTTGCATGTGTAGACTTCCTGTGAAAAACTAGCATGTGTTAATTGTATGTTTAGTCTTCTATTTTCGCATCTCTTGTCTTTAATTGCATGTTTCTTAATCACGTCTCCATAATACATTAATTACGAAAACTTAAAAAAAAAAAAAAAAAAATCCTAATAATTAAAATTTCATCATAATCATCTTAATAATACCCCGCATAATACACCATCATAAATCATCATCCTATTCCATCAGTGTCTAGGAAACTTGAAAGATTGAGGTTGCCTAATTAAGGAACGTTCTAGCACGAACAACCTCCCTCAATTCTCTCAGGTGACCTGGCTGCTGGAATATTCACACGTTATCCTAGCTTACCTGCTCGAGTTAGCAACAGCTCAGGAAGATGTTCTTTACCTCCCTCCTTCCTTAATTCTAAATTCCCTTGTCATAATTCGTTCCTTATGAGCCTAGAATTAAAAATTGTGATTGTATGAGACTACGGTCTGGTACTAATAAGGAATTAGAACTTACATATCGTCGTCGAAAATACAATAAACAACTGCTTAAGTTATCTCCTAGACATAATTCTTCCTCCATAAACCAACCTCGTCAAGTATCTCCGTTGCCATTATCTCCCCTAGTTATGGCCCAGGAAAATCCCACAGTCGAGAAACCCCTTTCGGACTTCTATACTGCCTTACAAGAAGGACCTGCTTCCTGCATTAAATTCGATGAGATTGCAGGAGATTTTCGCATTCCGCCTAACATTTTCGGTTTGTTACCTGTTTATCATGGTCTAGACCATGAAAAACCGTACAATCACCTTCGTCGGATGCAGCAAGTAGCCACCACTTTCCGCCATCCGGCCATTACCAATGAACAAGTCTTGCTTAGGTTGTTTCCCTTCACCTTAGCTGATAAAGCTTCAGTTTGGCTCACGGTGACCGCGAAATCCATTGACACATGGGCCAAACTCGTACAAGCATTCATGATAAAGTTCTATACTCAGAAGAAAACTACATAAATGCTTCAGAAGATTCAATTATTTCACCAGCACCCCCAGGAATCCTTTTCAGAAGCATGGAGCAGATTTACTGATCTGCTTCTCGAATGTCCCATCATCAACTCTACACTGCTGTCTTAGTCCATTCATTCTTTAATGGTCTCTTTGACCATCAAAAGGAAACATTAGATATCATGAACGGTGGTTGTTTCATGGATAAAGGCGCTACTGAAGCATACACTTTTCTTGAGAAACAGGCTTCACGAAGCACCCATTGGGGAAACACTGATTCTTCCAGATATTCTAAAGACACTCCTACCAAAGTTACGTCTATGTTCGAAGTCAAACCCAATCCGAAATTAAAAACTCTGATCGAGTCCCTATCTAAAAAGGCCGATGCTCTTTCGGTTCAAGTAAAATCAAAAACCTAAACAAGTCATGGCTGCCAATGCTTCCCCATGTCCTCTTTGCTTAAGTCTTGAGCATGCCGATTCTTATTATCCTTTGGCATACGAGTGTCCTCCCCAACCATCTGAAGAGGCTTGAGCTTTCAACATCCCTAATGCTCCTTGGCGACAACATCCAAATTTGGCTTGGGGCCCCCCTGCCCAACAATAAGCTCCTCCGGGTGTCAACAACGCTCCTGTACGACCACCCAAGAACTATAATTCCTACCGTCAAGGAAATCCTCCACAATTCGAGCAAGGGCAAAGTCAGTTTCCCAACAATGCCAATATAGGGTACCAAAACATCCGCAACCTTGTTCCCGCTAATCAAGGTTACGGCTACCAAAATCAACTCGTAAACAATAACCGTGATCTTGTTCTTGCTGCTCTACTGGTACAATCCACTGCCGATAAAATAGCTGAAACTTTTCTTACTTATATGAATCAACATAATCAAATCCTAGCATCTATCCAACAGTCTCTTCAGCTGTTAGCACAGGATAAAAGTCAAAAGGGCGTGTTTCCTGGCCTAGCAGTTCCAACCCCTAAACCCGTAAACACTGCCTTTGAACTCAACAATGCACCAGGATCTAGTAATCCAAGCTAGGGTGAGGTAAATGCCATCACTACTCTTTGTTCTGGCCGAACCATCGATAATCACATACGTATGCCAGACGTCGAATCGACGAAAGCCGCAACTGACGTCCTTCCAACTCATACTTTGCAACCTATAGCGGACGAAGTTGTTCCCTTCCAAATCTACATCCACGTCCCTAGGGAAAGACGTCTCTGATCCATATGCAAAATTCCGTACAAAAGCTCCGTTCCCTGCCCGTTTGGCAAAGAACAAACCTAACGAACATTTCGATGAGATCCGTGAAACCTTCAAAAATTTGACCAGTAACCTACCTTTTCTAGATGCACTTAAGCATTTGCCCAAGCATGCCAAGCTTTTGAAGGACATGTGTACCAACAAACGACGTACGAATGTTCCTCAACAAGCATTCCTCACTGAGCAGTTTCCCTCGATTACTATTACCAATGGTGTGGTTAAAAACAAAGACTCAGGTCGACCAATTGTACCATACGTTGGGCGACAAGTATACCACTACCGCACTTTTATACCTAGGCGCCAGTGTTAACCTACTTCCCTAGTACTTATTTAAACAGTTAGGTCTTCATAAATTAAAACCTACCAATATGACTCTGCAACTCGCGGATCGCTCCATCAAGTACCCAAAGGGCATAGTAGAAAACGTCATAGTCAAGGTCCAAGATTTTTACTACCCAATTGATTTTGTCATTCTAGATACCAAAGTAGCCTGTGAATCCATTCCTATCATTTTGGGACGTCCATTTCTTACAACTGCTAACGCTCTCATCAATTGTCGAGATGGTTCAATGACATTATCTTTCGGGAACCTTTCTGTCGAGGTCAACGTCTTCAAGTTAATGAAACAATTTCCCGATTCTATAATGGAGGGTGAGATTAGCTTGGTTGATAGTCTGGCACACGATTATTTCACAAACTCTTTTCCCGAAGATGAGGTACAACAATTCCTTTCTTTTGATAATCCTGAGTTTGATGATGACTTATACATTAAGGATGTCCAAGCATTATTAGAGTTAGTACCACTATTTGACCCTACTGCTGCAATACCAACCGATCCAACTGAACCTGACTCCCTCTTTTCCATTGAAGAGACGGTCGCTCATGAATCCTTGATCCCCAATCCTCCAATTGCAGATTTAAAACCTCTACCCTCTGATTTGAAGTACATGCATCTCGATCTCGATGGTAGTCACCCTATAATAATTTCTTCTCATTTGACTACCAACGAAGAAGCACGTTTGATTCGTGTCATTCGTGAACACCGCTCCGCTATCGGATGGTCCTTAGATGATATCAAAGGAATAGACCCTAGTGTATGCACACATCGCATACATTTGGATGACAACTCAAAGATATCGCGAGAACCGCAACGTCGCCTTAACCCTGCCATGAAAGAGGTGGTGAGGGAGGAAGTTTTACATTTACTTGATGCGGGTATCATTTACCCTATCTCTGATAGTGACTGGGTTAGTCCTATCCACGTTGTTCCCAAAAAGTCTGGCATTCAAGTTGTACAAAATGAAAATGGTGAATGCATCTCCACTCGCATTCCATTGAAATGGAGAATTTGCATTGACTACCGCAAACTTAATGCCAGAACACGTAAAGATCACTTCCCTCTTCCATTCATAGACCAGATGCTAGAACGTTTAGCCGGTCATGCTTACTACTGTTTTCTTGATGGCTATTCCGACCACTTCCAAATTGTGATCGATCAAGAAAAGACAACTTTCACATGTCCCTTTAGAACCTTTGCATACAAACGAATGCCTTTTGGTCTTTGCAATGCCCCAGACACTTTCCAATGATGCATGCTTCACATTTTCAGTGATATGGTGGAACGTTATATGGAAGTCTTCATGGTCGACTTTTCCATTTATGGAAATTCCTTTGACGATTGCCTATCCAACCTTTCTAAAGTGTTAACACATTGTGGAGAAAAATATCTTGTACTTAATTGGGAGAAGTGTCATTTCATGGTTACCAAAGGAATTGTTCTAGGTCATATTGTTTCGAAAGATGGGATAGAGGTTGATAAAGCTAAAATTGTTAAAATTGCTTCGCTACCTTTCCCCCGAACAGTTCGTAATATCCGTGCCTTTTTAGGCCACGCGGGGTTTTACAAGAGATTCATTCAGGATTTTTCTAAAGTTGCTCGACCCTTAACCAATCTCCTGCTTAAGGATGCGGTATTTGACTTCAATTTCAATTGCAAACAAGCTTTTGATACTCTAAAAACCGCCGTGACTACCGCTCCTATCATTCAACCCCTTGATTGGTCTCAACCATTTGAACAGATGTGTGACGCTAGCGACTTTGCTATTGGCACTGTACTAGGCCAACGATGTGATGACAAACCCATGTCATTTACTACGCTAGTAAAACGCTTAATAACGCTCAACGTAATTACATGACAACTGAGAAAGAGTTCTTAGCTGTTGTTTATGCTTTGGATAAGTTTTCCCTTTACCTGGTTGGATCATCCACCACCGTCTATACTGACCATGCCACACTTTGGTACCTACTCAAGAAAAAGGATGCGAAACAGTGATTGTTCTGCTGGATCCTTCTCTTGCAAGAATGCACCCTGGAAATCAAAGACAAGAAAGGAACAGATAATGTCGTGGCCGACCATTTATCAAGGCTGGTTGGTGACATTGATAGTGATTCTAAATACATCTATGATTCCTTCCCAGACGAATATTTGTACTCCATTTTCACCTCTCCATGGTACGTGAATATCGTTAACTACCTAGTTACTGAGGAAGTTCCTTCCTCTTGGTCACGTCTTGATCGAAAAAAGTTCTTATCCACTATAAAATTTTATTTTTGGGATGACCCCTACCTCTTTAAGTATTGTTCCGACCAACTCATTCATTGCTGCATTCCCGACTGGGAGCACACCGATGTATTATCTTTTTGCCATGAACAATCTTGCGGCGGTCATTTCAGTGGGAAGAAAACTGCGGCCAAGGTGTTACAATGTGGTTTTTACTGGCCTACCCTTGTGATATATTAAAACGATAGTCTTACCTACGAATAAAGCGATGAAACTCTATAGGCAAGTAAAACTAGAATTAATATTGTTGGGTTATCAAAGTTTCTACTCTCGAAGTCTATTGAACAGAGTTGGAATAGAAGATTCGTTCCACTCCTAGTTCTTAAGTATGCGATGTTTTCTAAGCTAATCAGTCTTGTCTAAGTCAAATGAGAGATTTACGAAGGGAATTTACTACGATGCAAATTCAAAGAACAAGATGTTGTAATTTAAACTACGAATGCTACGGAAATACTATTGTTGAATCTAGAATAAGAATTAGAGGGGAATTGAATCTACCTCGAATCCAACTTAATAAACTAGCATAGATTGTTGTAATCCAATTCTTACGTTCTTATGGTAAGAATTGCTCGTTCTAGTCCCTAATTATACATGGCATTTCTACCAATTTATAACTAGCATGTGAGGTCGTCCACCCATTCTCATGGCGAATTACGACCTTCTAGAGTGGAATAGATTCTAACAACGTTCTACACTATACAATTAAGTTTTCATCAAGGCTTCTCAACCCCCTCTAATGGAGGTTTAGCCTTGATTCATCATGTTATCATTTCCCATTGAATTAACACTAGACATAATATAAAGATTTGAACTTTACTAATCTTAATTAAATAATACTTCAACTCTGCTTAATAACTAAGAATTGAATAACAACAAGAATTGAAATTAGATCTACAAATTTAAATGACAAAATCAAAATGAACAAGAATAAACTATTTTATTTATCTAATCAATGAAGAATAATGATTCAAAGAATTAATCTAAAACAAGGAATGAAACTAAACTTAATTAAATAAATGAAGACTAGATCTATAATTATCTATAGTTTTAGGTCTAACTAGCTACCATTAACTAACTACCAAGCTTTTGTTTTTATATGCTTCAGATCCAAAAATCGTGCATGGGCTTGGAGCCATGTTTTGGGCCAGAAAATCGTTCCCAAAACCCAATTCTTTCAGTCTAAAAGGGGCTCTTCAGCTGGAGTTGGCTTTAACAGACTTTTCGTAAACTTTTGCTCCTCTGATTGGGTCAAGGCTTAGATGATTGGAAATCTCTTTCCGAGCCGGTCATTTTGACATAAGATAGGGCCAATTCCGAGGTATGAGTCCAAAGATACGGTCTTCAGAAGTTCTACTGACTTTGTGCACTGTTTCTGCCCACGTGGACTTGACTTTTCAGCTTTTAACCGGGCTTACAAAGGCTTTTTCTCGTTGACTCTCGGCCTTTACTCACACAACTTCTTAGCAACCAACCCTTGCTCATTTATCTCGCCAAAGTGACACATTTCTGCACATAATTGACTTTAATGCCTCAAATACATAAAAACACGTAATCAGTATTAACTCTTATCTATTACTCGCATAATTGGTCTAAAAGTATGATTGTTAAGGGGTTAAAACTACAGTTTTGGGCTCTTATCAACCACCCCCAAACAGCATTTTGCTTATCCTCAAGCAAATATGAGAAATTAGAAAAAGTGACCAAAAATGGAGTTCTAACTACTCTCGTTTCGTTGAGTGCAATTGCATTTACCATATGCAATAAGGCCTTAAACCACTAGGAATTCCCTAGTGGACGAGTTATAGCCTCATGAGAGTTTTCCAGTGAAGGTACTCACAAACTTCATCTATACTACAACGACTAAAAAATAAAACTATTGTTTCCATAATTATGCTCCCAATTATCTATACATCTCACTAGCAATGAATACAGAATAATCAAGTCGAAACTTAAGTTAATATATACATAATAATCAATCATCTACAATACACCTATATACAATGAGTAATACTATGAAATCCATTAGCAGGTCCGTTTCTGAAAACTCGAAATAGCGTCCTTAAGTAGGTCCTCACATAAATGTCAAGACAAAAACCACTTTGATTTTTCCGCTCAAGTTTCGCTACTCCAGTGTGTAGTAGGCACACTTTACCGTACAATCTCAATGACACACAAGGAAGTCAGAGTCGATCAAACATAACTGCCACTTACTATCACACTAACCTATTCCTAATTGAGCTAGAGGTCTTTATTAGGTGTTGCGGGGATTAGGAGATGGTTTAAGAAGGAAGGAAATGGATATTGCAAAAAGGACAAGTCTGAGATAATAGAGTCTTCATATTATGTAACTTAGAGAAAACCTTGTTATTTACTTTTGCTTCTACACTTTGTTTCCATCTTTAGCCATATTTTTCTTTTTCTTTGGCTTTTGACTCCTTTTTATTCTATTTTTGGATTTTTTATTTTATTTCTATTTTTATTTTTCTTTTCTTTGGATGGAAACTTCTTTTCTTTTTCTGAAGCAACTAACAAATTCTTGTTTTCAAAAGTCTTTCTCTTTTCTATTCTTCATCTCTATTCTCAGACTTATTCAAAGAATGGGTAGGCTGATTTTTTTATTTTATTTTGTTTGTTTTGTAATAGGTTAAAGGAATTGTGGTTTATGAAAGGCTAAAGAAAGGCTCAGAGGGGAGACTAGCGGAAAGTAATTTCATAAGGTTTGAATTTCTGGCTATATCGATCCCAAGATGGCGTAAATTCTCGCTTAGGATATGGTTTAGTGATCAAGCAAGTGGACGTGTGATTTCTCTATCCGGATTTTACTTCTCCCTTGTGTCATTTCTCAAATGTTTCACTCATATAAGGCTTTAGGCTATATTCTCCGCGAGGATTTGTAGAATAAGTACTCTAGCCTAGATTTCAGAAACTTACTGCCAAACAATCATAGATACTTATGTAATATATTTATAGATAGATGCAAAGATTATTACCTACATATTAACCTAAGTTTCTAAGAATTATTCTAATGCAAAAGCTACGTGAGACTTCTAGATTATTAAGAGCATAGAGAAAGAAAACAATACCAATATTCCTAAGTGTATAGCATAAACTTATTTATTTATATTTTTGAATTTTTGAAATTTTAACTAGAAAACAAGTGCATATTATACATATATATATCCTAACTGATGCCTTAATTACAGGTGTTTCTATGCCCCCCCCCCCCCCCAAACAAGAAGCATGCTTTGTCCTCAAAGCATTGAAAAATAAAAAGGGTAGAAAAATACCATGGAAACGCGTGAAATTCTGGAACATCTGCAAAACAAGGTTGTAACATACTAATATAGAAAAGAAAACTGACGCAACTCTATAAGAGTTCCAACCATTATGGGGTTAACAAAATTAAATTGCTTGGGACATAAGCAGACACTATTGAAACTAAAAACTTACCTTATCTCCCACTTTTACTCATCATCCTCCTTATCATCCGCTGTAAAGAGATGAGGTTCCTTCGTGTCTTGCCATGCCATGATAACTTGCCAGGCTTGACGCCATTTATCATCTACGGGTGCTAACCTGTTAAGTGTTACTATGTCTGATGGGATGTAAGGGGCAACCAAATGAGGCTGCACCTGCCATCTAGGCCAAGTCATAACTCGCAATGAGCGAACCACCCAATTGGTGGGTCTCATGACTTCAACCCTTTTCCAATCCGTGAACTGGGTACATAATACAGGTAAACAACTACGCATGATGCGGCTAACCAACACAGGCATAAGAAGATACTTACGCCTCATGCTTTGGGCTCTCTTAAGACTAGCCACTAAAACTCGGGGAATGTCATATCGGCGACGTCCCTCAGCTAAAGCGAGGAAAATGTCACCAGCGGTACTATTTGCAGAAGTAAACTGCCATTCCCCCAAAATATTCATCAGGATGAATAACATGGTGGTGCCTACGTTCAGGGACAGGCTACCAAGGGCTATGCTATATCGCCCTTGGTCCATTACACGAAACACCCCTCCCCCATAATACTCATGGAAATATGCATATTCATAGAGGTATGCATTATCGGTCATATATCCCCATGTGTGAATAGGATCAGGTTTTGGTAATCCCGAAACTAAAGCTACCACATACTTATTGAACTCTAGTGTCGTGTCATCGACTACGACGGAGAATTCTTGTTCTCCATCCTGATTACAATAGAAACTAACATGGTCGTAGAAATAAGCAGTAAGCTGTGGTGAATATGAATCGTCATCACTTACCAGTAGATGCTGCCATCCTAACTGCACTATCCTCTCGCGGAACGATGCTCCATAGGTCTCGATTCCCATCAAGTCTTCGAAAGATTGTTCAGGTATGACTATAGGAGATGACATCTCAAAACTGCTCTATGGAACAGCTGTAACGATCCTAGAACAACCCTCAGAAAACTGGAAATTTCGTGTCTATGAAGGTCAGGGCGCAGGTGCGCTCGGGTGTTTTTGGAGTTACAGTGTTTTGGGCGCAAATCGCGCTCAACTTGGGCATAGGTGCTTCGAGTAGAATTTCGGCGATGATTAGAGGCGGTGGCACTCCACTGGGGGCAGTCTTTCGGGATCTTTATGTCCCGAAGTCGAAGGAAAATTAAGAGAAAATTGGGAGTGAAAAATGAGGGATGAATGTGAGAGATGTGTGTGTGTGTGTAGAGTATGAATGAAGTTTATATAGGGTTGGGTTTTTAAAGCAATTCGGAAATTTCCGAAATGGAAAAACTATATTCTTTTTAACAACCCTAATCTTTTATATTGAAATTAGAATAGTTTCCAAAACTCTCTTAATTTCATGGAAACAAACTATATTCTTGATTATTCACGAATTATTCGCGAATTATAAGGTTTTAATGACAAAACCTAATAATATCTTTTAATGATTGGATTTTCACTTAGAATAAAATGACATTTGTATTATTTTTTCATGAATAAAATTGTAAAATAAAAATAAAAACGTTATATACTTATATATCAAAATTTTAAATGTAAAATATATAGCCAAATTTTAAAGAAATATATTAAGATATACCCGTTTAAAACACGATATCGTATTTTTACGTTAAGCGTTTTATTGGACCCGAATATTTAAAAGTATTATTGTTGAAAATTTCAATCTTAGGCTAGATTTCATGCTACCACTACATATAATCATAGATATGCCGATATCGGCCAAATTCTCAACCCTCACTCCAAAACAATTTTATAATAGATGATCATATAACGAATTATGCTCGCGTAAATACTACCACCCCCAAACAATTCGGGAAGGTGGGATTAATGATAAAAACAACGCACAATTCGAAAATAACCAAATTATATTAAAATTTAATCCAAACAACATAAAACAATCAAATTCAAATTTAACTACTGAACTAAAATCCTAACTAATAAAACAACAATAAAAAAAAACAACCAAATAACAGCGAAAAACAAAATGATGCGGAACACCTAGCCATGTGATGAAGATAGACCCGGAGATGGAGATTGGTCCTGGGATGAAGAAGGGTTTGAGCCATCCATTCTTTGGCGACGATGATCATGCCTCTCAGACTCATCTGAAACAGAACCCTCCAAGGGTGGCATACATCGTAGCATCTCTACTCGAAACAAGCGCTGTGCTTCCATCTCAACCTTTAGTACTGTATACTGGGCCTGGCGACGCTGGTGGATAGTCTCTATGTTACACAAGATATCTTCCTGACCGTTCTCGAGTATTTCATAACTCTTCTGAAGGTTCGTTTGTTTATTTTGATCTATAATCTGCCTATCTCGTATATCTTCACAAATACCATAAACGCAACGCAAGCCAGTTTGCAGCATTTGCATGCTTTCTAAATTAGAACTACACCTATCCAAAGCATTTTCATCCAAACACATCCTATCCTCCATTTCATCATCCGACTCAACCACATTATCTTTCGGCAACTGCCAAGTCTTTTGGATGCAATCCGTATAAATAGTTGCATTAGAATGCAATTTGATCATAATAGGAGCAGATTTTGTGACAGCTCTAAAAGACAGCATGATCTTAGTGATCAATATGGGAAGGGGCGCAATGCTCTTTCCCACTCCTCTAATCACATTTAAAATTAACTCGAGGATGCATAAATTATACCTATTCGTCTGCAAAATCCAGAGAACTTACAGACATTGCAGACCGATGTCGCTGACTTTTTCTTTCCCGAAGACGTTCCTACCAATCCACTGAGCTACAGTCAGTTGGTTGGTTCTCAGAGTCGATTGTCGAAAGTAATGAGAACTCGGATTGTACTCACCCTCCATGACAGTGTCTTTCATCAAAGCAGGAACTCCAGTATACTGGGATTCCTGAATGGTGGTTTCTAGGTGGCGTTCAGGCGTAATGCCTAACATCTCAGTCAGCAACTCTCTCGTTACTTCCCTTCTCGTTCCTGCCACCTTAACAAAAATTCTATCCCCCTCCAATTCTCTTTTCTTATAAAATTGTTCTACCAAATCATAGTGATAGAAATCATCGGTCGAGTACCACAGTCTATTCCAATCCTTCCTAATCATCTCCGCCTCGTAGAATGGCGTGAAGCGGTCGGGCCTAAACGCTTGTTCTAGAAAAATTCTCCGTCTTAGCGCCATTGAAGTTTGAAACAAACTATGGGTTTGTATGAGGTGGAGGAGACGAGTTTGATGCAAACTCACTAAAAACAATGGTGGTGGTGACGGTGGTTGCGGTGGCAGGTCGTAATCTTGAATTGTTGGATGTTTTCGGTGATGGAGAAGGTTTGAAATGGTGTGGGAGATGGGTTGGAGAAGATTTGGGTTGTTGTTTAACAATGGGCGTGGGTGTAGATAGGTTTTTCTTTTTCTTTTTTTTTTTTTTTTTTTTGGTTGCAAGGGTTTTTTTTTAAACTTTGTTAATGGTGGTATGAAAAAGGAAAACCACGCCTGTTTTGTTTTGGAAAGAAGGGGACGCATGTGCCGCGCACGTGCGTGCGATATTGGCCCAAGCCCAAGTCGAAATCCGAAATTTTTCAATTTTTCGCAATTTCAAATTAAATTTGCCGCTTCGTTACCGGTCTGATTTTGGCGAATGAGTCATGGAAATGATCAAGAGAGAATTTCCAATCCAATGATCCATAAAACACTCAATTCCAACCGTGGGTTACATATAAGAAGGTGGAAAAACGCCTCGAAGTGCGTGTGTGACGTAAGTTATGCGAATGAAAGAAATCTAAATTTATAGATAATGTCAACCCAAATCGAGAATACAATTAAACGGCCTAAGCAACACAAATGGAACATTGAACAATCAAGGACGGAAAAATGAACACCCCACCCCCAAACAAATTTTAGACAACAAAGTTTAGAAAATTTGTTTTTAAAAGTGGGTCTTTTAAAGTCATATTCCCGAGACTTCCTAGATTTTAATATGTTTATATTTAATATATATATATATATATATATATATATATATATATATATAAATCATATATATATATATATATATATATATATATATTTGACTTTTATAAATATGGATTAATATAAGGAAAAACAATAAGCAATAAAGACATAATTCACACCATAGAGAAACATGACTCAAAAACCGAGAAAACATGCAAGAGTGGAAAATGTGAATTATGTTAAACATGGACTTAGGATCCGGTACTTACAGCCACACACTCCATAGGGAGGGCCCGGTTACCTGAATGGTGCACTTACCAATATATGGAAGTGAAAGGAAGTACACCAAACAACAAAGGTCAGTCCTCATAGACAGGGTCCTGTAGAAGGACTTCCTCCACATACGGGGAAGATAGTTCGTGGAAATGTTTTAATCGTTGACCATTGACTTGAAAGGTACTGTTGTCTTTGGGATTTACCAAGGTGATTGCCCCGTAAGGGGTGACTTCAGTAACTAGAAAAGGACCAGACCAACGAGTTTTTAATTTCCCTAGAAAACTATATAGAAGGGAGTTGTAAAGCAAGATCTTTTGACCTACCACAAACTCTTTGCGCAAGATTTGCTTATCATGAACACGTTTCATGTTAGCTTTATAATCCTTCGCGAGATCGTAAGAATATCTACGGATTTCTTCGAGCTCATTCAATTGCAACTTGCGTTTGACACCCGCCTCATCAATATTGAAGTTAAGGTTTTTTATAGCCCACAGAGCACGGTGCTCTAATTCAACGGGCAAATGACAAGGTTTCCCAAATACAAGTCTAAAGGGAGACATACCTATAGGAGTTTTGAAAGTAGTCCTATACGCCCATAACGCATCAGATAGACGCTTCGACCAGTCTTTCCTATCAGGATTTATAGTTCTTTCTAAAATCTTTTTGATTTCTCTATTAGAAACTTCTACTTGTCCGCTAGTTTGTGGATGATAAGGAGTTGCTACCTTATGTGTAACTCCATACTTTTTTACTAGAGATGCAACAACTCTGTTGCAAAAATGTGTTCCCCCATCACTAATGATGGCTTTAGGAATGCCAAAATGACAGAAAATATACTCCTTAACAAAAAACACAACTGTCATATGGTCATTGCTACGGCAAGCCATGGCCTCTATCCGTTTAGACATGTAGTCGACGGTAACTAGAATATAAATGAAACCGTGGGAAACAGGAAAGGGACCCATGAAATCAATGCCCCAAACATCAAAAATTTCTACCACCATGATTGGATTTAATGGCATCATATTACACTTCGTGATTCGCCCAAGTTGTTGGCAACAAATACACGTCTTGCAATGCACTTAGGCATCCTTAAAAAGGGTAGGCCAATAAAATCCACATTGAAGAACTTTAGCAGCTGTTTTCATACCACTAAAATGGCCACCACATTCTTTGTCATGGAAGAATGATAGAACCTCATTATATTCCCATTGGGGAATACAACGAAGAATAATCTGTACCGCACAATACTTAAAAAGGTAGGGCTCATCCCAGTAGTATAACTTAACTCTGGCCAAGAACTTCTTACGTTCATTTCTTGGCCAATCATAAGGAATAACATCAGACGCTAAATAATTCACAATGTCAGCATACCATGGTGCGAAAAAAATAGCATACAGATGCTCATCAGGAAAAGAGTCAGGTATGGACTCATAATCACTATCATCGTCGTTTGTAAGTCTAGATAAGTGGTCTGCAACTACGTTTTTGACCCCTCTTTTGTCCTTTTATTTCTAATGTGAACTCTTGCAGGAGGAGGATCCATTGGATTAATCTCTGCTTAGCATCCTTCTTTGCGAGAAGGTACCTAAGGGCTGCATGGTCCGTGTCAACTAGAGTCTTAGAACCAACCAAATAAGGACGAAACTTATCTAAAGCATAAACGACAGCTAAGAATTCTTTTTCAGTAGTTGTATAATTCCTTTGAGCATTGTTTAATGTTTTACTAGCATAATAAATAACCGTGGACTTATTATCTAGTTTCTGTCCCAAGACAGCACCAACTGCATAATCACTAGCATCACACATGAGTTCGAAAGGTTTAGACCAATCGGGAGGCTGTATAATGGGTGCAGAGGTTAAAGCGGCTTTTAAAGTTTCAAAAGCCTGCTTACAGTTAAAATTAAAATCAAAGATGGCATCCTTTAAAAGCAGATTAGTTAAAGGCCTAGCTATTTCCGAAAAATCTTTGATAAAGCGCCTATAAAAACCTGCATGGCCTATAAAGGCTCTAATATCATGGACAGTCTGTGGTATAGGTAGAGTTGCTATCTTATTTAGTTTGGCCTTATCTACTTCGATGCCATCGCTAGATACAATGTGACCTAGTACTATGCCCTTTTTCACCATGAAATGACACTTTTCCCAATTTAAAACCAGGCTCTTTTCTTCACACCGTGTCAAAACCTTAGACAGGTTAGACAGGCAATCCATGAAAGAGTCTCCATAGATAGAAAAGTCATCCATGAATACTTCCATGAAGTGTTCTGCCATGTCACTGAATATATGAAGCATACACCGCTAGAAGGTACCAGGAGCATTACAAAGGCCAAAAGGCATTCGTTTATAGGCGTATGTTCCAAAAGGACATGTGAAGGTAGTCTTTTCTTGGTCATCAATATCAATAATAATTTAAAAATAGCCAAAGTAGCCATCCAAAAAACAGTAAAAAACATGACCAGCTAGACGTTCTAGCATCTGGTCTATAAAGGGTAAAGGAAAATGATCCTTCCTTGTCATGGCATTTAACCATCTGTAATCAATACAGATCCTCCATTTCAAGGGACCTTGTGTGAAAACATAGTCACCCTTAGCATTACGTACCATGGTAATCCCTGATTTCTTAGGAACTACATGAATGGGACTTACCCATTAGTTGTCGGAGATTGGGTATATGATACCCTCATCGAATAATCGTAAGACTTCTTCCCTAACCACCTCTTTCATGGCAGGGTTCAAGCGATGCTGAGGTTTGTGAGAAGTCTTTGCGTTATCCTCTAAAATGGATACGATGAGTGCACACATTAGGGTCAATTCCCTTAATGTTGGCTAGGGACCAACCAATCGCAAAACGATGTTCCCTAATTACCCTAATCAATCGTGCCTCTTCATCCGCAGATAACAGAGAAGATATAATTACCGGATGACTACCATCCAGATCAAGTTGAATATACTTTAACTCAGGAAGAAGAGGTTTAAGCACCGGGGTGGACGGAATATCAATAAATGCTTCTAGAGGGTCCTCATGTTGAGTAATGAATACTTGCTTAGGCAGCAGGTCTTCAAACTCTGTATATAGAGCAATCGAAGGGTTTACAATTGGTGTAGACTCAAAGATGGTGTTGACTTCCTCTAAGTAGGAGTCATCGACAAAATCTGAACTTCCAAAACAAAGGAATTTATACATATGGTTTTCGAGAAACGTGTTGTTAAAATAATCTTGAGCTAAGCTCTCGATCATGCTAACCTCCCCATCTACAGACGAATCTGGTAACTATTTCATCATTTTAAAAACATTTACCTCGACAGAAAGATGGCCAAAAGATAAGGACATCGAACCATCGCGGCAATTTATAAGTGCATTGGCAGTTGCCAAGAAGGGTCGCCCTAAGATGATCGGAACAGAGTCGTTAGCGACTTCTATATCGAGGATAACAAAATCAGTAGGATAGTAGAAATCCTGAACCTTAACAAGCACGTTTTCCACTACACCCTTAGGATACTTAGTAGATCGGTCTGCTAACTGCAACGTCATTTTAGTACGTTGTATCTCCTGTAGACCTATTTGTTTATACAAATAAAATGGGAGTAAGTTAACACTCGCCCCCAGGTCTAATAAAGCGGTCGTCGTGTGGGAATCTCCTAAGGTGCATTGTACAGTAGGACGACCAGGGTCCTTGTACTTAACAATTCCATTATTTTCAGATAGAGTTGAGAACTGTTTAGTTAAAAAGGCGTCTCTAGGTATATTGGTCTTACGCCTAGTAATACACAACTCTTTAAGAAACTTAGCATGGTGAGGTAGCTTTTTAATAGCTTCAAGAAAAGGAAGGTTTATCGTCAGATTTTTGAAAACATTCCTAATATCCTCAAAGTTTGTATCCATGGTTAACATGGCTAATTTATGGGGAAACGATGGTTTCTCTCTATATTTAGCGTATGGAGCAACTGGATGTCTAACCTTGGCTTTCTGTTTCTTAGGTTGTTGTTTAACTGGTACCTCTACAGTGGTAGGCTCTTCAGTTTTTATTTCGGTATCTAGTTCGATATCCGGTGTAGGGAGTACTGGTGGGGTAACTATAGACATAGTTACTTTGTTATCAACCACTCTGCCAGAACGGAGAGTGGTGATGGCATTTAGCGTACATACGGTTGTATTTTCCGTACTAGTATTACCATTTACCTCAAAGGCTGTGTTTGTTGTTTTAGGATTAGGTATCGCTTGACCTGGAAACACACCTTTTGGTTGTACTTTCTCTTGGGCTAACTGTTGTATGCCTAGATTAATGGATTGTCAAATCTGTTGGTTAGCTTGAATCAAGGATTGGAAAAGCTGTTGGGTAACCTGTATGAAGGCGTCGATAGGATCCGGTTGTGTAGGTGTAGTGGTCGTAGGTGGTGCGACTGGAACTATCTCGAGTAGATTATTTATGGGCGGGTTGTGATAGTTATTATTGTTAACCGAAACGATACCTCTATTAGCATTATAATTATTATAATTACCCTGACCTTGTGCTTGACCTTGTTGTGGTTGCGCTTGGTTGTTATAATTATTATAATTCCCCTGACCTTGTCCTTGTCGTGGTGGAGCATGGTTATAATTGTTTGCTTGCCTAACATTTTGATTATTAAACCCTGAAGGTGTAACTTGTTGATTGTTTCTCCAACTGAAATTGGGATTTTGTCTCCATGGGGCGTTAGGAATAGGATAGCTGTTAATAGAGCAAACATTATCTTGTTCTGATAGTTGTTGTTCATAGGCGAGAGGTCAATAGGAGTCGGGGTGCTCGGGACTCAAACAGAAATTACATATCATAGAATTTACATTCATGACGGGGATAGGCTTTTGTTGTACAGAAATAGCCTCTACCTTTTTAGTGAGAGATTCGATTAAACCTTTAAGTTCAGGATCAGATTTCATCTCAAACATACCGACAGCCTTAACTGTTGAAGACGAACTAGTGGAGCGGGGGATATCGTCACTACCCCCCAGTTGTTATTACGCTTAGTTTGATCTTCTAAAAATTTATAAGCCTCCGAGGCTCCTTTACTCAGGAAACTACCCCTATTCATTATGTCAAGGACTTCTTTATGGTGATGTAGAAGTCCCTTGAAAAAGGCACGAACTAACGTGTCTTTCGCAAGATTATGGTGTGGACACTCTATAAGGAGATCGGTGAAACGATTCCAAGCCTTTGAAAATGATTCATGAGGATTCTATCTACAGAAATGAATCTTGGAAAGCATTTCATCTATCTTCAGGGGTGGGTAAAAACGTTCCATAAATAGTTGAACAAGTTTAGCCCACGAGTCTACAGAATTAGGCTTTGGGCGCTTAACTAAGAAGGCGCCCTTATCGGGCTAAGGTGAAGGGAAATACCCTCAGTTTAATTTGTTCAGCACCAACCGTAGGATGGTGGAATGTGTTGAGGACTTGTTCAATCCTACGCATGTGCTGATAAGGTTTTTCATGGTCTAAACCATGAAAAACATGTAACAAATTAAATATATTTGGGGGGATTTGGAAATCCCCCACTGGGTCTACTAGAACGATGCAAGATTTAGGGATATCGCTCAAAGCTTTGTAGAAGTAAGAGAGAGGAGTCTCTCTTTCTTCAGCCATTATTTCAGGTGGAGTATGCGGTAAAAGTGGTAGAGGTGTAGTGGGTGGTATACTAGAAAGGCGTATTTGTTGACGTTGTCGGTTAACTACGTTAGGTGTTTTTCTTCGACCTGATCTTAATCTCATGCAAGGCTAAGACCAAACTTAACAAAACACAACAACACTCCAAACAATCCTGATATACTAGTATAAACCTCTGTGTGGAGATGCGAGGAATGGAAGAAAAGAGTACCTGAATGCCTCCTTGCTTCGCTTAAAAATAGCGTCTTGTTCACGCGTGTTCAATGTATATAACAAGTTAGAACACTGAAAAACTTGAAAAAAAATGGAAGTTTGAAACAAACCTGTGGAAATCGGGCAAAATCAGCAGAGGGCGCAGGCGCGCTCAGTTTGGGCGCAGGTGCACTTAGAGTAAACTCGAGTTACAGTGTTTTGAGCGCAGGTGGCGCTCGGTTTGGGGGCAGGTGCGCTCAGAGTAAACTCGAGTTACAGTGTTTTGAGCGCAGGTGGCGCTCATTTCGGGCGCAGGTGCGCTCTGTGTAATTTTTGAGAGGAAAATTTAATTGCTGAAATGGACAACCACAGTTAGAATCAAACAAGGGTAGGTCGGTTTAATGGGACTTTAAGAAGAGTAATTATACTATGAAAACAATGCGAAAGGGAACTAAGATGGCAGCGGTGCCATTTGATATATTAAAACGATAGTCTTACCTACGAATAAAGCGATGAAACTCTATAGGCAAGTAAAACTAGAATTAATACTGTTAGGTTATCAAAGTTTCTACTCTCGAATTCTATTGAACAGAGTTGGAATAGAAGATTCGTTCCACTCCTAGTTCTTAAGCATGCGATGTTTTCTAAGCTAATCAGTCTTGTCTAAGTCAAATGAGAGATTTACGAAGGGAATTTACTACGATGCAAATTCAAAGAACAAGATGTTGTAATTTAAACTACGAATGCTACGGAAATACTATTGTTGAATCTAGAATAAGAATTAGAGGGGAATTGAATCCACCTCGAATCCAACTTAATAAACTAACATAGATTGTTGTAATCCAATTCTTACGTTCTTATGGTAAGAATTGCTCGTTCTAGTCCCTAATTATACATGGCATTTCTACCAATTTATAACTAGCATGTGAGGTCGTCCACCCATTCTCATGGCGAATCACGACCTTCTAGAGTGGAATAGATTCTAACAACGTTCTACACTATACAACTAAGTTTTCATCAAGGCTTCTCAACCCCCTCTAATGGAGGTTTAGCCTTGATTCATCATGTTATCAATTCCCATTGAATTAATACTAGACATAATATAAAGATTTGAACTTTACTAATCTTAATTAAACAATACTTCAACTCTGCTTAATAACTAAGAATTGAATAACAACAAGAATTGAAATTAGATCTACAAATTTAAATGACAAAATCAAAATGATCAAGAATAAACTATTTTATTTATCTAATCAATGAAGAACAATGATTCAAAGAATTAATCTAAAACAAGGAATGAAACTAAACTTAATTAAATTAATGAAAACTAGATCTACAATTATCTATAGTTTTAGGTCTAACTAGCCACCATTAACTAACTACCAAGCTTTTGTTTTTATATGCTTCAGATCCAAAAATCGTGCATGGGTTTGGAGCCATGTTTTGTGTCAGAAAATTGGGCCCAAAACCCAATTCTTTCAGTCCGGAAGGGGCTCTCCAGCTAGAGTTAGCTTTGACAGACTTTTCGTCCACTTTTGTTCTTCTGATTGGGTCAAGCCTTGAACCATTAGAAAGCTCTTTCCGAGCCGGCCATTTTGACATAAGATAGGCCCAATTCTGAGGTATGAGTCCAAAGATACAATTTTCGGAAGTTTTGCTGACTTTGTGCACTATTTCTGCCCGCGTGGACTTGGCTTTTCAGCTTTTAACCGGGCTTACAAAGGCTTTTTCTCCTTGACTCTCGGCCTTTACTGAAAGAACTTCTTAGCAACCAACCCTTGCTCATTTATCTCGCCAAAGTGACACATTTCTGCACATAATTGACTTTAATGCCTGAAATACATAAAAACACGTAATTAGTATTAACTCTTATCTATTACTCGCATAATTGGTCTAAAAGTATGATTGTTAAGGGGTTAAAACTACAGTTTTGGGCTCTTATCACCTTGTTCGCGATACACATGAACAATGCATAGCTTGCATTTGTTGTCAGCACCTAGGTCGAATTACCAAACGCAATATGATGCCCCTAATTAATCCTATCTGAATTGTTGAAATTTTTGATGTTTGGGGCATTGATTTTATGGGACCCTTCCCTATTTCTCAAGGTTTCCTCTACATTCTAGTCGCTAGAGACTATGTGTCTAAATGGATTGAGGCACTCGCGTGTCGCTCAAATGACCATAAGACTGTCGTGAAATTTGTAAAAGAAAACATTTTCTCTCGTTTTGGTGTCCCCAAAGCTATCATCAATGATGGGGGTACACATTTTTGTAATAAATTTTTTGGGTTTTTAATGAAGAAATATGGAGTTACTCACAAAGTTGCTACTCCATATCACCCACAGACGAGTGGCCAAGTGGAAGTCTCCAACAGAGAGATAAAGTCCATTCTGGAGAAAACTGTCAATCCATCAAGAAAAGACTGGTCTCTCCGCTTATCGGATGCCTTGTGGGCATACTGAACGGCATTTAAGACACCTATAAAGATGTCTCCTTACTGCATTATTTTTGGAAAACCTTGTCATCTACTAGTTGAACTTGAGCATCGTGCCCTATGGGGTAAGTAAAACTAGAACTATTTGTTTATGTTTTCAAAGATTTAGTCTACTCTCGAGTCTATTGAACAGAGTTGGAATAGAAGATTCGTTCCACTCCTAGTTCTTTTGCATTCACGTTTTCAAGCTACTCAGTCTTACTAATGTCAATGAGAGATTTACGAATTATACTACGATGCAATTCAAATACTAAAATATTAACTAAAATGATTCAAACTACGGAAAAACTAAATTGATTCTATGATAAGGAATTAGGGGGAATTGATTCCACCTTAACTTGACTTAATTTACTAACGACGAATCATCGTAATCCGAATTGAACTGCTTTCGCAGAACGATTGGTTCTTCCTAATCCCTAGTTGTTCATGGTAGTTTCTACCAACTAACATCTAGCATGTGAACGATCAAACCCATTCTCATGGTGAACTAATCGTTTCTAGAGTAGAATGGAAATTACGACTATTTTACGCTAATCGAAATCAAGCTTTCATCAAGGCTTCTTAACCCCCTCTAATAGAGGTTTAACCTAGATTCATCAAACTATCATTTCTCATTGAATCTAAACAAGTTATGGAATAATGATTCTAACTTTGCTGAATTTAAACTCAAATGAAAATCTACTCATACAATAATTGATTTAAAACTAATAATGACAAATAATTGAATCTAAGAATTTAAGCTAATAAATAAATGAAAATGAAACTAGATTATGGAGAACTAATTAACTTTATTTATCTAATGAATAGCAATAACAATAATTTAATACTGAATTTAAAGCAAAAATAAAAGCTAATTAATTAATTTAAAACTAGATCTAGAACTAAGGTTGAATGGCTACTTTCTATCCGAAGCTCAATTATCTATTAGGTCTAACTATCTCCTCCCCTTTTTACAAAGAGCTAAGCTTTTGTTTTTATATCTTCAGATCCAAAAATTGTGCATGGGCTTGGAGCCATGTTTTGGGCCAGAAAATCGGGCCCAAAACCCAATTTCTTCAGTCCACATAGAGCTCTTCAGTTGGATTTGGCTTCAACAGACTTTTCATCCACTTCTGCTCTTCTGATTGGGCCAAGGCTTAGACCATTGGAAAGCTCTTTCCGAGTCGGCCATTTTGACATAAGGTAGGCCCAATTCCAAGGTCTGAGTCCAAAGATACGGTCTTCGGAAGTTCTACTAACTTTGTGCACTGTTTCTGCCCGTGTTTACTTTTCAGCTTTTGACCGGGCTTAACAAAGGCTTTGTCTTCTTGAATCTTGGCCTTTAATCATAGAACTCCTTAGCAACCAACCTTTGCTCCTTTATCTCGCCAAAGTGGCACATTTCTGCACATAATTGACTTCAAAGCCTGAAATACATAAAAGCACGTAATCAGCATTAACTCTTATTTATTACTCACATAATTGGTCTAAAGGTACGATTGTTAAGGGGTTAAAACTACAATTTTGGGCTCTTATAACCATCAAAAGCCTCAATTGCAATATCAACACGGCAGGCGAGAAGCAAAAACTACAATTAAATGAGCTTGAGGAGATTCAGAGTGATGCTTATGATCTCTCGAAATCCTACAAAGCTAATATGAAAAGATTGCACGACAAGCACATTTTGTGTAAAGATTTCAAAATTGGCCAAAAAGTTTTACTTTACAACTCCAAATTACACATTTTTCCTGGTAAATTGAAAACACGATGGTCTGGTCCTTTCATTGTGTCAGCCGTGACCCATTATGGAGCAATCTCCTTGCTTAATCCACAAGATAACAGTGAATTTCAAGTAAATGGCCAACGCCTCAAACCTTACCACGAGTTACGCTCCCCAACTGTTGAACAGACTCTTCTTCAGGATCCGGTCAACATAGACTAAATGTTTGGTTAGGCGTACTCAATCTTAGTCTGTAGAGGGTATGCCATTAAGGTAGCCGGTCCATCTTCTTTTTTATAATCTCAAAAGTTCTTTGAAGTGGGTAGTTGCAAGGGCCGGAACCGTAGTCGACAAAAACTCTATTTCAAAACTGAGTATAAATGTCTTCTGCAACACGAGCAAACGTCTTGAGAATCTGACGTTAAAAGACTCTATTCGTCTTGAGGATCTGACGTTAAAAGACTCACCTTGTAGATATGTATATATTGTTTTTTTTTTTTAAAAAAAAATGGGCACTCCTTGTAGTCACATGCCCTATTCTTCTCATCCACACTACATCCACTTTTGTGCTATAAATTAGAAGATACACGTGGTATAACTACCCTGTGACACCTCGATCCGTATCTTTCACATCTTCGGATTGGTGCCTATTTATAGTAAGGATAGACACCTCTAAAATCCAATATTCTCTCTTTCACTAAATTATCTTCACCACTCCTTTTCTTCCATGCTCTGGCCCAGCAACATACCACCTTCGACATCACAGACCTAGTAATTGAGAACCTTAAGAGGGCTCGGTATTTTAGGCAGCACTATATCACCTTGCCAATTACAACATGCAGGATAATGAGGATGTACTTCCCACAGTTTGTAGCCACTTTTCATGACTGGGTAAAGGTAGACTCTATGTGTCCAACAAACAAGATAATCCGTTCTTTGCAATTTCGGACATGGCTGATAGGGTCATATACTAAAAGCATTACTTTTGTATTAACTCTAATTCTTTATATTTTGAATGAGAATCATATGGGTAAATATTATGCATATTATATATGTTATTAGTTATATGCATGTGTCTAATACTTTATGTTGTAGATGATATGGTGTGAACACATAGAAGATCATATCATCAGTACCTTATAAAGTATAAGTAATCGTTCACAACCTAGATGGATTTGGACAAACCATTGGTACGGTTGTTGTATAATATGGTATTAGTCTATCTTGACTATAAGATTACACTAGTACACTTTGTGTGTTCTGAACAGGACCAAGTGAGGTTGTTTCTCCTTATACTGACTATATAAGAGAACAAACACCTCTGTTATTATGGATGCTTGTCCTCTTAATCCAGATATAATAATGGGCACTTACGTGCAATGTACATTGCTTTAAATCATCAATGAGTGAGATTCATTTGTGAATCAACAAACTCAATGGATTGGGTAATGACATTGTATGTAAGGTGTGCTGTTGATTATAGAAGGAATCCGCGGACCCGCAGGAAGTCGGGTTGATGATGTCCCCTTGAGGAGCTCAAAAGATTGTCATGTAAACCCTACAGGTGGATTTATTCCGACATGACAATGAGGTTGAGTGGTACTACTCAAGGACATAAGAAGTTGATTAATGTAGTTGTCAGTAACTTGACTTAATCAACGGACATTCGATATCTTAAACACGGGGAGATCAACGAGCATATAATATGGAGCCCATAAACGCTGACACGTAATTTGGGATTAGGGCGGTAGTGCAACAATGGCCTTTAGTGGAATAAGCCATTTGTTGACGGACTTGGGCCGTGTGTTTTGGGCGAACATGGGAAGCCCAAGCCCGTCGGGAGGCCCAACCCTAATTATTCCTCATGGTCCCTGTTGTAGCCTATAAAAAGAAACCTCTTTCTCTGGCCGTTTTTCTCAAGGGTTTTACTCAAGCAAAAACAGATCCAATTTTGGTTCTAAGGTTGTGAGAGAGAGAGATGCCAAGATAGAGAAAGAAAAGGTTGGAAGATCGTTGCCCACACAACGTCCACTCTGTGCATAGGAATACAACAGAAGATCAAGAGGTGGCTGTTGATTCGGATTCGTTGCTGATTCGGATTCTCAGAGATATCAAGAAGCCGATCTAAAGGTATGAATTTCTAACCAAACCGTGAAGACCCTCTATTCCGCTGCGCGTGGTTTTCGCGGTTCGTAGAAATTGTCATTCTGAAATAACGGTTCCTACAATGGTGACGCCCTGCAAGGTATCTAAAGAAAGTTCGTTGCTTCCTTGATGACGATAAAATGATAGCTGATCTGGACACTTCAAGGAAGAGGAAGTGGAGCGAAATCTGTAAGGCTATGATAGATTGGCGTGACGCAAAGGAATGGCATTTCTACAAGAACGAAGCAAGGATGGACCTACCCCCAGTTCGTAATTGGGGCAATGTGAGTTGATGTACATATTTGTTTTACGTTTTGATATGAATAATAAATAACCTAACAGTGTGCTTTCACTTTTATGATGTATAATATGTAGTGTGTTACCATAATTTTCTGTGGAAGATGTCAGCTATATTTTTGCTCAAAGCCTCTCAGGTATATTCTTTCTTCCTCTTGACACTTTGAGGACACAGCGTCCGACTGTTTGGGGGTGGTGAGAACCTTTCGCAAAAATTAAGCATTTATAGTTGTATATAGTTTATTTATGTCTAAATAAGTGTATTTAGTGACAAATTTTCGTTTCCTTTTCTGTGATGAAAAATATTTAGAAATCTCACCCTAGCAATTGAATTAGGGCGTATTCTTAGAAACTTAAGTTAATACGTATGCAATAGTTTTTACATCTTTTCATTAGCATTCATGCACTGACTATCATTAAATGTACACAGCAGTAAGTTTTTGAGACCCACGGTTAGACAACTTAATTTCCATATCCTGTAAGAATCTAACCAAAAAGCCTCAAAATGTGTGATATGTGAGTAATGACATAGAGGAGTAGTTTTTCCAAATAGAGAAGTTCACACGTCTACTTACTTGATCACTACCCGAATCCTAGGTGAGAATTTAGGCTTTCTTGGGATAGATATAGCAAAAAATTCACACCAGTAAATTTTTTTTACCGCTAGTTGCCCTACTGAACCTTTCATTAATCCTTTCTATTTCACAAAAAATTCATTAACCATCTATTAACCACAAATAAATAAGCCCACCTAGATGATGAGTATGAGAAATAGGATGAAGTGCAGAAAAATAAAGAGAAAAACTTGTCACAAATCAAAATCAATTACCTGCTTCAGAAGAAAAGAAAAAGAAAAATAGAAATATGTTTCCAAAAATCAAAAGAAATATCAAAGTTAGAATTTCCCCCAAAATAAAATCAAAAGGGAATACAAAAGCTTAAAAAAGCCAAGTATGGAAACCCATGTTAGAAGCAGGAAGGAAAAAATGGATTTCTCTAGTATAAATATCTCGAAAACCTTATTCTCTCATACTTATCATTTTTAAATTTTCCATACCATTTTCTTCTACACTACCACCTAAGCCTCATAAAACCTAATAAAGACCTCTAGCTCAATTAGGAGTAGAATGGTGTGATAATAAGTAGTAGATGTGAATTCTCGACCTCGGCTCCTCTGACTGTCATTGAGTATATGAGGAAACATGTGCCCACTGCACACTGGAGTTAGCAAAACTTGAGTGGAAAAATAAGAGAGAAATTGTGTTTCGACACATACCTGTGAGAACCTACTTAAGGATGCTATCCAAAGGATCCAGAAACGGCCCTGCTTGTACATTTCATTGTAAAGATCATTGCATGCATGCTCATAAGTAGATGTTTTGATTATTGTATGTATATTAACTTGAATTTTGAAAGAATTTATCCTTGTTTCTCCCTCTAGTGAGATGTATAGATATATGAGATTAATTAAGGAAACGGGACTTTGTTACTGAGTCGTTGTAGTATAAATGAAGTTTGTGAGTATCTTCTCTGAAAAACTCTCACGAGGCTATAACTCGTCCACTAGGGAATTCCTAGTGGTTCAAGGTCTTGTTGCATACGATCAATGCAACCACACTCTGCGAAATGAGACTTAGCTTAGGACAACACATTTTTGGCCACTTATCATTTTAATGTCTCTTATTTGCTTGAGGACAAGCAAAGTGCTATTTGGGGGTGGTGTGATAAGCACCCAAAACTGTACTATTAAAACCCCGAGAGACATAGAATTTTGGTCAATTATATGTTAAATAATCATGAAATAATTATATTTTCGTACTTTTGTAGCTTTTCGCAGTTAACGTGAATATGATGATAAAACATGCATTGAAGTACGGGAATACTGGAATATTTGAAGTATTCCCACTCAGCCCCAGTGAAGCCCAACAAAGCCTGACTAGAGCCGAAGTTTCCAAAGGAACAAAACCAGTGCAGAACGGGTCCACATGTAAAGAAGCAGCAAACTTCCGAAACTCACATCTTTCAAACCTGGACACCTACTTCGGCTAGTGAACTGCCAGAGCAACCAGGGCGACGAACTCTATGCAAAGACAGAAAGTTGTAAAAATGCCAAAATCGGCGCCGCCATTGGACATACCACGTGGACCCATTCTGCGGGCCCAAAAGGCATGACGAGTCAGCATAGGCAGGTGGCAAGTGATGGTCACAATTTTGTGCCACCTTGCAAAAGGAAAATACACATACCAATTCAAAGTTTGAATTGAATTGGGCAAAAGGACAAAACATTAATTGAAAGTTTTGTTTGGTAAACAAAACTTTGGAAGGAATACAAACAAGAAAAAGACAAAAACCAAATTAAATCATATCAAGACAAAACTTTGTATTTCAAGGTTTTGAACGTATCAATTTGGCAAAAGGCCAAAACTTAAAATGAAGGGGGCTTCACGAGGGAGACCAACCTATATATATTCGAGGGGGGTCTTCAATATTTCTTCTTCAGCATTTTATGCTTAAGCTTTTACTCTCCCATTTTTAGTCAGTTTTAATTTATCCTCTGTAGCTTCATTCTAGTAGGTAGTTTACATTCCGTCATTTTCCCCTCCAGCAGCTTAAATACTGTAAGTCTTTTTTCTTAATAAAAGTCATTTCTTTTCAAGTTTAATTTATGTTCTACATTTACTTATTTATTGTATACAGCAAGTTTAATTATTCATCCAATGACCAGGAGCTAAACTTCCCCCACCCCTCAGGGGGAGGGTTATGCTGCTCGTGTGAGGATCCAGATTGACACTTTAATGTTCCAGAATCACTACTTAGGAATTAGGTGTAGATTATACATCCGGTCTCAAAATGATTGAGACTGTACAAATTTGGAGTGCTGATGCTCCAGAACAGTCTCGCGCGCGACTCTCTCGTGTTAGATAGCTCTCTGATTTGTCCAGCTGATGTAGAATCGAACCAGGAGCTGAAATGATATTCCAGAGATGAAATATTAGTTCAACTCCTTATGCTAGTGAGATGTGCTTAGAGATGCATGCATTTCGCTAGGGATCGATACTTAACGTCGTCTCGGGTTTGTCTATGAACTCGAGACGGATTAGAGCTATAGTGATGTGGTAGTATAAACTGTTGAAAATAATTCTTGCATGAGTACGGTTAACCCTTTCCTGTTTCTCTATCTTTGTTTATTTACGTCAAAAGCACCGTTATTAATTTACATTACTTGCATTACCGTTAATTTACCTAAACCAACTAAATAACCTAAAATCCTACTCACCAAAAGTTGTAAATCCAATTGTAAACCTTGCCGAGCCCTAAGGTTTGGACGATCCCTTACTCGACCTATCCTACCAAACCCACGTGAGTAAGGTAACTTGACTAAACGGACGACATTTACGGACTTTTTGAACTTTGGACTTTGGTCTTCGGACTTTGAACTGTGGACTAAAGACTATAAGAAAACCAAATACGGAAATTAATGTTTTATCAGTAGTAACCTATACTCTGTTCTTCATGATGAGAATATACCACCCCTAAACAAGTTTGGAGAGTGGTTTGATAGATATAGAACAAGAATCTCAGGGTTTATCTAAAAAGTATATTACGTAATTATTCTAACATGAAATTTTTGGGTTTTTGGATTTATTTTAGGAAACATGCATAGTGTAGAAAATAAGAAAATTTGGGCATGATGTATTTGTATGTCCTTTTGCTCATATACCCCAAATCATTATACATTCCACAAAACACAGGCATACAAAACAGACAATACTAATAAAAACTAGAAGTGCATAAAGTAAAGACATGTACTAATACAAAAACAAATTATATCTATCTATGTAGACACTAGGGAGCTGCCTAGTCAGAATCCACCCGAGGTAACTAACTATGTCGAGACAAACTAGAACTACTCCTATCTCTTCCTTTTCATCGAGCTCTCTTAGGCATAGGAGCCTGTGGAACTATCTCATCTCTTGGTTCTTGAAGCATCTGGAGATTGCTGGCCTAAAAGTCGCGCTGCTCTTACTGAATTGTACTCAACTGCTGATGTAGTTGACGCTGACCCTCATGCATGAATCTCAAAGCATCTATGGGTCACATAAACTGAGACAGAGCTCCTAGAGCAAAGTAGTCTATTAGAGGTGGAGGTGGAGCGACGTTGTCGTCGAGACCATGCTAGATCTCTTCTACAGCCTCTGGGGACAAGTCATTTTGAATGCAATGAAGGTAGCCAGGAGTGAATGTGGTAGACTTCACTGCCACAAAGTCACTTGGAACAGCTGCTCCTCAACTAAGCCTGAGCTTAGTTACAAGGGTAGGAAGGGGAGCAGTACTCCGTGTAGACTGAGAAAGCTGGTCCTACAGGAAAGAACAAATACAGAACCCGTTGTTCTGGGTCTGTAAGATCCAAAGAATGTGAAGGACCGACTTACCTATATCCAAAGGTTTCGTCCTCCCCACTAGGTTGTGCGCAATCCAAGTTGCCACTGCCAGCTGGTTCTTCCTCAAGGAAGTCTGCCTCGTGCAGGTGGAACCAGTGATGTACTCTCCTTCTAACACAGTCGCATGCATCAAATCGAACACTGTGCCATAGAACTGCTGACTCTCGGGGACCTCGTGTCATGCTTTGATACCCAAAACCGACCCAATTGACTGCCTAGTAAACACAAACGAGCCTCTCCAAATGAAATGGTAACCAAACCTTCGTTATCGTGAGCTAAGCCGCGATAGAAAGCTGGAACAAGAGAAGGGGAGTAATGAGCAGAGGGTCCTAGCAAGAGTGGCCTCCAACCTCTTCTAAGGATCTGTCCCTTGAAGAAAACATAAAAAACCCCCGAATCAAATAGATTTGAAAAATCCATTTTGGGTATAATCTTTCGATTGGCAGCCATGGATGGATGTTTTGTTAAATTGAAAGAGGATATGAGGTAGGGTGAAGGTTTTTTAGAATCCGTAGGAAGGGTTTTGAATTTGGTGAAGAAAGAGGCGCGACGCAGGTTGATGAGGTGAGGGCGCGAGTCGAGTTGATTTTTGTGAGTTAGGGTTTTGTGTGAAAGAGAAGGTGAGTCAGGCGGTCGCGCGATTGGATTTTAAACTCACATGTGACCGTCAGTTGGTGGGCAATTAGGGTTTTAAATTTTTGGCCCAAACCTATATGAAATTCAAAAATACGTAAAAGGTCATGTTCCTTCTCGTAACTCGTAAAATGCAAATCCCCACTTCGTTACTCGTCCAATTTGGACAAACGAACTGTCAAAACGATCAACGCAAAAAATCCTATCCATCGGTATATCACATGCTTTGATCGAAGGGTGTATGACACAGAAGATGATAGATGAACACCTTGAAGTGTGAAGATGACAGAAGTTATATACACGAATGAGCTCTAAAAAGAATAGAGTGTGCAAACTTGAAGCAATGTGTAGGAATTATCAGAATGAATAAAAAAGTGTGTTATGAGAGCAAAGGAAACGGATGGAGGAAATAATATACAAACGTGAAATTAAAGACTAATTAACTTTTTTTGATTAAATTTTGAAAAACTGTAAAAATGTGGGTCGTTTTCAGTCAGATTCCCAAGACTCGAGTCAATCCCAACCAGATGGTTTGATTACTGTATGAAGTTGGGCTCTATGTTTTGGTGTAAGACACATGTAGACTGTAAATACTGAACCCTCGCTTATTGGCTGAAGTCCAGGGCAGTCTAGTGTTTGACATCTCAAACACCAGTTCTCCCTGACTGCACACCATCTGTGCGTGTAGGAACTTTTTCCTACACCAGGTTTGATGGTGTGAATTATCTTCCAGATATCAAGTTGAATATCAATAGGAAGAGATGCAAAAACTTCAGAATCCGACGGTACACGTCTCCATTGAGCATTGCTCGGTGGGGAAGAACTGTTTTTAGACATTTTGAAAGGTTTGTAGAAAGGGGGGAGAAAAGAAGTTTTAGAAATTTTTGTACAAAATGAGCCTTTTAACATCAGATTCTCGAGACAATAATAGAGAGGTGCAAGATAGAATTAAACAGATTATGGTTTCACTTTGGGTAACACCATTTGTTTAATCCTAAGATTTCGACCCCTCGTCCAGTTGTTTGTTTGTTTTTTTTTTTTTTTTTTTTTCTTGTTTTTCTTAAAAGGTATCTCTAACAAAATAGAGGGTTTTTGCAAGAACATAAAATCATATATTTATCCAGTATCATTTTGGTTACTCTGAGACATAAGATTTTAAATTTTTATATCCTCAAGTTTTTGAAAACAATGTAGATATATATACAAAGAAGTCATACAAAAGCAGTGATTAAAAATATACCATAATAGATTGTCTTAGGCAACTTTCATGTCGGTTCAGGTGAACCCTAAATACGCATGCATGCAGCTTCAATTTTATAATGAGTTGGGGGATTTACTGAGTAAGACATGATACGTCCTGACCCGTGCGAATAGTGCGGTGATATAGGCGACCTTTAATAAACAATACTGATCTAAAACCGCCCATAGATTGCGTTTTTCTAGGGGTTGGTCCATGTAGAATCCATTGCCCATTTTGAAACAAAAATCACATGACTAGTGTTGTATCGAGAATCTTCTATTATAAACACTGGAAAAACCAAGAACTTTTGTAAAAACAACAAGAAAAAGCTATTTTTAACAAAAAGAATGTAAAATAAAGAAAAATAAAAATGTACACTTGCTCCATAGAGGTACACTACTCAAACTATGAGTAAAAGTGCTAACAAGGAATATGCAATGTATACGTGGACTCAAGGCTCCGGTACATACAACCACACATTCCAAGTAAAGGGTCCAGTTACCTTTTATGATGTATTCCATAGAAGTAGATGTAAGAGAATGAATGGATTGGAAATACATCATGGAAAAGAGGATTTAATCCTCATAGATAGGATTGTGGAGAAGGCTTTCTTCTACATCCGTAGACCATAACTCATGATAGTGTTTTAGGCGCTGACCATTAACTTGGAAGGTGTTGTTATTCTTGTAATCCTTCAAAGTGATAGCCCTATATGGGGTGACTGCAGTGATCTTGTAAGGACCAGTCCATCGAGTATTTAGTTTTCTTGGAAATAGATGCAACCTTGAGTTATAAAGCAAAACATTTTGACTAATTTCAAGATGTTTTCATAAAATATGCTTGTCACGAATTCTTTTAATGTTGGTTTTGCAATCTTTTGAGAGATCATACGAATTATTTTAAATTTCTTCGAGTCCATTTATTTGTAGTTTACATTTTTAACCTATAGCATTGAGATTGTAGTTAAGGTTTTTTATTGCCCACAGGGCGCGATGCTCTAGTTCCACTGGCAAATGACAAGGTTTTCTAAAGACAAGCTTGTAGGGTGACATCCCTATAGGTGTTCTAAAAGCGGTTCGGTATGCCCATAAGGCATCATTTAGACGGAGAGACCAGTCTTTTCTATTTGGATTAACTGTTTTGTCCAAGATACACTTAATCTCTCGATTAGAGACTTCCAATTGACCACTTGTTTGGGGATGATATGGAGTTGCAACCTTGTGGGTTACTCCATATTTTTTCATGACATATTTAAAGACTCGATTACAAAAATGTGACCCGCCATCACTAATGATGGCTTTTGGAACACCAAATCTTGAAAATATATTTTCTTTTATAAAAGACATGACAGTTTTGTTATCATTGTTATGACATGGTATGGCCTCGATCCATTTTGATAAATAGTCTACGGCGACTAGGATGTAGATGAAACCATGAGATGTGGGAAATGGTCCAATGAAATCGATGCCCTAAACAATGAAAATCTCCACTATGAGAATGCAACGAACGCAAGCTTTACAATGATCAAAAGCATCATGAAAGAGTGTTGACCAATAGAATCCACATTGTAACACTTTAGATGCAGTTTTGTTTGCACTAAAATGCCTTCCACAAGATTGTTCATGACAAATAGAGAGAACGGCAGATTGTTCCCAATCTGGAATGTAACATCGGATAATCTAGTCCTGACAGTACTAGAAAAGGTAAGGATCATCCCAATGATAGTACTTTACTTGTGCTAAAAACTTCTTCTGCTGATTTCTATTCCACAAGGGTGGAGTGTCTTCAATCACTAGATAGTTAACAATATCAGCATACCAAGGTACGGATAGGATAGCATAAAGGTGCTCATCAAGAAAAGAATATGAAATAGACTCGAAATCACTGTCACTATAATTGGTAAAAATGGAGAGGTGGTCAGCCACTACTTTTTCAACTCATTTTTTATCTTTAATCTCTAATGTGAACTCTTGCAGGAGAAAGATCCATCGGATTAATCTCTGCTTAGTGATACTATGTAAAACGCTAGTTTTACTAATGAATAAAGCGATGACACTCTAAACGCTAGTAAAACTAGAATTAAAACTCGGGAAGTGATTATCAAAGTTTTCTACCCTCGCATCAATTGAGATACAGTAGAGTAGGAAGTTCGTTCCCCTCCTAGTTCTTCCGCATGCAATATTTTCTAAGTCTAATCACTCTTGTCTAAAGTCAATGAGAGATTTACGAACTATTATAGTATGATGCAACTACCCACAAGATACGACTAAATGATTCGACTATGGAATTAGGGGGAATTGATTCCACCTTAACTCGACTTAATTTATTAACGACGAATCATCATAATCCGAATTGAACTGCTTTCGCAGAACAATTCGTTCTTCCTAATCCTTAATTACACATGACATTTCTACTAATTCATAACTAGCATGTGAAGTATTCAACCCCATTCTCATGGTGGACTAATTACTTCTAGAGTTGAATGGAAAATTACGACTATTCTACGCTAATTAATAATCAAGCTTCATCAAGGCTTCTCAACCCCCTCTAATGGAGGTTTAGCCGAGAATCATTACACAATCATTTCTCAATGAAATTAAACAAGTCATGGAATAAAGATTTGAACTTTGCTTATTTAAACTCAATTGGAAATCTAATCATGCAAGAATCTATTCAATCTAATAAAGATAAATAATTGAATCTAAGAATTGAAACTAAATAATTAATTGAAACTGAAACTAGATTATCAAGAACACTATTTTATTAATCTAATGAATGATAAAACAATGATTCAAATACTAAATTGATAATCTACTTTGTTCTAAACTAATTAATTAAACATGAAACTAGATTTAAAACAAGATATGAAAAATTAATTAATTAACTAATTACAAATCTAAAACTAAGTTCTAAAACTAATTAATGGAGCCTAACTAATCTATATCTAATCTAGGTCTAACTATCTACCCTTAACAAAGAGCTAAGCTTTTGTTTTAATACTTTTAGATCCAAAAATCGTGCATGGGCTTGGAGCCATGTTTTGGGCCAGAGAATCGGGCCCAAAACCCAATTCTTTTAGTCCAAAAAGGCCTTTCCAGTCGGATTTGACTTCAATAGACTTTTCGTCTACTTTTGCTCCTTTGATTGGGTCAAGACTTAAACCATTGGAAAGCTCTTTCCGATCCGGTCGTTTTGACATAAGATAGGCCCAATTTCGAGGTCTGAGTCCAAAGATATGGTCTTTGGAAGTTCTACTGACTTTGTGCACTATTTCTGCCCGCGTGGACTTTGACTCTTCAGCTTTTGACCAGGCTTTACAAAGGATTTTTCTCTTTGAATCTTGGCCTTTAATCACAGAACTCCTTAGCAACCAACCCTTGCTCATTTATCTCGCCAAAGCGATACAATTCTGCACATAATTGACTTTCATGCCTGAATACATAAAAACACGTAATCAGCATTAACTCTTACTTATTACTCGCATAATTAGTCTAAAAGTACGACTGTTAAGGGGTTAAACTACAGTTTTGGGCTCTTATCACTTAGCATCTTTCTTCAGTGGAAGGTACCAAAGTGCTGCATGATCGGTGTATATTATGGTGTTTGAACCTACCAAATAAGGACGAGAATTTGTCTAAAGCGTAGACAATGGCTAAAAATTCTTTTTCGGTAGTTGTATAATTCCGTTGAGCATCATTTAACATTTTACTTGCATAGTAAATAATTGTCTGTGCATTATCATGTTTTTGACCTACTACGACACCAACAGCATAGTCGCTAGCGTCACACATAAGCTCGAATGGTTTCTACCAATCAGGAGGTTAAATTATAGGAGTCGTTATTAAGGCGGCTTTCAAAGTTTCAAAAGCTTGTATGCAATCTGAATTAAACTCAAAGGGTGTCTCTTTTATAAGAAAATTGGTTAAAGGTTTAGCAGTTTTTGAGAAATTTTGAATGAATCTTCTATAAAAACCAGCGTGGCCTAGAAATGCTCGTATATCACGGCTGGTCCGCAGATTCAGTAGAGTAGAAATTTTATCTATTTTAGCTTTATCGATCTCTATACCATTTTTAGACATAATGTGACCTAACACTATTCCCTTTTTTACCATGAAGTGACACTTCTCCCAATTGAGGACTAGATTCTTTTCCTGATAATGCGCCAATACTTTAGAAAGGTTGGATATGCAATCATCGAAAGAATGCCCATTGAGGGAAAAATCATCCATAAAAACTTCCATGAATCTTTCCACCATATCACTAAAAATGTATAACATGCAGCGTTGAAATGTGGCAAGTGCATTGCAGAGACCGAAGGGCATACGTGCATAAGCATAGGTTCCGAAAAGGCAAGTGAAGGTGGTCTTTTCTTGATCGGTTTCATCGATTAAAATATGAAAATATCCTAAATATCCATCCAAGAAATAGTAATAAGCATGTCCTGCTAGGCGTTCAAGCATCTAATCAATAAAGGGCAGGGGAAAATGATATTTCCTCATGACAGCATTCATTTTCCTGTAATCAATACAAATCCTCCACATGATAGGAACTCATTCTAGAATTAACTCCCCATCTGCATTATTGACCACTGCAATCCTAGATTTCATTGGTACTGCATGAATAGGACTAACCCATTCGCTGTCAGATATGGGATAAATGATTATGAAATCTAGTAATCGTAAGATCTCGTCTCGCACTACTTCTTTCATAGCTGGATTTTAACGACGCTGTGGTTATCTAGAAGTCTTAGAATTTTCTTCCAGATGAATTCTGTGAGTGCAAATCTTTGGATCAATTCCTTTTATATCATCAAGAGACCAACCAATTGCAGAGCGATGTTCTTGAATTACCCTAATCAGATGCTCCTCTTCCTTTTTTGTTAATTGGGATGAGATGATGATGGGATGGGTGCCATCAGAATCAAGATAAATATATTTTAAATCAGGAGGGAAAGTTTTTATGTTAGATGTAGGTGATTTGGGTAACAAGGTATCCACAGGGTTTTGTTCTTCCACAGTGAACACTTGGGCTGGTGAGTTCTCTTCGTTTTTAGGTAGATCATCATCTGAGTTGTATAAGGGAACAGATGCCAACACTACACCATAACAGGCTATTTGCAACGGCAAAAAACCGTTGCGAATAATTTTCGCAACGCTTTTTAAGCGTTGCAAATAGGGCGTCGGTAAAGTGTTGGAAATATTTGCAACGGTTTTTTGCCGTTGCAAACCAAATTTTCCAACGGTTATTAACCATTGCAAAGTGACAATTACTAACGGTTAAAAAGCGTTGCAAAGCAAGCGTTGCAAACCAAATTTTCCAACGGTTATTAACCGTTGCAAAGTGACAATTACTAACGGTTAGAAAGCGTTGCAAAGCAAGGGGAGCGTTGCAAACCAAATTTTCCAACGGTTATTAACCGTTGCAAAGTGACAATTACTAACGGTTACAAAGCGTTGCAAAGCAAATTTTCCAACGGTTATTAACCGTTGCAGAGTGACAATTACTAACGGTTAAAAAGCGTTGCAAACCAAATTTTCCAACGGTTATTAACCGTTGCAGAGTGACAATTAGTAACGGTTAAAAAGCGTTGCGTAGTTTGATTTGTAACGATTATTGTAATTTTTTTGCTTTGCAACGGTTTAAAACCGTTACTAATGTGTTGATATTGTAAAAAAAATTATTTTTATTTTTTTCTTGCCCTAAATTTGAACCTCCTGGTTTCATATAGAAACAAAGAAAATTACCAACGCTTTTGCAAATAGGACGAAAGGAATTAATCAAAACAGGAGCATTTGTATTATGGTTTGATGACTAAATCTCAAAAGATAGTGAAAGAGATAAAAGAAACTACCTCATCTATACAACAACCAAATAAAAAATACAATTCTATACTCCCAAGCAAAGTTTTGTACATCCTGACAACTTCAGCTCCCTATCAAAGATCACAACAATAATCCACAATCCTTAAATTGCCAAATGAAGTCATAGTGCAACATGAAGATGAACAAGAGCTGCGAGAAGAAAAACAAACCTTCTCATATACCTGTAGTCAGAAAATAAGAAACCTTTTAGGCCTCGTATAACTTTTTTAGTAAGGAAATACACAATGGAACTATATGTATATATAGGAGGGATAAAGAGTAAGACTCATAGTCACTGTATGGTCCATAATAGACCCATATGAGGAGTCATAGCCAATCATGGAGTTGCACAACATCAGCCAACACATTTCAATACATCAGAATCGACAGCACACAATCACTTCAGATCAATAGTAAAATCACGAAAGAGAACAACAACTAAGCAACATACGAAAATGCTGATTTTCACTAATACCCAATAGAAAAGCACTGTAAGGTCCTATTGCTCGTGAAATCACTTACAGCAATTTCCTGCATCAAGTCAGCAGCCTCAGCAATAAGGCCCTGAGATTCCTTGATCTTCGCCAGTTTTTTTATCAATCGTTACGCTCTCGATTCAACATAAATCTACACGAGGAGAAACAAAAAATGCCCAACACAACTCATTAGTAACCTTCCAAGAGAAATTACTTGTTAAAAGAGAAAATAGCTTTGCAATTTATTAATTCACGCTTACCTTCCCAGCAGATACACTGTTTAGCGTTTTGATTAATTCTACACGAGCTTCAATATCAGGCGTGTCATCTATATATTGCATAGCTTCTTTGGACCATAGCAAAGAACAGCCTGTTTAACACCAAATAACAACATGGAACTAGATTTGAGATTTATATTATATTAAATCAATCGAAAAAAAAAAAATGTACTGTTTAAAATTTGGCCTCTTCGTTTGGACAATATGAGGATCCGTTCATTAAGAGTTTTCCAAGCACGTGCTCCGAACAGAGTTGAATGATATCAATGACAGCTTTCTTAGTAGCGAAACATTCTCAGCAAGTCTACTTTGTTTCTCTACATTCAATAAAGATTCAATTTGTGCATCAAATTATCCCTCCTTCCTGCCTGGACAAAAAAAACAATAGTAAAAAATGAGAAATTATATATGAATACATATAGATTCTTTATTAGATTGATTGTCAGTGTCACACAAAGAAATTATATATGAATATTAAGAAAGCTAAAACAAAAGTATGTTATATTGACAAAATTATAAGATAGGAATGATGTTGACATGTCACGAACGATATTTACACCATTTTAGAAATTAAAGTACGGAGTCGATCTACGTTTCTCCAAGCAATTTCCATTATTTCTTCTGGGGACAACATACAATAGCAATCCTGATAAGTGTCATACTTGTAATAAAGTGCCTTAAGAAATCAAAATCATTCTCATAGAGTTGTTATAAACACGGGGATACGTTAATAGCAACGAATTCTATGAAAAAGGGTGTTCAACTTAAAGCAACAACTTACTTCAACGTAACTCATAAGCTGGATCGTCTTTCGCAACATAAGGCATACAACAACCTAGAAGACCAAAATAAATCCATCAAGCAAATAAACATTAGAAGTAAAATATTTGGTTTCTCCCTATGAGGTTATACCTTGCTGAAGTAGCCAGCTAGCATAGTGCTATGAGAATGTTTTGGTTCCAAGAAAGAGAAGAGCAAGTTCATTAACTGCAATTGAATGATTGAGATATAAAGTTAGTGAAATAATTATGACAAGAGATAGAAGGAAGAAAGGAAGTTGAGAGTATTACCTCATCTTCCTCTACCAAGGTTTTAAGGATAACATCAATCTCACAGGTAAATATCTCGCAGGCGATGAAGGGAAACCTAAGAAGAAGCAAATTAGTAAAAAGTTTAATTGAATTTTGATCCTGTAAAGAAAAGAGAGTTGGAGTAATGTACTTTAAAGCTCGTTTGTTATCAGCATCTTCAGGAGCTTCTTCCACAATATACCGCACTAACTGCTCAACCTTTTTAATATCACCAAGAACTTTCTTGCTTTTGATGAACAGCTAAAACTGAAAAAAGAAAAGTCGTTCACAAACAGATACGAGGGCATAACTAGGTTGAAACAATTTCACTAGCAGGCTTTGGTTTAATTTGCATGAAATGGTAGGCAAGACATTTCCCACAAAAGCAACTTTTACCTTGATAATAGTATAAAATGAAATTACAGCTAAACGGAAAAACAATGTCTACCACAAACAACAAAATATGGAGAAGGAAGAAACAAGTAGAAGGTAGAAATACGGCATATCAACTTTATAGCGAGATTTGTACAAATCAACAAAAAGACGAGGGAAAAAATGAACCTTCTGTACATAGTTGACTGAAACCAAAAACAGCTCCTGCCTATTCTAAAGTGCAAGTGACTACATTATATATATTAGGACGAAAACGGAAAATAGCATCATAACAAATATTGTGAACGAAAATCACAATATACCCAAAACTGTTAATATCAAATACCCCCATTTACTTCTTAAAGATATCTTCTATAGCTGAAAGATCCCAACAACTCGCTAACCAAGCTAGCCATGTAAGAGAAGCTTAGCGGTTCGGGACTAGTTCTGAGGGCACCGGCATTGAAATAGTTTCCTTATCACCTATTCTTTCCTCTGCAATCCACGGGATTTTCGTCAACCCTTGAGTTCAAAGCCCACAGGTTCATTTTCTGGACTTCTTCCCTTGTGTAGATGAAGATTTTGCGAACCATGCTACAGAATTCCACGTAGACAAATAATGGGAGAGATTGAACATAAATGCAACTTTTTCTTTTGCGGCAAAAAAAGAAAAAAAATGAGTACTTATCGCCAAGGGTCGCCTCCCCCACGAGCATCGTATCTCCTTCATTATCAGTGTAGATAACTTGCCAATTTTTGCCATGAGCCATCAGCTCCCCATTAAAATCAAACATTTGGTCTAATTCAGTGATCAGTTCATCATACCCATTGAACTTCGAAAGGTCCACATGTAATGTCGAAAGGCCCAACTTCGAAATGGAACTCAGATTAATGGTTTGCCCTAGAATACCACATGTAATGTTGATTTTCCCAACATATACTGGAAGATTTCTTTATTTCGTGTGACAAAGCTACAGTAAATTTTACGTCTCATGAACTGACAACCAGTTTTCCAGTTATAATACACGATTATTATTACTAAAGCCCAGGCAGGTTTCAGCATAGAATATAAACCGAATAACCATTAATAAGTTAATCAAAGAGATACTCCACAGTTTCATACCTCGGCTTGTAATAGATGTGAACATGGTTCTGTTGAGACGGCATGCCGTATTGCAAGTACACCGAGGTGCATCTTGTGACTAGATATCACGAAGAAGATGGAACATTGCTCTCACTGTCTCGAGCACGCCTTACTCCAACACGAAGTTCCCCATTTTCACCTCTCTCGAAAGCGACCAAATAGAAGTTAAGCCTGACAAAATCTTCAATGGTGAGATGCGTAAAAGAGTAATGTAGGTAACCAACCTAAGAAAAATAAAAGCATCCCCTGCAACAAGCCTTTTAGAGCTCACAAAGACGCTCCAACCACTTTGAAGAAGGTGTCTCCTTGGTTGACCTGGCAGTAAAAAATTACAAATCTAACTATATGGAAAAGCAAAAATCATACATTTTGATGAAAGCATCACCAATTTTTTCATTAACGGGTAAATAAAAAGTATTACCATTTTTTAATGCATCTTAGAGTTTTTTCACCGTGGACAAGACATTATAGCGTTCTACATAAATAGTAAAAATCCCAAATCCATAGCAGCAGCAAATCAACAGGATATATGAGTATGCAGCTTTCCTTTTAAAGAACAAGTTTGAAAGCACAAACAAAACAAAAACAGGAAATGTCCAAGAAAGCTGTTTTAACCCCCATGAAATGTAAGTTGCAAAAGCCTATGAAGTATACTTGTCATGGAATCCCAAGAGAAACACTGTAGGAGTCGCAAGCGGTATTTGCAAGAGTAAATTTATCCCCAAAACCTACTACGACATCTTTTCCACTTAATAAATAAAACTGAAAATCAAGAACAATAAGCAAGGAACATTAAACAAAAAATGAAATCACTAGGAGGCACACATTTAAGAGCATAAACAGCTTTTCTCCTGTTGCTAAACCAATAGTTGTTCAAGACACGTATAGATTGGGTGATAAAAGAAAATCACTGACCACGAAAAATGTGACGGAATCGCCACTCCATTCCATGCAAATCCTTGGCTACCAATTCCTGGGTAGGAGGTTGCCGACCCATATCCTTCCAAACATAACAGAATCAACATTAGAAACTTCAGAGAGTAACAACATAAACTAAAGAAATCGGAAAATCCCAAGGCAAAGAGACAAACCAATGGTGGTAAGCATTCATCAGCATGACGCCTCAAAACAGAGAATCCACCGTGAGTGCTAGTATCAGAGGCAGTCAAAGTCTTACAAAACGAATGCACATGAGGACGTATAGGTGGAGGAGGCGACGCCTCCTTTTCCATCGAATTTTCATCTTGCTAGAAAAAACAACACCAAGCCCCATCAATTCACTCCCAACTTAAAACTCTATATCAAATTCCACAAAACTACCAAAGTAAAAATTACACATACATTTTCTGGAAGCAAAGTCACTTGTGCAAACACCTCATCCGTATCTGGTTCGGCCTACATCAAGAAAGAGAACAACAACTAAGCAACATACGAAAATGCTGATTTTCACTAATACCCAATAGAAAAGCAATCAGAAGGTCCTATTGCTCGTGAAAATCACTTTACGGCAAATTTCTGCATCAAGTCGGCACCCTCGGCAATAAGGCCCGAGATTCCTTGATCTTCGCCAGTTTTTATCAATCGCGCACGCTCCAGTTCAACATAAATCTACACGAGGAGAAACAAAAAATGCCCAACACAACTCATTAGTAACCTTCCAAGAGAAATTACTTGTTAAAAGAGAAAATAGCTTTGCAATTTATTAATTCACGCTTACCTTCCCAGCAGATACACTGTTTAGCGTTTTGATTAATTCTACACGAGCTTCAATATCAGAGATAAGTATGAAACACGACAATGTATGAAACAAAATTTGAGTAAAATAATATAACAGAGATAAGTCAAGTCAAGGAGTTGGCCTTTTTGGTCATATATGCAACTCCATCTCGTGAAGAGAATAAAATGCAAGTATAAAATTGTAACATAAGTGAATTATTAGATAATGAGTACAATATATTAAACTAAAAAGAAAACATAGAGAAGAGTCAACAGTGTTTTGCTGGGAATTTCTTGTTTTGCTTCATTAATATTTACAAAACCGAAAAGTAAGAAACCTGTGGAAATTGAGAACAGCGAAGCCTTGAAACGTCAGCTATCCGCTTAACTGGACGACTCCCCATGTCCGATGAAAATTCCTGTAAGTTGTGAAAGAGTTTTGCAGATTTAAAATCTCAAAATGAAATCATCTAAGCATCCTTCTATCACCAATTGACGAGGAAGAAAGGAGGATGAGGGATTACCTGATCACGGAAGACAGTGAGGCCTTCCTTTAGGCTGAGCTGGAACCAGTCACAGCATGTCACTCTACAGCAAGATGGAACGAAACTATTTACCAAGATTCGACAGATCTATACTTATTAAGTGCCATGAGGAATCCGCTAATATTGTAAGAAATCCGTTTCGATTTCCATAAACGATGTCTGTAAAGTACCGATCACCTACCTACATTAGAACCACATATAAGTCATGTGGCAACAAAACATGAGAAGATTAGTAACTTATAGATATCTACCATGATAAGCAGTGAGGCTTCACAACCAAAGTATTTTTCAATGTCTTCACCGATCCACCGGCTTCTTCACCCCCTCAAGTTTTTATACATGACTAAGTTAAGTTTAAAAACGTATGATGCCAATTCTAATACAGTGGAGAAAACAAGGCGTGGCTTGCCTAACTTGACAACATTGGTGAGTTAATCACAAAGCAATCCAAATGCAGTAACTAGAAATGCTATTCAATAGTAAATCATTCAGTGCAACAAAGTGACTTACCGTGTCTAATGACATGTATTCCAATTGATTGCTCGAGCGTTCGAGCTTTGGAACCATTAGCATCATATTGGCTTAATCCTAGCATAAAAAAATCATATTGGCTTAATCCTAGCATAAAAAAATCATATTGGCTTAATCCTAGCATAAGAAAATAACGAATACGAGATTAAATTATGAAGTCAAATGGAATTCTCTTTTTACTAAACTTTCAATATGAAATTGCACTGCTATTGTTATTATTATTTTTTCCGATGAAGAGAAATTGCACTACTAATTTCTCATTGTTTTCCACGTAATAGTTGTTTACATGTGTACTTCATTTCTTGTTCCACACGCAAAGAAGACCCCCTCACTCCAAATCTCTTTCATATGATGACAACCAATATCGCCCAAGGTTATATGAAACGGGTCGGGGTGTTGGTTTGGGCCTTGGTTTCCCACCCCGCAGTTTTCTGGGGGAGAATTAATTCACCTATTTTTCCAAGAGCTGTAATTTGCAGGTTGAAATCGAACAACGCCCGCCCTCAATTGTGTGCGCAAAAAAGCCTTATCACTTGTGGTTCAAGTGTGATACTTGCTCGAGTCTTATATAGAGTGAAATATCGAGATAATATTCATTTAAGTGAGCGGACCACATTGTAATTCAAATAAAAAACAATATAATGCCAACACCGACTGATCAAATCCTTTCTTCTTGGCGATTCTAGAAAAGTGAGCGTAAAACTGCTAAGAGAGACAATAATCATCGGGAGAGAAGCCTAGCAAGTCAAAGGCATATACAGATTTCCTGCTAGTATTCTAAATAACATACTAGAATAAATGCCAACAAATCAAACCTAATCTACATATTCGAAAGCACCACGAGAGAAATTATCATATCAAAACCACAACTACATACTAAAAACTAAGCTTGCATATATGTATGAATCAAGTAGTTCTTGCTAATAGAGAGACTTCAATAAGAAACAGCGAAAGCTAGAAAGGATAAATAAAGAGAGAAAAATTCTAAACTCACGCTTCTTCTAAATCAATAACTTTAATAGCAACATCTCTCTGTTAAGCTCCTTATCAAATCTGCAACGGACGTAATGTAACAATGCATATTAAGTCATTCAGGATTTATGTGAAAATCTTACTTCTCAAATGAATTGAATAAGATATATCCTAGACAGATGTAGCGCTTTTGATATAGACTAAACAAAAACTGCTTAAGTGCAAAAGAGCGTCTAGGAGTATAGCAAATCAGTCTCCGTGAACCAAACGGTAAGTATGAGAACCTCACATTATAATAGTTTTTTCAATCCATACAAATCTTATTAATACTTTTTCTCCAGCATGTAACAAACTAGAAAGAAACTGAAAAATTATTACCTCAAACTGCAAGAAATGGATTGTGTCAAACGTTGCAAAAGAATTCACAAATTCACAAATTTACTTGCCAAAGAATTCCAGAACTTTCAGGAAAGAGTTCTGATTTCAAACGTTGGGGGGATTAACTTTCATGATCACAAATTCACAACATGCTTTCGATACGGTCATAAGATAGATAATTGTAAATTGTGATTACAGCTAATGAAGAGAAAAGTTTGAGGAGAAAAGAGTGTATGGCTTAATTAGTTTTGGCCTTCTCTCACACTGTTTATATAGGAAAAATAGTTGGTTACAGTAAGTACGCCTGAAAAATTATTACCACGAACACCAGCACGCATGAAAACAGCCCTTTTGAAAGCATACCCAAGGAGCGGGCATCCATCCAATCTTCACTTATAGACATCAAATGGCCTTATTTCCGTTCGTTAACTACTTCTAACGAGCAAGTTAGTAGCCTACCTTGGCTGGATGTTGGGACAAACAGTAATAACCGTGCTTATCCTTCTAATAAAGAAACTAAACCTTACCTAAGAAACCGATTCACCCACTACTGCTAGTATAGAAGAAGATCTATTAACACGCACGGCTACCTATATAACAAGTTGCCTCTGACCTCTGTCTCACGACCGCCAAATAGAACCTCAGTAGCTTCATGCCCCGACCTGACTGAACTACTACTGCCTTGGCTGCCTAGCTACTAATAACTTGGCACCCGTCCCCGCCAATATAGTAGAAAAGTATAAGTAGGATTCCACTCGGGGGCACACTTGTTAGCTGCAGTTCCCATCTGTCTTGTAAAGAACTTCGAATCCCTTGATTCACGGGGACTAGCTCCCCGCCATAGCAACTACTGCTTACTCTTGCTCCCGAGCTTCAAAATCCTTACTTCGGGGATTAAGGTAAAAGCGTTAACTACTTACTTGTGTTAGAGTAGGACAAGGCCTTTATCCTTCCTATTTCATATCATACTTGGGAACTACTATCTCTAAGTCCGAATATCGGCCTTGGTTCAACTCCTAGCTCAAACGCTGCCAACTCCTTACTTAGATTTCGGGGGTAAAGGTAGTTTACTTGTCGGGGCGATAAGTCGTAGCGAAGCCTAAGATTATATGACTGATTAGATTACTAGTTTGTTTAACTGAGGTTCCCCGCCTAAGTCCCATATCTTAAAGACTATAACTCAACAAACAAGCTGCCTTTACTTGGCTTCAAGTCCCATAAGAGAAGGAAGAATAGCTGGAAGTTAGAGAGTAGCTGCCTAGCTACAAACTCAAAAGCCCTCAGATTTGGCTATTAGTCCCTATTATTCTTATTTTAAAGTACCATTAGAGCTCCTTTTCCGACAACGGATCGGAGATCTTACTTTCTCAAGTCATACGCCTTTTGTTCACCAACAAGATGTTCCGCTCTACTTATCATTATTTACTAGCCCTTCACTTCAACTCATACTACTTTACTTCCAAATTATTCCCAAATCAAAGCTACTTGCTTATAAGAGCAAGGTGCATAGCGGGCTTGTTAAAGCATGGAAAGGTATCCGAGAAAAGAATGTAATGGCTATGAGATAGGCCCTCTCACCTAATCCTTACTAATACTAAGGATTGAAAGTAGCACAATCGGCTATAGGGGCGAACTCCAGATCCACAAATAGCCGCGGGCAAGCACATTTAACAAGCAAGTAGCTAGCTTCCACCTTACTTAACAAAGAAGGCGAAAGCCTTCGCCTATAGCTTCTACTTCTACTTAGCAGCCCAAATAAAGTACTCCTTTAACACACAAATACGCTCACTCTAGTACAAAAGTAAGTAAACAACCTGATCTGCTCCTTTGCCCATTCTTCGCATCTCGTTCTCCCTTTAGGTGGCATGAAAGGTTTGGAACAGCAGCTAGACCGCCTTGCTCTTAAAGGCAGCAAGTAAGTAAACCACCTTCTCATGTCTCTGGACCTTCTATGAACAGAGCTTTGAACTATAGCAAATAGCCTATTGGTTGAGCTTTGCTCTATGCTTGGCTTAATCGTTCCTATGCCCGCTTGAACAGGACCTAACGAGCAAATAAACCATTAGCCCGATCCACTTGTTGCCCGCTTGCTTTCGCACCTCGCTTATGCATCTACTTAGTTAGCATCCCAAATCAGCGTACCCATGCTTCCTTTAACAGGCTAGTACACAAGCTACTAAAGCTAGTAAGCTAGTATACTAGCATTTGCCCGATTGCTTTAACAGAGGCTTTACCTCCTGGTTCCCACCGTCCCCGTCCAAAACTATGGAACTCATCTAAAAGTTGATTTGCTAGATCAGTCGATTTGAAAGGCTGTACAGATGCTCTGTTGTAAAATCTAGATTTGCAGAAAAAATTGATTATTAGGATGAGTGGATGACTTTCTCTATGATGAGTATGCTTTTTTAAGAGCAAATATATATATATATATATATATATATATGGAACTAAAATTCTAGAACTAAAATGCTAGAATTTAAGAAGTTAGTAACTTAGTACACAAACTTGTAAGATATTAAGATGATTACCAAATTGTGATAAAGTCATTTTGAAACTTCGCCTCGATTCTATATCTCTTGAGCTACCCTCGAGAATTTTCATTTGAATAAGAGCTTCTCGGAAAAAGATAACAATAATAGCTTTCGGTAGATAACAACGGCACAAAGTTTACGTAAACTAATATAGCTTCACTACTACAGAATAACACATTTACCACGGTAAGGAAGAATTTTTATACCACTGTTCTACCAAAAATAGTGGCTAATATAGTTATACCACGGTCGAAATTTTGTTTGTTATTTGTTTATTAGTTTACACTACTGTTTCGTGTAAACCGTGTGGTCTAGTTTGCCATACGCCACGGTTCCAATTATTTATGTATTTTAAACTATATAACCCCACTGTTTCCCTCAAACAGTGATTTATAACTTTTTTTATTTTGGGCAAAATAATTAGCTACCGTGGCTTTTCAAGTTTTACACCAAAAAACCTCACTCTCTCATAACCGCCTTGCGCTATTCACTCTCCATTTCTCCAACTTCTACTATTATTTTTAGAAACCATTTTAATTTAACTGTGTTGAGCATCTTTCAATCGTCGATTGAAGTGGTTCTGGAGAGACGAAAGCAGAGGCTCGAATCCCACTAATTTAATTTACCTCTCAACTGGAGCTTCAAAGTGAATCAGAAAGGAATTGAATCGGTTAAGCCTTATATCTCGAACTCGATTTCTATCTCAAATTCTCTTCCGCCAAGGCAAGCTATTCTGGGTTTCTCGTTTCTAAATTAATGTTTGTTTTGTTTTAATTGTGATTATAAAGTCTATCTATTAAATTTCTGAATTTTACCTCAAAATTCATGCTTATTTGTTCTTTTGAGGAAACCTCATGAGTCTTCTTAGCAGTTAAATTAAATAGGGTTGGATACTTAATTAGGGTGGGTTTTCTCTCTGTTCTTCCTTGTTGTTTTCTAGTGATTTATTTTAGCTATACCAATCTGCAAGTTTGATTATATGTACTCTGAGTTGCTTGCCTTAAACTGTTTGATTGAACGAGTATGTTGGTTGGATGATGTGTCTTGAAGCAGGCAACAACGACCAAGTAGCAGCTTATATCTGTGTTTTCGATTTATTGTCAATATATAAAGTGTTTGATAAAATGTCGCAATAATGGGGATTTTATTAAGGGTTAATAAATTGTCTCCCCAGTGAAGCCAAGAGAAGAAAAAAAAAATGGCTTCACTCACACCAGGTATACTACTCAAACTCCTCCAATCCATGAATTCCGATACCAAAGTGGCAGGCGAACATCGCTCCGTCTTACTCCAAATCATTGGCATTGTTCTGCTCTGCCGGACGAGAACTCGCCCAACCATGGTTTCTATGTCCAGCTTTCGACTCTTCTAATTCCACTTACGTCTCGCTTTCCGACCGCGACAACGATCTCATTTTGACTAATAGATTGCAACTCGGTCGGTTTGGCGTATGTCGACCGTCTTGATTTCGATTCACCTGTTCCTCGTGGTATGCGGCATTCGTCCCGCTTTGTGGGTCGACATCCGTTTGTAGGAAGTCCCTCCCTCTTATTGCTCGTATTTAGCCTTCTAAGCGTGGGTTTGTGATTCAACCTGTTTCGATAATTGACCCTTCTCTTGATCCCATTGCTTTGCTTACATTCTTGGCAACAAGAAGAACCAACAACAAGTTAAGGATGACCCCAGAGTGGACAAGGAGAGGATTAGACCGGCACTTGCTTCAAAGGACAATGTTCCAGTTGAAAAGGAAACCGGACAAACCTAAAGCGTTTTCTTCTCCAGACCTCGGGGCAAGCAACCGAGGTCTATTTCAGTTGGGAGGAAGAATGTGGCTGTTGTTGAAATAGAGCCTTTGCCGACAAGCAAAGGCGAGTTCAAGGTCTTCGCCTCCGGTTCCATCTAAATGTGTGGTTCCAAGTTTGGTTCTGGCCGAAAGAAGAGAATAGGAAGACATCAAGAGAGCCTGCAATCATTGTGCCTTCAAGATATCGGCAACCTTCACCCAATGGAAGAAAGCAGGCTTCACCCAATGCTAGGAGGGTTCTATTTCTCCGGGTAGAAGGCTGTCGGGGGTTTGAGAGTTTACCGATTGTTCTTGATCTGCTAGTAAGAAGAAAATGGCTACTATAGCTGCGAGGGGATTTCAAAGGTTTCGAAGCATTAGTTGGGTCTGCTAATAAGACCATGAGGAAGAGCTGGGATGACCAACAATCGCGAGGGGATTTCAGAATCGATGAAACGAAGGAAAAGGCGGTTTCAAAAATAGAAACGGATATGCAAGCCATCTTGAGAACTCGGACATGCATTAGCCGGTGTTTGAGTGATGCCCATACAGACCGATGCTCGACGGGGCGACAACCGAGAAAATAAAGTCTACTAATTGTAAAGTCAAGGGTATTCAGCCCGAAAAGTCTAACCGTGCATCTCCAAGAATCACAGTTCATGAACGAAAATGGACCGGATGGCGGTATCCCTCTCGGATGCTTTGTTTTACGCTAACCTTGCAAGGCTTGGAAATGAAGCTCAAAAAAGGCGAGTGATTGCATCCACAGCTGCTTAGAGGCTTTGGAAGAAGCCGCTTTGCTCTTCGAAGTCTATTATAAGAAGTTTAACCATGTTTTCCGATCTATGCTCTTCATCCAAGGCTGGAAATCCTTTAGTAACCATTGGCGACAGATATCTTTAAGCTATACCTAACCGCCATGAAATCAGTAGTCAGTAGTCGAGTCTCTTGCTTCCATCCGCAATTCGACAGAGTGACAATGTCCCAACCGGCGTTCAAAAATCCATTTCTCTATGCTGTTTTGGCTACAGATCTTGATATTATCTCTCTCTAAATTGTCAAGATATCAACTCTCCTAAGATTCAGAGTGTTGAAAAGCATGCAAATGAAGCATTGGAGCAAGATATTATCCTTCCATCGCCGCCGCGAACGAGTGTTTCCAAAGCGACAAGCTATTGGCACAAACCATTCTAAAGTTCGGTATCTGCATCTAATCATGTTCTTTGGGTCATTGACAAGTGTTAGTGCTATCAATGAAGCATTGGAGCTCGCTAGATATTTACAATCGAGATGCAATTGTGGTTTCTACGATTTGTCGAGGAGATATCGGTTTTGCGGGGTTTAGCATCTTTGATATTAACTCAATCGATGGTGATGGGATAGTCCATCATCAAGAACATGGCCCTATCGCAGCAGTTCACAAACTTGAAGGCGGATTAATACCGGTTGGATCGTGTTGGAGAAAAAAGGGAGGAAATGTTGACTGAAAAAATTGAAAATGTTAAACGGAAAATTTACGGGTTTGTGATTCAACGTGTGGCCACTGTCTCATGACAAACCAACTATGCTTGCGAGCTGTAGACAAAAGTATTTGTCAAACTTTTATCCTTTTTCCCTCCAAAACAAGAGAATTTGTTTTGTAATAATATGGTCATTTTTGTTGTTTCAAAAAAAAAAATAAATTGTCTCCCCAAGGTCTTTGATTAATCATTTCAGCACAAATTTAGAAGCAAGATTTAATCAATGGTTTAATTATCTTTGATACTAGTATTGTTTTGCATAAAGCTTTCGCTTTGCATCGTAAATTTTTATATGGATATAGTAGCTCAGTGAAATAAAATCTACTGGCATATCAACTTTGCCTAGGATGATAACCGGCCTATTACTTGTCGGTTTCGTCTTTATACCTTTTGCGCCTCTATTACATTTGACTAGAAATGGCCCCACTTATAATTGATTTTGGCATGTAGAAGCCCACCTGTGCTCATTGTTAGCCAATATTGTAATTGCTTAGGATTAGACTATATAAAGTATTTTCTTTGGACTTAAGGTTATGTAGTTTAAAATCTAAGTTGGTAGATTTGTGTCTTAGCATGTGGTATTAGTGTTTTTGTTAATCATTGGTATTAACATAAAGGCTTTTGGCCGTAAAAGTAAATCACTTCACCTGTTTAGTTTAACTGAAACTAATTAGGGAACTTCACTATTTTTTTAAGCAATTTCACAATTCACAAATACCTTTAACTGGTTATCTTATTGTTACTTTAGATTGTTCCTCTTGTTACCTCGATTTGTCCTTGTGTATCTTGTACTTAAGCATAGTATAAATTGCTTTGGGAATGTCTAAGCGACTTCCTTGCAGTATGCATTTGGCTATGTGGCTTGCATTTTGCGGATAGAGGTACGTGAAGTGTTATTGGATTTCCTTTCCCTTTCATCAGTATCTTTACTGTTTTCTGGTTTTTATTTTTTGTGGTACCTGTATAAGCTCGACCTTTGTGATACTTGTATCTATGTAGAACTTGAAGGTTCACGAAAACAGAAGGCAATTGTTTTCCTCTTCTGCTTCAAAAGATTCCGCAAGTCCTTTTGTTCGACAACGTCCACTGGCGGCCAAGACAGTTGCAAATGCCTTAAACCCCCCTCCTCCCCCATGGGCCTATGGGTCAATGGCATCATCCAATTAATTATTTCTCAAGTAAGTGCATGTTCTTTCCTTTTAAATATTTTAGTAGATATTAGCAACTAATGAGAAAGTATCTTATGTTCTTAGTTTTAATTGAGCCATTTGAGGGTTGTAGAGGACTAGGACCACTTTATCAGTAAGTAATCTTGATACATATGACTTTGGTTAGTTGCGACTTTGGTTAATCTATATTACAAGTACATATGGCTGTAGGCTGCTGGTAATTGGTATGTGTGTTGTGTTGTGTAGTGCTGGTGCAGGTGCAAGTGCAGGTGTGTTGTGCTTGCGAAGGAAGAATTTGTCCACATTCTTCATCGCCATGCATAGCACTGGATTCGCAAGGGGGAGCTCCAAATACAGAGGTGCCACGCTTCACAAATGTGGTCGTTGGGAAGCTCGTATGGGACTGTTCCTCGGCAAGAAGTAAGAAATCTCCAACTCGACTCCATACATTTACAGAATGTCTGTATGTAGCTATTAGGCCTAGCTATTGGGCCAGTTAGCAATAAAAGAGGGGTTTTGTTGTTGGTGTTGTTCTTGGTGGGATAAAAAATAAGAAGGAAATGGAGTTCTTGCAAAATACTAGAATTTCATTTGTGGGTATTGTTGTATGGAGCTGTTGTTGCAATTGTTGCTGGTGCTTATTATATTTCTTTTCCAATTCAAAGGTATATAAAACCACTATTCTTGAGCTTAATGTTTTTATTTCCTTATTTTTGTTTGTTGAAATGTTGTGTACGGTAGCTAGAATTCTGAATGTGTTTTTGATTCAATTAATTAATTGCATTTGCAGCATTACCTTTCGTTTGGGGGAATTTTTTTTTTTTTTTTTTAAAAGAAATCGATAGACCATAGGCTATGGACAGTTTGTTTTGAAGTCTCATTGTGAAATTATGCAAACTCATTCTAAACTTTTACAAAACTTTCCAAGCATTAAACTACAAATAACTTAGTTTTCCCCACCATGCGCTACTTTTAAGTGAGATTTTATACTAAGAAATGACCACGCACTTAACCCCCTGGAAATAATCTATTACTTTATACTAAGCCTATAGGAATTGAATTTATAGGCTCTCGAAAGACGGGATACTAAGCCTATAGGAATTGAATCTCAAGAGTACACGTAGGTATTACATAACTCTTTTCGTTGTCGGTTTTTTTTTTCTTGGTTATATGTTGTGACTTGCCTTGTTATAAATCATTAAGGCCTTTCTTGTATTTAATTTTGTGGTGCAGATGGCAACTTGGATAGAGATGAAGGATACTTGAAGTAATTAGTAGTCGGTTAGGGTATACGTAATCCCCCTGGTTAGTGTTTTCTCTTAGCTATTTGAATAGGAACTTTTGGTGTATTTGCGTGATGCATGTGAGGTTCGCATAATTGGAATTTATTACTATTATCGCCACTCATGACTATGAGAATACTCTGGTACATATTTTTTTCTCTTGCAATTCCTTATTTATAAGATTGTACCATGGATCACTCTCTTTTATGATTTTCATATATAATTGGTTAAGTTAAAGAGGAGGTCGGTGGCTATACTAGTCTTCTGTGTGGGCTATTTCTATTAGTGACTTGCTAATGCCTACCACAGAGGCAGAGCATCTGATTCATGCCTGGATGGAGGACAAGGTAAAAAAAAAAAAAAATTAGCTGATCACGGTAGTGTACGCGAGCCCTTGTTTGCTATGTAAGTTTTTTGCAGTCTTATGTTTTTTCAGTGGCATTTTTCTGGTCAAGTATGTTGTGATGAGCTCGGCAGCATCAATTTTTTATAGTGCTGGCCTGGTTGTGCTTTCTTTTTAAGATATATTGTTGCTAATAGAGCAGGTTTGTTTTAGGCTTCTATCTGCAAATTAAACTACTTAACTGAACTTAGGGGGGGGTGCTTAATATATTTTCTTAACCCATGCAGACATTGCATACAGTTGCGATAGCAAATCTTGTGAGTGCAACTTCTTGTATACAATATCTTGTTCTTGCTTCTTTGGACCACAACTTCTCTTCATATTATTTAATTCTGTCCTTTCTTTTATATTCAGCAGAAGAGACTACCATATGCATCCAAGAGCTTCGTATGTTGTTTTTAAATTTATGAGAATCTGGCGTACTAAGTCTTAGTGTTGTAGTGATCTCATTTGCAAACCGGTTACTTAACTGCTCTGGCATTGGTCGAGACGGTTAAGTAGCTGGGTTAATCAATGAGAAGTATATTGCTTAAATTTTCAGGTTATGACATGATTTTTATTTATGAAATGTTGAAAATACAGAGGAGATTCTGCTAAAAATTTTCTAGAAAAAGTCATATATCTTAGGTATATATAGTTGTTTGAGATTTGGGGCGTGACACTTTCCTAGCTCGATAGATCATTTTGTTGTCGTTGAGTGTGTTGTGTAGGGTATCAATTCGATGAAGGGGGAAAAGCAAGAAGACCAAAAGAAAAAAAAAAAAGAATTGCATGCTCTCCAATCTGACGATCATCATTGCTATTTGAGTAAGGTATTATCTAGGTTCTTTATGCTTATATTATCCGAGCTCTATGTACTTGTAGCATATTTATTTATATCATGCATTCAATTACCTTCGTCTGTTAGAAAGGTGCCAAATGCTGCATTTTTTTTGTAAGCTTGCTTGTTAAAGAGTCCACATGGGGGTAAATTCCTTGAATGAATATATGCCACCGATTTTAATTGTTTTGATCCTTGAATGAGTACTTTTTTATTTTATTTTTTAATCACGACTATTTCTTTTGTAGGGTGACCAAATTTTGTTTAATCTTGGTTGAATGTTCTTGGGACGAGAATGCCAACATAGAGGAGGATGTTCTTGGTGAAGTTATTTCGAATACAAAACAAAATAGAATAAGTTGGTTTGGAGGTTTTTTATAATATATTTGTATTGATTATAATTTGGATTTTCGATTGGGAATGGATTGTTTTCAGATTGTGTTAGCAATTCAATGTCTTTGTGTTGGATGTGTAAATTTATTTCCTTTGTTTGTGTTGCACTATGAATTGTTTATTTGAGCAATGTGTTTTTAAATCCAGTGTGGATATATATGGTGAAAATGGGCAGGTTGCAGGTTGAATAAATATGATTATAATCAAATAATTAGGGGTTTTTATAAAAAAAAAAAAAAAAAAAAATACTATAAACCACGGTTTGATAAGAACCGAGGTATAAGCAATTTATATAACCCACGGTTTGTAATGACTATACACCACGGTTTGATAAGAACCGAGGTATAATCAGTTTATATAACCTACGGTTTGTATCCAACCGTCGTATATATTATCACTATTTCCTACGGTTTGTAAATATAAGACCAAACTTTTCGGACTATTAACCACGGTTTGTAAATCCTAATACCACTGTTTTACTTAAAACCGTGGTATATAAGAGGTATTTTTCCCCATGGTTTTGTTAGAAGTATTTGTCACGGTGGTTGTTACCACGGTATGGAAACAGTGGCTAAAGGCTTTTTACCACTATAAATAACAGTGATATATGAGCTTTTCTGTAGTAGTGCTTGGAACAAAATTAAGGGCTCATACTTATTGACTGAAAAACAAACCTAAAAATCCAAAATGCAAAACGTATATGATGTACACAGTGACTAAACGAAACAGTAGTAAATGTCCAAATGCTGATGAGAGGGTACAAAACACGCATCCCTAATTCAAAATAAATTTCAAAAAAATAAAAAAATAAAAAAAAATAAAATGGAAACTATGCGAGAATGTTGGCGAGGAAAAGCATATAGTATGAAAAAGGAAAAAAATGAACAAAAATAGACGAAATAACGCATATAGTATCAATTTTGAAAAATAGACCTTTTCAAAATTGATGGATGAGACTAGGGCAAGTCAAGGGATGTTGAAAAGCTCAAAATTGTATACTGGTGTGGAACCCTAAGACCTAGATCTTTGGTACAGGCTGGCTTACCAAAATGTTCTTCGAGATAAGAATCAAATTCCTGCCGGAATCAACAAACCCCAAAACAGAATTCAAATCTAGAGACCCACCAAATTTCTGAACAGTTGGAGAGAATAAAATTAAGCCGTCGTATAAATACTCTCCGTGTTGAGATAATTTGAGATTAGAATCAGTGGCGAGATGGAAATCGAGGTGGTAGTTACGGTTTTTGAGGGAGGTGAAGTATAGGGAGTGGGAGGATTTTAGAGAGCGAGGAGAGAAAGAAATTTTCGTTTTTAACTCAATGATATTTCGTTTTTTTTTTTTTTCTCTTTTCGCAATTTTTCAAAATTTTAATTTGTAACACTTCTCCAACGCTTTTTAAGCGTTGGCAATTAATTCCGGAAATTCAACCAAATAAAGTAACGCTTTACAATATTGCCAACGCTTATTTAGCGTTGGAAATTTACTAACGGTAAATAACCGTTGCAAATCAAAAAAGGTGCGTGTTGCAAATATCCTATTATGGTGTAGTGCAAGTTGTTACTGGTCTCTTCCATATAATGATCTGTGTCAAAATTAGAGTCTGCAAAGGATAAGAATTGATGCACATCAGTTTTAGGGAAAGTCTTGTCGCAATATTCTTGGATAACATTTTCTATCATACTTACTTCTCTTTCTAATTCCTCTTCCATTTGATGCTTCAACATCTTAAAAACATTAACTTCCACAGAAAGATTTTCGAAAGACATGGTCATAGATCCATTGCGACAATTGATAAGGGCATTGGCTATTGCCAAAAAATGATGCCCTAGAATAATAGGAATGGAATCATGAGCTACTTCAATGTCAAAGATGACAAAATCCACAGGGTCGTAAATTTTTTTTACATTGACTAAAACATTTTCAACTATGCCTTTTGGGTATTTAATGGAGTGATCGACTAATTGTAATGTCATAGTTGTAGGTGTAAGCTCATGAAAATTGAGTTGTTTGAATAGGTAGTGATAAGAGCCCAAAAACTGTAGTTTTAACCCCTTAACAATCATACTCTTAAACCAATTATGCGAGTAATAAATAAGAGTTAATGCTGATTACGTGCTTTTATGTATTACAGGCATTGAAGTCAATTATTTGCCGAAAGGAGCAAGGGTTGGTTGCTAAGGAGTTCTGTGAATAAAGGCTACGATTCAAGGAGAAAAAACCTTTTCAAAGCCCGGTCAAAGCTGAAAAGTCAAAGTCAACGCGGGCAGAAACAGCACACAAAAGTCAGCAGAACTTCCGAAGGCCGTATCTTTTGACTCAGACCTCGGAATTGGGTATACCTTATGTCAAAACGACCGTCTCGGAAAGAGATTTCCAATGGTACTAGTCTTGACCCAATCAGAGGAACAAAAGTGGACGAAAAGTCTATCGAAGCCAAATCTAACTGAAGAGCTCTTTTTGGACTGAAGAAATTGGGTTTTGGGCCCGATTTTCCGACCCGAAACATGGCCCCAAGCCCATGCACGATTTTTGGATCTGATTTGGGCTGCATATAAAAACAAAAAAAAGCTTAGCTCTTGTAAATGGTAGCTAGAGTTAGAATAAGATAGTTTTAGATCTAGATTTTTAGACTCCATTAATTAATTAATTTTTTATTCTTTTTTTAAATTCAGTATTGAATTATTGTTTATTGATTTTTCATTTAGTAGCTAGGACTAGAGAATTAGGTTAGCCTCCATTAATTGTTTTGAATAACTTGTTTTAGATCTAGTTTTTACTTTTAATTAATTAGTGTTAGAACAAAGTAGATTTTTATTTAGAATCAATATTAATGTATTAATAAAGTATTAGTTTTCATTTCTATTTAGTTGTTAGTTAAATTCTTAGTTAGTTTAGTTGTTTTTAGATTCATAAATTAGATTGTCTTCATTTGATAATTAGTTAAATCATAATCATAGTTCCAAATTAGTTTTAAATCTTGTTTTAGTTTATTTAGAATCATTAGATTATTATTCATTAGATCTAATTTCGATCATTTAGTTATTAATCATTTCGTAGTGATTAATTTAGTTTTGAATTCCTGATTAGATAAATATCGTAAATTTATAATCTTTATATCATGCCTTGTTTAATTTCATTGAGAAATGATAGCATAATGATTCTAGGCTAAACCTCCATTAGAGGGGGTTAAGGAAGCCTTGATGAAGGCTTGATTGTTGTTAGCGTAGAATAGTCGTAATTTTCCATTCTACTCTAGAAACAATTAGTCCACCATGAGAATGGGGTTGGTTGTTTCACATGCTAGATGTTAGTTGGTAGAGATTACCATGAACAACTAGGGATTAGGATGAACCGATTGTTATGCTAAAGCAGTTCAATTCGGATTACGACAAATCTTCGCTAGTTAATTAAGTCGAGTTAAGGTGGAATCAATCCCCCCTAATTCTTTATCTCGTATCAATTTAGTATTCCATAGTCGTATAAAGTCGTTTCTTGTTAGCATAATTTGCATCGTAGTATAATTCTTCGTAAAACTCTCATTAACTTTAGTAGGATTGATAAGCTAAGAAAACGCGAATTCTAAAGAACTAGGAGTGGAACGAATCTTCTATTCCAACTCTATTTCAATAGTACGCGAGAGTAGAAATCTTTGATAAATAGAACCACGAGCAACAATTAGTTTTAGTTTTACTTGCGTTTGAATTTCATCGTTTATTCGTAGGTAAAACTATAAGTTTTACGTTTATCCGGCTGTATGGAAGGAGGCTAACACTTGCTCCAAGATCGAGCAGAGCAGTAGCTATGTACTTATCTCCTATAGTGCAAGGAACGGTCGAACGACCAAGATCTTTATACTTGATGATTCCATTAGTTTCTGTGATGGATGGAAATTGTTTTGTAAGGTAGGCATCTTTTGGAATGTTAGTTCTTCTTTTGTTGGTGCATATATCCTTGAGAAATTTGGCATGTTTGGGTAAATGTTTGATGGCATCTAGAAATGGTAGATTTATGGTTAGATTCTTGAATGTCTCTTTGATTTCATCAAAATTTTTATCATCCTTGGGTGTCATCAAGCGTGCTGGAAACGGTGCCTTTGGTTTATATTTCATAACTGGGTCAGGTTTGTGAGATGATGGTTGAAGAACTGGAATTGCTATAAGGACATTAGGAGGTATCTGTTTTTCAGATTCTTGTTCTGGTAATATTGGTACTGCAACGGGTATCTCTATAGGTGCAGGGTCTTTAGGCAAGACTACTCTATTGTCAACTATTTTGCCAGAACGCAAGGTTGTGACCGCTTTAATCTCTCGTGTTTTAAGAGTTTCATTGTGATCATTGGTAGCTTGTTTTTATCTTTGATGTAACAGATGGATTGTTTGTTTTATGGTTGCCATGATATACGTTTGTTGTTGCATCAAAGATAGCATGAACACCAAAGTGACACTAGTAGGTTGGGCAACTGGAACTAGGTCTCTTTGGTTGTTGATTTGTGGATTTTGGTAGTTCTGGTTAAAATTGGATGGAACCATCGCTCTATTCTGAAGGTTGTAGGTACCTTGTCCATGTCTGAACTGATTGAATGTATTTTGTGGTTTGACATGATTTGTGAATCCTGGAGGTGGTTGGGGTTGTGGATTAGTATTCCATTGAAAATTTGGGTGTTGCCTCCATGGTTCATTTGGTACATTGAAAGCACAAACTTCTTCTGGTTGAAGTGATGCGATGTTGTTGAGCAAGGGACAATGGGTAGATACATAATTTAAATCGAAACAGAAAGTACATGATGCTATATATATGTTCATGACTGGTTGGGGAGTATGTTTTTTTTGTTTGGTTGCGAGGGCATCTATCTTTCTTATGAGGGTTTCGATTAGTGTTTTAATCTCTGGATCGGATTTTACCTCAAAGATACCATTGGCTTTAGAGGTACTAAGCCGGGATGTTCTTGAATTGTTTGTGTCTCCCCAATGAGTACTCTTTTATGCTTGGTCTTCAAGAAAGGTTATAGCTTCTGTAGCACCTTTATCTAAAAAGTTTCCATTACTCATGATATCCAGTGTTACTTTGTGTTCATGGAGAAGACCTTTGAAAAAACATTGGACAAGAGTGGATTTTTCTAGTTTATGGTGAGACCATGAATGGAGCAGGTCAGAGAATCTATCCCATACTTTGGAGAATGTCTCACTTGGACTCTATCTGAAGAACTGTATCTTGCTTACTATCTCCTCTATTTGCTTTGGTGGAAAGTACTTCTTCATGAAGGAGAACACTACTGATAAGAGCCCAAAACTGTAGTTTTAACCCCTTAACAATCATACTGTTAGACCAATTATGTGAGTAATAAGTAAGAGTTAATATTGATTTCGTGTTTTTATGCATTTCAGGCTTCAAAGTCCATTATGTGCAGAAATGTGCCACTTAAGCGAGATAAAGGAGCAAGGGTCGGTTGCTAAGGAGTTCTGTGATTAAAGGCTAAGATTCAATAGGACAAAGCCTTTCTAAAGCCTCGTCAAAAGCTGAAAAGTCGACATGGGCAGAAACAACACACAAGTCAGCAGAACTTCCGGAAACCGTATCTTTGGACTCAAACCTCAGAATTGGGCTTACCTTATGTCAAAACGACCGGCATCGGAAAGAGCTTTCCAATGGTCCAAGCCTTGATCCAATCAGAGGAACAGAAGTGGACGAAACATCTGTTGAAGCCAACTGCAGCTGAAGAGCCCATTCTGGACTAAAGAAACTGGGTTTTGGGCCCGATTTTCCGGCCCAAAACATGGCTCCAAGCCCATGCACGATTTTTGGATCTGAACATATAAAAACCAAAGCTTAACTCTTTGTTGAGGGGTAGATAGGGTAGATAGTTAGACCTAGATTAGAAATTAGGTTAGTAGCCTCCATTAATCAGTTTAGATCTAGTTTTTGAATTCAATTAGTTTAATTTAATTAGTTACATCCTTGTTTTAGATAAACCTTGAATCTTTGTTCTTCATTTAAGTAGATAAATAAATTAGTAGTTATTATTCAATTTCGATTTGTCAATTACAATTCTTAGATCTAATTTCATTATTTACTTGTTATTCAATGCTTAGTTATTAATTAGATTTTGTTATTGTTTAATTTAGATTAGTTAAATTTCATAAAATTAGAATCTTTATATTATGTTTAGTTTAGATTCATATGGAAATGATTATGAATGATTCTCGCTAAACCTCCATTAGAGGGGGTGAGAAGCCTTGATGACAAACTTGATTCCGATTATCGTAGAGTCGCCGTAATTTCTATTCCACTCTAGAAACGATTAATTCGCCATGAGAATGGGTTTAATCGTTCACATGCTAGTTATGAATTGGTAGAAATGCCATGTGTAATTAGGGATTAGGAAGAACCAATTGTCTGCTTGAAGCGATTCAATTCGATTACTGACGATTAAATGGATTAGTGGATTAAGTAGAGTTAAGGTGGAATCAATCCCCCTCTAACTCCTTATCATAGAATCAACGTAACATTCCCCTAGTTATTTAAATAGTCGACTAGTTGCATCTTGTGGGTAGTTGCATCGTAGTATAATTCCCCTCGTAAATCTCTCATTAGACTTTAAGAAGAGTAATTAGACTTAGAAAACACAACATGCGGAGGGACTAGGAGTAGAACGAATCACTCTACTCCACTCTATTTCGATAGATTTGAGAGAATAGAAAACTTTGATAAAACACGTAGTAAAGAGATAGTTGTAGTTTACTTACGTTTTGAATTCATCGTTCATTTCGTAGGTAAACTACTCTTTTCACGTTTATCAAATGGCGCCGCTGCCATCTTAGTTTCACTTTCGCATTGTTTTCATAGTATAAATACCTTTCTTAAAGTCCCATTTCACCCACCCACCCTTGTTTGATTCATACTGTGGATGTCCGTTTGATCATTGAAAAATTCCTCGAGAAAATACACGGAGCGCACCCGCGCCCAAAGAGAGCGCGACCCGCGCCCAAACACTGGAATTTCATCTACCACTGAGCACGCCCGCGCCCATACCAAAGCGACCCGCCATTCAAACAAACATAACTTCGAATTTATCTTTGGCGACTTCATTCAGAGGGCGCGCAGCTTAGCTGATTTTTTCGGATTTCGACAGTTTTGATTCGAACTTTGATCTTTCATATTTTTCAGTGTTCTAACTTCTTATATACACTGAACACGCGTAAACAAGACGCTATTCATAAGCGAAGCAAGGACGCAATCAGGTAATCCTTTCTTCCTCACCTCGCATCTCCAGTTAGAGGTTTATACTAGTATATCAGGATTGTTTGAAGTATTGTCGTGTTTAGTTAAGTTTGGTCTTAGCCTTGTATGAGATTAAGGTCTGGACGAACAAAAACACCTAACATAATTACACGGCAAAGTCAACAAGCACGCCTATCTAGTATACCACCAACTACACCTCTAGCTACTATTTCACACACACCACCTGACATAATGCCTGAAGATGGAGAGACTCCTCTCTTGGACTTCTACAAAGCCTTGAGCGATAGCCCTAAATCTTGCATCGTTCTAGCAGACCCAGTGGGGGATTTTCAAATCCCCCCAAATATTTTTAATTTGTTACCCGTTTTTCATGGTTTAGACCATGAAAAACTCTATCAGCACATGCGTAGGATTGAACAATTCCTAACAACATTCCACCATCCTACGGTTGGTGGGGAACAAATTAAACTAAGGGTTTTCCCTTTCACCTTAGCCGATAAGGCGGCGTCTTGGTTAACTGCCCAAGCGCCTAATTCTGTGGACTCGTGGGCTAAACTTGTTCAGTTGTTTATGGAACATTTTTACCCACCCCTAAAGACGGATGAGATGCTTTCCAAGATTCACTTCTTTCGAGAAAATCCTCATGAATCATTTTCAGAGGCTTGGAATCGTTTCACCGATCTCCTTATAGAGTGTCCACATCATAACTTAGCGAAAGACACGTTAGTTCGTGCCTTTTTCAAAGGACTTCTACACCACCATAAAGAAGTCCTTGACATAATGAATGGGGGTAGTTTCTTAATCATAGGAGCCTCGGAGGCTTATAAATTTTTAGAGGACCAAACTAAGCGAAATAACAACTGGGGGGGTAGTGACGATATCCACCGCTCCGCTAGTTCTTCTAATACAGTTAAGGCTACCAGTATGTTTGAGGTTAAATCTGATCCCGAACTTAAAACAATCGAATCTCTCACTAAAAAGGTAGACGCCATCACTAAAATCGAATCTCTCCCCGTCATGAATGTAAATTCAAATCCATGTAGTTTCTGTTGGAGTCCTGAGCATCCCGACTCCCACTGTCCTATAGCCTATGAACAGGCTTGTTCCATTAATAGTGAACCTAACGCCCCTTGGAGACAAAATCCCAACTTCGGTTGGAGAAATAACCAACACGTCACACCTCAAGGGTACAATAATCAATATGTTAGGCCTACACACAGCTTTAACCAAGCCCCACTACGACAAGGACAGGGTCAGGGAAATTTTAATAATTATAACAACCAAGTGCAACCTCGACAAGGACAAGCACAAGGTCCAGGTAGTTATAATAATTATAATGCTAATAGAGGTATCGTTCCGGTAAATAATAACTATCAAAATCCACCCATAAATAATTCACGTGAAATAGTTCCAGTCACACCACCCGTGACTACTACACCCACACAACCGGATCGTCTTGACACCTTCATACAAGTGAGCCAAAAACTTTTCCAAACCATGGCTCAATCTAACCAACAGCTTCTACAATCCGTTAATAATTTAACCCAACAGTTGACTCAAGATAAAGCACAAACCAAAGGTGTGTTGCCAGGTCCCGAAATACCTAACCCTAAAACAACAAACACAGCCTTTAAGGTAACCAATAATACTAGTAATGAATATAAAAATGTAGGTGAGCTAAATGCCATCACCACTCTCCGTTCTGGCAGAGTGGTTGATAACAAGGTAACTATGCCTATAGTTACCCCACCAGTAGCCCCTACACCTGCTATTTTACTAGATACCGAAATTGAAACTGAAGAGCCTACCACTGTAGAGGTACCAGTTCGTTACAACACAACCTAAGAAACAAAAAACCAAGCTTAAACATCCAGGTGAAACAATTTCTACATATAGAGTGAAACCACCGTTTCCACAAAAATTAGCCATGTTAACTAGGGATACAAATTATGAAGAGATTAGGGATGTTTTCAAGAATCTAACTATAAACCTTCCCTTCCTTGAAGCTATTAAAAAGCTACCACACCATGCTAAGTTTCTTAAGGAGTTGTGTACTAATAGGCGTAAGACCAATATACCAAAAGACGCCTTTTTAACAAAACAATTCCCAACATTATCTGAACATAATGGAATTGTTAAGTACAAGGACCTTGGTCGTCCTACTGTACAATGCACCTTAGGAGATTCCTATACGACGACCGCGTTATTAGACCTGGGGGCTAGTGTTAACTTACTCCCATTCTATTTGTATAGACAAATAGGTCTAGACGAGATGCAACCCACTAAAATGACGTTGCAATTAGCTGATAGGTCTATTAAGTATCCTAAGGGTGTGGTCGAAAATGTGCTCGTAAAAGTTCGGGATTTCTACTATCCGGCTGATTTTGTAATCCTTGATACAGAAGTCGCTAATGACTCTGTCCCGATCATCTTAGGGCGTCCTTTCCTGGCAACTGCCAATGCACTCATTAATTGCCGCGATGGTTCGATGTCCATGTCTTTTGGCCATCTTGCTGTTGAAGTAAATGTTTTTCAAAAAAAGAAGACACATGTACCCAATTCGTCTATGGAGGGAGAGGTAAGCATGATCGAGAGCTTCGCTCGAGATTATTTCAACAACACGTTCCTTGATAATCATATGCCCAAATTTCTGTCCTTTGGCAGTTCAGACTCCAACATTTTCATCCCTATACCAGTCGATACACATATTACGGATGAGGATGACATAGATGACTTTCTCAAAGATATAGAGGACTATCATAGTAACGTAGATATGACCAATCTAGATGAGGAATTAGATGAGTTTCTTAGAGCAGGTGATGAGTCACCCCACCAAGAACTACCTTGCACAACATCCACCTCGACTCCCCACCTTCCACCCTTTCAAATGAACCTCGAGTTTGCACTCGATCCTTTGGTTTCTCCTATGCTTCATAAATTTTTAAATCCTCCTAGTAAACAGATACTTCAGAAGGACAAACCACTTGACACCTTCATTTTCAGACTTGAGACAGTCCCTAACTACACCATGAATGAGTTTTGTGCTAAACCCACATCCTCATTTTTTCCATTCCTTCCTTCAACAACTTATCCATATCCACAATATCTTCCACAACCATTCACTTTTCCACACTTATTCACTAGGACACCCTCTCGTTCAAAAATGAAAAAGAAGGTGCATGCTAGGTTACGTTTTAGGTCTATCCGACTTTGCCTTCATTTCACTAGGTTGCGTCATAGGAAATCTTGGTGCTTGATTGTGTTTGGATATGTTTTCTGTGATATTTATTTATGGAATGATCCTCAACTATTTCGGTTGTTGATATATGATAAACTGCATGTTCATACATATGTTTAGATAAAGTCTCGAGTATCTGACTATAAACGACTCAACTTTTGTGTTTGGTTCATTTCCTTTCATTTTCATATATTGGTAAGTGCACCATTAAGGTAACCGGGCCCTCCCTATGGAGTGTGTGGCTATAAGTACCGGATCCTAAGTCCACGTTTAAACATAATTCACGTTTTCCACTCTTGCATGTTTTCTCGGATTTTTGAGTCATGTTTCTCTATGGGGTGAATTATGTCTTTCTTGTTTATTGTTTTTCTTTTTAAAAGTAAAAATATATATATATATATATTAAAGAATAAACATAGTAACCTAGGAAGTCTCGGGAATCTGACTTTAAAAGACCCACTGCTAAAAACAAATTTTCTAAGCTTCATTGTAAAAATTTGTTTGGGGGTGGGGTGTTCGTGTTCTCGTACTAGAATGTTTTATGTCCCATTAGAGTTGCTTAGGCCGTTTTATTGTATTCCGATTCGGGTTGACATAATCTATTAATAAGAGTTCATGCGTTCGCATAACTTACGTCATGCACGCACTTCGAGGCGTTATCCACTATCTCGTATGTCATCCGAAGTTGGAATAGAGTGTTTTATGGATCATTGGATAGGAAATTCTCTCCTGATCATTTCCATATCTCATTCGCAAAAATCGGACCGGTAACGAAGCGGCAATTTTGTTTTGAAGTTTCGCGAAAAATAGAAAAATTCGAAAATTTCGAATTGGGCTTGGGCCCAACCCGCGCCCACCGACAGCGCGACCGCGCCCTTACCTTAGCCAACAGTCGCGATCTTCTTCTCCATCCGCCATTAACGCCCAAGCTCCAAAAACCTAAAAAACAAAATCAAAATAAAAAGAAAATGAAAATTAACCCACGCCCAAAATCAAAACCCAACCCAAATCAACTCCAAACACCACCGACCACAACCACCACCGATTTCCATCACTAAAAACCTCCGAAAATTCAAAATTTTGGTGCTGCCGCGACGACCACTCCACCACCACCACAGTTGTTTCAACCGGTCTATTAAAATCCCACCACCACATCACATTTAAACCCCCATTATATTCCAAACTTCCAATGGCTCAACAACGCCGAATTTTGCCGGAGCAAGTCTTTACTGGCGATCATTTCGCGCCGTTTTACGGTGACAAAATGATTAATAGAGACTGGAACAGCTTGTGGTACTCGACCGAAGCCTTCTATCATGAAGACTTGGTACGACGGTTCTACAACACCAGGGAGTTGGAGGGAAGTAGGATTTTTGTTTTGGTAGCGAAGAGGAGGAAGGAGTTGACTACTGGGGTGTTGGCTGAGATTCTAGGCATTCCGCCTAGAATCCATCTGGATGCCACGCTACAGGAGTCCCAGTATGATGCGGTAGAGCCTTTGATGGACGCTACTGTCATCAATGGGAGCTACAATATAAGCTCCCATTGTGTTCGCCAGGCATCCCTCAGGACCAACCAGCTGGCTACAGCTCAGTGGATTGGTCGGAATGTCCTAGGGAAGGACAATGTCAGTGACATCGGTCTGACTTGCCTCCACATCTTATGGGTACTCCAGGAGCAGAAGTACGAGTTCTGCATCTTGGAGTTTTTGCTGAGCATGATTAGGGGGGTGGGAAAGTCGTTGGCACCTCTTCCTGTATTAATAACGAAGATCATGCTGAAGATGAAAGCAGCTCCGGCGTCTGATAGGATTTACATTACCCTGCACTGTAACCCGCGTATCTATAGGGAGTGTGTCCAACAAGTTTGGAGATTGCCCGAGGATAGGGAACAGGACGAGGTAGAGGAGGCCAGAAATGAGGATGACTCGGAGGAGGATGAGGAGGACGTGACTTGCTTCGATGCGGATGCCCTGGAGAGGTGTTGGTCAGATGCAGAATGCATGGCCGTGCTTCATAGGGGCATGCGTTCACTAAACACTATCTGTGAAGACCTCCGGACTCGACAGGCGACTATCCATCACAACTTCGAGATCCGCACCCAGAGAGAGGATGAGAGGTGGGAGCAAGCGAGGGCTGAAATGGAAGCCCAGCGCCAGTTTAGAGCAGATATGCTTGCACGCTTCCCACCTCACACGGACTCTGCTTCTGAGGACACAACTACGAGGCACGAGCGTCGTCGACGAAGGACGAATGGTGCTATTCCATCAGGATCTCAGGAGCAATCTCCGGAGCATGTGCCCTCCGCTACCAGCTCCGGAGTTGTTAGGGATAGCATCGGTTGATGTTCTATGTTTATTTGTTATTTCATTATTGTTATTTTTTTTTAATGCAAGTTTATTTCCGTAATTTGAATTTTGTAGTGAAATGTACTCCGAATGAAATTTTTAATATAAGGGGTTATTTTCAGTATGCGTGGTTGTTTCATATTGATCCCACCTTCCCAACTTGTTTGGGGGTGGTTTTATAAATTCAAGCATTATTTTTATAACCCTCGTGTTAGAATTTATTGCGGAGTCAAGGTGAAAATATGGCCGTTTAGGCATATCTATGATTAAGAATCATTGTAGGACGAAATCTAGATTAAATAGGTACATTCAATCATTAAATCAACCTAAAAGATACTGGGTTTGAATTAGAATCAAGAAAATGAGTTGTTTCCGTTTTCGGGTTTGGAAATTTTAGGATTTCCGGAAACTGCCGTAATTAGTTTTGGCAACTTCCCGATCCATTTTAGCAACTTAAAACCTATATAAACTTGATACAATCTACACTCACAACTCACACTACACCTAAACTCCGTCACTCACCTTTCACTCACGCGATTCCCTCGTTTCGGCTCATTTTCCGAGTTTCAGCAACTCCGAGCGCACTCGCGCTCTGTATATTTTTTTCTGAGTTTTTGTCAGAGCGCGCTCACGCCCAAGTTGAGCGCGACCCGCGCTCAATCACTGGAAATCCAAAATACAAAGAGCGACTTGCGCCCTAGTGGAACGCGCTCGCGCCCTGACCTCCGTGGACCAGGAAATTTCCAGTTTTTCGCGCACAGTATCCGGATCATTCGCAGCTATTCCAAAGCGTAGTTTTGAGATGACATCTCCTACAATAATACCGGAACAGTCTTTCGAAGATTTGTTCCAAAGCGCTACTTATGGTGCTTGGTTTCGTGAGGTGATCACATACGTTGGCTGGGAACCGCTTATGGTAAGACCGGCTGAACTTTATTCTCCAGCACTTGCATCTTATTTTTACAATAACTGCATTTTCTTTGAGAGACCGGATGGAGAACAAGTGTTCTCCATCAACATTGATGATGAACCAATGGAAATTACTAGGTTCTTGCTAGCGTTTGTTCTTGGACTAGCTATGGCCGCTGAAATACAGGACCCATGGTGCTATTGGGTAGATAATATGTATGTCTACACTTATGAGTTTTTGCATGAGTCGTATGGCGCAGGCATTTTCCGTATCGAGGACCAAGGGGACTATAACGTCGCCTTTGGTAGCCTGTCCATGAACATAGGAACTGTTATGTTTTGGATCATGCTAAACATTTTAGGGGAATGGCGTTTTCTTCTGTGAATGACGCCACTTGCAGCGTTTTCCTTGCTTTAGCCACGGGACGCCGGTTCTATGACCTTCCCAGAACCTTGATGTCTAGTTTAGCACGAGCCCATACCATGAGGCATAAGTACCTTCTTATGCCTGTTCTAATTTCCCGTATTATGCTATGTTTCTTTCCTGTTTTTTGTACACGTTTCACGGATTGGATTAGGGTAGACATGGTGCGACCCACCAATAGTATTATTCGATCTTTCCGTGCAATGACTTGGCAAGGGTGGCGGATACAACCTCACCAGGTTGCACCCTACACCCCATCAAACCAAGTGGCACTTAATAGGTTAGCAACCATAGATGATAAATGGCGTGAAGCCTGGCAAATTATCATAGCATGGCAGAACGCGAAGGAGCCTCACTTCTTTATAGAAGGAGAGGATGAGGAGAATGAAGCATAAAAGAGGGAGTGGAGGTCAGTTTTTAGTTTCTGTTAGTGTCTGCTTATGTCCCAAACATGTTATTTCTTACTAACCCCATAATGGGTGAAACTCTTATAGAGTTGCGTCAGTTTTTTATTTCCTATATTAGTACGTTCTAACCTTGTTTTGCAGATGTTCCTGAATTTCACGCGCTTCAATGGTATTTTTCCTACCCTCTTTATTTAAATGCTTCGAGGACAAAGCATGCTTCTTGTTTAGGGGGGGGGGGGGCATAGAAACACGTGTAATTAAGGCATCTGTTAGGATATAGATATGTATAATATGCACTTGTTTTCTAGTTAAAATTTCAAAAATTAAAAAATATAAATAAATAAGTTATGCTATATACTTAGGAATATTGGTATTGTTTTCTTTCTCTATGCTCTTAATAATCTAGAAGTCTCACGTAGCTTTTGCATTTGAATAATTTGTAGAAACTTAGGTTAATATGTAGGTAATAATCTTTGCATCTATCGATAAATATATTACATGAGTATCTATGATTGTTAGCAGTAAGTTTCTTAAATCTAGGCTAGAGTACTTATTCTACAAATCCTGTGAGAATATAGCCTAAAGCCTTATATGAGCGAAACATTTGAGAAATGACACAAGGGAGAAGTAAAATCCGGATAGAGAAATCACACGTCCACTTGCTTGATCACTAAACCATATCCTAAGCGAGAATTTAGGCCCTCTTTGGAACAATATAGCCAGAAATTCAAACCTATGAATTAATTTTCGCTAGTCGCCCCCCCGAGCCCTTCTTTAGCCTTTCATAAACCACAAATCCTTTACCCTGTTACAAAAACAAAACAAAATAAAAATAAAAAATCAACCCACCCAATTTAGAATAAGTCTGAGAATAGAATGAGGAAGAAAGAAGAAGAGAAAAACCTGTGTAAACAAAAATTAGTTAGTTGCTTCAGAAAATAAAGGAAAGAAGTTTCCATCCAAGAAAAGAAAAATAAAAATAGAAATAAAATAAAAAATCCAAAAATAGAATAAAAGGGAGTCAAAAGCCAAAGAAAAGAAAAAAGAAAAATATGGCTAAGGATGGAAACAAAGTGTAGGAGCTCTAGTAAATAACAAGGTTTTCTCTAGTTACATAATATGAAGACTCTATTATCTCAGACTTGTCCTTTTTGAATATCCATTTCCTTCCTTCTTAAACCATCTCCTAATCCCCGCAACACCTAATAAAGACCTCTAGCTCAATTAGGAATAGGTTAGTGTGATAGTAAGTGGCAGATGTGTTTGATCGACTCCGGCTTACTTGTTTGTCATTAAGTTTGTAAGGTAAAGTGTGCCCACTGCACACTGGAGTAGCGAAACTTGAGTGGAAAAATCAGAGTGTTGTATCTTGACTATTATTGTGAGAACCTACTTAAGGACGCTATTCCGATTTTTCAGAAACAAACCTGCTAAACATTTTATAGTACTACTCATTGTTTATATGGTTATTGTAGATGATAGATTATTATGCATATATTAACTTAGGTTTTTTACTGGGTTATTCTTGTTCATAGCTAGTGAGATGTATAGATATTTGGAGCATGAATAAGGAAACAATAGTTTTATTTCTTAGTCGTTGTAGTATAGATGAAGTTTGTGAGTACCTTCACTGGAAAACTCTCACGAGGCTATAACTCGTCCACTAGGGAATTCCTAGTATTTTAAGGCCTTATTGCATATGGTAAATGCAATCGCACTCAGCGAAACGAGAGTAGTTAGAACTCCATTTTTGGTCACTTATTCTAATTTCTCATATTTGCTTGAGGACAAGCAAAATGCTGTTTGGGGGTGGTTTGATAAGAGCCCAAAACTGTAGTTTTAACCCCTTAACAATCATACTGTTAGACCAATTATGTGAGTAATAAGTAAGAGTTAATACTGATTTCGTGTTTTTATGCATTTCAGGCTTCAAAGTCCATTATGTGCAGAAATGTGCCACTTAAGCGAGATAAAGGAGCAAGGGTCGGTTACTAAGGAGTTCTGTGATTAAAGGCTAAGATTTAATAGGACAAAGCCTTTCTAAAGCCTGGTCAAAAGCTGAAAAGTCGACACGGGCAGAAACAGCACACAAGTCAGCAGAACTTCCAGAAGCCGTATCTTTGGACTCAGACCTCGGAATTGGGCCTACCTTATGTCAAAACGACCGGCTCGGAAAGAGTTTTCCAATGGTCCAAGCCTTGACCCAATCAGAGGAGCAGAAGTGGACGAAACATCTGTTGAAGCCAACTGCAGCTGAAGAGCCCATTCTGGACTAAAGAAACTGGGTTTTGGGCCCGATTTTCCGCCCAAAACATGGCTCCAAGCCCATGCACGATTTTTGGATCTGAACATATAAAAACCAAAGCTTAACTCTTTGTTGAGGGGTAGATAGGGTAGATAGTTAGACCTAGATTAGAAATTAGGTTAGTAGCCTCCATTAATCAGTTTAGATCTAGTTTTTGAATTCAATTAGTTTAATTTAATTAGTTACATCCTTGTTTTAGATAAACCTTGAATCTTTGTTCTTCATTTAAGTAGATAAATAAATTAGTAGTTATTATTCAATTTCGATTTGTCAATTACAATTCTTAGATCTAATTTCATTATTTACTTGTTATTCAATGCTTAGTTATTAATTAGATTTTGTTATTGTTTAATTTAGATTAGTTAAATTGCATAAAGTTAGAATCTTTATATTATGTTTAGTTTAGATTCATATGGAAATGATTGCGGAATGATTCTCGGCTAAACCTCCATTAGAGGGGGTTGAGAAGCCTTGATGACAGCTTGATTCCGATTATCGTATAGTCGCCGTAATTTCTATTCCACTCTAGAAACGATTAATTCGCCATGAGAATGGGTTTAATCATTCACATGCTAGTTATGAATTGGTAGAAATGCCATGTGTAATTAGGGATTAGGAAGAACCAATTGTCCTGTGAAGCAGTTCAATTCGGATTACAACAATTCGTCGTTAGTGGATTAAGTGGAGTTAAGGTGGAATCAATCCCCCTCTAACTCCTTATCATAGAATCAACGTAACATTCCCCTAGTTATTTAAATAGTCGACTAGTTGCATCTTGTGGGTAGTTGCATCGTAGTATAATTCCCCTCGTAAATCTCTCATTAGACTTTAAGAAGAGTAATTAGACTTAGAAAACACAACATGCGGAGGGACTACGAGTGGAACGAATCACTCTACTCCACTCTATTTCGATAGATTTGAGAGAATAGAAAACTTTGATAAAACACGTAGTAAAGAGATAGTTGTAGTTTACTTACGTTTTGAATTCATCGTTCATTTCGTAGGTAAACTACTCTGTTCACGTTTATCAACTACCTTTTCCCATGTATCGAATGAATCGGGCTTCTGAGATAGAAGCCATGCGTGGCTTTTGTCAGCTAGCGTGAAGGTAAACACTTTTAGTTTAACCTGAACATCAGAAACGCCTGGATGATTGAAAGTACTGCATACCTCATGTATCCGGCGTAGGTGTTCATACGGTAACTCGTGTTCAAAATCGTGAAAGACGGGTAAGAGATTGAACATATTTGGTGGTATGTGAAAATCATTATTGAGTTGTATGAGTCGTTGATCAGCTCCTAAATGTGCGTTTTATTACCCGTATATTGCTGCATTACAGTCCCTCTTACGCATAACGAAAAGACAACTCATAGCTTTTACTACCTTTTTCAGGTTAAGGAGTATTTCAGACTACTTATCATAAAAGCTGTGTCTTAGCTCCAAAAGGAGCCTTAATCACACTTATTATGAAGACTAGTAGCTCCTGTGGAAAAGTGCTGAAAAAGTCAAAGTCAACTGGTTAAAGTCAACGATCAAAGTTCTCAAATCAGAAGACCAATGATGGAGGCCCTTATCTCAAATTATGAAGACTTTATCCCTAAACCTACCTTGGTCAAGAAGGCACCAAAAAGCAAAAGCAAAAGTGAAAGGGTGAGGTGTCTAGTTTGTAATGGAGAAGGGCAAATCTATAAATGGAAAAAGTAGGGGTATATAAACAAAAAGTAAGGAAGAGAGAACTCATCTATTGTCTTAGGATCCAAACCATTTGGTTTGTTTATTTTCTTGTCTTGTTTTTCAATTAATGTTTTTAATTTCTTGTTGTTTTAATTTATTTAAATCAACTTGTTATTTCCTTTTCTTTATTTCAATCAAACTTGTTACTTGTTCTTTGTTTTAATCTTCAATCTTGTTTGTTGCTTTCATTTCAATGTTTTAATCAATCTTCCTTTCATGTTTCCAAGTTATTTCAATTAAACAATCAAAGCTTTCAAGTTCATTAGCTTAGAACCATTCTAATCTTACAAGAATCTACCTTTCTTCTTCATATTTCCCTTACTCAAACTCTAAACAATTTAGGATGAACCTCAACTTCTATCTAAACTCTTTTGAAGTATACTCATTACAATATTAAAGCTTCAGTCATATACAAGATGGAGGGCCATCTTGTAACGATGTGTAGAAACTAGAGAGAGGCTCTTCAATTTGAACTACCTCATCCGCCATCTTGGTAGTTAGGGGATGAGAAATAGGAGTATGTCAAGATCATCGTGCTCTCCTACGTGGGTAAGTTTTAAACACGCTAAGTTTTTGATTGCCTGAGCGTAGTCTCATGCATGATTGCGAGAATATTTAAAATCTACTTATATACGCATACAAATGTATTGGATGTTCAAACAGCAAAATTCGTTTGTAGCTTTGATGTTTTTGAAAAGTTTGTATGCAATGTCTATAGATTAGAAACTATGCCCTGTTTGAATTTAACAGTGGGTGTGATAAAAGTAAAAATGCTAGTTTTACCTACGCTTAAGCAATTAAATTCAAATGTAAGTAAAACTAAATGTTTAACACGATGCTATATCAAAGTTTTCTACTCTCATTATCGTTCAATATAATTAGAGTAGAGAATTCGTTCCACTCCTAGCTCGTTTAGATGTGAAGATTTCCTAGTTCATTAATTTTAACAAAATCGTGAGAGTAATGGATCTTAAATTTAACTACGATGGTGAATCAACTAATCAAGATGAGATAAATGCAATGACGGCAATTCAATACTAAATTGACAATATGAGAATGAATTAGGGGAATTTGATTCCACCTTGATTCTGATCAGGATATATACTAAAAGCATTACTTTTGTATTAACTCTAATTCTTTATATTTTGAATGAGAATCATATGGGAAGATGTTATGCATATTATATATGTTATTAGTTATATGTATGCTGATATACGTGAAAAGAGTAGTTTACCTATGAAATGAACGATGAATTCACAACGTAAGTAAACTAAAACTTTACTCTTCCAAAGTGTTATTTATATCAAAGTTTCTACTCTTAATTCGATTGAATATTTGGTGGAGTAGAGTGATTCGTTCCACTCCTAGTCCCTCCGCATGTTGTGTTTTCTAAGTCTAATTACTCTTCTTAAAGTCTAATGAGAGATTTACGAGGGGAATTATACTACGATGCAACTACCCACAAGATGCAACTAGTCGACTATTTAAATAATTAGGGGAATGCTACATTGATTCTATGATAAGGAGTTAGAGGGGGATTGATTCCACCTTAACTCAACTTAATCCACTAACGACGAATCGTCGTAATCCGAATTGAACTGCTTCGCAGGACAATTGGTTATTCCTAATCCCTAATTACACATGGCATTTCTACCAATTCATAACTAGCATGTGAACAATTAAACCCATTCTCATGGTGAACTAATCATTTCTAGAGTGGAATAGAAATTACGACGACTCTACGATAATCGGAATCAAGCTTTCATCAAGGCTTCACAACCCCCTCTAATGGAGGTTTAGCCTTGAATCATTCCGCAATCATTTCCATTTAAATTAAACCTAAACATACTATAAAGCATCGAAATTTACTAATCTAAATTAAACAATAATTAAAATCTAATTAACAACTAAGAAATGGTAACTGATAAGAGCCCAAAACTGTAGTTTTAACCCCTTAATAATCATACTGTTAGACCAATTATGTGAATAATAAGTAAGAGTTAATACTGATTACGTATTTTTATGCATTTCAGGCTTCAAAGTCCATTATGTGCAGAAATGTGCCACTTTAGCGAGATAAAGGAGCAAAAGTCAGTAGAACTTCTGAATGCCATATCTTTGGACTCAAACCTCGGAATTGGGCCTACCTTATGTCAAAACGACCGGCTCGGAAAGAGCTTTGCAATGGTCCAAGCCTTGACCCAATCAGAGGAGCAGAAGTGGACGAAAAGTCTGTCGAAGTCAACTGCAGCTGAAAAGGCCTTTTTGGACTGAAAGAATTGGGTTTTGGGCCTGATTCTCTGGCCCAAAACATGGCTCCAAGCCCATGCACGATTTTTGGATCTGGAAGTATAAAAACAAAAGCTTGACTCTTTGTTAATGGCAGTTAGGTTAGGAAGCTAATGTTAATGGAGTTTAGGGTTAGAAAAAGATAGATCTAGAATAATTTTTAGATCTAGAATTAAATCTCCATTTTAATTAGTTTTCATTTCCCTTGTTTTAATTTAAAGTATTAAAATATTGTTATTGCTTCATTAGATAAATCAAGTAGTTTATTATTGATCAAATTCGATTTTGTCATTTATCTATTGCTTAGATCTAATTTCATTTCTTGGTTGTTAGTCATTTCGTAGTTATTGATGTTAGATTTTAATTATTGTTTGTTAAATTTCATAAAGTTAGAATCTTTAGATTTAGTTGTCTTAAATTTATAATTAGTTTTAGTTTAAACACCAAACACATCACTCTCACTGTTCCTTGTGTTTGAATAATTGAATTCTATTTAAGTCTTGAAGGTTTAAGAGTGGAACGAAATCCTTACTCATTATATTGCATGATTTTGTTTTGAGAGTAAGAAGAATTGATTTAAACGTAAGAACGGTAGGATTACGTATTAGTGTTGTTAATATTGATATTAACATTCTACTATTTTTACGGGTTATCAAATGGCGCCGCTGCCGTCTTAATCTCGTTCAAGACAAGAATTCAATTGCTTGAATCCAAGGGGCAATCCCCCATTCTCTACCCACCCACCCTTTTAATTTTTCATTCTTATTTCTTGAATTTTCAGGCGTTTTTGTTTCAGGCATAGGGGCTGCGGATTCACAGAGAAAAACACTGCGGTGAAGGTATTTCTAAATTTTCGAAAATTCTGAAAATATTCATACATAATATTTAATCTGTTGTTGATTTACTAGAATATTTTCAGATTTTTCAGAGTTGGTTTACCTTGTAAAAAAAATACGATCTTTACAGTACTGCATTTCAGTTTTCACACCGTATGTTCTTGAAAAACAGACAAGTAAGGTTACTTAGGGAGTTCTAAAAATTCTATAATTTTTACAGGAGTATCTATCCTAATCCAGAAGTTTGTAGTAAAAATTTGATGAGTTTTTGATTTGTTTTGACCTCCTAAATAGTAGAGTTTTTCCAGTGTGTTTCTGCAGTGTTGCAAACACTTAATATCTGGAACACCATCCAATAAGGAGAGGTTGTAGAACTCCAATTGCTCTAAATTTTTTACAGGAACAACTAGAATCTCTCAGGAGTCTCCAGTAAAAATTTGGAAATTTTTGGATTTGTTTTGATGGGTTAACCATTCGGTTGTTTGTATTGTGTCCGAAAACCGTTACGCAAACTTTGAAGGGCTGTAGAGGGATTTTCACAACTCCGATCGATCTGACATTTTACAGGCTACTTGATAGACGTCTTAGCAAAGTACTGTAAAAATTTCAGATTTTTTGGAGTACGATAAAAGGCCTAAAACTTGAAAACTTTGGAGCGCGACCTGCGCCCAAACCGAGCGCGACCGCGCCCAAAACACTGGAATTTGACAAAACAGAGGGTACCCGCGCCCAAACAGAGGGCCCTCGCGCCCTCAAGGGAAAATTCAGTGAAAACAGCCCAATTTTCATAGGTAAATGCAAATTTTTATGTCTTAAAGTTATTCAGTGTTTCTAACTTGTTAAATACACTGAAATCGCGTATACAAGACGCTATTCAAACGCGTAGCAAGGAGGCATTCAGGTACTCCTTCTTCCACTCCTCGCCTCTTCTGTCAGAGGAGTTTTAATTCTAGTATAATCAGGCTTGTTTTTCGTAGAAATAAATACAACACGCCTATCTAGAATTTCACACACTACACTTGCATCAATGGCTAAAGAACAAGAGACTCCTCTCTCTGATTTTTATAAAGCCCTAAACAATGGCCCTAAGTCGCATCGTTCTTTGCGGACCTAGTGGGGGATTTTGAATCCCCACAATATATTTAACTTGTTACCGGTTTTCATGGTTTAGACCACGAAGCCTTACCAGCACATCGTAGGATAGACCAAGTTCTCACTACATTCCATAATCCTAGCGTAAGTCCGATCAAGTTAAACTTAGGGTGTTTCCTTTCACCACTAGCCGACAAAGGCGGCGTCTTGGTTAACTGCCCAAACGCCAAACTCAGTGGACTCATGGGCTCAACTTGTTCAATTGTTCATGGAACAATTTTACCCACCACTAAAGACAGATGAAATGCTTCACAAGATTCATTTCTTCAGCCAGAATCCTCATGAATCCTTTTCAGAGGCCTGGAATCGTTTCACTGATCTTCTCATTGAATGCCCGCATCATAATCTTGCGAAAGACACGCTTGTTCGTTCTTTCTTCAAGGGGCTTTCACATTATCATAAGGAGGTTCTAGATATCATGACTTGGGGTAGCTTTCTTAGTAAAAGAGCCTTGGAGGCTTATAAATTCTTAGAAGATCAATCTAAGAGGAACAACAATTAGGGAGGTAACGATTCCTCCCGCTCCTCTCCTTCTTCTTTTGAGGTTAAACATGATCCCGAGCTTAAAACTCTTATCAATTCCCTCACTAAAAAGGTAGATGCCATCTCTGTTCAACAACAACCCACTCCAGTCATGAACATTAACTCTACTCGTTGTAATGTCTGTTGTAGTCTTGAGCATTCCGACTTCTATTGTCCTCTTGTCTATGCACAAACACCACCACAACCATCACACTTTAACCAGTTAACTCAACATCAAGGACAAGAGAACTTTGGTGACCAGAATAGAGGTTTAGTACCAATAACCCAGAACTATCAACATCAAGACATGAACGCTCAACAAGCTTTAATTCCAATCTGACCATCTACGGACAAAGTAGTAGTGACCTTGTTGGAGAAACAAAATCAAATTATGCAACAAAACTCCAACTTAATGAAAGATCGGCATGATCAAAACTCTAATATGATGAAACAAACAATGCAAATGATGCAGTCTTTGTGCCAAAAAGGTTATTGACATGTCTTCTAACCAAAATAATAACCAAACCGGCGTGTTTCCAAGTCAAGCAATGCCTAATCCTAAGTCAACAAACACCGCCTTCAAATAAAAAGTATTCATGTAATGGTAATATAAACCAAAGGGGACTCTACATAGTCCACTACCGCCGTTTAGGGCGCAGTAGTTGATAACCAAGTGACTATGCCTAAAGATTACCCACAAACTAAAAATGATACCATACCACATACTATAATAGAAACCCGATGACCCTACAACCGTAGAAGTACCCGCTTAAACCACAACCAAAAGGGAAAAACATTACAAGATCCAATAATAGAAAGTGAAGACCCTACACTGTAGAGGTTCCAATATGGATACCTAGATGGAAAACGGATAGAGATAAAGCAAAGACTAATAATACTTTTATCCCTTCATTTAAAAATAGCGATAAAGCACCATATCCCCAAAGACTTGTTGTGTTTTAAAAGGACGAGAATTTTGATGAGATTAGGGAAGTGTTTAAAAATTTGACTATAAACCTACCTTTTCTAGAAGCTATAAAAAAGTCTACCCGACACGCTTAAGTTTCTAAAAGAGTTGTGCACCAAGAAGAGGAAAACCAACATACCCCACGAAGCCTTCTTAATCGAACAATATCCCTCTTTATCCTAACATAACGGAATTGTTAAGTACAAGGACCCCGGTCGCCCCTACAAGATAATGCACCTTAGGTGATACCTTTATAACAACTCTTTTTATTAGACTGGGGGCTTAGTGTTAACTTACTCCCTTTTTTTATTTATATAAACAACTGGGTCTAACAAAACTTCAACCAACCAAAATGACTTTGCAGTTTAATGATCGTTCTATTAAGTATCCCAAGGGTGTAGTTGAAAATATTCTCGTAAAGTTCGGGATTTTTACTATCCAGCGGACTTTGTTATTCTTGACACGAAGTTGCTCATGATTCCATTCCCATCATCTTAGTATGCCCTTTCTTGGCAACCGCCAATGCCCAAATCAATTGTCGGGATGGCTCAATGACTCTTTCTTTTGGAAATCTTTCTGTAGAAGTTAACATGTTTAGACAAAAAACAGGGACAACTAGGTTTGCCTATAGAAGGAGAAGTGAAGTCCATTGAGAGTTTTGTACCTCACATTAGTCGGTGACACACTTTAGTCCCCACACTAGTAGATACCCCTCTTATGGAAGAAGACAAGGATCACAATTTCTACTCCCTAGACGTAGATAACATCAAGGAGGATTTCCTTCGACTCTTTTGCAACCCTTCTTTGCCGCCTCGCGAGTTCTCTCCTATTGACATCCATTCATCTCTTGACGCCATGACGGAAGAAGAATTTTTCACCCTCTATCCCAGTGATTCTTCTTACCCACCTATTGAGGAATGTCTTGCATATCTCAAGGCCTCTGATGATATAGACCTAAGAACACTAGTTGAACACCATTCACCCACCTCACATCCTCATGTCACTCATTTACCTTCCATCACGAATGTTCCTCGCCCTCTACCTTTTCAAAGAACCGTTGAGTTTGTACTTGACCTTGGTGTTTCTCCTATACTTCATAACTATCTAAAACCAACTGGTGAAGAAGTAACACCCAAGGACAAGCCACCTGACACTTTTTCATTCTTCCCACCCTTTTCTTCTAACACTTATCCACATTCTAAGTATTTTCCAAAACCATTCATTTACTCACGATCATTCACTTGGACACCTTCTTATTCAACTAAGTTGCGTCGTAGAAAATCTTGGTGCTTAATTCTATTTGATGGTGCATTCCATGTTAATTATTTGTGGAAAGACCCATAACTTTTTAGATTATTGATATATGGGAAACTGCATGTAAATACATATATATCACTTTAAGTCTAGGGAATCTGACTTTAAAAGACCTCGTTTTAAAACAAATTTTACAAACCTGTTTTTCAAAAATTTGTTTGGGGGGTGTTTGGTTTTTCCATTCTTGATCACTCAAATTCCTATTCTTACCCCCACCTCACTCCCTTGAAGAGTAGTTAGATTTCTTCTTGTTTGTCGTTTTGATGTTGTTTTTTTTATTATTTTTAGTAGATAGGATGTTACGTTGTTAAATTCCATAGTTAACTTTGAATTTGGTAGTTAAATGTTGTTTGAATTTCAATTTTAATATAATGTTGTTCTTTTCAAATTGTGCATGGATTTTATTGTTAATCCCACCTTCTCGAATTGTTTGGGGGTCGTATTATTTATTCTATCATGATTTGTAGAAGATCCTCCATTTTAGAGTTTGTTTTGGAGTGAAGGTTGAGAATATTGTCGTAATTGGCATACCTATGATTAGATGTGGTGGTAGGATGAAATCTAAGAGAGTTTAGAAGTTACTAGTCTAAATCCAGTATGAAAGATATTAGGGTTGTTATAGAATCAAGAATATGAGTTGTTTCCGTTTTCGGGTTTGGCAGTTTTCTATTTCCGGAAATTGCCTTAAAACAATTTGGCAACTTGCCGATTCGTTTTGGAAACCCAGAACCTATTTAAACTTCCATCATTCTACACTCACAACCCACACTACACCCCACAATCATCTTTCACTTTTCACTCCAAGCTTTTTCTTCTTGTTTTTCTTGTAAACTCAATTTCTCGCACTTTACGAAGCGCCGCCAAGCTTCAAGCAGAGCGACTTCGCCCTACTACATCAGAATCGAAAAATCTCACGAAGCCCAGCATCAAGCGAAGCGACCAGCCAAACACCGGAATTCTAAAATTTAGAAGCGCCGCCCTTCAAGCCGAAACCCTACCTTTAAACACTGGAATTCCAAAATCCTCGGGCCGCCAGCGCTTAAGCCGAAGCCGAAACCACCAGCTCAAACACCGGAATTTAAAACTTCAGAGCGCCGCCAGCTATCGAAGCGCGCTTTCAAGGCCCGACTTCCGTGAACCAGAAAAATTCCAGTTTTCTACGGGTAGTTTCCAGATCATTCACAGCTATTCCAGAGCGTAATTTTGAGATGACATCTCCTACATTGATACCGGAACAATCTTTCGAAGATTTGTTTCAAAGCACTACTTATGGTGCTTGGTTTCGCGAGATGATCACACACGTAGGCTAGGAACCGCTTATGGGTCTTGCAAGCATTTGTTCTTGGACTTGCCATGCCCGCTGAAATACAAGACCCATGATGCTATTGGGTAGATAATATGCATGTCTACACTTATGACTTTTTGCATGAGGCTTATGGGTCCGACATTTTCCGTGTAGAGGACCAAGGGACATATAATGTAGCCCTTGGTAGCTTGTCCCTTAATGTGATACGGTAATATTCTTTATCATGCTAAACATATTAGGGGGGTGACATTTTTCTTCTGCGAATGATGCCACTTGCGATGTTTTCCTTGCTTTAGCTGAGGAATGCCTGCTATATGACCTTCCTAAGACCTTAATGTCTAGTTTAGCACGAGCCCATAGCATGAGGCATAAGTATCTTCTTATGCCTATAGTAGTTTGCCATATTATGCTATGTTTCTTCCCTGTTTTTTGTGCCCGTTTCACGGACTGGGTTGGGGTCGACATTGTGAGACCCACCAATTCTATTATTCGATCTTTCCGTGCAATGATTTGGCAAGGGTGGAGGATGCAACCTCATCAGGTTGCACCATACACCCCATCCGACCAAGTGGCGCTTAACAGGTTAGCATCCGTAGATGATAAATGGCGGCAAGCTTGGAAAATTATAATGGCATGGCAGGGCGCGAAGGAACCTCACTTCTTTATAGAAGAGGAGGATGACAAATGTAAACGCCGGAGTGGAGGTAAGTTTTAATTTCGGTTAGTGTCCGCTTATGTCCCAAGCAATTTAATTCGCGCTAACCCCATAATGGGTGGAACTCTTATAGAGTCAAGGCCAGTTTTGTATTTCCTATATTAGTATGTTCTAACCTTGTTTTGCGGATGTTCCGAATTTCACGCCGTTTCCATGGTATTTTTCTACCCTCTTTATTTAAATGCTTTGAGGACAAAGCATGCTTCTTGTTTGGGGCATAGAAACACGTGTAATTAAGGCATCCGTTAGGATATAAATATGTATAATATGCAATTGTTTTCTAGTCAAAATTTCAAAATTTCAAAAATATAAATAAATAAGTTTATGCTATACACTTAGGGATATTGGTATTGTTTTCTTTCTCTATGCTCTTAACAATCTAGAAGTCTCAATGTAGCTTTTGCATCGAGAATAATTGTTAGAAACTTAGGTTAATATGTAGGTAATAATCTCTGATCTATCTATAAATATATTACATGAGTATCTATGATTGTTAGCAGTAAGTTTTGAAATCTAGGCTAGAGTACTTATTCTACAAATCCTGTGAGAATATAGCCTAAAGCCTTATATGAGCGAAACATTTGAGAAATGACACAAGGGAGAAGTAAAATCCGGATAGAGAAATCACACGTCCACTTGCTTGATCACTATGCCATATCCTAAAGAGAATTTAGGCCCTCTTTGGATCGATATAGCCGAAATTCAAACCTATGAATTATTTTCCGCTAATTAAGCCCCTCGAGCCTTTCTTTAGCCTTCCATAAACCAAAATTCCTTTACCCTGTTACAAAAACAAAACAAAATAAAAAAAAAAAAAAAAAAAATCAACCTACCCAATTTAGAATAAGTCTGAGAATTGAATGAATGAAGAAAGAAGAAGAGAAAAACCTATGTAAACAAAAATTAGTAAGTTGCTTCAAAGAAAAAGAAAAGAAGTTTCCATCCAAGAAAAAAAAAATAGAAATAAATAAAAACTCCAAAAATAGAATAAAAGGGAGTCAAAAGCCAAAGAAAAAGAAAAAGAAAAAATATGGCTAAGGATGGAAACAAAGTATAGAAGCAAAAGAAAATAACAAGGTTTTCTCTAAGTTACATAATATGAAGACTCTATTATCTCAGACTTGTCCTTTTGAATATCCATTTCCTTCCTTCTTAAACCATCTCCTAATCCCATGACACCTAATAAAGACCTCTAGCTCAATTAGGAATAGGTTAGTGTGATAGTAAGTGGCAGATGTGTTTGATCGACTCCAACTTCCTTGTTTGTCATTGAGATTGTAAGGTAAAGTGTGCCCACTGCACACTTTAGTATGCTTAAACTTGAGTGGAAAAATCGAGTGGTTTTGTCTTGACATTTATGTGAGGACCTACTTAAGGACGCTATTCCTAGTTTTCAGAAACGGACCTGCTATTACATTTCATAGTATTACTCATTGTTATATGTTTATTTTAGATGATTGATTATTATGCATATATTAGCTTAGGGTTTTGACTTGGTTATTCTTATGCAATTACTAGAGAGATGTATAGATAGTTGAGACATGAATGAGGAAACAATAGTTTTATTTCTTAGTCGTTGTAGTATAGATGAAGTTGTGAGTACCTTCACTAGAAAACTCTCACGAGGCTATAACTCGTCCACTAGGGAATTCCTAGTGGTTTAAGGCCTTGTTGCATATGGTCAATTCAATCGCTCAACGGAAACGAGAGTAGATAAAACTCCATTTTTGGTCACTTATTCTAATTTCTCATATTTGCTTGAGGACAAAGCAAAATGTTTTTTTTAGGGTGGTTTGATAAGAGCCCAAAACTGTAGTTTTAACCCCTTAATAATCATACTGTTAGACCAATTATGTGAATAATAAGTAAGAGTTAATACTGATTACGTGTTTTTATGCATTTCAGGCTTCAAAGTCCATTATGTGCAGAAATGTGCCACTTTAGCGAGATAAAGGAGCAAAATTCAGTAGAACTTCTGAATGCCATACCTTTGGACTCAGACCTCGGAATTGGGCCTACCTTATGTCAAAACGACCGGCTTAGAAAGAGCTTTGCAATGGTCCAAGCCTTGACCCAATCAGAGGAGCAGAAGTGGACAAAAAGTCTGTCGAAGTCAACTGCAGCTGAAAAGGCCTTTTTGGACTGAAAGAATTGGGTTTTGGGCCTGATTCTCTGGCCCAAAACATGGCTCCAAGCCCATGCACGATTTTTGGATCTGGAAGTATAAAAACAAAAGCTTGACTCTTTGTTAATGGCAGTTAGGTTAGGAAGCTAATGTTAATGGAGTTTAGGGTTAGAAAAAGATAGATCTAGAATAATTTTTAGATCTAGAATTAAATCTCCATTTTTATTAGTTTTCATTTCCCTTGTTTTAATTTAAAGTATTAAAATATTGTTATTGCTTCATTAGATAAATCAAGTAGTTTATTATTGATCAAATTCGATTTTGTCATTTATCTATTGCTTAGATCTAATTTCATTTCTTGGTTGTTAGTCATTTCGTAGTTATTGATGTTAGATTTTAATTATTGTTTGTTAAATTTCATAAAGTTAGAATCTTTAGATTTAGTTGTCTTAAATTTATAATTAGTTTTAGTTTAAACACCAAACACATCACTCTCACTGTTCCTTGTGTTTGAATAATTGAATTCTATTTAAGTCTTGAAGGTTTAAGAGTGGAATGAAATCCTTACTCATTATATTGCATGATTTTGTTTTGATAGTAAGAAGAATTGATTTAAACGTAAGAACGGTAGGATTACGTATTAGTGTTGTTAACATTGATATTAACATTCTACTATTTTTACGGGTTATCAGTAACCAACAATAATTAAAACTAGATCTAATATATTGAAATAATAAAAATCGAAATGATAAGAATAATAACTATTTTATTTATCTAATCAATGAAGAACAATGATTTAAAGGTTTTTATCTAATACAATGAATTGAAAATTAATTAAACTAAGTTCTAAAACTAATTAATGGAGGCTAACTAATCTAGGTCTAATTATCTACCCTATCTACCATTAACAAAGAGTTAAGCTTTGGTTTTTATATGTTTAGATCCAAAAATCGTGCATGGGCTTGGAGCCATGTTTTGGGCCAGAGAATCAGGCCCAAAATCCAATTCCTTCAGTCCAAAAAGGCCTCTTCAGCTGCAGTTTGCTTCAATAGACTTTTCGTCTACTTTTGCTCCTCTGATTGGGTCAAGGCTTGGACCATTGGAAATCTCTTTCCGAGTCGGTCGTTTTGACATAAGGTATGCCTAATTCCGAGGACTGAGTCCAAAGATATGGCATTCGGAATTTCTGCTGACTTTTGCTCCTTTATCTCGCTAAAGTGGCACAATTCTGCACATAATGGACTTTGAAGCCTGAAATGCATAAAACACGTGAATCGGTATTAACTCTTACTTATTATTCACATAATTGGTCTAACAAGACGATTATTAAGGGGTTAAAACTACAGTTTTGGGCTCTTATCAAACCACCCCCAAACAGCATTTTGCTTGTCCTCAAGCAAATATGAGAAATTAGCATAAGTGACCAAAAATGGAGTTCTATCTACTCTCATTTCGCTGAGTGCGATTGCATTTACCATATGCAGTAAGGCCTTAAACCACTAGGAATTCCCTAGTGGACGAGTTATAGCCTCGTGAGAGTTTTCCAGTGAAGGTACTCACAAACTTCATCTATACTACAACGACTAAGAAATAAAACTAATGTTTCCTTATTCATGCTCAACTATCTATACATCTTACTAGCAAATGAATAAGAATAACCCAGTCAAAAACCTAAGTTAATATATGCATAATAATCTATCATCTACAATAAACATATATACAATGAGTAGTACTATAAAATGTTTAGCAGGTTTGTTTCTGAAAACTCGGAATAGCGTCCTTAAGTAGGTTCTCACCATAATAGTCAAGATATAACACTCTGATTTTTCCACTCAAGTTTTGCTACTCTTGTGTGCAGTGGGCACACTTTACCTTACAATCTCAATGACACACAAGGAAGCCGGAGTCGATCAAACACATCTGCCACTTACTATCACACTAACCTATTCCTAATTGAGCTAGAGGTCTTTATTAGGTGTCATGGGGGATTAGGAGATGGTTTAAGAAGGAAGGAAATGGATATTCAAAAAGGACAAGTCCGAGATAATAGAGTCTTCATATTATGTAACTAGAGAAAACCTTGTTATTTATTTTGCTTCTACACTTTGTTTCCATCCTTAGCCATATTTTTTTTTTTTTTCTTTTCTTTGGCTTTTGACTCCCTTTTATTCTATTTTTTGGAGTTTTTATTTTATTTCTATTTTTATTTTTCTTTTCTTTGGATGGAAACTTCTTTTTTTATTTTCTCAAGCAACTAACTAATTTTTGTTTACACAGTTTTTCTCTTTCTTCTTTCTTCCTCATTCTATTCTCGAATTTTATTCTAAATTAGGTAGGTTGATTTTTTTTTTTTTTTTTTTGTTTTTGTAATGTGGGTAAAGGATTTGTGGTTTATGGAAGGCTAAAGAAAGGCTCAGAGGGGCGACTAGCGGAAAATAATTCATAGGTTTGAATTTCTGGCTATATCGATCCAAAGAGGGCCTAAATTCATAGGTTTAGTGATCAAGCAAGTGGACGTGTGATTTCTCTATCCGGATTTTACTTCTCCCTTGTGTCATTTCTTAATTGTTTCGCTCATATAAGGCTTTAGGCTATATTCTCACAGGATTTGTAGAATAAGTACTCTAGCCTAGATTTCAGAAACTTACTGCTAACAATCATAGATACTCATGTAATAAATTTATAGATAGATGCCAAGATTATTACCTACATATTAACCTAAGTTTCTAAAAATTATTCTAATGCAAAAGCTACGTGAGACTTCTAGATTATTAAGAGCATAGAGAAAGAAAACAATACCAATATTCCTAAGTGTATAGCATAACTTATATATTTTTTTTTTGAATTTTTGAAATTTTAACTAGAAAACAAGTGCATATTATACATATCTATATCCTAACAGATGCCTTAATTACACGTGTTTCTATGCCCCCCCAAACAAGAAACATGCTTTGTCCTCAAAGCATTTAAATAAAGAGGGTAGGAAAAATACCATTGAAGCGTGTGAAATTCAGGAACATCTGCAAAACAAGGTTAGAACGTACTAATATAGGAAATAAAAAACTGACGCAACTCTATAAAAGTTTCACCCATTATGGGGTTAGTAAGAAATAACATGCTTGGGACATAAGCAGACACTAACAGAAACTAAAAACTTACCTCCACTCCCTGCTTTTATTCTTCATTCTCCTCATCCTCTCCTTCTATAAAGAAGTGAGGCTCCTTCGCGTCCTGCCATGCTATGATAATTTGCCAGGCTTCACGCCATTTATCATCTATGGTTGCTAACCTATTAAGTGCCACTTGGTCTGATGGGGTGTAGGGTGCAACCTGGTGAGGTTGTATCCGCCACCCTTGCCAAGTCATTGCACGGAAAGATCGAATAATACTATTGGTGGGTCGCACCGTGTCTACCCTAATCCAATCCGTGAAACGTGTACAAAAAAGGAAAGAAACATAGCATAATACGGAAATTAGAACAGCATAAGAAGGTACTTATGCCTCATGGTATGGGCTCGTGCTAAACTAGACATCAAGGTTCCGGGAAGGTCATAGAACCGGGCGCCCCGCGGCTAAAGCAAGGAAAACGCCGCAAGTGGCGTCATTAACAAAAGAAAAACGCCATTCCCCTAAAATGTTTAGCATGATCTAAAACATAACAGTTCCTATGTTCATGGACAGGCTACCAAAGGCGACGTTATAGTCCCCTTGGTCCTCGATACGGAAAATACCTGCGCCATACGACTCATGCAAAAACTCATAAGTGTAGACATACATATTATCTACCCAATAGCACCATGGGTCCTGTATTTCAGTGGCCATAGCTAGTCCAAGAACAAACGCTAGCAAGAACCTGGTAATTTCCATTGGTTCATCATCAATGTTGATGGAGAACACTTGTTCTCCATCCGGTCTCTCAAAGAAAATGCAATTATTGTAAAAATAAGATGCAAGTGCTGGAGAATAAAGTTCAGCCGGTCTTACCATAAGCGGTTCCCAGCCAACGTATGTGATCACCTCACGAAACCAAGCACCATAAGTAGGGCTTTGGAACAAATCTTCGAAAGACTGTTCCGGTATTATTATAGGAGATGTCATCTCAAAACTACGCTCTGGAACAGCTGCAAAACAACCGGGAACAACCCGCGGAAAACTGGAATTTTTCTGGTCCACGGAGTCAGCCGAAGCGCTTCTTACTAGGGCTGAAGTCGCTCTTTGTATTTTGAATTCCAGAGATCGAGCGCTGGTCGCGCCACCTTGTATGCTGGCGCTCAAAAAAATTTTCTGATAGAAGTGTAGGGAGTGCCCTCCTCCAGCAGCGCCGCTCGAGGTGCAACCGTGAAAATGGAGACGAAACGTGGGAATCGCGGGAGTGAAAGGTGCGTGATGGAAGTTAGGTGTAGTGTGGGTTGTGAGTGTAGAATGAATGTAGTTTATATAGGTTTTAAGTTTCTAAAACGGATCGAGAAGTTGCCAAAAAGCTTTTATGCCAATTTCCGAAATAAAAATATTTCCAAACTCGAAAACGGAAACAACTTATTTTCTTGATTCTAAAACAATCCTAATATCTTTTAGGGTGAAATTAGAATAGAAACTACCTATCTTATCGAGATTTCATCCTAACCTTATATTTATTCATAGATATGCCTAATCGGCCATATTCTCAACCCATATTCAAAATAACTTCTAAAAATTACTGGGAATCTAAAAAAAATCATGCTCTGATTATATAAAACCACCCCCAAATAGTTTGGGAAGGTGGGATCAATATTAAACGATCACGCACAATAAAACAACGACATTATATTAAAATTGGCATTCAATGCCTTTTTACTACAAAATTCAAATTACGGAAATAAAACTGACATTAAAATAAATAACAACAATACTAAAAACAACATCCACTATCAATCTTCACACTCTCTAAACACCTCGCTACTGGTAGCGGAGGGCACACTCTCTAGTGGTGGCTCCTGAGCTCTCCGGGTCGAAAGATCGGGCCGCCCTTCGTCGACGACGCCGCGTGCCCTCGTAAATCTGTGTCCTCAGAAGCAGAGTCTGCGTGAGGTGGGAAGCGTGCAAGCATATCCGCTCTAAACTGGCGCTGGGCTTCCATCTCAGCCCTCGCTTGCTCCCACCTCTCATCCTCTCTCTGGGTGCGGATCTCGAAGTTGTGATGGATAGTCGCCTGTCGAGTCCGGAGGTCTTCACAGATAGTGTTGAGTGAACGCATCCCCGATAAATCACAGCCATGCATTCTGCATCTGACCAACACCTCTCCAAGGCATCCTCATCGAAGCAAGTCACGTCCTCCTCATCTTCCTCCGAGTCATCCTCATTTCTAGCCTCCTCCTCACCCTGTTCCCTATCCTCGGGCAATCTCCAAACTTGTTGGACACACTCCCTATAGATACGCGGGTTACGGTGTAGGGTAATGTAAATCCTATCAGACGCCGGAGCTACTTTCATCTTCAGCATGATCTTCGTTATTAAAATAGGAAGAGGTGCCAAAGACTTTCCCGCCCCCCTAATCATGCTCAACAAAAACTCCAAGATACAGAACTCGTACTTCTGCTCCTGGAGTACCCATAAGATGTGGAGGCAGGTCAGACCGATGTCACTGACCTTGTCCTTCCCTAGGACATTCCGACCAATCCACCGAAATGGAAATACCGTCCCGTCGGTCCCGGTGGATGCTGGCGAACACAATGGGAGCTTATATTGTAGCTCCCATTGATAACAGTAGCGTCCATCAAAGGCTCTACCCCATCATACTGGGACTCCTGTAAAGTGGCATCCAGATGGATTCTAGGCGGAATGCCTAGAATCTCAGCCAACAGTCCAGTAGTCAATTCCTTCCTCCTCTTCGCTACCAACACAAAAATCCTATTTCCCTCCAACTCCCTGGTGTTGTAGAACCGTCGTACCAAGTCTTCATGATAGAAGGCTTCGGTCGAGTACCACAAGCTGTTCCAGTCTCTATTAATCATTTCATCACCGTAAAACGGCGCGAAGTGATCGCTAGTAAAGACTTGCTCTGGCAAAATTCGGCGTTGTTGAGCCATTGGAAGTTTGGAATGTGGTGGGGGTTTAAATGTGATGTGGTGGTGGGATTTTAATAGACCGGTTGAAACAAACAGTGGTGGTGGTGGAGTGGTGGCGACGGAAGCACCAAAATTTGATATTTTGGTGGATTTTTGGTGATGTAATTTGGTGGTAGTGGTGGTCGGTCGTGTTTGGAGTCGATTTGGGTTGGGTATTGATTTTGGGCGTGGGTTAATTTTTGTTTTCTTTTTATTTTGATTTTGTTTAGGTTTTGTTTGAAGCTTGGGCGTTAATGGCGGATTTGGGGAAGAAGATCGCGACTGTTGGCTAAGGTAAGGGCGCGGTCGCGCTGTCGGTGGGCGCGGGTTGGGCCCAAGCCCAATTCGACTTTGTCGAATTTTGCGATTTTTAGCGCGAGTTCAAACTAAAATTTTCGCTTCGTTACCGGTCCGATTTTTGCGAATGAGATATGGAACTGATCAGGAGGGAATTTCCTATCCAATGATCCATAAAACACTCTATTCCAACTTCGGATGACATACGAGATAGTGGAAAACGCCTCAAAGTGCGTGCATGATGTAAGTTATGCGAACGAATGAACTCTTATTAATAGATTATGTCAACCCGAATCGGAATACGATAAAACGGCCTAAGCAACTCTAATGGGACATCAAACATTCTAGGACGGAAACACAAACACCCCACCCCCAAACAAATTTTTTTACAACGAAGCTTAGAAAATTTGTTTTTAGCAGTGGGTCTTTTAAAGTCAGATTCCCGAGACTTCCTAGGTTACTATGTTTATTCTTTAATATCTATATATATATTTTTTACTTTTAAAAAGAAAAACAATAAACAAGAAAGACATAATTCCCCCCATAGAGAAACATGACTCAAAAATCCGAGAAAATATGCAAGAGTGGAAAACGTGAATTATGTTTAACCGTGGACTTAGGATCCGGTACTTACAGCCACACACTCCATAGGGAGGGCCCGGTTACCTTAATGGTGCACTCACCAATATATGGCAATGAAAGGAAATGCACCAAACACAAAAGTTGAGTCGTTTATAGTCAGATACTCGAGACTTTATCTAAACATATGTATGAACATGCAGTTTATCATATATCAACAACCTGAAATAGTTGAGGATCATTCCATAAATAAATATCACTGAAAACATATCCAAACACAATCAAGCACCAAGATTTCCTATGACCCCACCTAGTGAAATGAAAGCGAAGTCGGATAACCCTATTACGTAACCTAGCATGCACCTTCTTTTTCATTTGTGAATGAGTTGGCGTTCTAGTAAATAAGTGTGGAAAAGTGAATGGTTGTGGAGAATATGGTGGATATGGATAAGTTGTAGAAAGACAGCCTGTAAACAATGAGGACGTGGTTTTAGCACAAAACTCATTCATTGTGTGTGTAGGGACTGTCTCAAGTCTGAAAATGAAGGTGTCAAATGGTTTGTCCTTCTGAAGTATTTGTTTACTAGGTGGATTTAAAAAATTATGAAGCGTAGGAGAAACAAAAGGATCGAGTGCAAACTCGTGGTTCCTTTGAAAAGGTGGAGGGTGGGGAGTCGAGGTGGATGTTGTGCAAGGTAATTCTTGGTAGGGTGACTCATCACATGCTCTAAGAAACTCATCCAATTCCTCATCTAGATTGGTTATATCTACGTTACTATGATAGTCCTCTATATCTTTGAGAAAGTCATCTATCTCATCCTCGTCCATAATATGTGTATCGACTAGTGTAGGGATGAATATGTTGGAGTCTAAACTTCCAAAGGACAGAAATTTGGGCATATGATTATCAAGGAACGTGTTGTTGAAATAATCTCGAGCAAAGCTCTCGATCATGCTAACCTCTCCATCCATAGACGAATCGGGTACATGTGTTTTTGTTTTAAAGACATTGACTTCAACGGCAAGATGACCAAAAGACATGGACATTGAACCATCACGGCAATTAATGAGCGCATTGGCAGTTGCCAAGAAAGGACGCCCTAAGATGATCGGGATAGAGTCGTTAGCGACTTCTGTATCGAGGACTACAAAATCAGTCGGATAGAAGAAATCTTGAACTTTTACGAGCATGTTTTCGACCACACCCTTAGGATACTTAATAGACCGATCAGCTAATTGCAACGTCATTTTAGTGGGTTGCATCTCGTCTAGAACTATTTGTCTATACAAATAAAATGGGAGTAAGTTAACACTAGCCCCCAGGTCTAATAACGCGGTCGTCGTATAGGAATCTCCTAAGGTGCATTGTACAGTAGGACGACTAGGGTCCTTGTACTTAACAATTCCGTTATGTTCAGATAATGTTGGGAATTGTTCTGTTAAAAAGGCGTCTTTTGGTATATTGGTCTTACGCCTATTAGTACATAACTCCTTCAGAAACTTAGCATGGTGTGGTAGCTTTTTAATAACTTCGAGGAAGGGAAGGTTTATAGTTAGATTCTTGAAAACATCCCTAATCTCCTCATAATTTGTATCCCTAGTTAACATGGCTAATTTTTGTGGAAACGGTGGTTTCACTCTATATGTAGCAATTGTTTCACCTGGATGTTTAAGCTTGGCTTTTTGTTTCTTAGGTTGTGTTGTAACTGGTACCTCTACAGTGGTAGGTTCTTCAGTTTCTATTTCGGTATCTAGTAAAATAGCAGGTGTAGGGGCTACTGGTGGGGTAACTATAGGCATAGTTACCTTGTTATCAACCACTCTCCCAGAACGGAGAGTGGTGATGGCATTTAGCTCACCTACATTTTCATATTCATTACTAGTATTATTGGTTACCTCAAAGCCTGTGTTTGTTGTTTTAGGATTAGGTATTGTGTGACCTGGCAACACACCTTTGGGTTGGGCTTTATCTTGGGCCAACTGTTGGGTTAAATTATTAACGGATTGTAGAAGCTGTTGGTTAGATTGAGCCATGGTTTGGAAAAGTTTTTGGCTCACTTGTATGAAGGTGTTAAGACGATCCGGTTGTGTGGGTGTAGTAGGCACGGGTGGTGTGACTGGAACTATTTCACTTGAATTATTTATGGGTGGATTTTGATAGTTATTATTTACCGGAACAATACCTCTATTAGCATTATAATTATTATAACTACCTTGACCTTGTGCTTGTCCTTGCCGAGGTTGCACTTGGTTGTTATAATTATTAAAATTTCCCTGACCCTGTCCTTGTCGTAGTGAGGCTTGGTTAAAGCTGTGCGTAGGCCTAACATATTGATTATTGTACCCTTGAGTTGTGACGTGTTGGTTATTTCTCCAACCGGTTGGGATTTTGTCTCCAAGGGCGCTTAGGTTCACTATTAATGGAACAAGCCTGTTCATAGGCTATAGGACAGTGGGAGTCGGGATGCTCAGGACTCCAACAGAAACTACATGGATTTGAATTTACATTCATGACGGGGAGAGGCTTTTGTTGTACAGTAATGGCGTCTACCTTTTTAGTGAGAGATTCGATTAGAGTTTTAAGCTCGGGATCGTGTTTCATCTCAAACATACCGGCTGCCTTAACTGTATTAGAAGAACTAGCGGAGCGGTGGATATCGTCACTACCCCCCCAGTTGTTATTTCACTTAGTTTGGTCCTCTAAAAATTTATAAGCCTCCTCGGGCTCCTTTGCTTAAGAAACTACCCCCATTCATTATGTCAAGGACTTCTTTATGGTGGTGTAGAAGACCTTTGAAAAGGCAACGAACTAACGGTCTTTTTAGCTAAGTTATGATGTGGACACTCTATAAGGAGATCGGTGAAACGATTCCAAGCCTCGAGAAAATGATTCATGAGGATTTTGTCGAAAAGAAGTGAATCTTGGACAAACATTTCATCCGCCTTTAGGGGTGGGTAAAACGCTTCCATAAACAAATTGAACAAGTTTAGCCCATGAGTCCACGTAATTAGGCTTTGGCGTAACCAAAGACGCCTTTATCGGCTAAGGTGAAAGGCAAAACCCTTAGTTTAATTTGTTCCCCACCAACCGTAGGATGGTGGAATGTTGTTAGGACTTGTTCAATCCTACGCATATGCTAATAAGGTTTTTCATGGTTTAAACCATGGAAAACGGGTAACAAATTAAAAATATTTGGGGGGATTCGGAAATACCCCACTGGGTCTGCTAGAACGATGCAAGATTTAGGGCTATCGCTCAAGGCTTTGTAGAAGTCCGAGAGAGGAGTCTCTCTTTCTTCAGCCATTATATCAGGTGGTGTGTGTGGAATAGTAGCTAGAGGTGTAATGGGTGGTGTACTAGATAGACTTGTTTGTTGACGTTGTTGTGTAATTACGTTCGGTGTTTTTGTTCGGCCAAACCTTAACCTCATACAAGGCTAAGACCAAACTTAGCTAAACACGTCAACACTCCAAACAATTCTGATATACTAGTATAAACCTCTAACAGGAGATGCGAGGTGTGGAAGAAAGGATTACCTGATTGCGTCCTTGCTTCGCTTATGAATAGCGTCTTGTTTACGCATGTTCAGTGTATATAAGAAGTTAGAACACTGAAAAACTTGACAAATCGAAGTTCGAATCAAACCTGTGGAATTCCGGAAAAATCAGCTAAAGCGCTGGCTCTCTCTCTCTCGCCAAGTCGCCATTTTACAAAAGTTACAGTGTTTGAGCGCTCGTCGCTTGGTATGGCGGGCAGCATCTCCTTGAAGCGCCTTTGCGGTATTTTTCTCGCGGAACTTTTCAATGATCAAACGGACAACCACAGTATGAATCAAACCAGGGTGGGTGGGTGAAATGGGACTTTAAGAAAGGTACTTATGTTATGAAAACAATGCGAAAGTGAAACTAAGATGACAGCGGCGCCATTTGATATACGTGAAAAGAGTAGTTTACCTACGAAATGAACGATGAATTCACAACGTAAGTAAACTAAAACTTTTATTTTCTAAATGTTCTTTATATCAAAGTTTCTACTCTCAATTCGATTGAATATTTGGTGGAGTAGAGTGATTCGTTCCACTCCTAATCCCTCCGCATGTTGTGTTTTCTAAGTCTAATTACTCTTCTTAAAGTCTAATGAGAGATTTACGAGGGGAATTATACTACGATGCAACTACCCACAAGATGCAACTAGTCGACTATTTAAATAACTAGGGGAATGCTACGTTGATTCTATGATAAGGAGTTAGAGGGGGATTGATTCCACCTTAACTCAACTTAATCCACTAACCATTTAATCGTCAGAATCCGAATTGAATCTGCTTCGCAGGACAATTGGTTATTCCTAATCCCTAATAACACATGGCATTTCTACCAATTCATAACTAGCATGTGAACAATTAAACCCATTCTCATGGTGAACTAATCATTTCTAGAGTGGAATAGAAATTACGACGACTCTACGATAATCGGAATCAAGCTTTCATCAAGGTTTCACAACCCCCTCTAATGGAGGTTTAGCCTTGAATCATTCCGCAATCATTTCCATTTAAATTAAACCTAAACATAGTATAAAGCATCGAAATTTACTAATCTAAATTAAACAATAATTAAAATCTAATTAACAACTAAGAAATGGTAACCAACAATAATTAAAACTAGATCTAATAGATTGAAATAATAAAAATCGAAATGACAAGAATAATAACTATTTTATTTATCTAATCAATGAAGAACAATGATTTAAAGGTTTTTATCTAATACAATGAATTGAAAATTAATTAAACTAAGTTCTAAAACTAATTAATGGAGGCTAACTAATCTAGGTCTAATTATCTACCCTATCTACCATTAACAAAGAGTTAAGCTTTGGTTTTTATATGTTCAGATCCAAAAATCGTGCATGGGCTTGGAGCCATGTTTTGGGCCAAAGAATCAGGCCCAAAACCCAATTCCTTCAGTCCAAAAAAGCCTCTTCAGCTGCAGTTTGCTTCAATAGACTTTTCGTCCACTTTTGCTTCTCTGATTAGGTCAAGGCTTAAACCATTGGAAAGCTATTTCCGAGCCGGTCGTTTTGACATAAGGTAGGCCCAATTCGAGGTCTGAGTCCAAAGATATGGCATTCGGAAGTTCTGCTGACTTTTGCTCCTTTATCTCGCTAAAGTGGCACATTTCTGCACATAATGGACTTTGAAGCCTGAAATGCATAAAAACACGTAATCAGTATTAACTCTTACTTATTATTCACATAATTGGTCTAACAGTACGATTATTAAGGGGTTAAAACTACAGTTTTGGGCTCTTATCACATGCGTCTAATACTTTATGTTGTATATGATATGGTGTGTGGTGACACACAAAAGATCATATCATCAGTACCTTATAAAGTATAAGTAAACGTTCACAACCTAGATGGATTTGGACAAACCATTGGTACAGTTGTAGTATAATCTGGTATTAGTCTATCTTGACTACAGGATTACACTAGTATACTTTGTGTGTATTGAACAGGACCAAGTGAGGTTGTCTCTATTTATACTGACTATATAAGAGAACAAACACCTCTGTTATTTTGGATGCTTGTCCTCTTAATCCGGATATAATAACGGGCACTTACGTGCATTGTACATTGCTTTAAATCATCAATGAGTGAGATTCATTTGTGATTCAACAAACTTGATGGATTGGGTAATGACATTGTATGTAAGGTGTGCTGTTGATTATAGAAGGAATCCGTGACCCGTAAGTAGTCGGGTTGATGATGTCCCCTTGAGGAGCTCATAAGGATTGTCATGTAAACCCTACAGGTAGATTTAATCCAACATGATAATGAGGTTGAGTGGTACTACTCAAGGACATAAGAAGTTGATTAATGTAGTTGTCAGTAACTTAACTTAATCAACGGGCATTCGATATCTTAAACACGGGGAGATCAACAAGCATATAATATGGAGCCCATAAACGTAATACATGAAATTTAGGATTAGGGCGGTAGTGCAACAATGGCCTTTAGTGGAATAAGCCATTTGTTGACGGACTTGGGACGTGTGTTCTGGGCGAACATGGGAAGCCCAAGCCCGTCAGGAGGCCCAACCCTAATTTCTCCTCATGGTCCTTGTTGTAGCCTATAAAAAGAAACCCTCTTTCCTGGCCGTTTTTACACAAGAGAAAACTCAGGTTTTGCTCAAGAAAGACAAGTTCCAAATTCGGTTATGATCTTGTGAGTGAGAGAGGCCAAGGAAGAGAGAAGGGGCTGGTAGATCGTTGCCCACACAACATCCATTCTAAGGATAGGAATACAACAGAAGATCAAGAGGTTGCTGATTCATAGAGCTTGGAATCTCAGAGAAATCACAGTTGATAAAAGGTATGATTTCTAACAAAATAGTGAGAACCTTTATTCCGCTGCGCATGGTTTTCACGGTGTGTTAACTTTGACCATAACGGTTCCTATAGATTCGACTTAATAAACTAACAAAGAATTTTTGTAATCCGAATTGCAATATTTTTGCATAACAATTAGGTCTTTCTAATCCCTAATTGTTCATGGTAATCTCTACCAACTAACAATCAGCATGTGAAGCAATCAAACCCATTCTCATGGAGAACTAATTACTTTCTAGAATGGAATAGATTATTACAACCATTTATACGCTAATACAATCAAGTTTCAACAAGGCTTCCTCAAACCCCTCTAATGGAGGTCTTAGCCTTGAATCATTAAACTATAATTTCTAACACAAGAACAACAAGAACAAGTCATTATTGAATAAGTATTAAACTTTATTAATCTAATTGAACAATAGTATAATGATTAAAAAATGAATTAAAACTGAATTTAAAACTAAGATTATGAATAACTAATTATCAATTTAAGACAAACTAAATCTATGAATTAAGTATTGAATTAGAAACTAAAACTTGAAATTTAAACTAAGTATTTGATTCTAAAATCTAAATTCTTGGTCTAACAACTAATTTCTTGACAATGAATTAGATTCATCTATCTAAAAACTAATTTTATGAAGTAAAACTAAGCCTTTGAATTCTAAACTAACTCTATATTTTTCTAACTTTATCAAAATTAACTAAGTTCTAAGTTCCTTAAGAGCTAAGCCTTAGTCTCTTTATGTAGAAGAGGCTAGATCCACAATTTCATGCATGGGGTGAGGAGCCATGTCTTGGGCCGGATTTGTAGAATAAGTGTACTAGCCTAGATTATAGAAACTTACTTCTAATACAAACATACATGCTCATGCAATATATTTATAGAAAGATGCAAAGATTATTACCTACATATTAACCTAAGTTTCTAAAGACTATTCTAATGCAGAAGCTAGCGTGAAATTTCTAGATTATTAAGAGCATAGAGAAAGAAACGATGCCAGTATTCCTAAGTGTATAGCATAAACTTTTTATTTATATTTTTGAATTTTTTAAATTTTTTTACTAGAAAACAAGTGCATATTATACATATATCTATCCTAACAGGTGCCTTAATTTATGCGTGTTTCTATGCCACCCCTAAACAAAAACATGCTTTGTCCTCAAAGTATAAAAATAATAAGAGTAGAAAAATACCATGGAAACGCGTGAAATTTAGGGCATCTACTAAACAAAGTTAAAACATACTAATATAGATAAATAAAAATAGACGCAACTCTATATGAGTTCCACCTGTTATGGGGATAACAAAAATTAAATTGCTTGGGACATAAGCAGACAAGAACAAAAATAAAACTTACCTCCTATCCAACATTTAGGCGACATCAACCTCTCCTATAAAGAAGTGAGGTTCCTTCACATCCTGCCATGCCATGATAACTTGCCAAGCCTCTCTCCACGTATCATCAACCCGTGCTAACCTGTTAAGTGTTACTTGGTCTGATCGGGTGTAAAGAGCAACCCATTGAGGGTATACACTCCATCCTGGCAAAGTCATAACACGAAACGAACCAACAATGCTATTAGTCAGTCTCATAATTTCAACCCCAACCCAATCCGTGTAGCGGGTATAGAAATCTGGGAAAAAACAGCATATGATACGACAAACCAAAACAGGCATAAGAAGGTACTTATGCCTCATATTATGGCCTCTAGCTAAACTATCCACTAAAACCTTGGGAATGTCATATAGGAAATGTCCCTCAGCTAAAGCAAGGAGAACGTCACCAGCGGTACTATGCGTAGAAGTAAACTGCCAATCCCCTAAAATATTCATCATAATGAAGAACATGGTAAGGCCTACGTTTAGGGACAGGCTACCAAGGGCTATGTTATACTGCCCTCGGTCCATTACACGAAAAACACCTCCCCCATAAACCTCGTGAAAGTACTCATAGTTATAAAGGTATGCATTATTAGTCAAATACCCCCATGAGTTTGTAGAAACAGGCATAGGCATTCCCACAACAAAAGCAATTAAGAACTTGCTGAAATATAATGTCGTATCATTAACTACAACAGAGAACACTTGGTCTCCATCTGGTTGACAAAAGAACTTTGAATTATTATAAAAATATTCAGTAAGTTGGGGAGAATACGAGTCATCAGGACTTACCAGTAGATGCTGCATGCTATCTTGACTGCACGATTCTATCACGGAACCATCCTCCGTAGGTGTCACTTCAGAACAAATCTTCAAAAGACTGCTCCGATATGATATGAGGGGATGTCATCACAACAAATATACTCTAAAAGTTCTGAAATCAAGCTCGGAAGAATCAACCAAACAGAAAAAATTAGAAATGGCTGCTGAGGTGCAAGGCGTGTGTCGCGCTCATGGTTGGCTGTGGAAGGGCGCGGGGGGCGCTACTATCTTGCTCGAGGACCAGGCACTACAGTGCAGGGTGCGCTCACAACTTGCCTATGAAGGCAGGGCTCTTTTGTCTAACTTCGAGTTCTAGGCACTTCAGGGTGGTTGCCTGACAATTGGTGCGGTAGCGGGAGTGCAGCTCAGATACCTTGAGTGCTCTGCAGTGAAAAACTAAGAGAAAAAATTGAGAGGTTCAAGGTGAGAGATGTAAAGTGAGAGGTGTGGGTTGTAAGTGTAGAGTGAATCAAGTATTTATAGAGGTTTAGTTTCTAAAACGAGTTTTACAAGTTTCCCAAATTATTAAGGCAATTGATGAAAACAGAATATTTCTAAACCAAAACGGAAATAAGTTAGGTGCATATTCCAAATATAAACCAATTGCTTTTTGATTGAATTTAAAATAGCAACTTCCTAATTCTATTCATTGAAATTTCATCACTACAACAATATATAATCTTAGCCACACCAATATTGGCAACATTCCCAACAACTCATATTTTCACAGTTTGCAAAATTTAACTTCTAAAATGGTGGATAAGATAAAAGCAATGCAAAAAATAATAATGCCACCCCCAAACAATTCGAGAAGGTGGGATTAATGGAAAAATCATCGCATGCTTGGACAAAAACCAAATTAAATTAAAAATTCAACTAACAATCAAATAGTCGAAAACAAATACATAATCCAAATCTAACTAATAAACTAAACAACTTGAAATAAAATTCTACAAAAATAGGGAAATTTCCTAATCACCAAACAACTAAACTACTCACCATAAGATGAAGAAGGTGTAGCATCGTCAGTCCTACGTCGACGATGCTCATGCCTCTTAGAGTCGTCAGAATAGGACTCTGATAAGGTGGCAAGCGTCTTAGGACTACATCTTGGAACTGCAGTTGTCCCTCCATAAATTCCCTCATCTCTACCCAACACTCATCCTATCGCTGGACATTTGTCTCCACAGTCTTCTGCAGGTTAACATTTTCATCATGAATGGCAACCTGCCTATTCTGCAAGTCTTCACAAATATGGTTCAGAGAATGCAAGCCACGATGCAGCACTAACATGCGTTCCATATCAGAATTACATTTCTCCAAGACATTGGCATCAAAACATACCGTGTCCTCCTCCTCATTATCCGAATTAACATCTTCCACAACCCTATCTCTAGGCAACTTCCACATCTTCTGGATACATTCCGTATAAGCAATTGCATTTGTATGCAACTTCAACATAGTCCGCTCTGTTTTTGGTTTCTCACCAAAAGACAACATCATCTTCGTAATCAAAACAGGAAATGGTGCAATACTTTTTCCAACGCCTCTAATCATATTTAACACTAAGTCGAGGATGCAAAAATCATACCTCTTCTCCTGCAATACCCAGAGAACGTGCAGACAGTTCAAACAGATGTCACTGAACTTCTCTTTCCCCATGACATTCTTACTAACCCACTTAGCTACAACCAGCTGGCTAGTTCTCAGAGATGACTGTCAGACGCAATGTGATTTTGCATTGTAATGTTCCTCCAAAACAGTCTCTTTCATCAATGCCTCAACCCCACCATATTGGGATTCCTCCGCTGTGGCTATAGGGTGGCGGTTTGGTTGAATGCACAGAATATGAGTCAACATCAAAGCACTCACTTCTCTCTTCCCACCATTCACCTTCACAAAAATCTTCCTCCCTTCGATTTCCAGCTTCTTGTAAAAATTCAAAACCAAATCCAAATGGTAAAAATCATTCTCCTTATACCACGACCCTTGCCAATCCCTATGTTTCATCTCATTATCGTAAAACTATGCAAAATGGTCCAAATTGAAAACTTGTTCTGGGAGGATTTTGCATTTTTGGGCCATTGATGTTTAAAAATCGAAAATGGGTTTAGGGTAAGGTGGAGGAGAGGTATTGAAACAAGAAATTGAAATTTGGTTTGAGTGGTTGTTTGATTTGGGAGATTTTTTTTTTGGTTTGTTCAAATTGTTAAAGGTGGAAGTGAAGAAGATGAACTGGATGGGGCTACTTTTGGAGTGGGTGTTGTTTGAATTGAGTGGAAGAATCGGTGGTTTTTGGATTCCTTTTTTTTTATTTATTTATTTATTTAGGGTTTGGTTTGTTAATGGAGACCTGGAGGCGAGTGGAGAAGAACGCGATGCGTTTTAGGGTTTTTCCGTGGACTCACGTGCGAGGCACCTGACTATGATATTTTGGGCCCAAGCCCAAATAATTTTGGAAAATGCCCATTCTGTCCCTATGCGTTCAAACTTAAAACTGAAATTCTCGACTCGTTAACGGTCCGATTTTTGTGAATGAGCTATGAAAATGATCAGCAGAGAATTTCTAATCCAATGATCCATAAAACAATTTATTTTAGCCTTGGGTGTCATATGAAAAGGTGGAAAATGCCTCGTAGTGTGTGAATGACATAAGTTATGCTAACAAAAGAAATCTATATACCATAGAAACACATGACTCAAAAACCGAGAAAATATGCAAGAGTGGAAGATGTGAATTATGTCAAACATGGACTTAGGATCCGGTACTTACAGCCACACACTCCATAGGGAGGCCCCGGTTACCTGAATGGTGCACTTACCAATATATGGAAGTGACAGGAAGTACACCAAACATCAAAGGTCAGTCCTCATAGATGGGGTTCTGTAAAAGGACATCCTCCACATCATGAGACATTAACTCGGGAAAATGTTTTAGCTGTTGGCCATTGACTTGAAAGGTATTGTTGTCCTTGGGGTTTACCAAGGTGATTGCCCTGTAAGGGGTGACTTCAGTAACTAGAAAAGGACCAGACAAACGTGTTTTTAATTTCCCTTTTGACCAACCACAAACTCTTTGTGTAAGATTTGTTTATCATGAACATGTTTCATGTTAGATTTATAATCCTTCGCGAGATCATAAGAATCGCTACGGATTTTTTCAAGCTCATTTAATTGCAACTTGCGTTTGACACCCGCCTCATCAAAATTGAAGTTAAGGCTTTTTATAGCCCACATAGGACGGTGCTCCAATTCAACAGGCAAATGACAAGGTTTCCCAAATACAAGTCTGAAGGGAGACATACCTATAGGAGTTTTAAAAGCAGTCATATATGCCCATAAGGCATCAGTTAGATGCTTAGACTAATCTGCCCTATCAGGATTTACAATTGTTTCTAAGATTTTTTTATTTCCCTATTAAAAACTTCTACTTGGCCGCTAGTTTGTGGATGATAAGGAGTTGCCACCTTATGTGTAACTCCAAACTTTTTAACTAGAGACGTAACAACTCTGTTGCAAAAATGTGTTCCACCATCACTAATGATGGCTTTAGGAATGCCAAATCGACAGAAAATGTATTCCTTAACAAAGAACACAACTGTCTTATGGTCATTGCTATGGCAAGCCATGGCCTCTATCTATTTAGACACGTAGTCCACGACAACAAGAATATAAATAAAACCGTGGGAAACAGGAAAAGGACCCATGAAATCAATGCGCCATACATAAAAAATTTCTACTACCGTAATTGGATTTAAGGGCATCATATTACGTTTGGTGATTCGCCCTAGTTGTTGGCAACGAATACACGTCATGCAATGCACTTGGGCATTTTTAAAAAGGGCAGGCCAATAAAACCTACATTGAAGAACTTTAGCCGCTATTTTCATACCACTAAAATGGCCACCACACTCTTTGTCATGGCAGAATTATAGAACCTAATTATACTCCCACTGGGGAGTATAACGACGAATAATCTGATCTGCACAATACTTAAAAAGGTAGGGCTCATCCCAGTAGTATAACTTAACTCTGGCCAAGAATTTCTTACGTTCATTTTTTGTCCAAACATTAGGAATAATATCAGTAGCTAAATAATTCACAATGTCAGCATACCATGGTGCAGAAAAAATAGCATAAAGATGCTCATTAGGAAAAGAGTTAGGTATGGACTCGGATTCACTATCATTTTCATTTGTTAGTCTAGATAAGTGGTTGGCAACTACATTTTTGACCCCTCGTTTATCCTTAATTTCTAAGGTGAACTCTTACAGGAGAAGAATCCATCGAATCAATCTCTGTTTAGCATCCTTCATTGCAAGAAGGTACCTAAGGGAAGCATGGTCCGTGTAAACTAAAGTCTTAGTACCAACCAAATAAGGACAAAACTTATCTAAAGCATAAACGACAGCTAAAAATTCTTTTTTCGTAGTTGTATAATTCCTTTGAGCATCGTTTAAAGTTTTACTAGCATAATAAATAACAGTGGACTTATTATCTAGTTTCTGTCCTAACACAGCACCAACGGCATAATCACTAGCATCACACATGAGTTCAAAAGGTTTAGACCAATCAGGAGGCTGTATAATTGGTGCAAATGTTAAAGCGGCTTTTAAGGTTTCAAAAGCCTATTTGCAGTTTTAATTGAAATCAAAGATGACATCTTTTAAAAGCAGATTAGTTAACGGCGTAGCTATTTTTGAAAAATCTTTGATAAAACGCCTATAGGTAGAGACACTATCTTATCTAATTTGGCCTTGTCTACTTCGATGCCAGCACTAGATACAATATGCCCAAGCACTATTCTTTTTTTAACCATGAAATGACATTTTTCCCAATTTAAAACCAGACTTTTCTCCTCACACCGTGTCAAAACCTTAGACAGGTTAGATAGGCAGTCAGTGAAAGAGTCTCCATAGATAGAAAAATCATCCATGAATCGCTCTACCATGTCACTAAAGATATGAAGCATACACCGCTAGAAGGTACTAGGAACATTACAAATGCCAAAAGGCATTCGTTTATAGGCATATGTTCCAAAAGGACATGTGAATGTAGTCTTTTCTTGGTCATCAATATCTATAATAATATGAAAATAGCCAGAGTAGCCATCTAGAAAACAATAATAAGCGTGACCAGCTAGACGTTCGAGCATCTGATCTATAAAGGGTAACAGAAAATGATCCTTTCGTGTCATGGCATTTAAACGTCTGTAGTCAATACAGATCCTCCATTTCATAGGGACATGCATGGAAACATATTCACCCTTAGCATTACGTATCATGGTATCCCCTAATTTCTTAGGAACTACATGAATAGGACTTACCCATTCGCTATCAGAGATTGGGTATATGATACCTGCATCGAGTAACCGTAGGAATTCTTCCCTAACCACCTCTTTCATGGTAGGGTTCAAGCGACACTTAGGCTCCTGAGAAGTCTTTGCATTATCCTCCAAATGGATACGATGTGTGCATACATTAGGGTCAATCCCCTTAATGTTGTCTAGGGACCAACCAATCGCAGAACTATGTTCCCTAATCACCCTAATCAAATGTGCCTCTTCAAACTCTAACAACAGAGAAGATATAATTACCGGATGACTACCATCCGGATCGAGTTGAATATACTTCAACTCAGAAGGAAGAGGTTTAAGCACAGGGGTGGTGGGGATGTCGATAAAGGTTTCTGGAGGTTCCTCATCGTGGATAGTGAATACTTGTTTAGGTATCAAATCTTCATACTCGGTAGATGGAGCTACAGAAGGATTGAAGGTAGGTGTAGACTCGAAAAGGGCATTGACTTCCTCTACGTAGGAGTCATCCTCAAAATCTGAACTTCTGAAAGAAAGGAATTTATGCATCTGATTTTTTGGAAACATGTTATTAAAATAATCTTGAGCTAAGCTCTCAATCATGCTAACCTCCCCATCGATAGTCATATCAGGTAACTGTTGCATCATTTTAAAAACATTTATCTTGACAGAAAGATGGCCAAAAGACATGGACATTGACCTATCGCGGCAGTTTATAAGTGCGTTGGCAGTTGCCAAGAACGGGCATCCTAAAATGATCGGAATAGAGTCGTTAGTAACTTTTGTATCAAGGATAACAAAATCAGCAGGATAGTAGAAATCCTAAACCTTAACAAGCACATTTTCGACCATACCCTTAGGATACTTAATAGACCGATCAGCTAATTGCAACATCATTTTAGTAGGTTGCATCGCTTGTAGACCTATTTGTTTATATAAATAATAAGATAGTAAGTTAACACTCGCCCCCAGGTCTAAAAGCGTAGTCGTCATATGGGAATCCCCTAAGATGCATTGTACAGTAAGACGACCAGGGTCCTTGTACTTAACGATTCCATTATGTTCGGATAAAGTTGGAAACTGTTCAGTTAAAAAGACATCTTTAGGAATATTTGTTTTACGCCTAGTAGAACACAACACTTTGAGAAACTTAGCATGGTGTGGTAGCTTTTTAATAGCTTCGAGAAAAGGTAGGTTTATCGTTAGATTTTTAAAAACTTCCCTAATCTCCTCAAAATTCGTATCCTTGGTTAACATGACTAATCTCTGGGGAAATGGTGGGTTCGCTCTATACTTAGCATATTGATCAACAAGATGTTTAACCTTAGCTTTTTGGTTATTAGGTTGTGGTTTAACTAGTACCTCTATAGGGGTAGCATCTTCAGTTTCTAGTTCGGTATCTAGTAAAATATCAGGTGTAGGGACTACTGGTGAGGTAACTACAGGCATAGTTATGGAGTTATCAACTACTCTGCCAGAACGGAGAGTGGTGATGGCATTTAGCTCACCTACGTTTCCATTTTTATTATTAGTATTATCGTTTACCTCAAAGGCTGTGTTTGTTGTTTTAGGATTAGGTATCGCTTGACCTGGAATACACCTTTGGGTTGTACTTTCTCTTGTGTTAACTGCTGTAAGGAAAGTTGGATGGACTGTAAAATCTGTTGTTGGGTTTGCATTAAGGCATCAAAACGATCCGGTTGTGGAGGAGTGTTTGTTACAGGTTGCGTGACAAGAACTATATCACGTTGATTAATAATGGGTGGGTTGTGATAGATATTATTTACCGGAACGATACCTCTATAAGTATTATAATTATTATTGTTATAATTATTATAATTACCTTGTCCTTGTCCTTGTCTCAGTAGAGCTTGGTTGTAATTGTTTGCTGGCCTTACATTTTGATTATTATACCCTGGAGGTGTAACTTGTTGATTATTTCTCCAACTGAAGTTGGGATTTTTTCTCTAAGGGTCATTAGGAATAGGATAGCTATTAATAAAGCAAACATTATCTAGTTGTGATGGATGTTGTTCATAGGCGAGAGGACAATAGGAGTCGGGATGCTCAGGACTCAAACATAAATTACATGGATTAGAGTTGACATTCATGATGGGGATAGGCTTTTGATGCACAGAAATAGCTTCTATTTTTTTAGTGAGAGATTCGATTAAAGTTTTAAGCTCATGATCGGGTTTAATCTCAAACATACCTGCAGCCTTAACTGTTGAAGAAGAACTAGTGGAACGGGGGATACCGTCACTACCCCCCCAGTTATTATTACGCTTTGTTTGATCTTCTAAAAACATATAAGCCTCTGAGGCTCCTTTGCTGAGGAAACTATCCCCATTCGTTATATCAAGAACCTCTTTATGGTGGTGTAAAAGTCCCTTGAAAAAGCCACCAACTGACGTGTCTTTCGCAAGGTTATGATGTGGACACTCTATAAGAAGGTCAGTGAAACGATTCCAAGCCTCTGAAAAGGATTCATGAGGATTCTGGTAGAAAAAATGAATCTTGGAAAGCATTTCATCTGTCTTCAGTGGTGGGTAAAAATGTTCCATAAATAGTTGAACAAGTTTGGCCCATGAGTCCACAGAATTAGGTGCTTGGGCAGTTAACCAAGACGCCGCTTTATCGGCTAGGGTGAAAGGAAACACCCTCAAATTTGTTATGCACCTTCCGTAGGATGATGGAATGTGGAAAGAACTTGTTCAATCCTGCGCATATGCTGATAAGGTTTTTCATGGTCTAACCCATGAAAAACTGGTAACAAATTAAATATATTCGGGGGGATTCGGAAATCCCCTACTGGGTCTGCAAGAATGATGCAAAACTTAGGGCTATCGTTCAGGGCTTTGTAAAAGTCAGAGAGAGGAGACACTCTTTCTTCAGCCATTATTTCAGGTGTAGTGTGTGGTATACTAGATGGGCGTCTATGTTGACATTCATGATAGATTATGTTAGTCATTTTTTCTCTACCTGACCTTAATCTCATGCAAGGCTAAGTCCAATATTAAAGAAACACGACAACAGTCAAAACAACCCTGATATGCTAGTATAAATCCTCTAACTGGAGATGCGAGGAGTGGAAGAAAGAAGTACCTGAATGCCTCCTTGCTTCACTTATGAATAGCATCTTGTATATGAGAGCTCAGTGTATTTAACAAATTAGAAACACTGAATAACTTAAAGAAATGGAAGTTTGTACTAACCAATGGAAATCGGGCTGTTCAGAAGAGGGTGCGAGGCGCGCTCGGAATTTGCCTAACAAGGGCGTGGGGCGTACTCCTGCCTTGGACGATGTCCAGGAACTTCAGTGCGTTGCGCGCTTCGATTTGGTCTGAAATGGGCGCGGGGCACGCTCTTGCCTTGGCCGATGTCCAGGCACTTCAGCGCGTGGCACGCTCAGTGTATTTCTGCGAAAAAAAATCAGTTTCTGAAGCAAACATCCACAGTTAGAACCAATTAAGAGTGGGTGGGTTTAATGGGATTTAGGTAGAATTAATACTACTAAAGGAAATGAAACTAAACACAACTAAGATGGCAGCGGCTCCATTTGATAAAAGTAAAAATGCTAGTTTTACCTATGCTTAAGCAATTAAACTCAAATGTAAGTAAAACTAATTGTTTAACACGATGCTATATCAAAGTTTTCTACTCTTGTTATCGTTCAATATAATTGGAGTAGAGAATTCGTTCCACTCCTAGCTCGTTTAGATGTGAAGATTTCCTAGTTCATTAATTCTAACAAAATCGTGAGAGTAATGGATCTTAAATTTAACTACGATGGTGAATCAACTAATCAAGATGCGATAAATGAAATGATGTCAATTCAATACTAAATTGACAATATGAGAATGAATTAGGGGAATTTGATTCCACCTTGATTCGACTTAATAAACTAATGAAGAATTTTCGTAATCCGAATTGCAATGTTTTCGCATAACAATTGGGTCTTTCTAATCCCTAATTGTTCATGGTAATCTCTGCCAACTAACAATCAGCATGTTAAGCAATCAAACCCATTCTCATGGAGAACTAATTACTTTCTAGAATGGAATAGATTATTACAACTATTTCTACGCTAATACAATCAAGTTTCATCAAGACTTCCTCAAACCCCTCTAATGGAGGTTTTAGCCTTGAATCATTAAACTATCATTTCTAACACAAGAACAACAAGAGCAAGTCATTATTGAATAAGTATTAAACTTTATTAATCTAATTGAACAATAGTATAATGATTAAAAAATGAATTAAAACTGAATTTAAAACTAAGATTATGAATAACTAATTATCAATTTAAGACAAACTAAATCTATGAATTAAGTATTGAATTAGAAACTAAAACTTGAAATATAAACTAAGTATTTGATTCAAATTCTTGTTCTAACAACTAATTTCTTGACAATTAACTAGATTCATCTATCTAAAAACTAATTTTATGAAGTAAAACTAGGCTTTTGAATTCTAAACTAACTTTATATTTTTCTAACTTTATCAAAATTAACTAAGTTCAAAGTTCCTTAAGAGCTAAGCCTTAGTCTCTTTATGTAGAAGAGGCTAGATCCACAATTTCATGCATGGGTTGAGGAGCCATGTTTTGGGCCAGAAAATCGATCCCAAAACCTTATTACTTCAGTCCACAAAGAGGTTCGGCTGAAAATGACTTTTATAGCTTTTTCGTCCATTTTTACTCCTCTGATTAGCTCAAGGCTTAGACCATTAGAAAGCTCTTTCCAAGTCGGTCGTTTTGACATAAGGTAGGCCTAATTCTGAGGTCTAAGTCCAAAGATACGGCCTTCGGAAGTTCTACTGACTTTTGTACGCTATTTCTGCCCGCGTTGACTTTGACTTTTCTGCTTTGATCGGGCTTTAAAAGGCTTTTTTTCCTTGAATCTTGACCTTTTATCATAGAACTTCTTAGCAACCAACCTTTGCTCCTTTATCTCGCAAAAGGGACGCATTTCTACACATATTCGACTCCAATACCTGAAATACATAAAAACACGATAACAGTACTAACTCTTACTTATTAATTGGTCGAAAAGCAATATTGTTAAAGGGTTAAACTATAGTTTTGGGCTCTTATCAGGGTGCAAAATTGGGTTTTGGGAACTACACGCTTCAAAGAAGAAGATTGCTATTTCACTAGATGGTGTGCCACTAAGAATCTCACTCACGGTATTTCTGGGGGAAGGGAGTGAGTAAGGTGGTTAGTCTACTGGAATTTGGTAGTTCACTACTCTCTTTGTTCGTGCTAGATGTTTGTCCTGATGAACGTGACTAGATTGGCTCTGCTTGATTGATTTTAAGTTTTAATTAAGTCTATGTATCAATTTGAGCAATCAACGTCCGTTCTAAGTGGGGCTTAATCCCACTTTGGTTCTTTAAGGGCTCGGGTTTAGCCTTAATGTTTAAATGTAAAAACAAGACTGAAATGGAAATCACCCAATCATTCAATCATGCTTTGAACATGATAGTATCCTCTAACACTTTGGAGTAAGGAGGTTTAGAAATTACCGCCCAAGGTGTGCGTACACGACCCTTGGGGTGAAAGCGACGTGGTGGCCAGGGTTGACGAAGTGTTTTGTGTCTTGCGTGTCAACCTACCATTCGAGCGTTTCTTTACGGTTACAAGTTTAATCTATCTAAGACCCACAAGTCGGGTTGAAATATGGCAAAGCCAATAAGATACAATTGGTTGCCTTCGTTGGCCAAAAGCAAAGTTGTATTCGTGGGCTTAAAACTATGAAAGCGGTAAACACGAAAAGTAACTACGTTTAGCTTATTAACTATTCACTAATGATTAATTAAGCAAAATATGTAAAAGCTTAGAAAGTGTTCATCAAAGATTGGAACTTCAACCCCCAAGTTGGGTTGAAATGCACGAGCGTGATATTACACTACTCGCCTCGCACATCCAATCGGTCCAAGTTGGTTGAATCCCCAACTCTTGGTAAGTAAACTTAAACGAAAAGACTAAACTTTCAAACTTAAACTATTTTGTATTTATCCTAATTAATTTTTTTGTATTTTAACTTAACTATATGATATTATCTTAATCTAACATGCATAAACAACAATTAATAGAAAATAAACCCTAAACATGCTTCTAAATTAATTTTAAGATTTAACTTTACTGATGGATTACTAATTCATTTAAATTAATAAATTTTTTTAATTTTTAAATTCCTTTTTTAATTGAATTTTTGGTTTTGAGAACTCAAAACTTTGCAAATCTGTATACTTTTTATCTACTCAGTTGAATTAAAATGACTAGGGGGAATTAAAGCTAACTTACATACAAAGATTTTGAGCCAACAGAATCTTCGTTGGAGAAAAGTGTGGTGCAGTGCGGGTCTGATAGGCACGGGCACGGCTAAGGCATGGGTGCGTGGTTGGCAGGCGCGGCGCTGGTCGATTTGCACCGTTTTGGCTCGTTTTTCTCCAGTAGTCTTCGGTGAGCTGTCTCGGGCTCCGTTTGCTCAAAAGTTTACTAGAAGTACACGAAAAAGAATCATCAGTAACGAAAATAAAGAAAATAAAACTTGAAAAACTTGAAAATAAGATTTAGAAGAAGAGTTCAAAGAGTGATTTTTTCTCCATCTTCCTCTTTCTGCTTAGATCCATGACGGCGACGCCATTTGAAGATGTGTATAGTGTGGTATTGGGTGTGTTGTTCATCTTAGATCATTTGTTAGGAGGAAGGGGTTTGATGGTTGGAAAACCTCTTTCTAAACTTTCTACTCTTTCTTTAACTCGTTCTTATGTTTAAATGGTGGAAAACACAAATAAAACTATTGATTTAATAGAGAAAACATGTATGGAAATGGTTTAGTTGGGATAGCTTGCTCACAAAGTTATACTCATTTGAACATGTCAAATGAGTATGACTAGTGGTTTGGGGTTTTGATGCAAAATTAGAAGAAGTAATGAGGTAAAAGACAAGGTTGAAAACTTTGTATTGAAGACAATAAGAACTTGATTTATCAACCAAAGCTTGAAGAACATGAAAATGAAAAACACTTAATTAAAAGCAATAAAAACAAATAAAGATGATAAACGTAAAATGTATAGTTTACCCACGAAATGAACGTTGAATTCAAAACGTAAGTAAACTAAAACTGAACTTTTTCTCTCGTTGTTTATCAAAGCTTCTACTCTCGATGCGAATTGCACTAAGTGGAGTAGGAAGTTCGTTCCACTCCTAGTTCCCTTAGCATGGATGTTTTCTAATCTAACTAGTCGCTCTTAAGTCTATGAGAGTTTTACGAAGGGGGGATTATACTACGATGCAATATGAAAAACAATATGTTGAATTTAAATTATGAATTGAATGCTATGGAAATATGATTGTTTTTGAATCTAGATAAGGATTAGAGGGGCATTAAATCCACCTCGAATCCAACTTAATAACCTAGTATAGATTGTCGTATCTCGATTCTTACGTTTTCACGGCAAGAATTTCGAGTCTAATCCCTAGTGTTCATGGCATTTCTACCAAGTACTAACTAGCATGTGAGGTCGTCCACCCATTCTCATGGCTTAAACACGACCTTCTAGAGTGGAATAGAATCTACAAACAATTCTACACTAACAACTAAGTTTTCATCAAGGCTTCATCAACCCCTCTAATGGAGGTTTTAGCCTTGAATCATTCCGCAATCATTCCCGATTAAATTTAAACTAAACATGATATAAAGAATTGAAATTTACTTAATTAAACAATAATGAAATCTAATTTAATGACTAAAATGAAATAAGGACAGGAATTGAAATTAGATCTAGAATTGGAAATGACAAAAATCGAAATTGATAAAGAATACTACTTTATTGATCTAATCAAATTGAAAAATAGGATTCAAAGGTTTAATCTACTACAATAATTGGATTGAAATTAAACTTAAGTAAAACAATTAAATCTAGATCTAGAAGCTATTCTAATGGCTACTTTCTATTCTAAGCTATCTACCCTAATTCTCTACTAAATCATCTACCATTATCTATCTACCATTAACAAAGAGCTAAGCTTTTGTTTTTATACATCCAGATCCAAAAATCGTGCATGGGCTTGGAGCCATGTTTTGGGCCAGAGAATCAGGCCCAAAACCCAATTCTTCAAATTCAAAAGGCCTCTTCAGCTGCAGTTGGCTTCCACAGACTTTTCGTCCACTTCTGCTCCTCTGATTAGATCAAGGCTTGGACCATTGCAAAGCTCTTTCCGAGACGGTCGTTTTGACATAAGGTAGGCCCAATTCCGAGGTCTGAGTCCAAAGATATGACATTCGGAAGTTCTGCTGACTTTTGCTCCTTTATCTCGCTTAAGTGGCACATTTCTGCACATAATGGACTTTGAAGCCTGAAATGCATAAAAACACGTAATCAGTATTAACTCTTACTTATTATTCACATAATTGGTCTAACAGTATGATTATTAAGGGGTTAAAACTACAGTTTTGGCCTCTTATCAAACCACCCCCAAACAGCATTTTGCTTGTCCTCAAGCAAAGATGAGAACTTAGTATAAGTGACCAAAAATGGAGTTCTAACTACTCTCGTTTCGCTGAGTGCGATTGCATTGACCATATGCAACAAGGCCTTAAACCACTAGGAATTCTCTAGTGGACGAGTTATAGCCTCGTGAGAGTTTTCCAGTGAAGGTACTCACAAACTTCATCTATACTACAACGACTAAGAAAATAAAACTATTGTTTCCTTTATTCATGCTCAACTATCTATACATCTCTCTAGCAATTGAATAAGAATAACCAAGTCAGAAACCTAAGTTAATATATGCATAATAATCTATCATCTACAATAACATATACACAATGAGTAGTACTATAAAACGCGTTTAGCGGGGTTTGTTTTCGAGAACTTCGAATAAGCGTCCTTAAGTAGGTTCTCACAATAATAGTCAAGAAACAACACTCGGATTTTTCCACTCAAGTTTAAGCTACTCCGAGTACAAGTGGGCACACTTTTACCTTACAATCTCAATGACACACGAGGAAGCCGAGTCGATTAAACACATCTGCCACTTACTATCACACTAACTTATTCCTAATTGAGCTAGAGGTCTTTATTAGGTGTTACGGGGATTAGGAGATGGTTTAAGAAGGAAGGAAATGGATATTCTAAAGGATAAGTCTGAGATAATAGAGTCTTCATATTATGTAACTAGAGAAAACCTTGTTATTTACTTTTGCTTCTACACTTTGTTTCCATCCTTAGCCATATTTTTCTTTTTTCTTTTCTTTGCTTTTGACTCCCTTTTATTCTATTTTTGGAGTTTTTATTTTATTTCTATTTTTATTTTTCTTTTCTTTGGATGGAAACTTCTTTTCTTTATTTTCTGAAGCAACTAACTAATTTTTGTTTACACAGGCTTTTCTCTTCTTCTTTCTTCATCATTCTATTCTCAGACTTATTCTAAATTGGGTAGGTTGATTTTTTTTTTTTTATTTTGTTTTGTTTTTGTAACAGGGTAAAGGAATTGTGGTTTATGGAAGGCTAAAGAAAGGCTCAATGGGGCGACTAGCGAAAAATATACTTAGGTCAGAATTTCTAGCTATATCGATCCAAAAAGGGCCTAAATTCTCGCTTAGGATATGGTTTAGTGATCAAGCAAGTGGACGTGTGATTTCTCTATCCGGATTTCACTTCTCCCTTGTGTCATTTCTCAAATGTTTAAGCTCATATAAGGCTTTAGGCTATATTCTCCACAGGATTTGTAGAATAAGTACTCTAGCCTAGATTTCAAAAACTTCATCGCTAACAATCATAGATACTCATGTAATATATTTATAGATAGATGCAAAGATTATTACCTACATATTAACCTAAGTTTCTAACAATTATTCGATCTGCAAATGACTCACGTGAGACTTCTAGATTGTTAAGAGCATGGAGAAAGAAACAATACCAATATTCCTAAGTGTATAGCATAACTTATTTATTTATATTTTAAATTTTTGAAATTTTAACTAGAAAACAAATGCATATTATATATATTTATATCCTAGCAGATGTCTTAATTACACGTGTTTCTATGCCCCCAAACAAGAAGCATGCTTTGTCCTCAAAGCATTTAAATAAAGAGGGTAGGAAAAATACCATTGAAGCGCCGCGGAAATTCGAAAACATCCGCAAAACAAGGTTAGAACGCACTAATATAGGAAATAAAACCGACGCAACTCTATAAGAGTTCCACCCATTATGGGGTTAACAATTAAATTGCTTGGGACATAAGCGCATTACTAACGTAAACTAAAACTTACCTCCACTCCCATTATTCGTCATCTTCGCCATCCTCTACTTCTATAAAGAAGTGAGGCTCCTTCGCCCTGCCATGCTATGATAATTTGCCGGGCTTCACGCCATTTATCATCTATGGTTGCTAACCTATTAAGTGCCACTTGGTCCGATGGGGTGTAGGGTGCAACCTGGTGAGGTTGTATCCGCCACCCTTGCCAAGTCATTGCACGGAAAGATCGAATAATACTATTGGTGGGTCGCGACCGTCTACCCTAATCCAATCCGCGAAACGTGTACAAAAATAGGAAAGAAACATAGCATAATACGGAAAACTAGAATGGGCATAAGAAGATACTTATGCCTCATGCTATGGGCTCGTGCTAAACTAGACATCAAAGTTCGGGAAGGTCATAGAACCGGGCGCCCCGTGGCTAAAGCAAGGAAAACGCCGCAAGTGGCGCCATTCACGTAAGAAAAACGCCATTCCCCTAAAATGTTTAGCATAATCCAAAACATAACAGTTCCTATGTTCATGGACCCAGGCTACCAAGGGCAACGCGTTATAGTCCCCTTTGTTCTCAATCTGGAAAATGCCCGCCCCATAAGCCTCGTGCAAAACTCATAAGTGTAGTCATGCATATTATCGACCCAATAGCACCATGGGTCTTGTATCTCAAATGGGCATAGCAAGTCCAAGAACAAATGCTAGCAAGAACCCGGTAATTTCCATTGGTTCATCGTCAATGTTAATGGAGAACACTTGTTCTCCATCCGGTCTCTCGAAGAAAATGCAGTTATTATAAAAATAAGATGCAAGTGCCGGAGAATAAAGTTCACCGGTCTTACCATAAGAGGTTCCCGGCCAACGTATGTGATCACCTCATGAAACCAAGCACCGTAAGTAGTGCTTTGGAACAAATCTTCAAAGACTGTTCGGTATTATTATAGGAGATGTCATCTCAAAACTACGCTCTGGCAGCCGCAAAACAACCGGGTACAACTTCGCTGAAAACTGGAATTTTTCTGGTCCACGGAAGTCGCAGGCGCTGAAGCGCCGCTTAACTAGGGCGAAGTCGCTCTTTTGTATTTTGGAATTCCAGTGTTTGAGCGTGAGTCGCTTTTGACTTGAAGGCGCGGGCTTCTGAGCAAAATTTTCTCGAAGTGTAGGCTGAAGGCCTCCTTCCTGCAGCGCGCCGAAGGCCGAAAGGTGCAGATTTCGCGAAAATGGAGACGAAACGTGGGAATCATGGGTGTGAAGGGTGCGTGATGGAAGTTAGATGTAGTGTGAGTTGTGAGTGTAGAACGTGTATGAAGTTTATATAGGTTTTAAGTTGCTAAAACGGATCGAAGTTGCCAAAAGTATTTACGCGGCGGTTCCGAAATCCTAAAATTTTCAAACCCAAAACGGAAACAACTCATTTTCTTGATTCTAATTCAAACCCAGTATCTTTTAGGTGGATTTTATGATTGAATGTACCTATTTAATCTAGATTTCATCCTACAATGATTCTCAATCATAGATATGCCTAAACGGCCATATTTTCACCTTACTCCGCAATAAATTCTAACACTAGGTTTATATAAAAATGAAGCTTGAATTGATAAAACCACCCCCAAACAAGTTGGGAAGGTGGGATCAATATGAAACAACCACACATACTGAAAATAACCCCTTATATTAAAATTTTCATTCATAGTACCTTTCACTACAGAATTCAAATTACGAAAATAAAAGTTACATTATAATAAAAACAACAAAAATAAATAAAACAACAACCACTATCAATCCTCACACTCTCTAATCACCTCGCCACTGGTGACGGAGGGCACACTCTCTAGTGGTGGCTCCTGGGCTCCCGAAGGTCCAGCAGCAGATGCCCTCCGCCGACGACGCCATGCCTCGTAGTCGCGGTCCTCGGCGAGTCCGTAGGAGGTGGGAAGCGTGCAAGCATATCCACTGAACGAATCGGCGCTGGGCTTCCATCTCACCCTGCTTTGTTCCCATCTCTCATCCTCTCTCACGGGTGCGGAGCTCGGTTGTGATGAATAGTCGCCATCGAGTCCGGAGGTCTGCACAGATAGTGTTTAGTGAACGCATGCCCCTATGAAGCATAGCCATGCGTTCTGCATCTGACCAACACCTCTCGAAGGCATCCGTATCAAAGCAAGTGACGTCCTCCTCATCCTCATCCAACTCATCCTCACCCGCCTCCTCCACCTCATCCTGTTCCCTATCCTCGGGCAATTCCCAGACTTGTTGAACATAGTCCCTATAGATACGCGGGTTACGGTGCAGGGTAATGTAAATCCTATCCGACGCCGGAGCTGCTTTCATCCTCAGCATGATCTTGGTAATTAACACAGGAAGAGGTGCCAAAGACTTTTCGACCCCCCTAATCATGCTCAGCAAAAACTCCAAGATACAGAAATCGTACTTCCGCTCCTGGAGTACCCATAAGATGTGGAGGCAGGTCAGACCGATGTCACTGACCTTGTCCTTGCCTAGGACATTCCGACCAATCCACCGAGTCAGCCCGTTGGTTGGTCCCGAGGGATGCCCTGGCGAACACAATGGGAGTTTGTATTGTAGCTCCCATTGATGACGATCCGCCCATCAAAGGCTCTACCCTTCAAACCGTGGCTCTCTGAAAAGTGGCATCGGATGGATTCTAGGCGAATGCCTAGAATCCCGACCAAATTCAATCGATGTCAACTCCTCCTCTTCTTCTTTACCATCACAAAATCCTACTCCCTCCAACTCCCCGGTGTTGTAGAACCGTCGGACCAAGTCTTCGCGTGGTAGAAGGCTTCGATTCGAGTACCACAAACTACTCCAGTCTCTACTAGCCATTTCGTCACCGTAAAACGGCGCGAAGTGGTCGGCAGTGAAAACTTGCTCCGGTAAAATTCGGCGTTGTTGAGCCATCTAGTGTTTGGAATATGATTTGGGGTTTGTAGGAGGTGTAGGAGTAATGAGGAACGACCGCACTGATCAAACACGATGGTGGTGGTGGTGTGGTGGCGCGGCAGTTTTGAATTTCTAATTTTTCGGTGGTTTTTGTTGGTTTGAATTGGTGGTGTTTGTGGTGGTTGGTGTTTGAAGTCGATTGGGGTTGGGATTTGATTTTGGGCGTGGGTTTATTGTATTTTCTTTTTAATTTTTATTTTTTTTTAGGTTTTGGAGCTTTGTTAATGGCGGAATGTTAGAAAAAAAAACGATGACTGATGATGAAGGCAAAAAGCCGAAGTCCGTCCCAGCTGGAGTTGGGCCCAAGCCCAAAATCAAAATTTTTGATTTTTTTCGATTTTTTCGCGAACTTCAAATCAAAATTGCCACTTCGTTACCGGTCCGATTTTTGCGAATGAGATATGGAAATGATCAGGAGAGAATTTCCCATCCAATGATCCATAAAACACTCCATTCCGACTTCGGATGACATACGAGATAGTGGATAACGCTTCGAAGTGCGTGCATGACGTAAGTTATGCGAACGAATGAACTCTAAATTAATAGATTATGTCAATCCGAATCGTAATACAATAAAACGGCCTAAGCAACTCTAATGGGACGTAAAACATTTTAGTACGGAAACACGAACACCCCACCCCCAAACAAATTTTTTACAACGAAGCTTAGAAAATTTGTTTTTAGCAGTGGGTCGTTTAAAGTCAGATTCCCGAGACTTCCTAGATTACTATGTTTATTTTTATTTTGTATTTTTATTTATTTATTTTATATATATATATATATATATATATATATATATATATTAGAAGGAAAAACAAGAAGCAATAAAGACATAATTCACACCATAGAGAAACATGACTCAAAAAATCCGAAAAAACATGCAAGAGTGGAAAACGTGAACTATGTGAACCGTGGACTTAGGATCCGTACTTACAGCCACACACTCCATAGGGAGGGCCGGTTACCTTAATGGTGCACTCACAAATATATTGAAAGTGAAAGGAAGTGCACCAAACACGTAAATTGAGTCGTTTATAGTCGATACTCGAGACTTTATCTAAAACATATGTATGAACATGCAGTTGATCATATATCAACAACCTAAATAGTTGTGGATCATTCCATAAATAAATATCACAGAAAACATATCCAACACAATCAAGCACCAAGATTTCCTACGCACCCTAGTGGAATGAAAACGAAGTCGGATAACCCTATTGTGTAACCTATCATGCACCTTCTTTTTACTTTTTGAATGAGTGGGTGTTCTAGTAAATAAGTGTGGAAAAGTGAATGATTGTGGAGAATATGGTGGATATGGATAAGTTGTAGAAAGACAGCATAATAATGAGGATGTGGTTTTAGCAATCAACTCATTCATTGTGTGTGTAGGACCTGCCTCAATTCTGAAAATGAAGGTGTCAAATAGTTTGTCCTTCCGAGAGTATCTGTTTGCTAGGAGGATTTAAAAAATTATGAAGCACAGGAGAAACAAAAGGATCGAGTGCAAACTCGAGATTCTTTTGAAAGGGAGGAAGGAGGGGAGTCGAGGTGGATGTTGTGCAAGTTAGTTCTTGATAGGGTGAATTGGCACCTACTCGAAGAAACTCATCGAATTCCTCATCTAGATTGGTCATATCCACATTACTATGGTAGTCCTCTACATCTTTGAGAAAGTCATCTATCCCGTCCTCATCAATAATATTTGTATCGACTAGTGTAGGAATGGAAATGGTGGAGTCTGACTTTCCAAAGGAAAGAATTTTGGGCATATGACTATCAGAGAACGTGTTGTTGAAATAATCTCGAGCAAAGCTCTCGATCATGCTAACCTCTCCATCCATAGACGAATCGGGTAACTGTGTCCTTGTTTTAAAAACATTGACTTCAATAGCAAGATGGCCAAAAGACATGGACATTGAACCATCACGGCAATTAATGAGCGCATTGGCAGTTGCCAAGAAAGGACGCCCTAAAATGATCGGGACAGAGTCGTTAGCGACTTCTGTATCGAGGACTACAAAATCAGCCGAATAGTAAAAATCCTGAATTTTTACCAGAACATTTTCGACGACACCCTTAGGATACTTAATAGACCGATCAGCTAATTGCAACGTCATTTTAGTGGGTTGCATCTCGTCTAGACCTATTTGTCTATACAAATAAAACGGGAGTAAGTTGACACTAGCCCCCAAGTCTAATAACGCGATCGTCGTATAGGAATCTCCTAAGGTGCATTGTACAGTAGGACGACCATGGTCCTTGTACTTAACAATTCCATTATGTTCAGATAAGGTTGGGAATTGTTCTGTTAAAAAGGCGTCTTTTGGTATATTTGTCTTACGCCTAGTAGTATACAATTCTTTAAGAAACTTAGCATGATGTGGTAGCTTTTTAATAGCTTCGAGGAAGGGAAGGTTTATAGTTAGATTCTTGAAAACGTCCCCTAATCTCCTCGTAATTTGTATCCCTAGTTAACATGGCTAATTTTTGTGGAAACGGTGGTTTCGTCTATATTTAGCAATGGTATCACCCGATGTTTAATCGTGGCTTTTGTTTCTTAATTTGTGTTTATAACCGGGACCTCTACGAAGGTAGGCTCTTCAGGTTTCTATTTCGGTATCTAGTAAAATAGTAGGTGGAGGGGCTACTGGTGGGGTAACTATAGGCATAGTTACTTTGTTATCAACCACTCTGCCAGAACGGAGAGTGGTGATGGCATTTATCTCACCTACATTTTCGTATTCATTACTAGTATTATCGGTTACCTCAAAGGCTGTGTTTGTTGTTTTAGGATTAGGTATTGCGTTACCTGGAAACACACCTTTGGGTTGGGCTTTATCTTGAGCCAACTGTTGGGTTAAATTATTTACGGATTGTAGAAGCTGTTGGTTGGATTGAGCCATGGTTTGGAAAAGTTGTTGGCTCACTTGTATGAAGGTGTCAAGGTGATCCGGTTGTGTGGGTGTTGTAGTCACGGGTGGTGTGACTGGAACTATTTCACGTGAATTATTTATGGGTGGATTTTGATAATTATTATTGACCGGAACGATACCTCTATTAGCATTATAATTATTATAATTACCTTGACCTTGTGCTTGACCTTGTCGAGGTTGCACTTGGTTGTTATAATTATTAAAATTACCCTGACCCTGTCCTTGTCGTAGTGGAGCTTGGTTAAAGCTCTGCGTTGGCCTAACATATTGATTATTGTACCCTTGAGGTGTGACTTGTTGGTTATTTCTCCAACCGGAGTTAGGATTTTGTCTCCAAAGGCGTTAGGTTCACTATTAATGGAACAAGCCTGCTCATAGGCTATAGGGCAGTGGGAGTCGGGATGCTCAGGACTCCAATAGAAACTACATGGATTTGAATTTACATTCATGACGGGGATTGGCTTTTGTTGTACAGAAATGGCCTCTACCTATTTTGTGAGGGATTCAATTAGAGTTTTAAGCTCAGGATCTGGTTTAACCTCAAACATACTGGTAGCCTTAACTGTGGAAGAAGAACTAGCGGAGCGGGAGTAATCATCACTACCCCCCCAGTTGTTATTTCGCTTAGTTTGATCCTCTAAAAATTTATAAGCCTCTGAGGCTCCTTTGTTTAAGAAACTACCCCCATTCATTATGTCAAGGACTTCTTTATGGTGATGTTGAAGTCCTTTGAAAAAGGCACGAACTAACGTGTCTTTTGCTAGGTTATGGTGTGGACACTCTATAAGCAGATCGGTGAAACGATTCCAAGCCTCTGAAAATGATTCATGAGGATTTTGTCGAAAGAAATGAATCTTGGAAAGCATCTCATCCGTTTTTAGGGGTGGGTAAAATGTTCCATAAACAAACAACAAGTTTAGCCCACGAGTCCACGAATTAGGGCTTGGGCAGTTAACCAAGACGCCTTTATCGGGCTAAGGTGAAAGGGAATACCCTTAATTTAATTTGTTCCGCACCAACCGTAGGATGGTGGAATGTTGTTAGGACTTGTTCAATCCTACGATAAATGATAAGGTTTTTCATGGTCTAAACCATGAAAAGCGGGTAACAAATTAAAAATATTTGGAGGGATTCTGAAATCCCGGTGGGTCCGCTAGAACGATGCAAGATTTGGGGCTATCGCTCAAGGCTTTGTAGAAGTCCGAGAGAGAGGAGTCTCTTTTCTTCCCCATTATATCGGTGGTGTGTGTGAAATAGTAGCTAGAGGTGTAGTGTGTGGTATACTAGATAGACTTGTTTGTTCTTTGTTGTTGTGTATTTACGTTAGGTGTTTTGTTCGACCGGACCTTAATCTCATGCAAGACTAAGTCGAGCTTAACTAAACATGCAACACTCCAAACAATTCGATATACTAGTATAAACCTCTAACGAGGAGATCACGAGGTGTGGAAGAAAGGAATATCTGATTAAATCCCTGCTTTCGCTTTTGAATAAGCGTCTTGTTTACGCTTGTTCGGTGTATATAAGAGATTAGAACACTGAAAAATATGAAAGATCAAAGTTTGAATCAAAAAACCGCCGAAATCGAAAAAAAAATCAGCTAAAGCGCTGCGCTCTCCTTGCCGCTTCGGTAAAAGTCAATTACAGTGTTTGAGCGCGGGTCGCGCTTGGTATGGGCGCGGGTCGCGCTCTTTGGTAGATGAAATTCCAAGAACTTAGCTGGTCGGTCGCTCTCCTTGAAGCTGGCCTCTCAGGTATATTTTCGCAGAATTTTTCCAAAGCTGAAACGGGCAACCACAGTTTGAATCAAACAAGGGTGGGTGGGTGAAATGGGACTTAAAAATGACTAATTCTATTATGAAAACAATGCTAAAGTGCAACTAAGATGGCAGCGGCGCCATTTGATAAACGTAAAATGTATAGTTTACCCACGAAATGAACGTTGAATTCAAAACGTAAGTAAACTAAAACTGAACTTTTTCTCTCGTTGTTTATCAAAGCTTCTACTCTCGATGCGAATTGCACTAAGTGGAGTAGGAAGTTCGTTCCACTCCTAGTTCCCTTAGCATGGATGTTTTCTAATCTAACTAGTCGCTCTTAAGTCTATGAGAGTTTTACGAAGGGGGGATTATACTACGATGCAATATGAAAAACAATATGTTGAATTTAAACTATGAATTGAATGCTATGGAAATATGATTGTTTTTGAATCTAGATAAGGATTAGAGGGGCATTAAATCCACCTCGAATCCAACTTAATAACCTAGTATAGATTGTCGTATCTCGATTCTTACGTTTTCATGGCAAGAATTTCGAGTCTAATCCCTAGTGTTCATGGCATTTCTACCAAGTACTAACTAGCATGTGAGGTCGTCCACCCATTCTCATGGCGAAACACGACCTTCTAGAGTGGAATAGAATCTACAAACAATTCTACACTAACAACTAAGTTTTCATCAAGGCTTCATCAACCCCTCTAATGGAGGTTTTAGCCTTGAATCATTCCGTAATCATTCCCGATTAAATTTAAACTAAACATGATATAAAGAATTGAAATTTACTTAATTAAACAATAATGAAATCTAATTTAATGACTAAAATGAAATAAGGAGAGGAATTGAAATTAGATCTAGAATTGGAAATGACAAAAATCGAAATTGATAAAGAATACTACTTTATTGATCTAATCAAATTGAAAAATAGGATTCAAAGGTTTAATCTACTACAATAATTGGATTGAAATTAAACTTAAGTAAAACAATTAAATCTAGATCTAGAAGCTATTCTAATGGCTACTTTCTATTCTAAGCTATCTACCATAATTCTCTACTAAATCATCTACCATTATCTATCTACCATTAACAAAGAGCTAAGCTTTTGTTTTTATACATCCAGATCCAAAAATCGTGCATGGGCTTGGAGCCATGTTTTGGGCCGCAGAATCGGGCCCAAAACCCATTCTTCGATCCAAAAGGCCTCTTCAGCTGCAGTTGGCTTCCACAGACTTTTCGTCCACTTCTGCTCCTCTGATTGGGTCAAGGCTTGGACCATTGCAAAGCTCTTTCCGAGCCGGTCGTTTTGACATAAGGTAGGCCCAATTCGAGTCTGAGTCCAAAGATATGGCATTGAATTTCTGCTAACTTTTGCTCCTTTATCTCGCTTAAGTGGCACATTTACGCACATAATGGACTTTGAAGCCCGAAATGCATAAAACACGTAATCGATATTAACTCTTACTTATTATTCACATAATTGGTCTAACAGTATGATTATTAAGGGGTTAAAACTACAGTTTTGGGCTCTTATCAAAAGACAATAATAAAAACTAATTATATTAAAACAACTAAAATGCTACTTGGTTTGTGATAAGAGCCCAAAACTGTAGTTTTAACCCCTTAATAATCACACCGTTAGACCAATTATGTGAATAATAAGTAAGAGTTAATACTGATTACGTGTTTCTATGCATTTCGGCTTCAAAGTCCATTATGTGCGTAAATGTGCCACTTTAGCTTGAGATAAAGGAGCAACGAATGAGAACTTCCGAATGCCATATCTTTGGACTCAGACATCGGATTGAGGCCTACCTTATGTCAAAACGACCGGCTCGGAAAGAGCTTTCCAATGGTCCAAGCCTTGACCCAATCAGAGGAGCAGAAGTGCACGAAAAGTCTGTGGAAGCCAACTGCAGCTGAAGAGGCCTTTTTGAAAGAATTGGGTTTTGGGCTTTGATTCTCCGCCCAAACCATGGCTCCAAGCCCATGCACGAATTTTGATCTGGATGTATAAAACAAAAGCTTAGCTCTTTGTTAAAGGTAGCTAGTTAGACCTAAATTAAAATATAGAATTATAGATCTAGTTTTATTAATGAAATTAAGTTTTAGTTCCATTTAAATTCTTGTTTTAGATTAAATCTCCTGAATCATTGTTCTTGATTGATTAGATAAATAAAATAGATAGTTTGTCAATTTCGAATTTGTCATTTCCATTCTAGATCTAATTTCAATTCTTGATCCTATTTCATTCCAGCCATTAAATTAGATTCATTATTGTTCAAATTAAGTAAATCTAAATTTCTTACATTACGTTTAGTTTAGATTCAATGGGAAATGTTAGATTGATGATTCAAGGCTAAACCTCCATTAGAGGGGTTGATGAAGCCTTGATGAAAACTTAGTTGTTTAGTATAGAAACGTTGTAGCATCTATTCCACTCTAGAAAGGTCGTGTTTTATGCCATGAGAATGGGTGGGTGGCTTAACCTCATGCTAGTTAGCACTTGGTAGAAATGCCATGAACACTAGGGATTAGACTTCGAATTCTTGCCGCGGTGAAAACGCGTAAAATCGAGATACCACAATCTGTACTAGGTCATTAAGTTGGATTCGAGGTGGATTCAATTCCCCTCTAATTCCTTTATCTAGAGTCAAACAATAGTATTTCCATAGCATTTGTAGTTGATTTCTAGTAATCATCTTAATTAAGTATCGTAGTATAATATTTCGTAAAGCTCTCATTGACTTAAGAGCGACTAGTTAGACTAAGAAAACAATCCATGCTAGGGAACTAGGAGTGGAACGAACTTCGTACTCCATTTAGTGCAATTCACATTGAGAGTAGAAGATTTGATAATAGAGTATAAAAGGATAGTTTAGTTTACTTACGTTGTGAATTCATAGTTCATTTCGTAGGTAGACTATTCATTTTATAGTTATCAAATGGCACCGCTGCCATCTTAGTTGCACTTTAGCATTGTTTTCTTTGTAGAAGTAGTTATTTTTAAGTCCCATTAAACCCACCCACCCTTGTTTGATTCATACTGTGGTTGCCGTTTCAGTTTTGGAAAAATTCCTTGAAAAAACGAAGCGCGCCTTCAAGCTTGAAAAGACCGCTTATCTTCTTGGAATTCTCGATTACAACCGCCCCCAAAGAAAGAGAGCGACCCACTATCTTTATCGGAGTCGACTTTGCCTAGAAGCGGCCAAATCTTGGCCAGCCTTCATTGAAATTTCGATTTCCACGGTTTGATTCAACTTCGAGTTGTCAAGCATTTCGGTGTTCTAATCTCTTATATACACCGAACACGCTGCATTAACAAGACGCTATTCATAAGCCGAAGCAAGGACGCTTATCAGGTATTCCTTTCTTCCATACCTCGCATTTTCAGGTTAGAGGTTTTCTACTAGTATATCGAATTGTTTGGAGTGTTGCATGTTTAGTTAAAACTTAACTTAGTCTTGCATGAGATTAAGGTCCGGTCGAACAAAACAACAAACGTAATTACACGGCAACAAACAAGTTTATCTAGTACACCACCCACGACACCTCTAGCTAATATCACACACACCATACCTGACATAATGGGTGAAGAAAGAGAGACTCCTCTCTCCGACTTCTACAAAGCTTTGAGCGATAGCCCTAAGTCTTGTGATAAGAGCCCAAAACTGTAGTTTTAACCCCTTAATAATCATACTGTTAGACCAATTATGTGAATAATAAGTAAGAGTTAATACTGATTACGTGTTTTTATGCATTTCAGGCTTCAAAGTCCATTACGTGCAGAAATGTGCCACTTTAGCGAGATAAAGGAGCAAAAGTCAGCAGAACTTCCGAAGGCCGTATCTTTGGACTCAGACCTCGGAATTGGGCTTACCTTATGTCAAAACGACCGGCTCGGAAAGAGCTTTCCAATGGCCCAAGCCTTGACCCAATCAGAGGAGCAGAAGTGGACGAAAAGTCTGTGGAAGCCAACTGCAGCTGAAGAGGCCATTTTGGATTAAAGAAATTGGGTTTTGGGCCGGATTTTCCGGCCCAAAACATGACTCCAAGCCCATGCACGATTTTTGGATCTGGATGTATAAAAACAAAAGCTTAGCTCTTTGTTAATGGCAGTTAGGTTAGGAAGCTAATGTTAATGGAGTTTAGGGTTAGAAAAAATTAGATCTAGATTAATTAATTACTTAGTTTTCATTCCATTAATTAGTTTCATTCTTTGTTTTAGCTTAGTTATTTAAATCATTGAATATCATTCATTAGATAAATAAAATAGTTGTTATTCATTCAATCATATCATTGTTATTTTTTATTAGATCAATAAAGTTAATTATCTTTATTCACAATCTTAGTTTTAAATTCAGTTTAATTTAATTATGTCTTATTGTTATTATTGTTCTTGTGTTGAGAATGGTAGTATAGAAATTTCACACCAAACACATCACTCTCACTGTTCCTTGTATTTGAATAATTGAATTCTATTTAAGTCTTGAAGGTTTAAGAGTGGAACGAAATCCTTACTCATTATATTGCATGATTATGTTTTGAGAGTAAGAAGTATTGATTTAAACGTAAGAACGGTAGGATTACGTATTAGTGTTGTTAACATGATATTAGGATTCTATTGTTTTTACGGTTATCAAATGGCGCCGCTGCCATCTTAATCTCGTTCAAGACAAGAATTCAATTGCTTGAATCCAAGGGCAATCCCCATTCTCTACCCACCCACCCTTTTTATTTTTTCATTCTTATTTCTTGAATTTTCGAACTGTTCCTTTGTTTCAGGCATAGGGGCTGCGGATTCACAGAGAAAAACACTGCGGTGAAGGTATTTCTAAATTTTCGAAAATTCTGAAAATATTCATACATAATATTTACTGTGTTGTTGATTTACTAGAATATTTTCAGATTTTTCAAAGTTGGTTTACCTTGTGAAAAAAATACGATCTTTACAGTGCTGCATTTCAGTTTTCACACCGTATGTTCTTGAAAAACAGACGAATAAGGTTACTTAGGGAGTTCTAAAAATTCTATAATTTTTACAGGAGTATCTATCCTAATCCAGGAGTTTGTAGTAAAATTTGATGAGTTTTTGATTTGTTTTGACCTCCTAAATAGTAGAGTGTTTCCAGTGTGTTTCTGCAGTGTTGCAAACACTTAATATCTGGAACACCATCCAATAAGGAGAGGTTGTAGACATCCAATTGCTCTAAATTTTTACAGGAACAACTAGAATCTGTCAGGAGTCTCCAGTAAAAATTTGGAAATTTTTGGATTTGTTTTGATGGGTTAACCATTCGGTTGTTTGTATTGTGTCCGAAAACGGTTTATAAAAACTTTGGAGGGTAGTTTCAGGGAAATTTTACAGGCTCTTGATAGACGATCTTACTGTAAAAATTTTTACAGATAAAAGGCTACTTGATAGACGATGTTGAGACGCGACCCGCCCTTAAAACAACCAACTTGCACCTTGGCGCGCCGCCCACGCCCTAACAAGGAAAATTCATCCGAACAGCCCAATTTTCATAGGTAAATGCATATTTTTATTCCTTAAAGTTATTAAGTGTTTCTAACTTGTTAAATACACTTAAATCGCGTATACAAGACGCTATTCAAACGCGTAGCAAGGAGGCATTCAGGTACTCCTTCTTCCACTCCTCGCCTCTTCTGTCAGAGGAGTTTTAATTCTAGTATAATCAGGCTTGTTTTTCATAGAAATAAATACAACACGCCTATCTAGAATTTCACACACTACACTTGCATCAATGGCTAAAGAACAAGAGACTCCTCTCTCTGATTTTTATAAAGCCCTAAACGATGGCCCTAAGTCGTGCATCGTTCTTGCAAACCTAGTGGGGATTTTTGATCCCCTAATATATTTAACTTGTTACCGGTTTTCATGGTTTAGACCATGAGAAGCCTTACCAAAGACATCGTAGGATAGACCAAGTTCTCACTACATTCCATCATCCTAAGCGTAAGTCGGATCAAGTTAAACTTAGGGTGTTTCCTTTCACCCTAGCCGACAAGGCGGCGTCTTGGTTAACTGCCCAAACGCCAAACTCTGTGGACTCATGGGCTCAACTTGTTCAATTGTTCATGGAACAATTTTACCCACCACTAAAGACAGATGAAATGCTTCAAAAGATTCATTTCTTCCGCCAGAATCCTCATGAATCCTTTTCAGAGGCCTGGAATCGTTTCACTGATCTTCTCATTGAATGCCCACATCATAATCTTGCGAAAGACACGCTTGTTCGTGCCTTCTTCAAGGGGCTTTTACATCGTCATAAGGAGGTTCTAGAAATATGGCTGGGGGTAGTTTTCTTAGTAAAGGAGCCTTGGAGGCTTATACATTCTTAGAAGATCAATCTAAGAGGAACAACAATTGGGGAGGTAACGATTCCTCCCGCCTCTCCTTCTTCTTCTCTTGAGGTTAAACATGATCCCGAGCTTAAAACTCTTATCGATTCCCTCACTAAAAAAGGTAGATGCCATCTCGTTCAACAACAACCCACTCCAGGTCATGAACATTAACTCTACTTTCGTTGTAATGTGCATTTGTAGTCTTGAGCATTCCGACTTCTATTGTCCTCTTGTCTATGCACAAACACCACCACAACCATCACACTTCAACCAGTTAACTCAACATCAAGGACAAGAGAACTTAGGTGACCAGAATAGAGGTTTAGTACCCATTACCCAGAACTATCAACATCAAGACATGAACGCTCAACAAGCTTTAATTCCAATACAACCATCTACAGACAAAGTAGTAGTAACCTTGTTGGAGAAACAAAATCAAATTATGCAACAAAACTCCAACTTAATGAAAGATCAGCATGATCAAAACTCTAATATGATGAAACAAACAATGCAAATGATGCAGTCTTTGTGCCAAAAGGTTATTGACATGTCTTCTAACCAAAATAATAACCAAACCGGCGTTTCCAAGTCAAGCAATGCCTAATCCTAAGTCAACAAACACCGCGTTCGAAATAAAAAGTATTCATGTAATGGTAATATAAACCAAAGGGGACCTACAGGCGATCACTACCTTTCGTTCGAGGCGAGTAGTTGATAACCAAAGTGACTATGCCTAAAGATTACCCACAAACTAAAAATGATACCATACCACATACTATAATAGAAACCGAAGACCCTACAACTGTAGAAGTACCGGTTAAACCACAACCAAAAGGAAAACATTACAAGATCCAATAATAGAAAGTGAAGACCCTACACTGTAGAGGTTCCAATATGGATACCTAGATGGAAAACGGATAGAGATAAAGCAAAGCCTAATAATACTTTTATCCCTTCGTTAAAAATAGCGATAAAGCACCATATCCCCAAAGACTAGTTGTGTTTAAAAATGGCGAGAATTTTGATGAGATTAGGGAAGTGTTTAAAAATTTGACTATAAACCTACCTTTTCTAGAAGCTATAAAAGTCTACTGGACACGCTAAGTTTCTAAAAGAGTTGTGCACCAAGAAGAGGAAAACCAACATACCCCACGAAGCATTCTTAACTGAACAATATCCTCTTTATCCGAACATAACGGAATTGTTAAGTACAAGGACCACGGTCGTCCCTCTTGTCTGATGCACCTTAGGTGATACCTTCATAACAACCGCTGCTTTATTAGACCTAGGGGCGTGTTAACTTACTCCCTTTTTATTTATATAAACAACTAGGTCTAACAAAACTTCAACCAACCAAAATGACTTTGCGGTTAGCCCGATCGTTCTATTAAGTATCCCAAGGTGTAATTGAAAACATTCTCTTGTTAAAGTTCGGGATTTTTACTATCCGGCCGACTTTGTTATTCTTGACCACGAAGTTGCTCATGATTCCATTCCCATCATCTTAGAATCCTTTCTTGGCAACCAATGCCCAAATCAATTGTCGGGATGGCTCAATGACTCTTTCTTTTGGAAATCTTTCTGTAGAAGTTAACATGTTTAGACAAAAACAAGGACAACTAGGTTTTCCTGTAGAAAGGGAAGTGAAGTCCATTGAGAGTTTTGTACCTCAGATTAGTGCGGCTGACACTTTAGTCCCCACACTAGTAGATACCCCTCTTATGGAAGAAGACAAGGATCACAATTTCTACTCCCTAGACATAGATAACATCGAGGAAGATTTCCTTCGACTCCTTGAGTTCTCTCCTATTGACATCCATTCATCTCTTGATGCCATGACGGAAGAAGAATTTTTCGCCCTCTATCCCAGTGATTCTTCTTACCCACCTATTGAGGAATGTCTTGCATATCTCAAGGCCTCTGATAACATAGACCTAAGAACACTAGTTGAACACCATTCACCCACCTCACATCCTCATGTCACTCATTCACCTTCCATCACGAATGTTCTTCGCCCTCTACCTTTTCAAAGAACCATTGAGTTTGTACTTGACCTTGGCGTTTCTCCTAGGCTTCATAACTATCTAAAACCAACTGGTGAAGAAGTAACACCCAAGGATAAGCCACGACACTTTTTCATTTTTTCCATTTTTCCCATTTTTCCTTCTCACACTTATCCACATTCCAAGTATTTTCCAAAACCATTCATTTACTCCGATCATTCATTTGGACACCTTCTTATTCAACTAAGTTGCGTCGTAGAAAGTTTTGGAGCTTGATTACGTTTGGTGGTGCATTCCATGTTAATTATTTGTGGAAAGACCCACAACTTTTAGATTATTGATATATGGAAAACTGCATGTAAATACATATATATCACTTTAAGTCTAGGGAATCGACTTTAAAAATTTGACCCGCGTTTTAAAACAAATTTTTACAAACCTGTTTTCAAAAATTTGTTTGGGGTGGGTGTTTGGTTTTTCCATGCTTGATCACTAAACTTCCTATTCTTACCCCCCCTGTTTGAATTTCATATCAAAAAAAAAAAAAAAAAAAAAAGTTTTACTTTCTTTTTCATCTAAACTCCGGTTTCAGTTTTGGACCCTTTGAGCGCCAATTGGCTATGATTAGCCGTAGGATGCGCCGCGCTTTTAGAAGCCTTCTACTTTTTTGAAGAATTTTGTCGAGGAGTTGTTTCCACGTTTTGGGTTTGAGCCCTCATCTTTAAAGTTTTTTTTTTTGGCGACCATTCGTTTTAACAATTCAAAACCTATATAAACTTCCTTCCTACACTCAACCCACAATACCCTCATCATATACCAAAGTTTTACGACTTTTTCATCTCAAACACTTTGAGAATTCTAAAATTTTGGAAAATTTAGCGACTTCGCGCCTAGTTCTGGCTTTTCAGCGCGCTACCGGCTCGACTTCCGTGGACCAAAAATTCCAGTTTTTCACGGGTAGTTTTTAGATCATTCCACATTCCGCGGCTATTCCAGGCGTAATTTTGAGATGACATCTCCTACATTGATACGGAACAATCTTTGAAGATTTGTTTCAAAAGCACTACTTATGGTGCTTGGTTTTGTGAGTGATCACACACGTGAAATTTGGGGACTGCTTATGGTTCTTGCAAGCATTTGTTCTTGGACTTGCCATGCCGCTGAAATACAAGACCCATAATGCTATTGGGTAGATAATATGCATGTCTACACACTTATGACTTTTGCATGAGGCATAAGTATCTTCTTATGCCTATATTAGTTTATTAGGGGAGTATTATGCTATGTTTCTTCCCTGTTTTTCCTGCCTTTCCGCGGATTTGGGTTGGGGTCGACATTGTGAGACCCACCAATTGTATTATCCGATCTTTCCGTCGCAATGACTTGGCAGGGTGGAGGATCTTTCCTCATCGCAGGTTGCACCTTACACCCCATCCGACCAAGTGGCTTAATAGGTTAGCAATCATAGATGATAAATGGCGTGAAGCATGGCAAATTATCATGGCATGGCGGGGCCTTAAAGGAACCTCACTTCTTTATAGAAGAGGAGGATGATGAGTAAACTTATTTGGAGTGGAGGTAAGTTTTTAGTTTCAGTTAGTGTGCGCTTATGTCCCAAACAATTTAATTACGCTAACCCCATAATGGGTGGAACTCTTATAGAGTTCGTCGGTTTTTTATTTCCTATATTAGTATATTCTAACCTTGTTTTGCGGATGTTCGAAATTTCCACGCATTTCCATGGTATTTTTCTACCCTCTTTATTTAAATGCTTTGAGGACAAAGCATGCTTTTTGTTTGGGGGCATAGAAACCGTGTAAATTAAGACATCTGTTAGGATATAGATATGTATAATGTGCACTTGTTTTCTAGTTAAAATTTCAAAAATTCAAAATATAAATAAAAAGTATGCTATACACTTAGGAATATTGGTATTGTTTTCTTTCTCCATGCTCTTAACAATCTAGAAGTCTCCGCGTAGGCTTTTGCATCGGAATAATTGTTAGAAACTTAGGTTAATATGTAGGTAATAATCTTTGCATCTATCTATAAATTTATTACATGAGTATCTATGATTGTTAGCGATGAAGTTTACTAAATCTAGGCTAGAGTACTTATTCTACAAATCCTGTGAGAATATAGCCTAAAAGCCTTATATGAAGCCGAAACATTTGAGAAATGACACAAGGGAGAAGTAAAATCGGATAGAGAAATCACCGTCCACTTGCTTGATCACTAAACCATATCTAAAGCGAGAATTTAGGCCCTCTTTGGATCGATATAGCCAGAAATTCAAACCTATGAATTATTTTCCGCTAGTTAAGCCCCTCGAGCCTTTCTTTAGCCTTCCATAAACCACAATTCCTTTACCCTGTTACAAAACAAAACAAAATAAAAAAATCAACCTACCCAATTTAGAATAAATTCCGAGAATAGAATGAGGAAGAAAGAAGAAGAGAAAAACACATTATGTAAACAAAAATTAGTTAGTTGCTTGAGAAAATAAAAGAAAAGAAGTTTCCATCCAAAGAAAAGAAAAAAAAAAAAAAGAAAAAAAAAAGAAAAGAAAAAAAAATAGAAATAAATAAAAACTCCAAAAAATAGAATAAAAGGGAGTCAAAGGCCAAAGAAAAAAGAAAAATATGGCTAAGGATGGAAACAAAGTGTAGAAGCAAAGTAAATAACAAGGTTTTCTCTAGTTACATAATATGAAGACTCTATTATCTCAGACTTGTCCTCTAGAATATCCATTTCCTTCCTTCTTAAACCATCTCCTAATCCCCTTGACACCTAATAAAGACCTCTAGCTCGATTAGGAATAGGTTAGTGTGATAGTAAGTGGCGGATGTGTTTGATCGACCCGGCTTCCTTGTTGTCATTGAGATTGTAAGGTAAAGTGTGCCCACTTGCACACTTTGGAGTATGAAAACTTGAGTGGAAAAATCAGTGGTTTTGTCTTGACATTTATGTGAGGACCTACTTAAGGCAGCTATTCGAGTTTTCAAACGGACTGCTATTACATTTCATAGTATTACTCATTGTTATATGTTTATTTTAGATGATTGATTATTATGCATATATTAGCTTAGGGTTATTTGGGTTATTCTTATGTAATTGCTAGAGAGATGTATAGATAGTTGAGCATGAATAAGGAAACAATAGTTTTATTTTCTTAGTCGTTGTAGTATAGATGAAGTTTGTGAGTACCTTCACTGGAAAACTCTCCGCGAGGCTATAACTTCGTCCACTAGGGAATTCCTAGTGGTTTAAGGCCTTGTTGCATATGGTCAATGCAATCACTCAGTAAAATGCGAGTAGTTAGAACTCCATTTTTGGTCACTTATTCTAATTTCTCATATTTGCTTGAGGACAAGCAAAATCTTTGTTTTAGGGGTGGTTTGATAAGAGCCCAAAACTGTAGTTTTAACCCTTAATAATCATACTGTTAGACCAATTATGTGAATAATAAGTAAGAGTTAATCTTGATTACGTGTTTTTATGCATTTCGGGCTTCAAAGTCCATTACGTGCGAGAAATGTGCCACTTTAGCGAGATAAAGGAGCAAAAGTCAAAGAGAACTTCGAAGGCCGTATCTTTGGACTCGGACCTCCGAGAATGGGCCTACCTTATGTCAAAACGACCCGCTCGAAAGAGATTTCCAATGGCCCAAGCCTTGACCCAATCAGAGGAGCAGAAGTGGACGAAAAGTCTGTGGAAGCCAACTGCAGCTGAAGAGGCCATTTTGGATTAAAGAAATTGGGTTTTGGGCCGGATTTTCCGGCCCAAAACATGACTCCAAGCCCATGCACGATTTTTGGATCTGGATGTATAAAAACAAAAGCTTAGCTCTTTGTTAATGGCAGTTAGGTTAGGAAGCTAATGTTAATGGAGTTTAGGGTTAGAAAAAGTTAGATCTAGATTAATTAATTACTTAGTTTTCATTCCATTAATTAGTTTCATTCTTTGTTTTAGCTTAGTTATTTAAATCATTGAATATCATTCATTAGATAAATAAAATAGTTGTTATTCATTCAATCATATCATTGTTATTTTTTTATTAGATCAATAAAGTTAATTATCTTTATTCACAATCTTAGTTTTAAATTCAGTTTAATTTAATTATGTCTTATTGTTATTATTGTTCTTGTGTTGAGAATGGTAGTATAGAAATTTCACACCAAACACATCACTCTCACTGTTCCTTGTGTTTGAATAATTGAATTCTATTTAAGTCTTGAAGGTTTAAGAGTGGAACGAAATCCTTACTCATTATATTGCATGATTATGTTTTGAGAGTAAGAAGTATTGATTTAAACGTAAGAACGGTAGGATTACGTATTAGTGTTCTTGTAGCATTAATATTTAGGATTCTATTATTTTTACGGGTTATCATCTTGCATCGTTCTAGCAGACCCAATGGGGGATTTTCGAATCCCCCCAAATATATTTAATCTGTTACCCGTTTTTCATGGGTTAGACCATGAAAAACCCTATCGGCATCGTTAGGATTGAACAAGTCCTTACAACATTCCACCACCCTACGGTTGATGCGGAACAATTAAACTAAGGGTATTTCTTTCACATTAGCCGATAAAGGCGTCTTGGTTAACCCTGGCTATTGCGTGGACTTCGTGGGCTAAACTTGTTCAAATGTTTATGGAACATTTTTTACCCACCCCTAAAACGGATGAGATGCTTTCCAAGATTCATTTCTTCCGAAATGAATCATTTTAAGAGGCATGGAATCGTTCACCGATCTCCTTATAGAGTGTCCACACCATAACCTAGCAAAAGACAAGCTAGTTAGGCCTTTTTCAAAGGACTTCAACATCACCATAAAGAAGTCCTTGACATAATGAATGGGGGTAGTTTCTAAGTAAAGGAGCCTCGGAGGCTTACAAATTTTTAGAAGACCAAACTAAACGGAATAATAATTGGGGGTGATGATATCCCCGCTCAGCTGGTTCTTCTTCACAATCAAGGCCGCCCGGTATGTTTGAGAATAAAACCGATCGAACTTAAAAATCTAATCGAATCTCTAACTAAAAAGTAGAGGCTATTTCGTTCAACAAAAGCCTATCCCGAGTCATGAATGTAAACTCCAACCCATGTAATTTCTGTTTGAGTCGAGCACCACGACAATTATTGTCCTCTAGCTTATGAACAACAACCACGAGCAAGATAATGTTTACTCTATTAATAACTATCCTATTCCTAATGCCCTTGGAGACAACATCCCAACTTCAGTTGGAGAAATAATCAACAAGTAACACCTCCGGTACAATAATCAAAACGTTAGGCAAGCAAACAATTATAACCAAGCTCCACTTAGGCAAGGACAAGGACAAAGTCAAGGGAATTATAATAATTATAACAACCAAAGCAACCTAAGCAAGGTCAAGCACAAGGTCAAATAATTATAATAATTATAATACCAATAAAGGTATCGTTCGGTTAATAATACTAACTATCACAACCCACCCATAAATAATCAACGAGATAGTTCGGTCGCACCACCACCCGTGACTACTACACCTACACAACGGATCGTGTCGGCTTTATACAAGTTACCCAACAACTTTTCAATCAATGACTAAATCAAAGCGAGCGGATCTTACAATCAATAAATCGGGGCATACAACGGTTAGCCCAAGAGAAAGCCCAACCAAAAGCGTGTTTCGAGTCAAGCTATACCAAACCCTAAAACGGCAAACCACGACCTTTGAGGTAAGCGGTAATTCTAGTGCGGAAAATACAATAAGTAGGTGACCTAAATGCCATCACCACTCTCCGTTACGGAAGAGTGGTTGATAACAAAATAACTAGCCTATAGTTACCCCATCGATTACTCCCTACACGGATATCGAACTAGATACGAAATAGAAACGAGGAGCCTACCACGGTAGAGGTACCGGTTAAATCACAACCAAAGAAACGAAAGCCAAGGTTACCGCGACAAGTAGAGCCATATCACGAAATATATAGAAGCGAAACCACCGTTCCCCAAAAATTAGCCATGCTAACTAGGGATACAAACTTTGAGGAAATTAGGAGCGTTTTCAAGAATCTAACGATAAACCTCCCTTTTCTCGAAGCTATTAAAAGCTTCCTAACCACGCTAAGTTTCTTAAAGAGTTGTGCACTACTAGGCGTAAAGGCGAACATACCCAAAGCGCCTTTTTAGCTGAGCGGTTCCCAACTTTATCCGAAAATAATGGAATTGTTAAGTCTGAGGACCACAGTAGATCCCTCTTGTAAAATGCACCTTAGGAGATTCCCACCACGGCGACGCTTTATTAGACACGGGGCGAGTGTTAACTTACTCCCGTATTACTTGTATAAACAAATAGGTCTACGAGGAAATGCAACCTACAAAAATAGCGTTGCAATTAGCGGACGGTCGAATTAAGTATCCTAAAGGTGTAGTGGAAAACGTGCTTGTTAAGGTTGAGGATTTCTACTATCCTGCTGATTTTGTTATCCTCGATCTGAGGAAATTAAGCTAATGACTCCGTACCCGATCATCTTAGGGCCGCCCGCTTCTTGGCAACTGCCAATGCGCTTATAAATTGTCGCGATGGAAAGATGTCTTTATCTTTTGGCCATCTTTACGTCGAGGTAAATGTTTTAAAATGATGAAACGATTACCCGTTAGATCTATAGATGGGGAGGTTAGCATGATCGAGAGTTTAGCTCAAGATTATTTTAACAACCGTTTTTCAAAACAATATGTACAAATTCCTTTCTTTTTGGAACTTCTGATTTTGTGAATGACTCCTACTTAGAGGAGGTCACACCATCACGGAATCCACACCAATTGTAGACCGTCGGTTGCTCCATATCTTGAGTATGAAGACTTGCTACCTAAGCAAGTATTCATTCACAAAATAAGGACACTTATGAAACATCAGCGGACGATCTGTCCACACGGTCTTAAACCTCTTCCCGGAGTTAAAATATATTCAACTTGATCCGGATGGTAGTCACCCGATAATTATATCTTCTCTGTTAACTAAAGATGAAGAGACATCGTTAATAAGGGTGATTAGGGAACATCGGTCTGCGATTGGTTGGTCCTTAGCCGACATTAAGGGCATTGACCCAATGTCGCACTCATCGTATACATTTGGAGGATAGCGAAGACTTCTCGCGAACCTCGGCGTCGCTTGAACCCTGCATGAAAGAGGTGGTTAGGGAAGAAGTTTTCGCGATTCTTGGATCGCGGGTATTATATACCCAATCTCCGATAGCGAATGGGTAAGTCCCATTCATGTAGTTCCTAAGAAATCGGGGAATTACCATGATGCGTAGCGGGAAGGGTGACTATGTTGTCACTCAAGGTCCTATGAAATGGAGAATCGTATTGATTCTGAGGCGTTTAAATGCTATGACCGCGAAAGGATCACTTTCCCTTTACCATTTATAGATCGGATGCTAGAGCGTCTAGCTGGTCATCATGCCTTTATTGTTTTACGGATGGCTACTCTGGCTATTTTCAGATTATTATTGATATTGATGACCAAGAAAAGACAACATTCACATGTCCGCCGGAACATATGCCTATAAGCGAATGCCTTTTGGCCTTTGTAATGCTCACAGTACCTTCCGGTGATTGTATGCTTCATATATTTAGTGACATGGTAGAAGCTTTATGGAAGTTTTCATGGATGATTTTTCTATCTATGGAGACTCCTTCCGCGATTTGTTTGTCTAACCTGTCTAAGGTTTTGACCGCGGTGTGAAGAAAAGAGCCTCGTTTTAAATTGGGAAAAGTGTCATTTCATGGTCAAAAGGGCATAGTATTAGGTCATATTGTATCTAGTGATGGCATCGAAGTAGATAAAGCCAAACTAGATAAGATAAGCGACCCTACCTAAACCCGCGGACTTGTCAGGTGAGATTAGAGCCTTTCTAGGCCATCGCGAGGGTTTTATAGGCGGTTCATTAAAGATTTTTTAAAATAGCTAGGCCTTTAACTAACTTGCTTTTGAAGGATGCAATCTTTGATTTTAATTTTAAGCGTAAACGGGCTTTTGACACCTTAAAAGCCGCCCTAACCTTGCACCTATTATCTGACCTCTGATTGGTCAAAACCTTTCGAACTCATGTGTGATGCTAGTGACTATGCGGTTTAGTCTTTGTCTTGGGACAGAAAATAGATAATAAGTCCACTTTTGTATTTATTATGCTAGTAAAACATTAAATGATGCTCAGCGGAATTACACAACTACTGAAAAAGAATTCTTAGCTGTCATTTATGCTTTAGATAAGTTTAGATCCTTATTTGGTTGGTTCTAAAACTTTAGTTTACGGACCATCGCGACCACTTAGGTACCTTCTTGCAAAGAAGGATGCTAAGCGAGATTAATCCGATGGATTCTTCTCCCTGCAAGAGTTCACATTAGAAATAAAGGACAAAGGGAGTCAGCGTAGTTGCCGACCACTTATCTAGACTTACAAATGGCGATAGTAGTGATTAAGTCCATACGACTCTTTTCGATGAGCATCGTATGCTATTTTTTTCATCACCATGGTATCGCGGACATAAAAAATTATTTAGCGGCGGATGTTATGCCTTATAATTGGTCAAGAAATGAGCGTAAAGAAGTTTTTGGCGAGTCAAGTTATACTATTGGGATGAGCCCTACCTTTTTAAGTATTGTGCGGATCAGTTATTAAATTAGTTGCATTCCCGGTGGGAATATAATGAAGTTCTATCGTTACGCCATGACAAAGTGTGTGGTGGCCACTTTAGTGGAATGAAAACAGCAGCTAAGGTTCTTCAATGTGGATTTTATTGGCCTACCCTTTTTAAGGATGCCCAAGTGCATTGCAAGGCGTGTATTAGATTTGCCAACAACTTGGGCCGAATCCGCGGCGTAATATGATGCCATTAAATCCAATCTTAATAGTAGAAATTTTTGATGTTTGGGGTATTGATTTCATGGGCCCTTTCCTGTTTCCCACGGTTATATTTATATTCTAGTTGCGTGGACTATGTGTCTAAATGGATAGAGGCCCTAGCTTGCGTAGCAATGACCATAAGACCGTTGTATTTTTTATTAAAGAATACATTTTTCTGTCGGTTTGGCATTCCTAAAGCCATCATTAGTGATGGTGGAACACATTTTACCTTGAGAGTTGTTGCATCCCTAGTTAAAAGTGCGGAGTTACACACAAAATAGCAACTCCTTATCATCCACAAACTAAGCGGACAAGTAGAAGTTTCTAATAGGAAATCAAAAAGATTTTAGAAACAACGGTAAACCACGATAGGAAAGACTGGTCGAGTGTCGTCTATCGGATGCCTTATGGGCATATAGAACTGCTTTCAAAACTCCTATAGGTATGTCTCCCTTTAGACTTGTATTTGGGAAACCATGTCATTTGCCCGTTGAATTAGAGCACCGTGCTCGTGGGCTATAAAAGCCTTAACTTCAATATTGATGAGGTGAAAGCGCATGAAGTTACAATTAAATGAGCTTGAAGAAATCCGTGGCGATTCTTCACGATCTCGCGAAGGATTATAAAGCCAACATGAAAGCGTGTTCATGATAAGCATATCTTAAGTAAAGAGTTTGTGGTCGGACAAAGGTTTTGCTTTACAACTCCGTCTACATATTTTCCTAGGAAACTAAAACCCGTTAGTGCGGTCCTTTTCACGGTTCTTGAAGTCACCCTTACTACGGGGCAATTACCTTGGTAAATCCCAAGGACAACGATTACCTTTCAAGTTAATGGTCAGCGGTTAAAACATTTTCCGCGAACTTTTGTCCCGATGTGGAGGAAGTCCTTTTCACGGGACCACATCTATGAGGGGGACGACCCTTGTCATTGGTGTACTTACTTTCATTTCCATATCTTGATAAGTACACCATTCAGGTAACGGGCCCTCCCTATGGAGTGTGTGGCTGTAAGTACGGATCCTAAGTCCACGATTCACATAATTCCGTTTTCCACTTTTCGCATGTTTTCTCGTTTTTTGAGTCATGTTCCTCTATGAAGTGAATTATGTATTTATTGTTTTTCGTGTTTCTTATAATAAACAAATAAAATAAATTAAAATTCTTAAAAATCATAGACATAGCAATCCAACAAATTAGGGGGAATCGACTTTAAGCGACCCACGTTGTAAACAAATTTTGTGTTTAAAAATTTGTTTGGGGGTGAGAAGTCGATCTTTCCATCGGTTGTTCGAACCTTCTAGTTGGGTTGTTTAGGTCCATTAGTATAGTTCATTGGGGTTGGCGTCATCTAATTTAGTGTTCATTAGTTAAGCATAACTTCGTCATGCACGCGCTTCGAGGCGTTTTTCCACTATCTTATTCGTCACCCCGGTTGGAATCGAGTGTTTTATGGATCATTGGATTGGAAATTCTCTCCTGATCATTTCCATATCTCATTCGAAAATCGGACCGATAACTTGGCGCGGAAATCTAGTTTGAAATTAGCGCTAAAAATCGACAAAAGTCGAAAAATCACGAATTGGGCTTGGGCGACTCGCTCACCTCTGTGGCGCCAGCATACCCTTTCCAAAACCAAATCGCGATCTTCTTCTTCTCCCGGCCGCTTGACACAAATTTTAATCCAAACCCTATCAACCAAAATAAAAAAAAAAAATATAATAAAAAATAGAATACATCCACAATAATCGGACACCCGCCCCCATTTGTGAAACACCAATCTTCCACACAATCAACCGTTTCCACCATTAAACCATCCACCAATTCAAGTTTTCATACCCACCGTCGTACCTACCATAACCACCACTGTTGGTTTGGTTAGAGTTCATCAAACTTCGAATCCACCACCATCTACAAACCCCAAATCGGTTCAAACTTCAATGGGCCTACGGCGTAGAATTACTGCGAAAAAGCGCGTTTGCTCCGAAACGGTTTAGCGCCATTTTATGGCGGAGATGTTTAAGAGAAATTGGAGCGGTTGTGGTATTAAATGAGGGATTTCTATCACTATGATTTGGTAGAACAGTTTTATAAGAAGCGAGAAGTGGAGGGAAATAGGATTTTCATTAGGATAGCGAGGCAGGGAGGAATTCTGAGGCGGTTGTTGGTGAGCTATTAGGAATCACCCTGTAACCAACCTAGATACGACCAAACGGGAATCGGTATCTGCGGTTCCTGTTTTGATGAAAATCTGGTCATAGAGGGTGAATACAATCTGATATCTCATTCGTTAAGCGGGGCGACCACGAGAACCAATCAACTAGGCGGTGGCTTCGGTGGATTGGTAAAACGTCCTCGGGAAAGACAAAGTCGGCGACATCGGACTTGATTAATGCGCGTTCTCGGAATTTGCAAGCGAAGGAGTATAATTTCTGCATCCTTGATTTAATTTTGAATGTGATTAGAGGAGTGGGAAAGAGCCTGGCGCCTCTTCCCGTATTGATCACTAAGATTATGCTCTCATTTAGAGCCGTCGCTAGATCTGCTCCTATTAAGATCAAATTGCCTTCTAATCCAAGTATTTATAAGGAATGCATTCAAAAGACTTGGCCGTTGTCTGCAGAGAAGGAAGTTGAGTCGGATAATGTAGGGGAAGATATGACATGGTTGGTTGAGGATAATTTTGATAGTCATACTTCTAATTTAGAGCGATTGATAATCTTTATAAACTGGGTTCGCGATCACGTTATCATATCTGTGAAGATATTAGACATAGACAAATTATAATTGAAATAAACAAAGCGAACCTTCAGGCGATAGTTGAAATGCTTTCGAAGGAATCGGGGCGATATCTTGTCTAACATGGAGGTTATCCACAATAATCCGCCAAAGCCCGGTTATCGCGTATTACTCAAGGCTGAGATGGAAGCCGGCTTTGTTCAGGATAGAGATGCTCTGACGCATGCCACTTTCGTGGATGAGTCTGTCTCGGTGAGTCGAGAGGCATGGCGTCGTCGCCCTTGAGCGGATAAGCTCAAGCCATTCGTCACCACCTGAGCCGATCTCCATCTCGGGGACCATCTTCTTCCTGCGCCTAGGTGTTCACCATCGGTTGTGTCCTTTAATTACATTGTTTTTTATTGTTTTCTTAGTGGAATTTTATTTCAGTAGTTAGATTTGAGTATTAAGTTGTTTGTTTTAGATTGCTTGGATTTCATATTATTTTAATATAATTTATTTTTATCATCTTTAGTATAGTTGTCTTGGAAGTAAAAGTTGAAAATTAGGCCGATACCGGCATACCTATGATTTTTGTAGTGGTAGCATGATATGTAGGAGAGTTTAGAAATTCTTTGTTCTAAACCAAGTAAAAGATACCGGGGTTGTTAGGAAATCAAAACAATGGTTAGTTTCGGTTTGGGTTTGGCGGTTTTCTATTTCGGAAATTGCCTTAAAACAATTTGGCAATTTGCCGATTCGTTTTGGAAACCGAAACCTATTTAAACTTCCATCATACTACACTCACAACCCACACTACACACCACAATCATCTTTCACTTTTCACTCCAACCTTTTTTCTTGTTTTTTAGAAACTCACTTTACTTTCACCTCTGGCCAGCGCCCAAAGACCTTGACTTCGCCCTATTATCTTGTAAATCGAAAAATCCCTAAATCGCCCAGCGCGCGACCAGCTCAAAACAAAGCTCAAAAAAAAATCGAAAAAATCAGCGGCGCGCCAGCGCCTAAAGTAAGCGCGACCAGCTAAAACAACTATAATTTCAAAAACCAAAGGCGCGCTTCACTCTATCTATCTGGCAGCAGCCAGCTCTCCGATAATCCGCGAAATTTTTCGATTTTACGAGGTTCTTCCAGGTTTTAGCGGCTATTCTACAAAGTAGTGTTGAGATGACACCACCTATAGTGATTCTGAGCAGTCTTTTGAAGACTTGATGGGAACCTATACCTATGGAGCATCGTTCAAAGCGGATCGTGCAATTAGGATGGCGGCATCTTACGGTGAGTGATGGCGATTCTTTTTCACCTAAGCTAACTGAATTCTTCTATAATAATATTACTTTTTGTACCCAAGAAGGAGAACAAAATTTTCCCTTACTATTGATGAATACGACTATGGAATTCAATAAACACTTGATAGCTTTGGTTTGGGATTGCCATTACGACCACTATGCACCGCGTGGGGATATATGACCGGATAACTTCATACCTATATGAATATGCCTATTTCCATGAGTATTATGGGGAGGGTATTTATTATCATGGACCAAGACCAATATAACATGCATACGAGTAGCCTATCACTGAATGTAGGCACAACCATGTTGTTCATCATGATGAACATTCTAGAACGGCGGTTTATACGCCAATAATACCCCGGTGGCGTTTTCCTTGCTTTAGGCGAGGGGCGTCGTAGGTATGACATTCCCGAGAGTTTTAGTTGCTACTCTGAAGCGAGCCCATACCTTGAGGCATAAGTACCTTCTTATGCCTGTCTTGGTTGCCGCCTTATGCGGCGCTTGCCTACCGTATTACGTACCGCGATTACCGCAGTTGGAAAAGGTCGAAATCATGAGACCCACCAATCGGTGTGGTAAAGATCATTCGAGCCATGACTTGGCGGGATGGCGAGTCTGCAACCACATTTGGTTGCTCCTTACACCCATCGGACCAAATAACACTAGAGGTTAGCATTAGTTGATGATACCGGGCGTAAAGGCGTGGCAAGTTATTATGGCATGGCGGGGATCGCGAAAAGAACCTCATATAGAAGAGGAGGATGGCGAGTAGATGTTGGGGTGCGGGTAAGTTTTAGTTAAGTTAGTGTGCGCTTATGTCCCAAGCAATTTAATTCTTCACATTAACCCCATAATGGGTGGAACTCTTATAGTGTTTAGCGTCGGTTTTATTTCCTATATTGATGCGTTCTAACATTGTTTTGCGGATGTTTACGAATTTCCAGCGTTTCAATGGTATTTTTCCTACCCTCTTTATTTAAATGCTTTTGAGGACAAAGCATGCTTTTTGTTTGGGGGGGCATAGAAACCGCGTGTAATTAAGACATCTGTTAGGATAGAGATATGTATAATGTGCACTTGTTTTCTAGTTAAAATTTAAAAAAAATCAAAAAAATAAATAAAAAAATATAATATACTTAGGAATATTGGTATTGTTTTCTTTCTCCATGCTCTTAACAATCTAGAAGTCTCCGTTAGGCTGTTGCATCGGAATAATTGTTAGAAACTTAGGTTAATATGTAGGTAATAATCTTTGCATCTATCTATAAATTTATTACATGAGTATCTATGATTGTTAGCGATAAGTTTAAAATCTAGGCTAGAGTACTTATTCTACAAATCCTGTGAGAATATAGCCTAAAAGCCTTATATGAAGCCGAAACATTTGAGAAATGACACAAGGGAGAAGTAAAATCCGGATAGAAAATCACTGCGTCCACTTGCTTGATCACTAAACCATATCCTAAAAGCGAGAATTTAGGCGCTCTTTGGATCGATATAGCCAGAGAAATTCAAACCTATGAATTATTTTCCGCTAATTAAGCCACTCTGAGCCTTTCTTTAGCCTTCCATAAACCACAATTCCTTTACCACATTTACAAAAACAAAACAAAATAAAAAATCAACCTACCCAATTTAGAATAAGTCGAGAATAGAATGAGGGAAGAAGAAGAAGAAGAAAAACACATTGTAAACAAAAATTAGTTAGTTGCTTGAAAAATAAAGAAAAGAAGTTTCCATCCAAAGAAAAAAAAAAAAAAAAAAAAAAAAATAGAAATAAATAAAAACTCCAAAAATAGAATAAAAAGGAGTCAAAGGCCAAAGAAAAAAAAAAAAAAATATGGCTAAGGATGGAAACAAAGTGTAGAAGCAAAAGTAAATAACAAGGGTTTTCTCTAGTTACATAATATGAAGACTCTATTATCTCGGACTTGTCCTTTTGAATATCCATTTCCTTCCTTCTTAAAACCATCTCCTAATCCCATGACACCTAATAAAGACCTCTAGCTCGATTAGGAATAGGTTAGTGTGATAGTAAGTGGCGGATGTGTTTGATCGACCCGGCTTCCTTGATGTCATTGAGATTGTAAAGGTAAAAGTGTGCTTACTTTGCTTTGGAGTAAACGAAACTTGAGTGGAAAAATCAGAGAGGTTTTTGTCTTGACATTTATGTGAGGACCTACTTAAGGGCCAGCTATTCAGGGGTTCTCGAAACAAACCTGCTTTTAACATTTCATAGTATTACTCATTGTTATATGTTTATTGTAGATGATTGTTTATTATGCATATATTAACTTAGGTTTTTTTGACTGTTATTCTTATGTAATTGCTAGAGATGTATAGATAGTTGAGCATGAATAAAGGAAACAATAGTTTTATTTTCTTAGTGGTTTTGTAGTATAGATGAAGTTTGTGAGTACCTTCACTGGGAAAACTCTCCGCGAGGCTATAACTTCGTCCACTAGGGAATTCCTAGTGGTTTAAAGGCCTTGTTGCATATGGTCAATGCAATCGCTTTCAGTAAAGCGAGAGTAGTTAGAACTCCATTTTTTTGGTCACTTATTCTAATTTCTCATCTTTGCTTGAGGACAAGCAAAATCTTTGTTTAAGGGGTGGTTTGATAAGAGCCCAAAACTGTAGTTTTAACCCCTTAATAATCATCTTTATTAGACCAATTATGTGAATAATAAGTAAGAGTTAATCTTGATTACGTGTTTTATGCATTTCGGGCTTCAAAGTCCATTATAATGCGAGAAATGTGCCACTTTAAGCGAGATAAAGGAGCAAAAAATGAGAACTTCGAATGCCATATCTTTGGACTCAGACATCGGATTGAGGCCTACCTTATGTCAAAACGACCGGCTCGGAAAGAGCTTTCCAATGGTCCAAGCCTTGACCCAATCAGAGGAGCAGAAGTGGACGAAAAGTCTGTGGAAGCCAACTGCAGCTGAAGAGGCCTTTTTGGGTTTGAAAAGAATTGGGTTTTGGGCACGATTCTGCAGCCCAAACCATGGCTCAAAGCCCATGCACGAATTTTGGATCTGGATGTATAAAAACAAAGCTTAGCTCTTTGTTAATGGTAGCTAGTTAGACCTAAATTAAAATATAGAATTATAGATCTAGTTTTATTAATTAAATTAAGTTTTAGTTCCATTTAAATTCTTGTTTTAGATTAAATCTACGAATCATTGTTCTTGATTGATTAGATAAATAAAATAGATAGTTTGTCAATTTGAATTTGTCATTTCCATTCTAGATCTAATTTCAATTCTTGTTCTTATTTCATTCCGGCCATTAAATTAGATTCATTATTGTTCAAATTAAAAAATCTAAATTTCTTACATTATGTTTAGTTTAGATTCAATGGGAAATGTTAGATTGATGATTCAAGGCTAAACCTCCATTAGAGGGGTTGATGAAGCCTTGATGAAAACTTAGTTGTTTAGTATAGAAGCGTTGTAGCATCTATTCCACTCTAGAAGGTTAGTGTTTAAGCCATGAGAATGGGTGGGCGACCTCACATGCTAGTTAGTTACTTGGTAGAAATGCCATGAACACTAGGGATTAGACTTCGAATTCTTCTTGCCGTGAAAGCGTAAGAATCGAGATACCACAATCTGTACTAGGTCATTAAGTTGGATTCGAGGTGGATTCATTTCCCTCTAATTCCTTTATCTAGAGTCAAACAATAGTATTTCCATAGCATTTGTAGTTAATTTCTAGTAATCATCTTAATTAAGTATAATTAGTATAATATTTAGTAAAGCTCTCATTGACTTAAAATGACTAGTTAGACTTAGAAAACAATCCATGCTAGGGAACTAGGAGTGGAGCGAACTTAGTACTCCATTTAGTGCAATTCACATTGAGAGTAGAAGATTTGATAAAAATTGATTCTAAAAAAAAAAAAAAAAAAAAAAAGACCTTGAGGTGCAAGACTGCATATTCTATGGCTGCTCCAGATTCCAAATATCTAATATTCTGTACATAACACAACACTTAGGTAAGTTAAGATTCCTATATATACAAAGTCAAATAAAATTAATATCATAATACAACTCTCGATGCCCATGTGTATACCATTATCTAAAAATAAAATAAACTAAATATTTATCATCCAGGCTCATATATCACACTTAAGTTAAAATAAGTAAGTAATTTCACCTAAAAATGAATTAAATCTATTTTTTGTGGATATTTACCAAAATCATCTCCACAAAATTTTAACTCATTTGGAAACCTCTAACCTAGACAAAAGATGATTGCAAAAACTCGACATTTTTGAACCAATAGATTTCTTTTTAAATATGACATCAATTTTTGCTTTGGTTAGAGGTTTCCAAATGAGTGAATTTTGCATTTGGAGATGATCCATATGTGAGTAGGTCATATATCTACAAAAATTATATTCACCATTTTCTAAGCGGGTTATAATACGTATTCTATTTTAACTTAAAATATATATATATATACCATTCAAACGTGAATGTGCCAATGTTAGCAATATTTGGTTTATCAAAAGCCTCTCAGTTTGGAAAAGGATGTGTGAGGAGTTCGCATTGGTCGAGCATGCAAAAATCATATACATAATTTACACCACATAAATTAAAAATCAACTTCATCTATTGACATTTTTTGCAATAAAACATAAAATTAGAAAATTAAGTACAAAATTTAGTGGCTTTCCATTGATTTTTTAATTGTTTGAAATCAATTTTTACATTATGTAACATATTAGGAGTACAAAACAAGAAGGATATAAATTTGTCTTAAAAGTCAAACCTAGAGGCTTATATACATATAGTTGACTACTCATTAACCACTCATGTTTTGAATCTAACTTTTAACTTGTGTATTTAAAGTATATCCAATTCATATGTTGTTTGTGTCCGCCATTGTCAACATTGCCAATGCCTCTTGAAAGGTCATGGTTTAAGAGAGGGGCAAATTCTTTTGATCTCAAAAGGAGGCTCAAGAATAAAACATAAGGATGACAGTTTTGGACTCAACCTATGAATCCAACACGACAATAACATGTTTGGGTTAGCCATAATTAAATTCGGATCAATTAGGGTTGACCTCGCCAAACCCGTTATATGATTGTTGGGTTCGGATTCAAGTAATTAGTTTGACCAGCCCGCAACTATACCATTAACTCAGCTACCCATGTAACATGTAAGACGTTTAGTTGTTTTTATTAAATATTTTGAACTTTAGTTATCTTTTTTCTGCCGGGGAGTTTTCAATTCTTTTATCAATTTGGCATTATATATTCTTAGAGTTTGGAAGACAATTATGTTATTCAATTTATTGGTATATACGTAATCGAATTGTGGATCGTTTTTAAGACATAAAAGTTGGTTTTTCTATACTTATCTATTTATGTTAATTTGTGAAAGAAATTGTGAAATACTAGAAAATTGTGCACATGGGTTGACTATGGACCGATCCGAAATCACTCTCACGGGCTTAATTAGCTGATCACTTTCACAAATGTGGGTGGGTTTGAATTTTGATAAATTCAACACAATTAGTAATTGAGTCGGGTTATTTGAGTTTGCTCTATTGACACATGACCCGAATATGACCGACAAAACCCTATCCGTTTCTACCCCTAATAAAACGTAGGTGCCACACACCTAGAATTGGAGCGGCGGACTAATCTCAATACCCCTCTATAAGAAGAAAGAAACTATAACGTTTTGATTAATAATTGATTTTCTCAACAATCAATGACCAAAAATGAATTGGAGTTTTTACAAACTTGTGGTAATATATGTTAAATCAAATTGGGGCTCGACCTTTCTCGCAAGTTCTTCATATAATGAAGGATTCTTCCTACAAAAGCTTAGGAATTAGAAAATAAAAATGTTAACATGATAAACCACTTAGTAAAAACACAAATTTCGTGCAACAGTGATATCTAAAATTTCAATCCTAAATATGCTTTTCTAAATGATATATCACCATTTATTAGTTATAATATATAAGAATAGACAAAACAACTAAAAACCATCTACACTAAGTAGAATATATGTTCTCTCAAAAAGGTAGTCAAAGTTATTTTATGACTAGGATTTCTGAATTTTGAAGACATTATTAAAGAAGTTTGATTAATTGTTCCTATATATATGAATTCATAAAATGTGTGTCCAGATCTTCTCCTTCTCTTCATGCATGTTAGAACGACTCACCCATTCTTTAGAATTTCTAGAGAACACTTATACATATATTCTTTTTTTTTTTTAATAAATCCTTTATAGGAAGAGATTCCTTTTAGACAAAGATTGAAAAACTTAGTTGTATCATCATCCAACCTCCACGAGGAGATAGCACAATCAACCACTAGTTTGCCATAAATTTAAAAATACAGCACGGAAGCTCACAAGTTTCATAGGATATGTGTCTTCATTGGTAAGAATTCTTACTTGCATGGAGATATTATATATATATATATATACACACACACAACCCGACTCCTAAAATGACCTTAAAATAAGTACCAAACTAGAAAATCTCCTAGAGTCATACTAGAAAATTTTCTAGTGCTAGAGATTGACTCTTACCGGATTATTCCTGGGAGAATATATATCCTTTGCAAACGTAGTTTTACTTATAGAGAGAAATTAGAAAATGTTTATTAGAGATCATGTAGAAATTTTGAATAGATCCATTGAATTAAAATTCCAATTATGTGCTGCTTTCACCATTTGGGTTATCCCATATATATATATGTATTTTGGTGGTTAAACTAAAAAAAATATGTCTTTGGGATGCACCTTAGCTTTTGGAAGAGACCTCTTTGAGAATGTGTAATGCATTTCCATGGAAACACCTTTGGAAGGGTGTGGTGACTCTTTGAAGGGACACTATTCTTCTTGTTTATACACTCATTCTTCACGTTGTTTAAGTAATTAAGAGATTTATAAAGCATATTTACCCAACATCTTCTTTCTTGTGTTGATTTTTTTATATGATTTCTACAAGTTATCTTAAATCAGGAGAGTGCACGATAATGGAGTGTTCACCAAACATGTAAAAGTTTGATTATCTTGGGAGCGGGAGGTGAATATTGGAACTTAAAGAAATGAACAACTTGTTTGATAACAGTATAGACTTATGAAAAGATGATTAACAATGTTAATTGAAGTAATATAAATACACACTTATTGAGGATTGCGAGCAATGTCCTAACGACAGTTTCCTGACCCGGTCCGAGTGCTAAAGTTCTTCTAGCATCGCCCAACCAGAATACAATAATTGGTAACTTCAGAATGGTAGCACTACAAGTTCTTAGTCGTCCTAGCAAACCTTTTAATGAAACTTGTAACTCTCAATTGAAAACTATAATTTCAGAAAACCAAATGAAGAGGAAAGATGGTGATGATTTTTCAAGATTTTTTAATGATCTTGGATCAACAAGGGTTTAAATTCACATTGAAATATCTTTTTGATCAAGCATTATATCTTTTCAAAGAGGACTATGTCTTTTTCAAACACTTATCTCTTCAAGAGAATGTCTCAAGAGGTTTTATAAACTTTCGGAAAAGTGGAGCAACAATTATCCAAGAAGTAACCCGCCAAGAATCTCCTTTAATTAATAACTATTTGAAGAAATTTGAATTAGCCAAAAACGAATTTCAAAAGAAAAACAAAGTCCCAAACAAGTCAACCCAATATCCCCAAAGCCCAAAGCCTAATCAGAAACTATGAAATATCTAATATTTCTTTAATTTGTCTATATATTCTGGTAGGTGATGGGTTTGATCCTAATGCCTATGACTTGCTTGATTTTAAAACTTGTACCACTAGGCCAACTCCTTCAAGTTGTCAATGGGACCACTTTCTATTAACAATGATATATCTAACAACGGATGCCCAAAGAATCTGTAGTATCGAGCAAGGGACAAATTCACTTTAAGGACAGGTCAAAACGTGACTCAATTTTTTAAAGTTTTTCATTTTTTATTCTCATGTTAATTGTTGTTATTAGTAAATTCTCATCTCCAATGGAAGCGATGCCCTTAATGTTATCTAACACATCACAATTATAGAAACTTGGTAGTGCATGACTCATGAATAAGATGAAGATCTACCTACAAGGACAACTATCTATACTGAAAGAAACAATGAACATGCTAGAGATATGACTGTAGGCTGGTTGAAGATAAGATCAGTGGACTACAAGAAACGGAATCCTATCCGCCCAGCTTACCAAGGTGAAATAGATAAGGAAATAGTTATCAACTCCGATGTGCTTTTCGAGGAACTAAGATATGGAGGCATGGCCAGGGACTTAAATGATGTTGTATTGTTGGGCATACAACCCAATTGGGGAGGGGAGAGGGGTTGTGCTAGTATGCTACAACGAAGGTAAGTGATGATAGTTGCTTCATCATCTAAGAGTTGAAGTTCATAATCTAAAACAAGAAGATTAAGTCTCATGATAATGTTGGAATACAATATAATAAGTTTTCTACATATAGTATAATGCAAGTGAGGGATATTATATTGTATATAGTGTATAGTGTAACGCTTATATAACAAATAAGATTGCAGATACATAGCATCCCTAGAAAATGATAATTGTACCGAGTCTATGTATGTACCTCCTCCACAATAAAGTTGTTTATTGTTCTTCTACAGGAGAAGTGTGGGCAAGTTTATTTGGGAATCCAATGCAAGTGAGGGATATTATATTGCCTAATCCAAAGTTCGGATTAAAAAAGAAAAAGTTTTTGACAAAAAATTGCGATTTTCAAGATACAATTGTTTGATAAACTTCATCAATTTTGTCATTGCATATACAAAACATTATATATATATATATATATATATATACTTTCGAGGAATGGTATGGGAGTAGCGGAGGTTGTAATTATCATTAATTTTCTTTATTTTCAAATTTCATGTTCCCCTGAAACCTACTTAATTTTTTGAGTTAAAATGTGCCAACTTATATGGATGTGCAACGCTTTTAAGCTTGGGTTAGAAGAATTGCACATACTCAAATTCTCCTTCTTGAAACGGCTAAACCCAACTCTTATCCTTTTCACTAGGATCAAACCCATGGTTCTCTGATTTGGCATTACTTTGTACCATGCATTGTCTCTTTCATCTTTGCCACAACGTTTCTTTTTTTCAGATCTTGTTTCTTATCAAGACTCCAAAAGAAAATCATCATTTTGCTTTTTTCTGTTAAAAGATATAACTCATATAAGTGGTCAGAGATGACATACAATGAAAAAACTAAAAAAAATGATATTCATATTGACAATGAAAAAACTAAAAAAGATGATATTCATATTGACAATGAAAAAACTAAAAAACATGATATTCATATTGACATAGGCACACATCATGCAAGTCGGTCTCAAAACAAATTTGTTATTGTTAGAGGCTTTTAGTTTCTGCTTCTAATATTTTCTCTTTCAACAACCATTTATAAATATTTTTGGTTTAATTTTTCAAAACAAGCTATGAAAATAAAATATAATTTTAAACGAAATAAAGCTTGTTTTCCATTGTTGAGTGGATTATAAAAAATCGATCGTCTGGCTTTTTTTAACAATAAAGTTAAGTTATCAAGTATTATACCCATTATGGTTTTACAAATATTCAGTGGAAATTTAAACAATGAAAGGTGTTACTATTATGCTTGGATTCAAGACTAATTAATATTGAATCATGAAATCGATCCATGTAACACGCACCATATGCAAATTTAATTTAAGAATGTATTTGAATAGTTTATAGTAAATAATAGTTCGCTTTTAATACCAATGACTTAAACTATATCCTAATCCAATTATACTTTCATCAAAGAACTTATTACCCAATAAAATTTTTCAATCCAGCAGTAGATGCCTCCAACTTCCCCTAAAATTCAAAAAATTACACAAGAACAATTAGAAATGTGTTGTATGTACTAGGTTCTCCAGAAATAACAAAAGCTTTTATAATCCTATTGAGAATATGTTTATTCAAATTGTTAGGTGGTAAGAAATTAAACAAATAAGAAATAAGGAAAAAAAGAATGAAAGATCAAGTCTCAACACTAAATGAATTTGCTGATAACAGAAATTATTGAGCATTGATGATCATGTCCGATTTCAATAAAATAAATAAAGTGAATTTGAGTCGACTAGAAATTCTTAAAATAACAAAAGTAAGATAGTGATCAAGGAGGAGTCTCCAAAAAGTTACGTGTTGTATGTAAGATTCAAAAAGCATATAGTATAAATTACCACTTGATTCTTGGGACCTCCTTCCATTTTTCTTTTAATGGGGTTCACGAACCAACACAAAATTTCTTTCACACAAAGAGAATTACTTAATGGAATGATCGCAGTGATCCCCATATGATATTATGAGGGTTATTTATACCTAAATTTTACCTTTAATTTGTTGGCTTGCTATGGAAGAAGGCATATATGTGTCATGCACATGGCAAACAAGTTCATAACTTCGACAAGATTAAAAGGTGTAATCAAATTTTCCAATCAGTCATTCTTAGAAGACACTTTGCTTTGATATTTGATATAATAGTAAATTACCCTTTTAAGGTGACAAATTCCTTTAGAAAGTGTATATATTAACAAAGTGTCTAGTTGACTTTGGATGATGAAGTCTCAAATTAAAAGTTCTCCCTATTGTAGTATATACATAATGCACATTTTTCTATTAACTAAAAGAAGAGACCATTGGTCAATAATTATATTATGCATAACATTATTATAGAGTTGATCAACATAGCATAAGTTATGTTTGGTATGCATGTGTTGCTTCCAAAAGAGTAATTTGGTATGCTACCTAACCAAAAGTAGCTTTTCAATTCCCTTCAATTGGGGTTTTCAATTTAACTTTCGGGTTTCTTGTGCAAAAATATCCATGGATTATTTTGTTTGTCATTGTTTGATTTTAAATCATGGAAAACACGAGATTAACAAGGAATATAACTCTTACTTTTAGGAATGAAACGTTTCCTAAAATTAGTGACAAAAGGCCCTTTCTAGCGAGGATGAAAAATTATACATGTTCTTAATAAAAACTTTCAACCTTAAGTGAGGAAATCATACTTGAAAAAAGTTTTATTCCAAGAAGAAAATATTGAGCCAAGCATATATATAAAAAACAAGTTATGTGAGTTGAGTTCAATATACTAATTTATAACATATTAGGCTACTAGCTAAGAAACAAATATATATACACTAGGCCATGTCTCTCATTTTTATTTTATTTTTTTTTTTTTATAAAGATGAAAATTTTATTAATAATGATAATGATCGAGTTTTACAAATAATTAAGACAAGCATGCAACAAACTACACCGCAAGTCCTTTATGAATGGCAAATTCAATCCTCCTAAATACAAACTCGTTAGAACCAACCGCCATTACATTCTTGTTCATAACTTTTCTGCAACCTCTAAGACCTCAACAGATTATTGTGTCAAAGGTTGAAAGTGTTGAAATTGAATGAAATGAAACAATGTTAATTAGCCCTACAAGCATCCCGTGTTTTTCAATCTTCCCTGCATTTTGCTCTATTAGCTGTTGTTTCTCCCACCTCAAAGACTCCATACCCAAGCCCTACCTACGGAGATGCTCCAGTTACATCAACACACACATGCTTCCCCTCAGACCAACTATAGATCAATATATCCATAGGCCGAAGTATTGATCTACCCTCATTCAGATCAGTGAAAAAATTGACAGGAGCCTCCCTATTCACTTATACCCCAGGCCTCCAAAATGCATCACATAAAATGTCTCTGATATGATCATGTCAATATTTGAAACCTAGAAAATGCCTACAATGTGTTGCACGGTCCTCGAAAAGCATCCAACCTATTTTTTACAAGCAGGGCATAGACTATATCGCCGAGTACAAAGGAATCATGAGACGGTACCAGAGAATAGAACGATACTCCACCGGCGACATACGCTGTCCAAGTCCCTCCGTCGGAATAGCAAATAGAAAATCTTTTATGCGTGTTCGAGTGCAAGCATCTAATGACTTCTTTTTGACCAAATAGATAACTCAAACTCCCTCTCATGACCAATAACAATCTTATTGTAGATCGCCCCCAAAACTTTTTATGGTTTTAAGGGGCGGTAACATTCACAACTAGAGAATTGAGGTCAAAATCAGGTAGACATAGACTCAATGCACTATTTTTTAATTTTTTTTTGATAATAAGCCACGTCTCTCCTTGTGGTTAGAAATATGGCTTATGATACCACGTACTTAATCCTTTTTCATTCCATAATTGTATTAGCAATATTCAAATCATAAATAAAAAGGTATGATCATTAAACCTATTCAATAAAATGATATGGGTGGCTCATTAACACCCAAATATAATATGAACTTATCTAAAGAACGAAATCACCCGGCCCTTAAGCAACTTCAAACAAATAAGCCTAATTGGGCAATAAAATCTAAAATGTTCTAGAAAGTTCTTCGACTTGCATCATATTTTCTTCTTTTGTCAGTGATTTTGTAACATTGTTAGCATCATATATGAAATGGTAAAAGACTTAAAAGAATTATCTAATTGTTGAGGAAAACGATACCAATCGATCCCTACTAAGATAGCTTGAATATGAATACTCTAAACTCCAATGAAAAATCTAAGCTTTCACTACAACCAACAACCACAAACCTAAGCTATGGAATTGACTATCACAAACAAGCAATATAAAATAACTAACTTACTACAATGAGACACAAGATATAATGTAGTTCAAGCTAATGATGCCTACTTCCACAAGAGCAAATCTTTTTATAAGTGTGGAAAGGAAGATTACAATCACTCCTCTCAAGTCTCTCCAAACTTACTAGATCTCTCTCTTCGCTAATATCTCCTTACAAGCTTTATCTCTTTGCAAGGGTTTTCTCTCAATTTTGGTTGCTCTCAAAATTGGTTTCCCTCAAAGACTTGTGTTACTCAAAAACCTAACTTTGGTTTTGTAGTATTATGAAATTTTGGCGAGTTGCAAAATTTTGGTTTCAACCGACATGCCAATGTCGAGATATCAGTTTCCATTTGACGCGATGGTGTCGAGCTGCTTCCTAAGGTTGGTTAAAGCTCCTCACAAATGATGCCATGGGGTCGTCAAATAATACACCAGTTCGATGCCACCATACCGTTCCAGATATGGTGAGGGACCCCAACACTAATGACCCCAATTACCATAAGAAGATGAAAAGATTAATCAAGAAACCACTAAATTAAATTCATAGAGAATCAATGCATAACTTAAGTTGAGAACTGTACTCAATACATTAGGGAGAAGCCACCTGAGTACTCAATGTTGGTGGATAAATACATGGCGGTCGAATAGGGTTGGAGGGCTTATAAGGGATCACTATGGCATTGTCTTATTGGCTTACGATAATTTGTCTTGTGCTAACTAAGAAGGTAATGCAATCAGATATGGATTGCTAGGATGTGATCATGTTTAGATTAAGAGAGTTAGAGTACTTTGAGTCTCTACTTGCTATAAACATCCTCAACGGATTAGTTAGTTCTCCTTGGTAGTAGCAACCATTCATCAAAATTTTAACTCTTTCAATTTTGTTGTAAAAGGAAGAGTACTTTTGGTGCAGACCATCTGGTAGCGCTAATTCCTCTAGTGTCCCCACTTTTCCATTTTTTTGGTGCATTATAACTATCAAATAAAAAAAAAAAAAAGTTGTTAGATGATTATAATAATTAGACTTTTGAATAGACATGGAGAAAATTGTTTGAGAATATAACCTTTGAAGAATAGTGACGAGACTATTGAGAATACAGTGTTATTGTTTTTCTAATATGATCCACGATGGATTTGATGTGTGGAACATGCAACAATCTACAATAACAATTGATATAATATAAATCAGTAGTTGAAAGAGGGAAAAATTAACAAAACATAACCTTACATTGAAGAAATTGAAAAAGACTACAAATAGTTGGTGCGCCCCGGAGTTAATATCTAGGATTTAAAAGTGTTGTTAAGAGAATCAATCCAAAACCCTTGGCTTTTTGGTGCACAAACTTCCTTTTTGTGATTCAGCATAATCATATGGCCATGAAATTTTTAATAAAAAAAACTTCAAAACTGGTTGGTTGTAATGAATACTTGAATACTTGAGTTGTAGATTAGGAAAAAAAAAATACATGTCTTGAAGATTGATTGAACTTGACTAAAAAGAAGAGTGAATATGAGTTTGAAGAACGTAGAAGAACTTTATATGAGAAATACTTTTTTATGGACTCTTAAGATTGTTTTTAGTAAGTTCTTATTATGGACTTTAAGTTACGTGGTTTTTCCCTAAATTGTCGTGAGTAAAAAAACTGACGTGGACACTCTAATAATAGAGCTCGAAAAGGGCATGCTATTATATATACTAGCAAAAATGCAAATATTAAGAAAAGCATAACACAGTTTATATTAGTCTCGTATCAACACTAAAAAAAAATTGTTCAAGCCCTCAGTGAAAAAGTCCCTTGACTGCAACCAACTTAATTACGAAACTGAAAGAACATTCAATGGTAAAAAAAACCTTACACAGAGTCTATGATCACCACCAAGAATTATGTTGCTTAAGAAAGTATGCCTCGTCATATGGAAGCACCAATTTCTTTGTGCTTAACTATTGTTGGGAGTACATCACGACTTAACAATCAACTCTTTAAAAGTGCCAATCTTGAGGTCCTTTGTCAAACACACCTGCTGATAAATGGTTTCCAGTTAATCAAATGTTCTGAGCAAGTATCACACAAGTGCCATTGCAATTAACACACAATTACGATGCTCAAATTCACAAGCAAATTATCAAAACTGTTTACTCATTACAAATCAAGATTCTATCATTATTATTGTGATTAAACAGTGCATTATACATCTTATCACCCTATCAAAGTAATTATATTGTGGACCTGATCGAATCGAACATATACAATTAGAATACCAAACAACCTATATTCGTAGAATTAAATTATTAACCAATGTAAATCTAACATTTGATATGTTAGGAACCATACTTCGCTGAAGAATAAGATTCATATAGAAGTATATCTTGGGTTTATTGCTCAGAAGTCAGAACAACCAAAAACCCCGCCTACAATCCAAAGTACCTTGGGTTCTTTTAATTTACAGCCTTTAACGTAAGGTAAAAAGTCAAAAATAAAAGGCAATTTGACTCTTGAGTACTTACTAAATAGAGCTAACCTGCTCCTAGCTTGTTCATAGTTACCAACACAAAAGAAATTAAATAAAACACAGAAAGAATCATATCATAGACACGATTATAAGTTATTGTATCAAACGACATACTACCGAGTTAATGGGAAATTTGTTGTCTGGAATGCGAGTAACTCCAGTGCTCTCTAATATAGAATTTTCACATAGCTAGGGATATAAGAAGAGAGGATACCAAAATCTAGGTGGACATACCAAAATGTAGGCAGACTCAACATTTTGAAGCTCTTTGTATACCATACAAATGCAACAACAACTATTGAAATGCAAAAAATGAACACCAAGAAAACAATTTTCACACTTCCCCAACTAAAATCGACCAATGATCTTGATCTCATTGATAGCACTAAATATACAAATTGGGAGTAACAATACCTAATGTTGAAGTCGATTTTGGTTTTCTCGCGAGTTCAATTCAATCTGGAAAAAGAAACAAAATTAATAACATAAATATTAGATTGGAAAGAAATATATGAAGGGATGAAAAAGAACGTGAAAACCAAAAAGATGAAACTAACAATTACTTCATTTAAAAATTATAAGTAATCTATACCCCATTCCTATTTCTATTTTATTGAGATCAAACTAACCATAATGCATATCCTCATTTAATTTATTGAGATCAATTACATTGAGATTAATGGAGGTACTATTTCCTAAAAAAAAAAAAGTGGATATCGACAAATATGGGCAATCAGGGGTTCAGGGGGATCGGAGTGATCAAAATCAACCAATGCTCAAAGGGTAATGCCAAAAAAGCTTGAGAACTAAAATATCGTTGGATTGTTATGCACGAGAGCACCTATGCCAATAACCACCAACAACTGAACCCACTTAAAGTCCCTTGCTATGTTATAAGCGTGTAAATACTTGCTTAATATCATAAAATCTCAAATAAGCAATTCCCATGGCCTTGACCAAAAAGAATTTCTTCTAGGGATAAATGTGATGTCCTACTACTATCTACCATCCTAAAATACAAAACATACATCTTCTCTTACACGGAAGAAAAGTGTCAAGTAAGTAAAATTGAACTTAATCTATCAAGTTCAAGGTGTTGTAGCAACAATAACTAATAATAATCTGAAGTGATTGTGAGAAATAGAAAATTCAAACTATAAAACCAAAGCACAAACATGATAAAGATTTGGACAAAATCTTTGTCATGTGAAGAAAAGAAAAAAAAAAATTGTGGAGCGAACCACAAAATCTAATAATGGAGAAAATATCTTATCTTTCTTCTAATAATAATCGACAATAGAGAGATGATTAAGGATCATTGTCTTTTTTTCTTTTATTTTTATTTTTTTATTTTTTTTTTATTTTTTTTTTTGCGGTTAGCTTTAGGAGAAAGTTAATGACATACCAGCAAGTCAGCAACCAAAATCGGTTTCAGTTTCTCAATAACAAAAAAATTCAAAAGTGATTGTAATATCACGGTTCATGCATTTCCATCACACCAAAACCAGAAGACTTAAGTATAAGTATAATCAACTCTAAATATAAGGAAACTTTGCTAATGATCACAACTTCTAACACAAAATCACATTATGAGTAACTAATCTCAACAATTATCTCTCCGCAATTAAACTAAGCAACCGCAAAGTCCAAAGTCTGAAAGGAAGAACGTCTACAATGACTCAAAATTCAATGAAAGGGTAATCTAGTCATTTTACATGTTGGTTCATTGTTGCTATGGTTTAATTACATAAATATGCAATGCACTTAGGTCCTCTTAACACTTGTATCAACATACATTTTTTTTTTAACAAAGCGTATCAATGTACTATGACCGATTTCACAAAAATAACAACCTGTTATCACCCGTCAGTTAAGTAATGATGTGCCCGTTAAATGATGATTTGTCCATCAGTTAAGTGATGATGTGTCCATTAAATGATGATGTGTCTGTTAATTGACAGACACATCATCATTTAACGGACACATCATCACTTAACTACAGGTGCTAACAGGCTGTTATTTTTGTGAAATCGGGCATAGTATATTGATACTTTTGTTAAAAAAAATTGTATGTTAATACAAGTATTAAGAGGACCTAAGTACGTTGCATATTTATGTAATTAAGCCTTGCTGCTATAATAAATTAGGTGTACACGCGGCTTTCGTTATTATCAATATCTATATCAATATCTATCTATATATTACTAATATAACTGCTAGCAGTGGGGACTGAGCGGAGAGGGAAGGTGAGTTTAGGGCGAAGAAACTGAGGACAGTCAGACAGAAACCAACGAAACAACATTTTGGAATCATTCTCCTATTATAGCACGGGTCTACTTTATAATGTTAATATTAAAGCTCCTACAAAAAGTATTTTTCGAGCTCTATTAAAATTCCACATCATCATCTCCTATTAAAACGGGAATTCTTCTCCTATTGAAAAAAAAAAAAAAAAAAAATTCTAGGCATTTCTAATTAAAACAAGCTTTTTATAAAGGCACCACTTATTTTACCAAGGGCTTCCCACACCCAAAACAAAACCAAATGAGCATCACTCTGAAAATTGAATAGGCACCAATTTTTTATTATATATATATATATATATATATATATATATATATATATATATATTGTTTATTGTTTATTAGTTTGGTTTTATCTTACGTTCAATTGAATCAATGTGCCTTTTCAATGTTGACAAAATTCAAAATTTTAATCATCTTCCATAAAATTAAATGAATGAGTATATTCAAATGCGCAATTGAATAATTTAATTAAAAGTTTTGCTTTGATTTCAACTATGATAATGAGGAGTAAAAATTATGGATTTGATTCGTAAATTATTATAAGACTTACATGTTTTCGTGTTGGGGTTCCTCCAAATTTTGATAAAATTTATAATTCAACCAATTGTTTTTTTTTTTTTTGAAAAATAAATAAATCAATCAATTAGTATCTTCAATTAGCTAGAGATAAATTTTATAATCTTTCTTGTTTAATTTTGAATATTGTACAATTTAAGTAAAAACAAATGTGTTTTGATTATTAATAAATTATTTTAAAAAATTATTTTTTTTATTCCTAATTCTAAGACCCGGCCCGTTTATTTTGTGGTTAGTGTGTGGTGCCCTTGGTAAAGTCAATCAGTGGTGTCTATATGACGAAGACCCTTAAAACATGAATCATTCTCCTATTAAAACGGGAATCACACTTCTAAATTAAGTCAACTATTAAAACGAGATCCCTCTCCCAATAAAAAACGGGTTTTTTAAAAGCACAATTAAAATGATTTGTTCGGAAATTTAACCGGATTAGGAACAAAAAAGAGGAATCCTTTTCTCAAAGGAGCTTGTGTGTATGCACGAGCGTACTTTCTTGTTATTTATCTGGTGCAATTATTAGGATTTAATATTTTAATTTAGTATTAGGTTTTATTATTAATTATGATAATTTGGGCGTGATCATTTAATTTGTTTCTAGCATGGAAGGATTTATTCAATTGTTAGTGTCATTTAATGCATTTGATGCTTATTGGTATCTATTTGTTGGTGATTGGATGGACACAAGTTATTAAGGTACAACTAGGTCCACACTATCTTATTTTGGTCATTAAGTTGTTTATTTGTTGAAATACTTTGGTTTGGGTGCATGCGTGGGAGTAGGAGGTGGCTTTGAAGTAATGTTTGATTGGTAAACTTAGTGATTAATTCGTTTGACACAACCTACTTGAAAGAAGCCAATCAAGTTTCCATGCTTTTCTAGCTTGATTTTCTTATTTTATTTTAAGTTTAATCTCTACATCTCCACAAAAAAAGCTTACGGAGTTACGGGGAATAAAAAAAGATCTATGGCTAGAATCAGATTTAGTTGCGGTTGTGAGGGCTTTCGGAACTAGTAGATTGTCGTGGAAGATCAAAAGAAGATGGGAGAAGTGGGCGGATCCAGAATTGCCACTCAAAAGGGACTGCTACAACTAACATACAATACAAAAAAAATATTTGGGTGAATTATACACTATTATAACTAGTATTTATTTTTTTGACGGGAAAGTTGAGTGTGCTCCAACCCCCACCCCCCTGGATCTGCCCCTGAGTGCAGCTCAGAATTGAACAATCTTTTGCTTACCTCTACTTGGAGAAAAGCAAATTTCTCAGCAGATCAAGCTGCAAAATATGCCACAAAAATAAATAATGAAGAACTAGGACTGTATTACGGTAAGGCCCCATAGCTATATAAATGGGAGACTGCCACAAACACCTATTCCAGATTCGACTAAGATGTACAATGCAAATGATTTATGGTGTGTAGGAGGCCTACGTAGTAGGATTGTTATCCATTCATAATGATGCAAAATCCATGACAAGATCATCTTTAATTTGGTCCTGATTTTCCCTTTCTTTATTTTACAGTTCCCTTTTCTTTTGTAATCCCCTTCCAGGGCCCGCTCTAAGCAAGTGCGGGCAGTGCGATGGCACAGGCCCCCACTTATCAAAAGGCCCCAAAATTTTAAATTACTATTTTATTCCTAATAGTTAGGGGTGTATATGGGTATCCGATTACTAAACTGAATCCAGAATTGGAACCGTTTATAGCGGTTACGGACCCTAAAATGTTAGACCCATTAAAAGTAGGGTATTCAAGGACTAAACTAATTAAAAATTGAAACTGTTAGAATCGAATAGTAAAAACCGATGGGTGCCGAACGAAACGGAACCGATTATTATGATTTTGATATATAAAGTATAATATTATATTACACTAAATAAATGCAAACCCAAACATTATAATATATAGTTTTATTTTAGGTGTAAAAATTTACTAAATATATAGGAGTAGCCCGCATAATAGTAAATGTATGTTATTAAATATATGTCTCGTAACATTACATTGAACATGTGTATTATAAATATTAGTAATAATGTCAATGACTACACACACATATACTATGAATTAATTAATACATGGTATATATTAACTAATAAACGTGTACATTATTTTATATAAGTACACATGTTTGATATATTACACTTGTATACATGTATATATATGATAATAAATGCATGCAATACTAACAATTGTAGTACATGTACTTATTCTACATGTTAAAATTTAGTGTGTGATATATATTTATATAGAACGTATGTATATACGTATAATATAATATACATGTGTTTGATTTGAAATGCAAGTTAATACATTCGTACATACAATTTATGATATATTTAAAGTTTTTTTAAAAAAACTTTCAACTTTAGGACCATTACAAGTGTTATTGTCGTACTAAAAACCAACTTTTATATCGGTTATATAATTAAAAACGTAATTTTAGTAATAATACTGTATAACCCGATAAGGGCTTGAAACCCGAACTGGAACCGACTTAATTAATGAGTATGGTTATGGATTTTTTAAATATAAAAAAAAAACCTGAAAGAACCGAACCCGATAGAAACCGTTAAAAATATAACCAAACCCAAAACTAGTAGGAACCGAACCAGAACCGACCCATGAACACCCGTACTAATAGTAATCTGCCAAAAAAGTAATAAAGATAGAGGTCGGATCGTCTCCACCTGGGTGGAAAACTTTAGCTATTACACATTACAAAATATTTTTGACATATGTCCCTTATTTAACACCCAAAATAACGGTGTTACTTAAAACCAAAAAACAAAATCAATAAAAAAAAATCACTACAAAAAAGGAAAGTTTCGATGGAAAATGGAAAAAAATCTCCACCATTTTGTTTTCAAAAATGTTCCCTCTCTTCTTCAACATGATTCTTACTATTACTTCAATGAAACTGCCAAATTTTCCATTGAAATAGAAAATCACATTTGAATTTGAATGAAAATCGAAAATACAATCATAAATTATCACATAACTTCACAACGCATTTGATTAATACTCAAGAAATAATCCAAAAAACTGATTAAAACTCAACTTGAAGTAAAAAAAATGAAATTATTCAAAAATATGATTAAAGCTCAAAACCCAATCATGAAATTACTAATTTGTAAAGATCGAATTGATCCCGTAGAAAGTAATTTAATTAATTTTCAACCCAATATTGAAAATCATGCCAATCAAAAGTTATTGATTTTTATTACAATTAGTGTTTTGATGACTTGATTTGGTATATAATTAAAAGTGATTTGTCCCATGGAAACCCCTCAATTGAATAATTAAAAAGAGATTTAAAAGATGTAAGAAGATGCATCAATGGTGGGTGACGAGGAAAGGAAGAAGAAAACTTCTTTCTTATCTTATTCTCTTTACAATTTCACCTTTTACTTTTCATTTGGGTTCATAAGACACGTTGGATACACGTTGACTAACAAAATCTTCCTTTTTTTGCAATGATTTTTTTTTTTGGTTTTAAGTAACACCGTTACTTTGGGTGTTAAATTAAATAAGGGGGCACGTGTCAATACTATTTTGTAAGGTGTAATGGTTCTTCATTTATTCCTAATTTAACTCCAAGAATAAAGATAAACACAATGTTATTAGTTTATGAGAAAAGATAAACACAATTAGTGCCCCTACGCGTTCTATATACATACGTTCTATATTAACAATTGTAGTACATGTACTTATTCTACATGTTAAAATTTAGTGTGTGATATATATTTATATAGAGCATTATGTATATCGATATAATATAATATACATGTGTTTGATTTGAAATGCAAGTTAATACATTCGTACATACAATTTATGATATATTTAAAGTTTTTAAAAAAAAACTTTCAACTTTAGGACCATTACAAGTGTTATTGTCGTACTAAAAACCAACTTTTATATCGGTTATATAATTAAAAGCGTAATTTTAGTAATAATTGTATAACCCGATAAGGGCTTGAAACCCGAACTGGAACCGACTTAATTAATGACTATGGTTATGGATTTTTAAATATAAAAAAAAAACCGAAAAGAACCGAACCGGTAGAAACCGTTAAAAAAATATAACCAAACCCAAAACTAGTAGGAACCGAACCAGAACCGACCCATGAACACCCGTACTAATAGTAATCTGCCAAAAAGTAATAAAAAGATAGAGGTCGGATCGTCTCCACCCGGTGGAAAACTTTAGCTATTACACATTACAAAATATTTTTGACATATGTCCCTTATTTAACACCCAAAGTAGCGGTGTTACTTAAAACCAAAAACAAAATCAATAAAAAAAAAAATCACTACAAAAAGGAAAGTTTAGATGGAAAATGGAAAAAAATCTCCACCATTTTGTTTTCAAAAATGTTCCTCTCTTCTTCAACAGGATTCTTACTATTACTTCAATGAAAGCGCCAAATTTTCCATTGAAATAGAAAATCACATTTGAATTTGAATGAAAGTCGAAAATACAATCATAAATTATCACATAACTTCACAACGCATTTGATTAATACTCAAGAAATAATCCAAAAAACTGATTAAAACTCAACTTGAAGTAAAAAAAAAATGAAATTATTCAAAAATATGATTAAAGCTCAAAACCCAATCATGAAATTACTAATTTGTAAAGATCGAATTGATCCCGTAGAAAGTAATTTAATTAATTTTCAACCCAATATTGAAAATCATGCCAATCAAAAGTTATTGATCTTTATTACAATTAGTGTTTTGATGACTTGATTTGGTATATAATTAAAAGTGATTTGTCCCATGGAAACCCCTCAATTGAATAATTAAAAAGAGATTTAAAAGATGTAAGAAGACGCATCAATGGTGGGTGACGAGGAAAGGAAGAAGAAAACTTCTTTCTTATCTTATTCTCTTTACAATTTCACCTTTTACTTTTCATTTGGGTTCATAAGACACGTTGGATACACGTTGACTAACAAAATCTTCCTTTTTTTGCAATGATTTTTTTTTTGGTTTTAAGTAACACCGTTACTTTGGGTGTTAAATTAAATAAGGGGGCACGTGTCAATAATATTTTGTAAGGTGTAATGGCTAATATTTTCCACTCGGGTGGAGAAGATCCAACCTCATAAAGATATACACATTCTTCATTTATTCCTAATTTAACTCCAAGAATAAAGATAAACACAATTAGTGCCCCCCCCCGTTTGAGTCCGGATTCAGTGAGGGTTACCGCACAAGACAACTTGTGTGGGCTCAACTAATTCCATTAGATTAACTTTAGGATTAAAATTAGATAACCCTTGATTAACACCGTTTCTTCCTTTGTTAACGAAAATATAGCTGTCAAAATATTTATTTTGGTAACTAAATCTTAACAAATCGAAACAAATAAAAGAGAGAGAGAACGTGTTCTTTCAGCCGCGAAAACTCATCTTCGTTTCCTAACCAAAAAATAAAAAGTACTCAAAAATAAAAGACCATTCTTCTTCCCACCAAGAACTTGCTACACCTGTATATTATATCACGCCCACAAATCTCAACATATTATGCATGATTTTGATAGTCGTAAAGGCATGCCATACTGTTCTTAAGTATGCTTATAGGCATGAGCTCAGTAGTTTAGTTGAATTGAGTGTGTTCAGTAGTTTAGTACAATGATAACAATGATGTTTTATCCTAGCTAGCTATAACTATGAAAACTATCAGTTTCCTCGAATGTATGATTGGTACACCCAGCAGGGGATGTTCATATTTCTGCGCAAACCCATGCAGAAAACTCTCGCGTGGCATTACGTGATTTACGTCGTCCAGTTCTAGTCACTTAACTGTTCCCGTGATTGTTTAGTAGAACTGGATTAACTGGCAAGATCTAGGATTGACTACCATCATTTATATTGTGCCCCATTGTACGGCAGCGAGTAGACCACTCCCCTGCATACGGCATCCTCTGTATCGTAGGCCTATCCCCTTGCTTGTACAGTTGTACCTGCTGAAATGCAGAAAACTTGTGTTGATTTTGCACACATCCTGTATGGCTGTTTAGGAAGGCAGTTATAAATTTCTACTACATTGATATCGGGGAAGGTTGTTTTGCGGTCCAATGATATCAAGTCTTACAAACGTAATATATAGAGTCAACTGTGGGTGCCATGCTTCAGATACCTCCGCCTCAATTTTTCAGGATGAACAAGAAATGCACTTCATTAGAGAAGTGGTTGGACGGATGAGCCATTTGCGGGAGCCAATGAGAAGCCACATGGTTTTACGTAAAAGGGCGTTTTGGTATTTCCTTTACATACAAAAAGAGAGATGGAGAATGGATTAGAATATGGTTAAGATCGAAGTTAAAATCGAGGAGTTTAATTACCTCACGTATCTTCTCGGATTCGGGGAGAGAAGAATCAGGTCCGGGCGTAGTTCATATGGAGAGTATTTATAGGTGATCCAAGTGAATCATCACCCAACACGTGTAAAGAACAAAACAAATGTAGGGTCGATTGAGAAGGCGTGTGAGAACTGTGTTTATAGGTCTGGCTGTAATGATGGAGATTAGTAGCGACTTAGTAGCTTGGGACGATTGGTTAGATGGTGGCGATGATTGATGCGTCGATTATAAATTCCTTCATGATTACTTCTAGAAGATAAGATGAGTCACGCTGTAGATCGGTCTGTATGATGATACGAATTGTTCTGGAGCGATCTCGTAGCGTGTGGATGCGATCTGGTGACATAGGTCGGCGAGGTGTATCAGAGATCGGTGCGGTATTTCCTCCATGCTGAGCACATGCTTGATATTCCTGAAGGAGAATATCACTCCCTTACATAGCCCCCTCTCAGTAGGTCGCGTCGCTCATTGAAGCGAGTTCCTGAGAGAACACATTAGTGCATGTGGAGCATGGTGGAAGAGAGAAGCTAGTGGAAGTGGAAATACCCAGTGAACTGTGGGGATCGCTTCGTACTATCTGGCGATCTGATGGACGAAACATCTGACACGTGGACAACAACACGTAAAGCGGATCTGGCGATTCTGCGAGAAAACGCGTCGCCCATTTTTTGGGATTTGAAAAGACAAAGGCGGCTTGTTGGAAGCCGTGTGCGGCTAGGGCTAGGGTGCCATCATAACGCCTTGGGAACTGGAGGGGTGGTTATACAAAAACTATGCTGGCTCTCTGAAACACCATTTTTTTGTTGCTTTGCGAGAAAATCTCACTACACCCGTTTTTTGAGGTTAGTTTTTACGCCATTGTTGATCTTACGCTCTTTGTTACGTTCTTGCTCTTAGATATTAAGTTGTTAGGTCGATCGTTTAACTGCTTGTGGCTAAAATTGTGAGAGATAAGAGAGAAATGTCTGACTCAGACGATATGCGATCTAATTAAGTTCGCGAAGTTTCTCTTGGTTGGGATGACACGGAGGAAGAGTCGATTATTATGGGGAGCGAGGGTGGTGATGAAGATGATGAAGTTGAGGAGGTCGAAAGTGGGAAGATGTGGCCCGATCTTCATCCGTAGTTCTTGAAGCTAGCACTTTAGGTCGCGATAAGAGGTCGTCTTCTAGTGGGCTACTGATAAGAGCCCAAAACTGTAGTTTTAACCCTGTAACAGACATACTTTTAGACCAATTATGTGAGTAATAATTAAGAGTTAATACGATTACGTGTTTTATGCATTCAGGGCTTTAAAGTCCATTATGTAATGCGTAAATGTGCCACTTTAGCTAGATAAAGGAGCAAAGGTCGGTTGCTAAAGGAGTTACGTGATTAAATGCCAAGATTCAAGAAGACAAAGCCTCAGTAAAGCCGGCCAAAAGATGAAAAGTCAAAGTCCACGCGCGCGAAATAGTGCACAAAGTCAACAGAACTTTCGAAGACCATATCTTTGGACTCAGACCTCGGAATTGGGCCTACCTTACGTCAAAACGACCGGCTCGGAAAGAGCTTTCCAATGGTCCAAGCCTTGGCCCAATCAGAGGAGCAAAAGTGGACGAAAAGTCTATCAAAGTCCACTGCAGCTGAAAAGGCCTTTTTGGACTGAAAGTATTGGGTTTTGGGCCTGATTCTCTGGCCCAAAACATGGCTCTAAGCCCATGCACAATTTTTGGATCTGAAAGTATAAAAACAAAAGCTTAGCTCTTTGTTAATGGTAGATAGTTAATGGTAGATAGGTTAGAGTAAAAAGTAGCCATTAAAATAGCTTCTAGATCTAGTTTTTATTTAATTGTTTTTAATTAAGTTTAATTTCAATCCAATTCTTGTTTTAGATTAAACTATTAGAATCATTACTCTTAATTAGTTTGATTAATAAAATAGCTAGTTGTTAAATTTCGATTCTTGTCATTTTACATTTTGTGTTAGATCCGATTCATTTATTACTTGTTATTCAATTCTTAGTTATTAATTAGATTTTAATTATTGTTTAATTTAGATTAGTAAATTTCAATTCTTTATATCATGTTTAGTTTAAATTTAATCGAAATGATTTAAGTAATGATTATCGGCTAAACCTCCAATTAGAGGGGTTGAGAAGCCTTGATGAAAGCTTGATTCGACTATCGTAGAATCGCCGTAATTTCCTTTCCACTCTAGAAAGCGATTAGTTCACCATGAGAATGGGTTTAATCGTTCACATGCTAGTTATGAATTGGTAGGAATGCCATGTGTAATTAGGGATTAGGAAGAACCAATTGTTAAGACGATTCAATTCAGATTTAACGATTCGCCGTTAATAGATTAAGTCGAAGTTAAGGTGGAATCAATCCCCTCTAACTCCTTATCATAGAATCAACATAACATTCCCTTAGTTGTCCTAATAGTTGACTAGTACATCTTGTGGGTAGTTGCATCGTAGTCTAGTTGCCTTTTGTAAATCTCTCATTAGACCTTAAGTAGAGTAATTACACGTGATAACAAGCATCGGAAGGACTAGGAGTGGAGCGAATCATTCTACTCCACTATATCTCATAGGATTGAGAGTAGAATTCTTTGATAAGCATAAAACAACCTAAGATAAGTTTAGTTTACTTACGTTTTGAGTTTCATCGTTCATTTCGTAGGTAGACTATTCAATTACACCATTATCAAATGGCCGCTACCATCTTAGTCCAGACTTTCGCATTGTTTTAAGTAGTGTAAGTACTTTTCTTAAAAGTCCCATTTCACCCACCCACCGTGTTTGATTCATCTTGTGGCTTTCCGTTTCATCGTTGAAAAATTTGTTGAGAAATTACATCGAGCGACGGCCGCGAAGAAGAGCACAATACTATACTGAACATCTTGGCCTTTGACCACCCCCATGTGGAGCGCTGACCTAAAAACTTGTAATTTGAAAATTACCCGAAGCGACCGCAGCCGCTTTGTTAATTTTTCCAGATTTTGGCGGTTTTGATTCGAACTTTGATTTTTCATATTTTCAGTGTTCTAACTTGTTATACACAGCGAACACACGTAAACAAGACGCTATTCATAAAAGCAAGCAAGGACACAATCGTATTCCTTTCTTCCACACCTCGCATCTCCTGTTAGAGGTTTATACTAGTATATCGAATTGTTTGGAGTGTTGATGTGTTTAGCTAAGTTTGGTTTTAGCCTTGTATGAGATTAAGGTCGGCCAAACAAAACCGTAGCGTAATTACACAACAACGTCAACAAACAAGTTTATCTAGTATAAAAGTATACCACCCACTACACCTTTAGCTACTATTTCACACACATCACCCGACCAATGCCGGATTGAAGAAGAGACTCTCTCTCGACTTCTACAAAGCCTTGAGCGATAGCCCCAAATCTTGCGGCGTTTCTAGCGGACCGATTGGGGATTTCGAATCCCCCAAATATATTTTAATTTGTTACCCGTTTTTCATGGATTAGACCATGAAAAACCTTATCATTACGCGTAGGATTGAACAAGTCCTAACAACATTCCACCATCCTACGGTTGGTGTGGAACAAATTAAACTCGGGGTATTCCCTTTCACCTTAGCCGATAAAAGGCGTCTTGGTTAAGCGCCCAAACGCCTAATTTCGTGGACTCATGGGCTAAACTTGTTCAATTTGTTTATGGAACATTTTACCCACCCCCTAAAGACGGACGAGATGCTTTCCAAGATTCATTTCTTTCGACAAAATCCTCATGAATCATTTTCAGAGGCTTGGAATCGTTTCACCGATCTCCTTATAGAGTGTCCACATCATAATTTAGCGAAAGACACGTTAGTTCGTGCCTTTTTCAAAGGACTTCTACACCACCATAAAGAAGTCCTAGACATAATGAATGGGGGTAGTTTCTTAAGTAAAGGAGCCTCAGAGGCATATAAATTTTTGGAAGATCAGACTAAGCGTAATAATGGTGGGGGTAGTGACGATTACTCCCGCTCCGCTAGTTCTTCTTCAGATTAAAGGCTAGCGGTATGTTTGAGGTTAAATCAGATCCTGAGCTTAAAACTCTAATTGAATCCCTCACAAAAAAGGTAGAGGCCATTTCTGTACAACAAAAGCCAATCCCGTCATGAATGTAAATTCAAATCCATGTAGTTTTCATTTGGAGCCCTAAGCATCCCGACTCACACCTGCCCTATTGCCTATGAAGCGGGCTTGTTCCATTAATCTTGAACCTAACGCCCTTGGAGAAAAAATCCCAACTTCGGTTGGAGAAATAACCAAAACGTCACACCTCGAGGGTACAATAATCAATATGTTAGGACTCACGATACGGCTTTAACCAAGCCCCCACTACGACAAGGGATTGTGGTCGGGGTAATTTTAATAATTATAACAACCAAGTGCAACCTCGACAAGGTCAAGCACAAAGTCAAGGTAATTATAATAATTATAATGCTAATAGAGGTATCGTTCTCCGTAAATAATAACTATCAAAATCCACCCATAAATAATTCACGTGAAATAGTTCATCACACCACCCCGTGACTACTACACCCACACAACCGGATCGTCTTGACACCTTCATACAAGTGAGCCAAAACTTTTCCAAACCATGGCTCAATCTAACCAGCAGCCTTCTACAATCCGTTAATAATTTAACCCAACAGTTGGCTCAAAATAAAGCCCAACCCAAAGGTGTATTTCCAAGTCACGAAATACCTAATCCTAAAACAACAAATACAGCCTTTGAGGTAACCGATAATACAAGTAAGGAACATGAAAATGTAGGTGAGCTAAAGGCCATCACCACTCTCCGTTCTGGCAGAGTGGTTGATAACAAAGTAACTATGCCTATAGTTACCCCACCAGTAGCCCCTACACCTGCTATATTACTAGATACCGAAATAGAAACTGAAGAGCCTACCACTGTAGAGGTACCAGTTACAACACAACCTAAGAAACAGGAAGCCATGGTTAAACATCCAGGTAATACCATTGCTAAATATAAACAAAAACCGCCGTTTCCACAAAAATTAGCCATGTTAACTAGGGATACAAATTATGAGGAGATTAGGGATGTTTTCAAGAATCTAACTATAAACCTTCCCTTCCTCGAAGCTATAAAAAAGCTACCACACCATGCTAAGTTTCTTAAGGAATTGTGTACTACTAGGCGTAAGACCAATATACCAAAAGGCGCCTTTTAGCGATAACAATTCCCAACTTTATCCGAACATAATGGAATTGTTAAGTACAAGGACCCTGGTCATCCCATCGCACAATGCACCTTAGGAGATTCCTATCGACGATGCGTTATTAGACACGAGGGGCTAGTGTTAACTTACTCCCGTTTTATTTGTATAGACAAATAGGTTTAGGCGAGATGAAACCCACTAAAATGGCGTTGCAATTAGGTCGATCGGTCTATTAAGTATCCTAAAGGGTGTCGTCGAAAATGTTCTCGTAAAAATTCAGGGATTTTTACTATCCGGCTGATTTTGTCATCCTCGACCACGGAAGTCGATTAACGACTGGTCCGATCATCTTAGGCGTCCTTTTTCTCGCAACCGCCAATCGCTCATTAATTGCCGTGATGGTTCAATGTCCATGTCTTTTGGCCATCTTGCTGTTGAAGTCAATGTTTTTAAAACAAAGACATAGTTACCCGATTCGTCTATGGATGGAGAGGTTAGCATGATCGAGAGCTTTGCTCGAGCTTTTTTCAACAACACGTTCCCGGATAATCATATGCCCAAATTTTTTTCCCTTGGAAGTTCAGACTCCAACATTTCCATCCCTACACTAGTCGATACACATATTACGGATGAGGATGAGATAGATGACTTTCTCAAAGATGTAGAGGACTATCATAGTAACGAGGATATGACCAATCTAGATGAGCAATTCGATGAGTTTCTTAGAGTAGGTGATGATTCACTCTATCAAGAACTACTTTGCACAACATCCACCTCGACTTCCCTCCTTCCACCCTTTGAAAGGAATCTCGAGTTTGCACTCGATCCTTTTGTTTTTCCTGTGCTCCATAATTTTTTAAATCCACCTAGTAAACAAGTACTTCAGAAGGACAACCCATTTGACACCTTCATTTTCAGACTTGAGACAGTCCCTACACACACAATGAATGAGTTTTGTGCTAAAACCGCATCCTCATTGTTTACAGGCTGTCTTTCTACAACTTATCCATATCCACCATATTCTCCACAACCATTCACTTTTCCACACTTATTTACTAGAACACCCACTCATTCAAAAATGAAAAAGAAGGTGCATGCTAGGTTACGTAATAGGGTTATCCGACTTCGCTTTCATTTCACTAGGTTGCGTCATAGGAAATATTGGTGCTTGATTGTGTTTGGATATGTTTTTTGTGATATTTATTTATGGAATGATCCACAACTATTTCGGTTGTTGATATATGGTAAACTGCATGTTCATACATACGTTTAGATAAAGTCTCGAGTATCTGACTATAAATGACTCAACTTTTGTGTTTGGTGCATTTTCTTTCATTTCCATATATTGGTGAGCGCACCATTAAGGTAACCGGGCCCTCCCTATAGAGTGTGTGGCTGTAAGTACCGGATCCTAAGTCCACGTTTGACATAATTCACGTTTTCCACTCTTGCATGTTTTCTCGGATTTTTGAGTCATGTTTCTCTATAGGGTGAATTATGTCTTTCTTGTTTATTGTTTTCTTTTTAAAATTAAAAATAAATAAATATATATATTAAAGAATAAACATAGTAATATAGGAAGTCTCGGGAATCTGACTTTAAAAGACCCACTGCTAAAAACAAATTTTCTAAGCTCCGTTGTAAAAAATTTGTTTGGGGGTGGGGTGTTCGTGTTTCCGTCCTAGAATGTTTATGTCCCATTAGAGTTGTTTAGGCCGTTTAATTGTATAACGATTCGGGTTGACATAATCCATGATTTTAGAGTCTAATTGTTCGCATAACGTACGTCATGCACGCGACCGAGGCATTTTCCACTATCTTATATATCATCCATGGTTGGAATAGAGTGTTTTATGGATCATTGGATTGGAAATTCTCTCTGATCATTTCCATATCTCATTCATAAAAAATGGACCGTAAGTGGAAATTTTGATTTGAAGTTTTCGTAAAATCGAAAAAAATCAAAATTTCGATTTGGGCTTGGGCGACCAACTAACCCGCTTCGCCGACAGTAGGCGACCTTTACCTTAGCCAACGATCGCGATCTTCTTCTCCATACCGCCATTAAGCCCAAAAGCTTCAAACAAACAAACAAAAAAATAAAAATAAAAGAAAACCTAAATTAACCCGCTCCCCAATTCAAATCGATTTCAAATCTAACCTAAAAGCTTCCCACCACAACCCCCACCGATTTACATCACCAAAACCACCGAAAACTCCAAATTTTGGTGCTGCCCGCCACCCTCCACCACCACCACCATGTTGCTTGGGTTGGTCGATTTAAATCCCACCACCACATCCCATTTAAACCCCCACTACATTCCAAACTTCCAATGGCTCAACAACCGAATTTTTGCGAGCAAGCTTTTTTACCGACCACTTCATGGCCGATTCCACGGTGATTGAAATGATCGATCGAGACTGGAATAGCTTGTGGTACTCGAATGAAGCCTATTACCCGAGGACTTAATGGGCGGTTCTACAATCGAGAGTTGGAAGGGACTAGGATTTTTGTTGTGGTGGCGAAGAGGAGGAAGGGAAGTGACGATTGGGTTGTTGGTCGAGATTCTAGGCATTCGCCTAGAATCCATCCGATGTCACCCCGCAGGAGTCCCAACATAATGGGGTAGAGCCATTGATGAGCGAGACAGTTATTGGAGGGGACTACAATGCGAGATCGCATTGTGTTCGACAAGCTTCCTTAGGACCAACCAGCTGGCCGCAGCTCGATGGATCGGGTGGAGCGATCTGGGGGAAGGAGAAGGTCGGCGACATCGGCTGAGCTGCCTCCACATCTTATGGATACTCGAGGAGCGGAAGTATGAGTTCTCGCGATCTTGGAGTATTTACTTAGCATGATTAGGGAGTAGGAAAGTCATTTGCCCTCTCCCGTGTTGATAACCAAGATCATGTTGAAGTTGAGAAGCTCCAGCGAATCGATAGGACTTACATCACCCTACACCGTAACCCGCGTATCTATAGGGAGTGTGTCCAACGAGTGTGGAGGTTGGTGAGGATAGAGAAGAAAAAAGAAGAGGCTGGTGGAGAGGAGAATGCCGAGGAGGCCGGAGGAAATCGAATGCCTGGGAGGATGAGGAGGATTTGGCGTGTTTTGATCGCGGATGCCTTGGAGAGGTGCTGGTGGATGCGTAACGCATGGCTGTGATTCATCGTGGCATCGTTCGCTCAACACTATCTGCGAAGACCTCGGACTCGACGGTAACGATCATCATAACTTCGGTCCGGTACCCGGAGAGGGCGTGAGTTGGGGAACAGATGAGGGCCTAGCTAGAAGCTCAGCGCCAGTTCCGGGAAGAGATGCTTACACGATTCCCACCTCACGGGGACTCTCCTTCTGAGGACACACCAACGAGGCACGAGCGTCGTCGCCGAAGGACGAATGGTGCTGGCCCATCGGAGGCCTTGAGGAGCGATCTCGGACCATGTGCCCTCTACGATTCGGTGTAGTTAGGGATAGCATCGTTTGATGTTTTTATGTTTATTTGTAGTTTCATTATTGTTATTTATTTTAATGTAAGTTTATTTCCGTAATTTGAATTTTGTAGTGAAATGTACTCCGAATGAAAATTTTAATATAATGCGGTTAGTTTTTGATAAGAGCCCAAAACTGTAGTTTTAACCCCTTAATAATCATACGGTTAGACCAATTATGTGAATAATAAGTAAGAGTTAATACTGATTACGTGTTTTTATGCATTTCAGGCTTCAAAGTTCATTATGTGCAGAAATGTGCCACATTAGCGAGATAAGGAGCAAAAGTCAGCAGAACTTCCGAATGCCATATCTTTGGACTCAGACATCGGATTGAGGCCTACCTTATGTCAAAACGACCGGCTCGGAAAGAGCTTTCCAATGGTCCAAGCCTTGATCCAATCAGAGGAGCAGAAGTGGACGAAACGTCTGTGGAAGCCAACTGCAGCTGAAGAGGCCTTTTTGGATCGAAGAATTGGGTTTTGGGCCCGATTCTCTCGCCCAACCCATGGCTCCAAGCCCATGCACGAATTTTGGATCTGGATTTATAAAACAAAAGCTTAGCTCTTTGTTAATGGTAGCTAGTTAGACCTAAATTAAGATATAGAATTATAGATCTAGTTTTATTAATTAAATTAAGTTTTAGTTCCATTTAAATTCTTGTTTTAGATTAAATCTCGAATCATTGTTCTTGATTGATTAGATAAATAAAATAGTTAGTTTGTCAATTTCGAATTTGTCATTTCCATTCTAGATCTAATTTCAATTCTTGTTCTTGTTTCATTCCAGCCATTAAATTAGATTCATTATTGCTAAATTAAGTAATTCTCAATTTCTCACATTATGTTTAGTTTAGATTCAATGGTAAATGTTAGATTGATGACTCAAGGCTAAACCTCCATTAGAGGGGTTGATGAAGCCTTGATGAAAACTTAGTTGTTTAGTATAGAAACGTTGTAGAATCTATTCCACTCTAGAAGGTCGTGTTTCGCCATGAGAATGGGTGGGCGACCTCACATGCTAGTTAGTACTTGGTAGAAATGCCATGAAAACTAGGGATTAGACTCGAAATTCTTGCCGTGAAAACGTAAGAATCGAGATACCACAATCTATGCTAGGTCATTAAGTTAGATTCGAGGTGGATTCAATTCCCCTCTAATTCCTTATCTAGAGTCAAACAATAGTATTTCCATAGCATTTGTAGTTAATTTCTAGTAATCATCTTAATTAAGTATCGTAGTATAATATTTCGTAAAGCTCTCATTGACTTAAGAGCGACTAGTTAGACTTAGAAAACAATCCATGCTAGGGAACTAGGAGTGGAACGAACTTCGTACTCCATTTAGTGCAATTTGCATTGAGAGTAGAAGATTTGATAATAGACACGTAAAAGTCCAAGTTTAGTTTACTTACGTTGTGGATTCATCGTTCATTTCGTAGGTAGACTATTCACATTACATTTTATCAAATGGCGCCGCTGCCATCTTAGTTGCACTTTAGCATTGTTTTCTTTGTAGAAGTAGTTATTTTTAAGTCCCATTAAACCCACCCACCCTTGTTTGATTCATGCTGTGGTTGCCGTTTCAGTTTTGGAAAAATTCGCGAGAAAATAAGAACGCCCAGCCAAAAGAGAGCGACCATCAGCGATCTTCCGAATTCTCGATTACGAATAAGCGCTAAAAGAGACGAGCGCCTTCGATCTTACCGAATTCTCGATTACATAACCGCGCCGCAAATTTAAAAGCGCGACCTCGCGATCTTTCGAGGTCGACTTTGCCTAGAGAGCGCCTAATAATCTTGGAAGGCCGCCCCCTTCTCTGAAAATTCAGGATTTCCACAGTTTGATTCGAACTTCGAGTTGTCAAGCTTTTCAGTGTTCTAATCTCTTATATACACTGAACACGCGTACACAAGACGCTATTCATAAGCGAAGCAAGGACGCTATCAGGTATTCCTTTCTTCCATACCTCGCATTTTCCAGTTAGAGGTTTTTCTACTAGTATATCAGAATTGTTTGGAGTGTTGCATGTTTAGTTGCTTAACTTAGTCTTGCATGAGATTAAGGTCTGGTCGAACAAAAACAACAAACGTAATTACACGGCAACAAACAAGTCTATCTAGTACACCACCCACGACACCTCTAGCTAATATCACACACACCATACCTGACATAATGGGTGAAGAAAGAGAGACTCCTCTCTCCGACTTCTACAAAGCTTTGAGCGATAGCCCTAAGTCTTGCATCGTTCTAGCAGACCCAACGGGGGATTTTCGAATCCCCCCAAATATATTTAATCTGTTACCCGGTTTTCATGGGTTCCCTATCAGCACATGCGTAGGATTGAACAAGTCCTTACAACATTCCAC